>NW_027507718.1:82428869-83078869 GCF_037356315.1 Lithobates pipiens
TGTGTACGCGGCATTAATGTAGCTTCCTGGAATGTTAGGGGCCTTGGGATTAAAAGGTTAAAAGGACAGCAGTTCTCTTCACACTTGAGAGGGGTCGGATTGATTTGGTCTGCTTGCAGGAGACGCACCTAACAAGAGATACGACAGCAGGCCTGTATGGTGGGAAATTTTGTTTTCAATATCATTCAGTGCATACCTCGTATTCTAGGGGTGTAAGTATAATCGTTAGAACCGGGGTGCGCTTCTCCTGCAGGGAAAGCAAGATAGATACAGAGAGATGGTATGTGTTCCTGTACTGTCAGATAGCAAACAAACCATATATTGTGGCCAATCTTTATGTTCCACCTACTTTTAAAATGGAGGTTCTATATAAATTGGCAGAATTTCTCAAAGAGGATATACCGGTTATAGTGGTGGGGGATTTCAATGAAGTTATGGATAAGAGTAAAGATCGATTTCCCCCGGGGAAACAATCTGATAAAGTTTCTGACAGACGGTTAGCCCAATTTATGGAAGAGCTGGGATTGTGTGATGTCTGGAGAACCCAGAACCCAGCGAGGCAGCAATATTCATGTTATTCTAGCTCATATGCAACATTGTCAAGAATAGACATGGCCTTTGGAAATGGGGACATGGTGAAGCTGGTTAAAAGCATAATATGTGCTACCAGGAGAGTGTCTGACCATTCACCATTAATAATTATTCAGTTGGAAGGTCAGAACTTCCCAGGAGCATGGAGCATAAGCCCATTTTGGTTGGAGTTAATGAGGGAAACAACAGAATTAACATTAAAATTAAAGGAATTTGTAACATTGAATAAGGGCTACGCAAGTGCAGGGATAGTGTGGGATACCCTGAAGGCTTTTTTCCGTGGGTTAATAATACAACAAGTAGCAAAGATCCAAAGGAGGTCCAAGGAATGGGAGGAGGTAACTGGGAGGGAAGTGGTGGAGTTGGAAAATCAATATGTGGTAGACCCAACCCCAGAAAAAAAAGAGAGGTGGCTTAAAAGTCAACAAAAATATCATAACATCATTACCAGAAAGGCAGAAAACAAGCGTCTTTTTCAGACCCAATGCGCTTTTGCTGAGGGGGAGTGTGCAATGCGCTTTTGCTAAGGGGGAGTGTGCAGGCAGTTTTTTTGGCCCGGTTGGTGAAAACCAATAACTCCCCATCAGTAACTGCAGTAATTAGGATGCCGGGGGGAGAAATTACTTCCCGGACCCCTGAAATACTGGATGCATTCAGACAATACTACGCAAATTTATACAAATCCAGGGTGGGGGAGTGGCAAGAGAAATGGATAATTTTTTTAGGGGGATGCAGGTACCAGCTCTCTTAGAACAGGAAAAAAAACATGCTAGAAGCCCCATAACCATCGAGGAACTGCAAAGCGTAGTGGCTCAGATGGCTAACCAGAAGTTCCCCGGCCCAGACGGTCTTCCTATAGAAATTTATAAGCAGTATGGTGAGGTGATGCTTCCAGAGTTACTGAAGATGTTAGGGAAAGTGGTCGCGGGAGGGAGGATGCCCTCCTCAATGGCAGAAGCCACAATAATGGTTATTCCAAAAGAGGGGAAAGATCAAATGGATACCTCGTCCTATAGGCCAATATCTTTATTACATGCAGATGCAAAAATACTGGTGAAAGTACTTGCTGCCCTGGTGAACAAATATATACAAAAGCTTATACACCCAGATCAATTTGGGTTTATTACCAATAGAGCCACTAACATCAATATAAGGCAGGTATACTTGAATCTTCAGATTCCGACGCTGAATGGGGGCTCATGTGTTGCCGTCTCTCTGGATGCTGCCAAAGCTTTCAATAGCCTGGAGTGGGACTATTTGTGGTGGGCTCTGGAGGTGTTCGGGTTTGGACCCACCTTTATACGTTGGGTAAAAGCATTTTATAACACACCAAGCGCTAAGATTAGGATTAACAATGCAGGGATGCCCCCTGTCACCTCTGTTGTTTGCTTTAGCAATAGAGCCATTAGCAATTGTGATAAGAACAGCAAGGGGGATACAGGGATTTAAAAGAGAGATGGGGGAAGAAAGGATTGCATTATATGCAGATGACATTGTGTTCTTCCTCAGAGATATAGACTCATCCTTGGCGGTGGCTATGAACATTGTGGAGGATTTTTGGAAAATATCAGGCCTGGTAATTAACTGTGAAAAATCGGCTTTGATGCCTGTAGACCCAATGAATGCCCTCCCATCCTCAGTGGGGCAATTAAGGGTGGTAGATAGGATGAGTTATCTAGGAGTATGGTTAACAAGGAACCATTATCAGTATATTGAGGATAATCTCGCCCCCTTTTGCTTAAATTCAAGCGGAAATGCGACATTTGGAGCCATCTCCCCCTGACAGTTGCTGGAAGAATCAACCTTTTTAAAATCCCCAGTTTGGATCGGAATGGGATGGTTCAAGAAAATTGAAACACTGTTCCGGGAACTAATCTGGAAGAAGTGGCAGGCTTGTATTAGTTTACAGATATTGCAGCTACCAATAAGAGAGGGAGGAGCAGCAGTGCCACATCCGCACAGCTATTTTTTGGCTGCCCAGCTGCAGCATCTTAGGGGATGTAACATACAAGGGGAGAGCAATAAAAATGTTCGAATGATGTTGCAAGGAGCCCGGCACAGTAGCTTGCTGGAAGCTCTGGAAGCAGATTCCCTACCCCCCAGTCCCCCCACATTAAAATTAGTAACAAAAGTGTGGCAGGCGGTTAGGGTAGTAATGGGCTATATGGGGTTAACAGAATATACTCCAATCTGGGACAACAAATATTTTCCAGATTTGATTCCCATGGGTAAAATAAATGAGTGGGAGGCTTGCGGTATTGGAAAACTCATGCAACTATATGAAGAGAGTAGTCTGTTTAATTTGAAGAACTGAGGGGATGTATAGTATCCCAAGCCAATCATTCTACTGATATCTTCGAATTAGACACGCCCTCAGCACCCATTTTAAAACACAAGGGGTGGAATGGTGTGAAGTACCTCTTACAGAAAAAATCGCCATGACAGGATCTTCCAAGGGTTTAATATCAGAGATATACGAACAGATATGTAGCAAATTTATCAATGGGGGAAGATTGGGCAAAATTAAAAAGGGATGGGAAGAGGACCTGGGAGAAATAATAACAGAAGAACAGTGGAAAAGGATATTAAATCTGAGTTCCCAGGTGTCAGTTTCTCCCTCACAGAAAATGTTGCAACTATTCTTGCTACACAGAGCTTACTATACCCCAAAGAAACTTTTTCGGTACGGATATAGACCTGATGACAAATGCCCAAGGTGTCAAGGAACAGATGATCCACATGATGTGGAGATGTCCAAAATTATTTAGGTATCGGAAAGAGATACTTGAGGACATTAATCGTACCTTTGGGCTCAAACTGGCCTGAACGGTACTATATGTTTGTTGGGGAAGATAGAGGACAACAGTGTGTCAGTAAATAGTAAAACCGCAGCAATCAGAGGCCTATTACAAGCACAAAAGATAATCTTTGAGACCTCCGACTTTAGAAGAATGGAATAAAGTGATGGACGCTACAGTATAGAGGGAAAAGGTGACATTTATTAGACGGTGGAACCTGGATAAAGTTCTTAAAAATCTGGAAGCCCTGGTTAGATAAAATGGGATGTCCTCCTTAAAGGAGATACTAGGGGGGAGACCATGCCCAAAGACTAGGTGGATACAATCAGGGAATAATAGGGGGGAGCGGAGAGGGGGACCGGAAGTGGTAAATGAGAGAGAAATAAGTTAGGAATAAGAATATATACTACACTATTAGTAAATAGATATGGTGTATCATTGTGATGCTCAGCACTTTATTACAAGGGAGATTCTGGGGGAGGTGGGGGGAGGGATGGACCATAAAAAGGTTAGTGGGGTTAAAAAAAAGAAAAAAAAAATTTTTTTGACTGGAGCTACACTTTAAAAATGTATCAGTTCAAAATTACAAACAGATTCTACTTAACACAACAAACCTACACAGTCCCTGCCTGTATACTGCTGTTCTAAGTATATAGGGCCTGGGGACCCCACGCCTTTCTTTTTTTAATATGGGTACGGGGTTCCCCTTAATATCCGTACAAGACCCAAAGGGGCTGGTAATGGGCGCGGGGGGGCTACCCATGCCATTTTCTCAATGATTTTCATCCATGTTGCCGGAACTAGACATTACATTAAAACCGCAAGCAGTTTTAAATTACTTTTTTTTCGTTCAATTTCATTTTGTACAGGTAGTGTTCTAAATATGGGAAACACGTGCCACTTCACAGGCATACTATAGACACCCTCCAGGCACGATATTTAAAGGAATATTTCACCTTTTTTTTTTCACTTTAATCATCATTAAAATCAGTCAATCCATGTCGCCTGGGGCAGGAGCTGGGTCCCCAAACCCTTTTTAGGACAATATCTTGCATATTAGCCTTTAAAATCGAGTCGCATAGACTTTAATAGGGTTCTAAAGTTCAAGCAAATTTTCGGTCCGTTCGAAGGTTCTGGTGTGAACCGAACCAGGGGGTGTTCGGTTCATCCCTAGTCGGCACATCTACGCGGACAAGGTTGTTGTTTGCAGGCCAGATAAAGACAGTGCTGTGTACTTCATCACTACTGTGCAAAACTCGGGCAGTCACCTGCGGAGTCCCTTAAGGCTCTCCTTTGTCACCCGTTCTCTTCAACATTTACATTCGCCCACTCCTTCAAATCATCAGATGCTCAGATCTCTGCTTCCACTCTTACGCTGACGACACGCAACTTTATTTCCGGATCAATGGAAAAAAAGATCACCAACAACAACTTGAAAACTGCCTCAAATCAATAGAGGACTGGATGACCACCAACTCCCTCCAGCTGAACGAATCAAAGACAGAGCTTCTTATCTTACACCCAAATCATAAGCCCGCAACCAAAACCTCCTGGTCTCCACCAACCGTCTTTGGGCAGACTATCTCCCCAAAGACCAAAGCGAAGAGTCTCGGGGTTATTTTAGACGCACAAATGTCAATGGATGCGCAAATAGGATCTGTAGTCAGTCGATCTCACCATCTGCTGCGCATGCTTCGCAGACTCATCCCTTTTATCCCAAAGAATGACAAAGCAGTGGTAGTTGGAACAATCATTAATTCACGACTGGACTACGCAAACTCGCTTTACATAGGATTACCACAATATCAACTTGCGCGATTACAACTGATCCAAAACACGGCGGCAAGGCTGATAACAGGAAAAAAACCCTGGGAATCCATCTCTCCTTCACTGAGGAGCTTACATTGGCTAACCGTAAAAAATCGAATCACGTTCAAGACCCTTTGCCTCAACCACAAATGCGTGCATAGAGAAGCTCCGCAATACCTAATGGAGAAAATAAATCATTACACACCAAACCGCAGTCTTCGATCAGCCAACAAAAACCTCCTCCTCGTGCCCAAAGCCCGGTATAAATCCAAGGGTGATCGGAGATTCGCTGTCCAAGGGCCTCGGCTATGGAATGCTCTACCAATCAACATCCGCCTGGAAGAAAATCACCTGGCTTTTAGGAAAAAACTCAAGACCTTCCTCTTTTAGCAGATGATCAAAGCTCGTCACAGCGCCTAGAGGCGATTCAGTTCGCATTGTGCGCTATACAAGTATTTCATTCATTAATTTATTCATACTGTGGATGAAAATGGAAGAGACTTTGTTTTGCCAGATCCCCGATTTTACTGGTGAACCGCTCTTTGAACTGAGTCTTTGATTGCAAGAAGTGTTTCTCTACCTTTTTGTTGCACTGTTCTTGAAAGTGTAAGGACTGTGGGTATTTAGGCAGGTCAGTTGCTAGAGAGCTGCGTGTCAAGATTACCACATGGGTCACAGTACTTACTTTCAGGGAAGGACTTGCAGTTACAGCGGCTCTGGCCACTAGGTGGCATGGGTCGGCGCAAAACACAGTGGTTCTTATGTTTTATAGAAAAAAAAAAGGGTTTTAGACTTAGAAGAGAGAATTCTATTGAGTCTGGGATAGAATTCTGCTTTATAACAAACAATCTAATATGTGTTTGTATTGCTGTTGTGTTTCTTTTCAGGATGCACCTAGATCATCTGTCAAGCTGCCAGAGAAGGGGTGGTGTAGATAGATAGGATTGGTTGGTATGTGTACAAGCCTATTGATGTGAACTGTTTTATGTGACAAATCTTAAACATGTTGTTATTCCTTTTCCTTTCCCTATCCCAACACTTCAAAAAGCTCAGGTACTTAAAACATTTTTTGTAGTGTTAAGACTTTTTTTTATCGAGATGATGAGGACATCGTCTAAATGACCGGAGGGAGTGTGTAGAACCGGTACTCCTGATGAGTACGTGCTATGTCTGAAAATGTCGTTTTTTCCCAAAACTGTAGTTGAGTTTTGGGGTTAATTGTTCTAAATTATGCTTTGGCATCAGTTTGGCTGGGCTTTATTGAGGTTCTGCCTGGTCATAGGTGGGGTTTGCACCCGTGAGAGGCATTAGAACACAGTCTGGTTGGACGCATTGGGTACCAATCTCTCTCTCTGAGCCAATCAATGGGCATGTTGTCTCACTGGGTATTCCAGGAGGGGGTACTTAAGGTGCTGAGGTCACATGATTCTGGGTTCCGGTCCATAAGTTGTTGCTGACTCCGTGGTCCTGGTCCTCCTGACCAGCCCCCAGAGGCCCTCATGGCCTGGGGTGCGGATCCATCCGTTTCCAAGCCTCGGAACTGGCTAGTTCGAAGTGCAGTAACTGGAAGGAGGATGCTAAGGTGTTGATCTGTATCCTCCACAGGGTTCCAACATCTCCAAAGTTCCAGTAGGATGGACAGAAGAGATTCAACTCCAACCACAAGCCAGAATGATGAGCAAGGGCAAGCCCATGTAGAGGATCGCATGAGGAACAAAAAAGAAAAACAGCTGCAGTCCCCTGAGAATCCAGATCCACTGCCACCATAATGCAGCTCATGTGTCACAGTTTGGAGACGTTGGAACCCTGTGGAGGATACAGATCATTCCTCCTCTGATTGGAAGACCTACAGTAATTTTTACGGCCGTTAGACCCGTGGGGATCTGTCCATTCCTTGATGCCCGTATGACCTCATGGTTTTGATAAGAGTACCCATCCTGTTCTTCTTCACCTAGAACTCACTGCTTTGAGACGTCCTCAAGATCTCTTTGTTGTTTTCACCTCGTGTGATACACCACATTTCACATCCTGAGTGGACTTTAATGACTTTTTGCATATATTTACTATTAGGACTTTATTGATTTTCTTTTCAATACTTGACACGTATGTTCACCACACTTTTATAGCGCTACATTTATTGTTTATTACAACCTTCTTTTTAGCAGGGAGAACAGTGAGTGTCACAATAGTGACATCCCCAAATCTCATGAAACTAGTCAGAGGCAGCAAATACATAAATTATCTTCCACTGCAGATGTACAGCTAGCAGGTTCCGGAACAAGAGTGTTTAGACCCAAGAAGGAATTTGAGATAAAAAGCACATTTTTCAGGGAACTGCATATGTACATTTCCCATTTCTAAATGCTTTCCTAAATGATAGAAAATAATTTCTTAAGTTTCAATTGATTCAAGACCATTCTCAACAAGAGTTAAAGCTCTTGCTAGGAAGCAGTTATAGTTTCTGTAGCTCCTGCCTACAGTTCATAATCATGAATGTTCTTTGCAGAATTCTAATCAACGCTACCATGGATATCTGAGTAATAAGTACAATGTCCATTTCCAAAGCTATTACCCACAATTCCAGTTTATAACCTTCCTTTAAACATAGGGAGGGACATTCATCTTATAAGCTACATATATATATTAAATTAGTACCTTTATTAAATAATCAATTATAGAAGCCATGTTTAATTTTTTTTGGCCCAGCAAAAACACCTTTGTCCATTTGTAATTACAGAACTATAAATTGCATTCAAGTTTTTTCCAACTCTGCTTTGGTTTTTCACACAAAGGCTGAGTCAATTTTTTTGACCTCACCTTTCTTTACCTCTATCCCACATATTTACATCTTTGTTTAGCTCCTAAGAGAAGACAGATATGTAAAGGAGGGGGAGGGTAGACAGTTGAGTGACAGGTGAGTATTAGTGTAGGGTGTGAACACGCTGAAGCAAAGTCTCATGCTGAAGAGCACAGGAATATATCTACCTAGCAAAAAGAAATCTCCCATTAAGGTAAATATTGTCCTACATTGTACAATATAAATCCAAACTTTAACATGATAAAGAATTGCTGATTGAGCATTATTGCAGGCAAAATCTTGATTAACATCTTACATGCATATATCAATATGGAAATGTACAATTTTGGCTTATTTGCAAAAACAAAAAATGTTTCCATTTTGTTTTTTTGTGCACATTTTCTAACAGCATTTACATAATTGCACATTAGCTATTGAAGGAAAACTTTTATAATAAGCAAATAATATGCATTTGCGCAGCCATGGAGTAACATGATCCGTCGTCGGAGGTGCAGGAGGTACCATTGAGTTTTGTCTCCTTTTACCAGCAACTTTACAGTGCTAAGTCCATTTACACAACTGATAAACAATCAAATAAGCAATTAAAACATAGGGAAAAAACAGGCTGAGGTGCCCAAGAGCAACTGGGGTTTAAGCTTATGTAAATTCCAGCAAAAATATGTATTTGATAATCACATTTGTGCAAGTACCTGAGTCATTTTTTAATTTAATAAATGTATTTCCAATACTTGTATGGTGCTACATTTACTGTAATATCTAAAAAGTATAGCAACAGGGAACTTGTCCCAACTTATCAGACAAAAACTACACTGCATCTGTTTTTCTTGGTATCACTGGTTGACCTTATGGTATATGAGAATAGAAAACGCTTTCATATTTAAACTGCTCCAAGAATACTGTTAGGCAGATTTACTTAAGGAGAATATTTCCTCAAAAGATTATGTGAATTTTCACTTTCATTATTTAATAATGTACAAGAAAAAAAAAAAAAACACATTGGTAGATATGTGTACTTAACCACTTCAGCCCCCTTCCCGACCAGAGCATTTTTTGCAATTCTGTACTGCGTTGTTTTAACTGAAAATTGCACTGTCGCTTGACATTGTACCCAAACAAAATTGAAGTCCTTTTTTCCCCACGAATGGAGCTTTCTTTTGGTGGTATTCGATCACCTCTGCGGTTTTTATTTTTTGCGCTATAAACAAAAAAGTGCGACAATTTTGAAAAAAAAACATTTTTTTTTTTACTTTTTGCTATAATAGATATCTCCAAAAAATATATAAAAATGTATGTATGTATACTGATTGGTTTGCGCAAAAGTTATAGCATCTACAAAATAGGGGATGGATTTATGGCATTTTTATTATAATTTTTTTTTACTAGTAATGGCGGCAATCTGTGAATTTTATCATCACTGCAACATTGCAGCGGACAGATCGGATACTTTTGACACTATTTTGGGACCATTGACAATTATACAATGATCAGAGCTAAAAATAGTCACCGATTACTATATAAATGTCACTGGCAGGGAAAGGCTTAAACAACTCAGCATGTTCTAACTGTGGGGGGATGGGCTCACTACAACATGACAAAGATCACTGCTCCCGATGATAGGGGACAGTAGATCCCTCTCATGTTGCTAGGCAGAACAGGGAAATGCCTTGTTTACATAGGCATCTCCCCATCCTGCCTCTCCTCACCTCAATCGCAGGCCGCCGGTGAACATTGAGTTTGCAAATCCGCTGGCACGCACCCACAGTGTTCGGGGGGCACGTGTGCAAGCTAGGCTGGAGTTTCAAAGGGACGTACGGGTAGGTCCTTTTGCCTGCCCATGCCATTCTGCCGATGTAAATTGGCATGTGGCGGTCAGCATGTGGTTAAAGTGAACTGGGATTTACTTTTAGCGTTATGGGATAAGTAAAAATGTACACACTTTAGTCAATCAGCCCCTGTTTGTAAACACCAGGGGAGGCTGTGTGATCCCTGTGCTGGATGCCTACAGAGTTTATGCTTTTAGGATACCTCTTTAATTTGTGAAATATCTATAACCATGGGGGAATTTATGAATTGGATGCCATATGTGATTCAATATATGTGGATTTGAATCCTGACCCTACATGCTATCTATGTCTGCTGTCTGGAGAGTTGAAATTAGAGCGAGTGAAAACCTCTGACATCTATACAAGTAAGGACTACACAATTATGCAAATTATTGTCTAAAACACTGGCTGAGGCAACGCAGTATGCTTGGAGAGACAAGCGCACAGATACGTGATATTATACACCTTTTCTGATGAAGCAGATTAGGAGAAATCTGTCAAGCAGCTACTACAATTCCACTTGTGATCAGCTCCACATTTTTGGAAGCAAAATAGTTGCTTCTAGCGAATGGTTTAAAGATTGTCAGTATGGACAATATCTGTATGTTGATAATTCTATACACAGTTTGGGATATGTATTTTAAATTTGTTTTTTCATTTTGTAAAATAAAGGTGATGTGTTTTATGATGCAATTTGAAGTCATCATGATCTCGCAACTCCTTAAATGTCCTTTCTTGTGAATACATTATACAATTTTCTTGTACAATTTTCCTTTGGATTTACCAAAGCCATATGATATGAGGTCAAACCTAAGCACTTTCAATTTGTATGCAATCGGGCAGGCCCTTGCTTTATATAGTTGAAGGTAAATCTAAAGGAAATTGAATAAGAAAATTGTATAATATATGGCCAGCTTTAACTGGCAACAAGTAGAGTGATTACCAGAACATAACCAGCTAACATCTGTCACTGTTGACTAGTCTTTCCTGCTTTTGTAAGGTCACTGGAGTTTCTTCCTATATTTTCCTTCAAGTTTCAGATTACTAAATGTTCTTGTCTGGTTTTTCTGCATTATACAAATAACTACATATGTAATGTAAATAGATACTTTTTTTTCTAACTTCCAAAACAAACTGGATTTGATGCTTTTTACTATAGTCATTTTAGTGCTAAATTACATGGGCAATAACAATGTTGTGTTCTTGATTGAATTAAACTTTAGTTCATTCTAGGGAATAAAGTATGGAGTTATTCCTGTAATGAGAGAATTTAGTATGCAAATTCCTTTTATTATTTCACATGCCTTTATTTCATTTTTTGTTAACATTCACATGCAGATTAAGCTGTCTAGCAAAAGTGACAGTTGCACGGCGGGATACACATAAAACAATAGTGGTTATTAGGATTCATACAAAAGATATAGAAGCATGTTCCTGTAATCAACAGGTAATATAACTGTGTTATAGGGGAGACTCAGAAAAACAAAAACTGCTGGGTTGACAGACTGTATCATATAGCTAGGAATTACCTTTATTTGCTGTCTATATTTACAAGTGGTGAGACTACAGCCACGATGAACTTGGGTTTGGTCTTTCATTTGGTCTGAACCCAAGTTTATCTGAACTCGGAAGTTAGCCCTGATTGTTGAGCCAATAATGAGCTCCAAACAAGAGATTCCTTACCCCACAGCTGACGTACACAAGGGATGAGGATGCTTGTGACATCAAGATATGACCATGATGATGTAATTGATCTATATGGCAATGTGGTCATATTAGGTAAATAATGTCACATAGAAGGAGGGTGTGGGGCCAGCGACATATGATGTTGTACCAGCTGTTGATTCCTGGTGTGATGCGTTTTGCCTGTGTTACTCTGTAACGTTTGTGATTATGTAACACCCTCCTAGAAAGGTACTAGAATTAGATAAATTGATTTAGTGCTGGCTCACCATGTTCTTTGGAGCTGTGTTTTTGATAATTAAATTTAGCATGTCGCACTGTAACCAGTGTGGCTGCAATTGCTGGGTCAGGTTAAATGAGCTGGCTCACTGTATTCAGTGCAGATGTGGGTCTGATTAGTTACGTCTGCTCAGTGTTTCAGTTGCTGCTGGGGTTGATTATTTCCTCTGCTATGCAGAAGGTTGGAGAACTCCCTGGAAGATAGGAGTGAAGGAATGCAAATAGCTGCATGGATTTTATACAGTTCCAGCCAATCCCAAGGAGCTGGGCCCTAATGGCTTGTTGGGTAACTGTATATATTCTCTGAGCATGCTGAACTCAAAGTCTTTTCCTGCAGATGATCAGTCCAGCCTGGAGAGACTGTAAGAGACTGCATACATGTGGGGGGGGGGGGGGGTGACAGACAAAGACAGGGGGGTGACAGAGAAAAGGGAGGTGACAGAGAGAGGGGGTGACAGAGAGACACAGAGGGGGGTGAAAAAGACAGAGGGGTGACAGAGAGAGAGAGGGGGTGACAGAGAGGGATGATGGGGGTCAGAGAGAGGGACATAAGAGATCTGACAATCAAACCCTCAAAAAGAAAGGGAATATGGAAGACCATCAAACAATTAGAAAAGAAAAAAGATATAGTCATCAGACCGGCGGATAAGGGAGGAGGACTGGTTATATTAAATAAAGCGGACTACGAAGAAGAGATGGCTAATCTCCTCAATATACCAGATACTTATAAACAACTGAAGAAAAATCCAAAAGAAGAATACAATAAAAAATGAAAAAATTATGTCAATAAGGGTCTAACTAAAGAGATACTTAATAAAAAGGAAGCGAGGTACTTAATACCTAATGCACCGAAAACCCCAGTGATATATTACGTCCCAAAGATCCATAAAAGCCAAACACATCCCCCAGGAAGACCTATAGTAAGTGGGATAGACTCTTTATTTTCAAGACTGGGTGCTTACGTTGATGGATTTCTACAACCATTAGTAGCTGAAGGTAAATCATATTTGAAAGATAGTAGACAGCTCCTGAAGGAACTTCAAGATATTAATATAGAAGAAAAGGACATATTAGTAACAATTGACGTAAATTCCTTATACACGAATATTAAACAGAAAGACGGACTGAATGGGGTTAAGTGGGCCCTTCACAAAAAGTCTAAACTGAAACAAGAACAAATTGATTATATATTAGAAGGATTGGATTTAGCAATGTCCCACAACCACTTCTGGTATAAAGGCAAATACTATGTCCAAACAAAAGGAGTAGCCATGGGGGCAAAGTATGCACCCAGCGTGGCAAACCTTTTTCTGGATCACTGGGAGGAAGAACAGATCTATGGAGTACCTAGGAAAAATCTTAAGATGTACAAAAGGTACATAGATGATATTTTAATTATCTGGGGAGGCACACACTCAGAACTACAGTCCTTTCTAGAGGAGATCAACCAGAACATTTATGGAATCACTTTTACAGGAAGTTGGGATGACCAGAGCATAGATTATTTGGACTTACAGATTTTTAAATCAGAGGGGTCTTTAGGCACTAGAACCTTTTTTAAAACTACCGATCGAAATGGATACATACCTACCTCAAGCTGCCACCATCTATGATGGATTGGCAATATACCCAAAGGGCAACTCCTGAGATTGTACAGGAATTGCACCAAAAAAGAAGACTTTGATAAACAGGCGGAAGCCATTATCAGAAGGTTCATAAACAAAGGATACAAAGAATCTTATTTACGGGTTCTTAAAGAAAGCGTAACAAAAATGGACAGAAAACAACTGCTAGAAAATAGAACAACCATCAAAAAGATTAAAGACATAGAAACTGCCTTTTTCACGGGCTTCAATAGGCAGCATAAGGAAATTGAAAGGATCATAAAAAAACGTTGGCCTATCTTAAAAAAAGATGAGCTACTGAAACAAATACTGCCCAACAACCCCTCTTTTATTTATAAAAAAGCTCCCAACCTAAGAAATAAACTAGTCAAAAATACAATTGACCTCCCACGAGACATTAAGATTGCTAAACATCTAAAAGGATTTTTCAAATGTGGCCAATGCCTTCCCTGCCGCCAAAGCAAGAAAACTAATAGAAAAATTACTAAATTTACCACAACCACCAATGGAAGAGAATTTTGCATTAAGGAACTCATATCCTGTAAGAGTACCCACGTGACATACGTCATAGAATGTCCCTGTCATAAACAATACGTGGGAAGAACCACACGTGAATTGCATGAGAGAATCAGGGAACATATTAAAAATATCAAAAAAGGATATGACAAACATAGTGTCTCACGGCATTTCAGAGATTTCCATAACCAAGACCCTAAGCAAATGACTTTTTACGCAATTGATAAAATCAAAGGACATTGGAGAGGAGAAGACAAGACTATAAAAGTTTCACAGAATGAAACCAGATGGATTTTCAATATGGAGACTTTGCACCCCGCCGGAATGAATATTGACTTGGACCTTAATTGCTTTTTAACCAATTTTTAACCAAAACATTTAATGTTTTTTATATAAATAACAGATTTAGGTCGAATGTAATGCATTCAACAGATACCAATATTTTTATTGGTAAATAGATGAAAAAGTAAATATACTTCTGAGATTAAGCAAACGTCAAAGACACTCTTATAAACTAATTTTTTATATATATAAATTTTAACACATTTTATATTTTCCTAAGGCCCTTATTTATTTTATCTATAGAAGTAGAAATATGGGAGTAGGACAATTATTACTCCCTTTATGTTCCTTTTTCTACATTTCATATTTTATTCACACATTTTTTATTTTTTTATATATACTTTTAAGGACGAATGTTATTCATTCATAGTTTTCAAATAATATATAAGACATCCCCTTCCATCAATGACAGACACAAACTATTTTCTATATATTCCCCTCTGAATAATTAATATTTCTAAAAATAAAAATATTTTTATAAAAAAGTTAATATATTACAAATGAGTTCATTATAAATAAAAACTTGCTGAAAACCTTCCCTTTCCCTCAAATAATATTGGTATAAATGCAATAATAATATCCTTAACCTGTTAAATCTGTGACATTAAACATTATAGCTGGCACTTTTAATCACACATCTATAATTTATAATTTATAATTTTTAATTTATTCCGTCACCAGTTCTGGTAATAATCTTTAATTCTGCAAGTCCTAGGAACTTCTATTAGAATGAATAAATAGATAATATTACTTTGTACCCCATAGTTTAATCTTGATATTCCCTACATTTTTATATATCCAAAAAACCCATATATACCCAATCAGTTTTTTCTTCTGTTTTTTTTCTTCCGTTATTCCCCTCTACTTTCGAAGTTCTCTTACCTGTTTTTATTTTATTTTTATTTTTATTTTTAATTTTATTTCCATATTTACATTTATATTTTTATTCATTTGCATTTAGTTTCCATAATCAATAGTGGTTTTACGGTGTAGTCCCAGATATAGAGGAGTAATGTCCAATCCTTGTTCGGACAACAAATCAATTGGCTCAACGCAGGCGCAATACTAAACCTCCTGTGCAGCCCTGTATTAGTTGTATTTACGCTAAATGAGGGCATTCCCCTAATAAATATGGCGGCGAAGTTCCGCGCATGCGCGATTGGTACATTACACCCTATATAAACAAAAAGGTGTATGAAGATGGCCGCTCCGGATGACGTCTGTATGACGAAACGCGTAGGGCGTGGCCAGACAGCGTACACCTTTAGCTTAGACGGCGAGGAAGCCGAGCGGGACATTTAAAAGCATACAGCAAAACAAACGTGATTACATTTGATTGCTTGTGAGTAGTTTTTAGCTTATTCAAATAAAATTCATATTTTAAACGTATTACACCATGGATATGCCTCTTCCTTGTTATATATAAACGAGGCACACTACACCCACGGAGGAACGAGGGACTCCCCAGCACCACAGCAGAGGCAAGCCAGAGAGCGACACAGTGGCTTATACTGTGAAGGCTGATCCACCCCGGATGGGGTCATACCTCTGGTGAGAGCAAATTTCATAAGTGGTCACCGAGCACTGGGAGCAGCAATTGAAGTCACCCCCTCCACCCCTCCCCCACATATAGAAGATTTTTTCACCTTTTTCTGTCATTTTTGTCATTATTTTTATTTTTATTTTTACTTTTATTTTTAATTAATTTTATTTTTATTCCCATATTCATATTTTTATTTTTACAATTTTTTTTACTAATTTTTATATCAATCTCTTTCATTAATTTTATAATCAAGTTTTTATTATATTTGTTCCACTATTTTGTTCACCTGTGTTATTGACATACACATTTTTATTTTTATTTTTATTTTTTCACGGACTTCTTACCACATGATATTTTTTATATGCGCATATGGAGATATAATATGATTGGACACTTATTTTGTTTTTTGTGCATTTAAATAACGGCACATGTTTTTGTCACTGGCACTTGCACTTTAATATTGGAATTTAAGGAATAGCATGCTTGAATAACTATTTATGGTTTATATATTTTGTATGGATTATTGATATTTATTGACAAGTCTATATATAGGAACAATTATTGTAGAGTTCTGCACCTACACATTTTTATTTTTATTTTTCATTTCTATTTCTATTTTTACTATTTTTATTACTTACCAGCACGCTGAAAAATGTATGTAAATTATCTTTATCTATTTATTTAGTTTGAGTTAGAAATGGTATAGCGCCAAATCTATTTTCTTCCCTTATTTCAGAGAGAGGGACACCCTAGCCCTGTCTGTAGTCCCTCAAGTGCCCCTATGTCCCAGTGGTGTGTGTAATGCTCAATACGGTGCCTTGCATGCTAGTAGGATGCCCATGGTGGCCAGCACTTGGTAAGACCCATTTTCATTCTGGCTGAGGACAGGAGGTGCTCTGTTCCTTCCATCGGATCTATGATGTGACATGGAGCGGTCCCTGGCTGCTTGCATTTCCTGCCTGTCCTTGTTCTCTGAACCCCCTGTCAGTCTGTCCTCCAGGTCTGGGAGCAGTGAGGAGGTTTAAGGAGTCCAGGGGTTCCAGGCTCTGGGAGGCACCGGGGACATTGTCCCCGCTGTTCCTGGCTTCTTGCTGCTCTCCTGTCCCGTGGATTCCATCTCTTGGGCCACTTGCTCACACTATGTAGACCGGGCGATGTCATCCTGCCCACCCCTTGAGGCCTTCGCTGTCCCGCTACTCGTACCAGCTGTCACCGGCCCTGCTAAACTGTGTACAGGTGCAGGCAAGGCCAGCCACCAACGCTAGGATAAAGACAGAGTGGGGAACTCCTGATCCGATCCCTGATTCCAGGGAGGGGGCACTTGCGACCCCCTTGCCCCTACCTGCAGACACCCATGTAGCTTTGGGCTTTTGGGAAGGGATGTGTAGGTTTGTCTGTTTGCCTTTATTCACAATCTATTGCCAGTTTATAGTTTAATACAGTGGTTTCAAAAATGCGGCCCGGGGGCTGGATATGGCCTTTTGCTTGCGTTTATCTGGCCTTTGGGGCACTACCTTGCTTTATAAACAAAAAAAAGAGTGAACATTTTGAAAAATAAACACAATATTTTGTATTTTTTGCTATAATAAATATCCCCATTTTTTTTTTTAAAAAAGCTAATTTTTTCTCAGTTTAGGCTGATTTGTATTCTGCTACATATCTTTGGTAATAAAAAATCACAATAAGCGTATATTGTTTGGTTTGCACAAAATTTATAACATCTACAAAATAGATTTATATCATTTTTATATATTTTACATATATATATTTTTTTGTAACAGGATTGTAACATTAACACATCAGACACTTTCGACACATATTTGGGACCATTGGCATTTATACAGCGATCAGTGCTATAAAAATGCACTGATTACTGTAAAAATGTCACTGGCAGGGAAGGGGTTAATACTAGGGAGGCGATCAAGGGGTTAACTGTGTTCTCTGTGTGTTTCTAACTGTGGGGGGAGGGGACTGACCTAGAGGAAATGACAGATCGTGATTCCTAGTTATTAGGAACTCACAATCTGTCTCTCCTCACAGAACAGGGATGTGTGTGTGTTTACACACACACATCCCTGTTCTGCCTCTCGTGCCCATGATCACTCGTGCCGACCTGCTGCAGTATAAAGCGGTTAAACGATACCAGCCAATAAAATTTAGGTTTACTACAGTGAGTTACCAGTTGGTTGCCATGGATTTTTGCATCTTGTACATCCTTGTTACTCTTTGCACTATAATAAAGAATGAAAACCGTTGATGTCTAATAGACATATATTTTGGTTCGAAACATTTTAAACATAACTGAAGCCTCAATATGTGTAAATATATACAAATCAGTGCAAATAGTGTAACACTGGAGAGACACTTTATGGTGGTGGACTGACTGGAATCCTGTTTTACCAGTGTGGTAAGCTTTAGTCTTTGCCATATTGTTCAGGTATATATTAATACCAGGATACCGTAATAGTTATTTATTTTATTGCAGTGATTAAAGATGGTTGTGTCAAAATCATGGACTATGGTGAGACATTTTGAAGGTGTTCCAAAACTGGAAGACTTCAAGCTAATTGAGAATGAGTTGCCACCACTTAATGATGGAGGTAAGAGATCATTATTCTTTTGAAAAATATGTCTTAAGAAAATGTGTTGACACAAAATGGTAAGGATATACCTAAATTATACATGGATGTGCTTTAATAAATACAGGGAAATAAAAGCCTTTACAAACACTTTAATATAACTTTCTATGTTCATATTGCTACAGTCATGTATTGCTATTTGCTACACAATGTTTGAGACAGGGAGTGAAGAACAACAAACTGATCTGAATGAATGAATGAATGACTTGTATAGCGCTACCTATACGAACTGAATCGCCTCAGGGCGCTTTTTCTTGCCACCGGTGTTCATCTGCAGCTATTTGTGTGGTCCTTTAACCTGTGTCCCGACACACTTACAACATTGACATACACATACACATATTATGGCCAATTTTTTTGGACAGGGTCTAATTAACCTACCAGCATGTCTTTGGAGTGTGGGAGGAAACCGGAGTACCCGGAGGAAACCCACGCAGGCACAGGGAGAACATGCAAACTCCAGGCAGATAGTGTCGTGGTCGGGATTTGAACCAGCAACCCTATTGCTGCTAGGTGAAAGTGCTAACCACTACACCACTGTGCTGCCATTTGATCTGTATGGGGTTAGGTCAATTTATATTCATCAATAGGAGTGACCTATTTATTTTGTGTTATTTTCCGGAAGACTGGTGCACTCAGCAAATCCAAATGTTTTATTCAATTAAATATATGCATGGACATTTGTCTGATTTGAGATCTGATGGAGAATCTAACAATTCGTTATTTCATTCATCAGAATTCATGGGCAGAAGCATTGTTGCTTCTGAATTTCTGTGCATTTGCCAGTTTGTGTGAATGCACACCTCTATCTACAAATATCTGCATGCATTTTCTAATTTTCTCAAATTCCTTTTAGAAACCAGTGAGTAATATGGGAGTTTATATGTACATTCTAGGGTCAATTAGACACAGAAAATGAAGATATATAAAAAATATAACAAACATCAGTTAAAAAATGAATTTTAAAAACATATTCACGGATTGAACAGCCACATCTTGGCCTTGGGATCCGATTGATTAGCCAACGCGTTTTTGAGGGTAAGACCTGCTTCATCAGGGCCTCAGATCCTCTAAAAAGTACTATAATTATAAACAAAACAGATATACATAAGACATTTGTTAGTTAAATGGTATCATGTCATGAAATGGTGTGGTATCATCATGACACATTTAATATAAATTTTTATAAAGTCAACATACAATGTAAGGAGGTATTATATCTACCATGAAAGAAAGGGAGGGGGAAGGATGGATCAAAAGCTTGCATTGTCTAATCAATAATTTAATAGAAATGTAAATTTGTGAAATGTAACTCAATCTTTATTTAATATGGAAAAGCAGTTCGCAATTCATCATAATTAGCTGTAAGAGTGCAGTGCTGGTAATAGATAGACTGCCAGGGCTGTGGAGAACAACACCAAAGCCTCCAACGCTACCTTATACCCAGGAATAGAAGATATAGACATTGGCATATCATGTTCAATTAGGGATATAATATTTTGTAAATATTGAGAAGGGAAGAAGGGGGATCCCCTATATGGGCCTTATATAACTTTTTATAATATATTGACACCTTACTATATTTATAACTTTTTTTCCTTTATAAGGACACCTCTACCATTCACTTTAGCTCCAGTCCACAGGATATACACCTCCTTGTAGCAACACAATTCGGTTTGGTACTGTTTTTTCCTCCCTTCTATGGAGCATAATAACTTTTTCAATCTTGATATACCAAAGTTATGGTAAGAATATCTCTACTGTGTATGAACAGCGATCTGTCATCTCACCTACACAGTCCCATCCCGCCTTCAGTTAGAACACAAACTAGGGAACACATTAATACTTTTTTTTTTAGTAATTACCATTGAAACATTATTTACAAATGAAATACATTTTTTATGCTTTTTTTAATGCTTATTTTTTTTGTTTATAGCGTAAAAAATAAAAACAACAGAGGTGATCAAATACCACCAAAACAAAGCTCTATTTGTGGGTGAAAAAGGGCGTCAATTTTGTTTGGGTGCAACGTCGCATGACTGCGCAATTGTCAGTTAAACCAACGCAGTGCCGAATCGCAAAAAGTGCTCTGCTCAGAAAGGGGGTAAAATCTTCCAGGGCTGAAGCGGTTAATGATTTGAACATTTGGCTCATATTTTGTTTGCCTGACGTGCTTTTTTTGTGCTTTCAGAGCTCCTACTGCAATCAGAATTTTGGAGTGTTGATCCATACATGAGGTAATTTTAGAAAATTTAGCAGCAGTTTGTAGTGAGTTTAATATTGAAATAAATGATTAAAAAAAACCTGACTACTTTAGACTGGATGTTGGCAGACACTTTCACAGATGGGTTCTTAAATCCATCCACTGATACCAATCACACTGCACAAATAAATACAGACATACCCCACTTTTAAGTACACAATGGGGTTTATTTACTATTAAGCTGGAAAGTGCAAAATCAGGCTCACTTCTGCATAGAAACCAATCAGCTTCTAACCTCGGCTTGTTCAATTAAAGAGGAGCTGCACCTAAAAAAAAAATATTAAAAGCCAGCAGCTACTAATATTGCAGCTGCTGACTTTTAATAAAATCACACTTACCTGTCCCAGGTTCCAGCGATGTCGGCGGCAGATGACGAGCGATCGCTCGTCTCGCTGCTGCCACCGCCGCCATCCTCTGTCAGGGAATCGGGAAGTGAAGCATGACAGCTTCACTGCCCCGTTCCCTAGTGTGCATGCGCGAATCGCGCTGCGCGTCTCTTATGGTCCCCCGCTGTGTCTCTGGGAACTGTGTGTTTCCCAGAACACAACGGTGGGGGGGGGGGTGGGGCGTCTGCGGGGGTTCTGCGGCGGTCTGGCCGGAAGTGTGTGCAGTTACCTGGATTATCCAGGTAACTGCACCCCCCTCCCCCCTGAAAGGTGCCGATTGTGGCACCGGAGGGGGGGGCGGGATCAGAATAGCGGAACTTCCCCTTTAGGGTGAAGAACCGCTTTAAGCTTTGGCAATAAAACCTGGAAGCTCATTGGTTTCTATGCAGAAGTGAGCCTGATTTTGCACTTTCCAGCTTTAGTAAATAAACCCCATTGTGTGCTTAAAAGTGGGGTATGACTGTAATACATTCAAAAAGCTACCATTGACATTTGGTTTTGGATTTAATAAGAAATGATGATACTATTAAATCAAAATTGTAATTTTTGTATGCATTATACCTATTCCATTGAAACTGTTCTGTCATGGATTGATCTATCAAATGTAGTTTGACTTTTCTATCTGTCCTATTTTTACCAATGTTCTTGTATCATAAAACACTGACATTTGATATCTTTCAGGCCATACAGTGTGCAAGCACTAAAGGATGGGGATGTTATGATGGGAACCCAGGTTGCCAGGTATCACGTTCATTTTCTTTTGATATACATTATATCTCAGAGACTGTGCAAAGGATTATATTACAAAGCACAGCAAAATCGTTTTTTTCAAATGAAATGAAGGCATTTTTTTTTTTACACTTTTTTTTTTCAAATGTAAAAAAAAATGTTAAAGGATAAGTTCACCTTTTAACAAAAAATAATAAATGCACATTTTGTTGCAGGTTAAAAACAAATGTGCATTTATTATTTTTTGTTTCTGGAGCATCTAAAGCATTGCACAAATGTTCAGAAGATTGCTAGTGCCACGCAGGTCTCCTGCAGATCTGTCAGTGTATCTGGGTGCCCATACATTGTACATGCAAGCAGATACACATAGCTCCCAACTGTCCCTGATTTCGAGGGACTGTCTGATTTGATGCAATGTCCCTCTGTCCCTCTTTCCCCCTCATTTGTCCCTCATTTTGGTCTGATCTATATAGTTGTATATAATGTGCACTTTTTATCTTTCAAAAAGTGTTTCCCAGTGCTAAAATTTTCACACAAATTCTAAATGGCTGCATTTGTAAAAAAAAATTATTTTAATGAATTCTCCTTTACGGGGGTGTGGCAGGAGGTGTGTCCTATGCCTACATACATTTGCTAGTAGGTGTCCCTCATTCCCATCTCAAAATGTTGGGAGGTATGGATACAATCTGACAGGAAGACTCAATGAACTATAACAGCGATGTGGTAGTTCATTGAAAACTACAATCTGACAGCTGCAAAGGTTGTGGGGGCTTGTAGTTTGCCATTTACAGAGGACTGTGAATGAGTGACGTTCCTGGGCAGGTGAAGCAGCCCCCGTCTGCCATTTTTTAAATTAATTGTGACAGCCAGCTGGGGGGGATAGGAGCCACACTAGCTGTCACAGCAGGGGATCGCGGGGGGGGGGGGTTTGGGAGGGTTGCAGTTTGTTAGCAACATGTTACATGTTACACCCTGCATATGGGCATGACATGTAGAATAAGGTGAAATTATCCTTTAAATATTTATGGAAGTACTAGCCATTATTTTGCTGCTGATTTTTTCCATCTCTAAAGCTGGTAGTACATGGATTGTACCCCAATGACCAATTATTTTTAATTAATTTATAAATGATATAGAGGTTGGTATAAATAGCTCAATCTCAGTTTTTGCGGAAGAAGCAAACTACTCACTAGGGGGAGAACCTCTGGGGGAATCAAGAATGGAGAAAGATCTGGGGTTCTGGTAGAAGGCAGACTGAGCAATAGCATGTCAAGCTTCTGCAAGCAAAGTCAACAGGCTATTAGCTTGCATTAAAATCAGGGCCGGTGCTACCACTAGGCAAACTACGCAGCTGCCTAGGGCGTACTGCTGCCTAGGGGCGCCCGGCCACTGGTGTTACTACTCTGTTCTCTTTGCAACAAGCATCTGGGCACTGGTGAGGCTGCATTGATGGTCACTGGTGAAGCTGCATTGATGGGCACTGGTGAAGCTGCTTTGATGAGCACTGGTGAGGCTGCATTGATGGGCACTGGTGAGGTGGCTTTGATGGGCGCTGCTGAGGCTGCATTTGATGGGCGCTGCTGAGGCTGCATTTGATGGGCTGCATTTGATGGGTGCTTCATTAAAAAGGTGGGGTATACATGGGCAGGACAAAGGGGGTGAAGACAGGGGTGGAGCTGGGGGGGGGAGGGTGTCAAAATGAGGTTTCACCTAGGGTGTCAAAAATCCTTGCGCCAGCCCTGATTAAAATATGAATTTACTCCAGAGACACAACTATAATCCTGCCACGTTATAAAACGATGGTTTGGCCACATCTGGAGTATGAAGGATGTGCTGGAGCTGGAGAGAGTCCAGAGAAGGGAAACAAAATGAATAAGGGGACTGGAGGACTTCAATTACGAGAATTGGCTACAAGCACTAAATGTATT
The DNA here is from genome assembly GCF_037356315.1 of Lithobates pipiens. Classification (NCBI taxonomy): domain Eukaryota; kingdom Metazoa; phylum Chordata; class Amphibia; order Anura; family Ranidae; genus Lithobates; species Lithobates pipiens. Next base: position 82,452,642 of record NW_027507718.1, read on the forward strand.
TTCCCTGGAGAAGAGACGCTTGAGAGGAGATATTATAGCGATATACAAATACCTCTTCTATGCATTAAGGTGAAAAAACATCTGACAATACCGGTCCCCCCAGCCTCCCCGTTTTACTTACCTGTGCCCGTTGCCCCTGCTGCGCTCGTCCTCGTTCTCCTCTTCGCCGCTGAGCCTGGCTGTTGATTGGCTAGAGTGGATGGATTGAAAGCAGCGCAGCCATTGGCTTGCACTATTGTCAATCACATCAAATGACGCGGTGGGCCAGGGGGCGTGGCTGAGTGATACAGTGAGCGGCTATTGCCATTGGCTGTATCACGGGAGCGCGCCCGTGAGAACTATCCACCTTGCGAGAGAGCTTGCATGAAGGTGCTTAGTACTTATGGGGAGGAGCCGAGACAGCCGCCGAGGGACCCCAGAAGAGGATGTTCGGGCCACTCTGTGCAAAACAAGCTGCACAGTGGCGATAAGTATAACATGTTTGTTATTTAAAAAAAAAAATTGCCTTTACAATAAGGTGACCAGATTTTTTAAATTAAATTGGGGACATATTTATTTTTATACTAGTAATGGCGGCAATTAGCGACTCTCTACCCGTCACCACCGCCGCCCGCCTCACAGCCTGTCAAGTCTTACTCTCTGGGCCCCGGCTACTACTTGGTGGGGAGCGGAGGAAGAACACTCGGCCAGGGAAGGCAAGGAGATGGGCAGGTGGCTGGCTGGGACTTGAGCCAAGGCAGAGGAACATGCGAGCAGGTGCGGAACGGGCATGCACCCAAAACTGAAGAAATATTCTCTCCGCTCTGACCAGCACATGATCATCAGAAAGGGGCACAGATAATGAAAAAAATACACCCCACCCCCTAAGCTCGTAGGAGCGGCAGAGTGGGGAGGGTGTAATTCAGATTTTTATTTTTTTTATTCTGCACTGATTATTCTGTCTTTGAAATTGCCCCAGCCCCTGTTCTAATGCAATCCGGGGACAAAACCGGGGACAGACTTGGTTCGGGGACAGTGTCCTCAATCCGGGCACTGCCCCCGGAAACCGGGGATGTCTGGTCACCCTACTTTAAAACCCCTTTAAGCTGCGTAGGGAGTTTTTCACTTTCAGGGTGATAAGGATGTGGAACTCTCTTCCACAATTGGTACTAAAGGGTTCCCTTCGTTTTCATCCCAGACTGGTGAGAGGAAAGATTCAGTCAAGTTAGAATGATTTTGATGGATGAGTTTGTCTACTTGCCTACAACAACCATCACTGTTTATGATGACACAGTAAAACATTTAATGCAAAATTCTGGAACTGAGCTTTTTTTTTTTTGTTGTTTTTTTTACTCAGGGTTGTGGAAAGTAAGAATCCTGCCTTTGCAGTAGGTGATTATTATGTAGCACGTGCAGGCTGGACAACACACTTCATATCAGATGGTAAAGAATTGCGCGCCTTACCATCCAACTGGCCCGAATCACTGTCACGTTCATTGGCACTTGGATCTGTTGGAATGCCAGGGTAAACTACTTTTAACACCTAAATATGCTTTCAGGCTCTAATTATTGGATTATTACCGCAACAGTTATATTCCGAAACCTCTGCACCTCACATATTTACATATGTATATTTTATAAGAGTAATGATATCTTATCACCTTCATTGGGCTACATTCACATGAAAGAAAAACATTAGTGAATGTTGACAATTCACCATTATGAATGATGTATGAATAACTGATTACTTTTAATGTTGGAGACCTTTACAAGCCTGTTAGGTGCTCCAAAATCATATTTATGACAAGGTTGCCTTTGTGAGTTTCAGAGTTGACTAGCATACCTCCCAACTGTCCCTGATTTCGAGGGACTGTCCCCGATTTGGAGCAATGTCCCTATGTCCCTCATTCCTCCTCATTTGTCCCTCATTTTGGTCTGATCTATATAATTGTATATAAAATGCACTTTTTATTTTCAAAAAGTGTTTCCCATTGCTAAACCTTCCAGCCAATTAATAAAAGAACTTTTGCAGTTGCCAAAAAATTGTGCATGCATTTATTGGTGATTTCTTTTACTGGAGTTCTCCTACAGATTGGGGGAGATTTACTAAAACTGTGCACACAGAATTTGGTGCAGGTGTGCATAATCAATCCCAGGTTATAACTTCAGATTGTTCAATTAGGCTTTGACAATAAAACCTAGAAGCTGATTGGTTTATATGCAGAGCTGCACTAGATTCTGTGTGCACAAGTTTTAGTAAATTGTGAAATACTGTGTTTTAAGGTGTCAACAAATAACAATGATAACTCTGCGCCACAGGCATAAACAAAATAAAAACACAGATGAATATGATTATGGCTGCTGCAGTCTTCAAAATGTGTCTAACTTCCACATTCATGAACCCTATATACACTATATTGTCAAAAGTATTGGGACACCTGCTTTTACATGAACTTTAATGGCATCCCAGTCTTAGTCTGTAGGGTTCAATATTGAGTTGGCCCACCCTTTACAGCTATAACATCTTCAACTCTTCTGGGAAGGCTGTCCACAAGGTTTTGAAGTGTGTCTATGGGAATGCTTGACCATTGTTTCAGAAGTGCATTTCCGCTTTATTCTCCTATATACATGTATAGTGCCATGACAAGTCCTCTTTATTCTCCTATATGCATGTGTAGTGCCATGACAGGTCCTCTCTATTCTCCTATATACATGTATAGAGCCATGACAGGTCCTCTTTATTCTCCTATATACATGCATAGTGCCATGACAGGTCCTCTTTATATTCCTATACATGTAGACCGCCATGACCGGTCCCCTTTAGTTATCACGATATAAAATAATGAATGTGGGGGCCGTTTGGTGAGCGTGATTTTTTGGGGGGGGGGGGGCAGCATTTAATTCTTGGTCCCAGGCAGCACAATGTCTGGCCCCTATGACATCACTTCCGATTTTATATTCTGTCGTATGAGAATTTTTATCACTTTAGTAACCACTCCATTTTCGATATGCGACTAGCATGCAAAAAAAAAAACTGTTTGGGATCGTGTGTTTGGGCCATAAGACTGGGATGCCCTTAACCACTTATCAACCGCCCCATAGCCGAATGACGGCTCCCGGGCGGTTTCTTAACTCTGGGAGGCCATCATATGACATCCTTCCAGAATTCTGCTCTCGTGCGCCCCCCTGGGGCGCGCACTCGAGAGCATCCGTGTGGACCCGGCGCATCACGGATCACGGCGGCTCATCGCGGCCGTTTACCACGTGATCGCTCCGTCAAATGACGGAGCGATCACTTGTAAACAAACCGGTGCCATGTTATGACGCCGGTTCCTTCCTCCCTTCTCTTTACCGATCGGTACAGTGAGAGGGGAGAGATCGTGTCAGCAGCGCTGTGAGCTGCATCTGCATTACCCACATCGCTGCTCACCAAATTAAACCCCTCAATTCCCTGCCAATACTCTGCAATACCTGCCAATACTCTGCAATACCCAATACCCTGCAAAATCCTGCCAATACTCTGCAATACCCAATACCCTGCAAATCCCTGCCAATACTCTGCAATACCCACCAATACTCTGCAATACCCAATACCCTGCAAAACCCTGCCAATACTCTGCAATACCCAATACCCTGCAAAACCCTGCCAATTCTCTGCAATACCCGCCAATACTCTGCAATACCAGCCAATACTCTGCAATACCAGCCAATACTCTGCCAATACTCTGCAATACCCAATATCCTGCAAAACCCTGCAAATACTCTGCAATACCAGCCAATACTCTGCAATACCCTGCAATACCCTGCCAATACTTTGCAATACCCGCCAATACTCTGCAATACCAGCCAATACTCTGCCAATACTCTGCACTACCCAATACCCTGCAAAACCCTGCAAATACTCTGCAATACCAGCCAATACTCTGCAATACCCTGCAAAACCCTGCCAATACTTTGCAATACCCGCCAATACTCTGCAATACCAGCCAATACTCTGCATTACCAGCCAATACTCTGCCAATACTCCGCAATATCCAATACCCTGCAAAACCCTGCCAATACTCTGCAATACCAGCCAATACTCTGCAATACCAGCCAATACTCTGCAATACCCGCCAATACTCTGCAATACCAGCCAATACTCTTGCAATAACCTGCCAATACTCTGCAATAACCTGCCAATACTCTGCAATACCCTGCCAATATACTGCCATAAATTGCCATACCCAGCCATACTCAGAGATACCCAGCCTTACTCGGAGATACCCTGCAATACCCAGCCATAGACGTCCCCGTCCCCCCTCCTTCCGCCCTCCGGTGCTTCTACCGACTCGCCAATACAATCAAAGCCAGAATCTTTTTTTTTTTATTTCAGGCTTCCCAGCCTAGAGGTGAGGTGTAGGGTCTTATTGATCCCATATCTCACTGTAAAGAGGACCTGTCATGCCATATTCCTATTATAAGGGATGTTTACATTCCTTGTAATAGGAATAAAAGTGATCAAAAAATTTATTTTTGGGGGAAAAAATCCGACGGATTTTGTCTGACGGATTGTGTCCGAAACTGTTGCATACACACGGTCGGACCCAGTTGTCGGATTTTGCCTTTGCCAAGAACGCGGTGACGTAAGCCGTGTACGGCGGGACTAGAAAAGGGAAGTTCAGCACCACGTCCGGCACCCTTTGGGCTCCTTCTGCTGATCTCGTGTCTATCGCGTGTTAGTAGAAGTTTGGTGAGAGACAATTCGCGCTTTTCAGATTTGTGATTCAGATCGCTACTGCTCTTCGGTTTGTGCTTGTCTTTGCGTATCTGATAATCAGTGCGTGCAGTCAGTAAGTATTTGTTGATCATTGTGGACTATATCTTGGTATAGTACGCTTTGAAAGGCATTTTTTATTGTCTGCTTGCTTCTGCTATTCAGGTCCGTTCTTTCAGGCCTTGCTGTTTATCGGTGCTTTCTGGTGTCCGTTCTCACGAGCCGACCGTTTTCAAACCATGTTTTGTCTACGTACTCATCGTAGAGTTTGTGCTGTGCAGGGGCTTTGTGTTGGGGTTGTTACTTTGAAACAAGCCCGGTCCATGAACAGGGAGGGGAGGCGTTTGTGGATCAAGAATTGGTTGCGCCAGCGTGACCAGTTCTCGCACATGCCTTTGTTCCATGAGATCCGGGAGAATAATCCTGATGATTTCAGGAATTATCTCCGGATGACGGACCCCTTTTTTCACCATCTGCTGGCTTTGCTGACCCCTTATATCACCAGGCAGGATACCTGCATGCGGCAAGCCATCACTCCGGAGCAGAGGCTCATCGCCACGTTGCGCTACTTGGCGACTGGGAGAAGCCTTCAGGACCTCAAGTTCTCTACAGGCATCTCCCCCCAGGCTCTGGGGATTATTATTCCAGAGACCTGTTCTGCCATCATTCAGGTCCTGCAGAAGGACTATATGAAGGTAAGTTTTATCCTTTAACATCACATTCTATGTATTTCATGCTCGCTAATGTCTTGCATTTCTTTCCTCATTCCCTAATTACCATCATTGCAATATGCTCTAATTCATATACTCTGCCCCTTTGTCCTCATGCATATTTGCCTCACTAACTTCCCCACCATGCTCTTCTTGGCCCATAAAACTATAGTCTAGTCACTTACTAATGTCTTTTGTCAGCTCCATAGTATTGCTTTCGCCTAAACACCCCCTAAAATGTTTACAAATGTGATGTGTGTGCTTCAATTCATTTTGTTTTTTGGGGTTGTGCCAAACTCATTAGTAACCCCCCTCCCCCCAACTGCTAGCTCAGCTGATAGCAATCCTCTATCTGCTAACTTTACCAAACCCAATACACACTATATCTACCTTTTTGATGCTCACATTTATGGATGAATTCACCTAAGCATGTAGTGCAAGGGCCTGCCTCAATACGTTCAAATGCTATTATTTGATTTTTTAACCGATTAATTATCTGGATATGTAATAGCAGAATGTCGAAAAGTGCTTTCATTTTGTTTTCTTTTTGTTATTATGACACTTCCGGTGGGCTGCCAATAGTGTAACTAAGGAGGGGCTTCCCAAAGTAGCACACATTATTTAGCCATTCAGCTCTCAATCAAGTGGAGAGGGGTACCTGTCCAAAACATTCCCCCCTCATTTTTTAGCAAGGGCCCATCAGATGGGGGGATATGGGGGTGGGGGAGGGATGGGGGGGTGATGACTCTCATAAGGGGACATTAGACTTTAGGCTTTAAATACTCAGTTCCCAAAATGTTTGACTAATTTTGACCAAAAATGTTGGTGTCTAATCTGCTTGCAATGTTGATTTGTCAAATTACTAATTTTTGTTCTTGTTTCACTCCACAGTGTCCTTCAACGCCACAGGAATGACAGACTGTGGCTTCCCACTTTGCCAGTCGTTGGGACTTTCCCAATTGTGGAGGAGCAATAGATGGGAAGCACGTCTCCATCGTCCCACCACCCAACTCGGGGTCGTACTATTATAATTATAAGGGGTTTCATAGTATCGTGATGTTGGCGGTGGTGTCTGTGACTTTTGTATGTGGACGTGGGACAAAATGGACGGATGTCGGATGGTGGAGTCTTTGCACGGACAGAGTTCTACTGGCGTCTCCAGAGTGGCAGTCTGGGCTTGCCACCCTCAGAGGAGAATCAGGAAGGACTCCCATGTGTCTTCGTCGCGGATGAGGCGTTTGCCCTGGCGAACCATCTGATGCGGCCTTTCCCGATGAGGACCCTCACCCCAGAGCATAGGATTTTTAATTTCCGCCTGTCCAGAGCCCGAAGAGTGGTGGATAACACTTTTGGTATACTGGCTAGCCGGTTCTGCCTTTTTCTTATGCCTATTCACATGGCGGAATACAAACTGAATCACATAGTGCTGGCATGCTGTGTTCTGCACAATTTTATGAAAAAAGTTTCTATGAACTATGCGGTCTCAGTTGGCCAACAAGAAGCAGACTTGCTGGAAAATGAAGATAACCTCACGGGCCTTGAACATGCTCATCCTGGCTTGCCCCCCCCAAAGCGCTCATGAGGTTAGAACACAATACATGGACTACTTTGTGGGTAGGGGGGGCATTGATATGCCAGACAATGTCTGAGCGGCATTTTAAGAATACATTTTTATCTGAAACGCCTTCATTTACTGCTTGGCTTGGTTTTAGGTATCTCCTAGGTATAATTAGGTTTTTTCAAGTTGTGCCTTTTTCACCAACAGTGCAAACCCAAGTTCAGAGCGAGATGAGGGGACAGTCTCTTCATCAGATAATGTTATTATGTTGTGGGTCTGCTACACACACACCTTGTTTTTGTAATTAATGTATGTAGTACATTACTGACCAAAATTGTGCTCATTTTCTGCACCATGGCAGGAAAATGGCATGATTGTCAAAATGTACACCTCACTGTGGGTGTTTTTTACTAAAGGCACATCCACTATGCACTACAAGTGCACTGCAAAAGTACACCTGAAACTGCACTTGGAGTGCAAAGTGGAGTTGCCTTTAGTAAATCACACTCCTTCTCAGCACAAACTTAAATTTTACTCCAAATACATTTTTGGTGCAATGAAAAAGGAAGCCACACATTGTTGATAATTAAACTTTTTAATCCAAGCACATTCACATGTGCGTTTTGAAAAGGTTTTTACAACAAACCAAGAAATTGTGTGTTTCAAAAACAGAGTTTAATCAAAATTTGGTTTACTTGGTGTTTTTGTGTAAACAGGCATGTATCAAACCGTAAAATACAGAACACATGAACTTACAAAGTTCAACTTTGAAAAGTGAAGACAATATCAGACATGAGTATGTAAAACTGGGCTGATATTGCCTTCATCACATGGGGTGTCACCCCTGAAAAAAACAAATTTGGAAGATGCACACAGTGTGTCAACATGTGCTATCTCCCATCATGGGGGATCAATGTACATGCTTTGGGGCTGCAACCCCTTCATCTCAGACACTTTACACAAAACACGTACATTGATCCCCCATGAAGGGAGATAGCACATGTTGACACACTGTGTGCATCTTCCAAATTTGTAATTTCGAGAAATACAACATTTTGTTTTTAAAATAGCAAAAATAAAACTCTATCTAGTTTTTGGTGTTTCACACTCTCCCCAAAACATCAATGATGTTCTTATTTTTATTTTTAACATCATTGATGTTTTGCAGGATATTTTCCAAATACCGATTGCACCCCCATTATCTCCCCAATCTGGATCTGGGCACTTTCACTGGTAAAACGGGAATCTTCTTCCACATCACCTACAAAACAAAGCAAAAAAAACACACCATGTAATAAAAATATGGTGACATACATTGATGAGCTTACCGGAAGCTGTGTTCTCCGACACTCACCTGTTGTGGTGACAATTTGCCCAACCTCCACGATCTCTCCTTCCTCCTCCTCCTCCTGCTCCTCTGTTTCTGCTTTTGGAAGTTGCCCTTCTTTGGGAGGGGTGTGGTCCCTGGTGTCCTCATACTTGCCGAGTCTTCTCTCCCCTATGAGAATGGAAAAAAATAAAGAATTAGCACACAGAGGGCAGAATTAACAATATGAAACATTGTTTGGAAGTGTTGTCCAATTGTTTATTTTGTCCGAGCTTCAAGGTCATAACATTATTGGGAACACTGTGTTCAGCTGGAATACTTACCGGAAGAACGATGTTTCCTACGAACGAATGAAACCATGAACTTGAAAGTGGCCATTTTAAAATGCACAACATGAAATCAAAGCACATGGAGCAGTATGCAAGCAATAATAATCATATGAACACACGACAACTACTTACTTTTGTCAAGAACACGCTTGATCCTTATGTACTGCTCGTGCTCCCTCAGTTTCAGGTCTGACTAGCGTTTTTCAGTTGATCCATGGATCGGTGTACCCCAAAATTCTTCTGAAGACTCTTCACAACTTTATTCATGATCTTGGCCTTTCTTATATTTGAGTTTGGGTAAGGTCCATACTTCCCATCATAGTCGGTCCTGTTCATGTCGACCAGCTCCAACATCTCTCCAAAAGACATATTTGAGGCCTTAAATCTTATCTTCCTGGATCGTGACGTTTCAGGCTCCGGGCTTTCCTCACCCTCCTCCTCATTAGTGGAACTATTATTAGTGCGCACCTGTGTTCTCTCCGCCATGTGCTCTCCCCATCGCGCTGGAAGCGAAGGGGCGGGGAATAGTCTGGAAAGAACATCAGGGGCGGGCAGAGTTTCCCGCATGCACACTGTATATAAAACGCAACACGTGTGTGTCGTCCGTATGATCGGTGAACAGAGGGAGAAGCTGACGCGACGAACGTGCAAACAAAGGTAAAATTTGGAACTTGGTACATCACTAGGCTACACTGCTTCTAGATTGAGGCCTGCATTAGTGGAGTTTAGACTGACATTAGGGTTTGTCTTGTGTTGTGTCTTGCAGACATTATGGACGGCTTCAATGACCATAGCTTCCTCCTTCTGTTCATCGATAAATACAGAGACATGCCCATCCTGTGGCAACCAACACACCCACTATATAGTAACAGACAAAAGAGGCAGGCAGCAATGTTGCAACTGGTTGAGTTTGTGAAGCCGGTGGTCCCCAGGGCAGACGTCAAATATTTAAAAAAGAAAATTGGTAGCCTCAGGAGTACATATATGAGGGAGAGGACCAAGGTGCTGAAGTCCATGCAATCTGGAGCTTCAGCAGATGACGTTTATGTCCCCACCCTGTGGTATTATGACAGGATGCATTTTCTGGCAGACCAGGCTGATGTCAGAGAATCCCTCTCTACCCTTCCTTCCGCGTGTCCTTCTATGCTCCATTCCACACCCGATGAGTCTTCCGACGCCCAACCTGGGCCTTCCACTCAGGAAGAACTGTGGAAGCCCAGCTTGAACCAGGTATAGTTTTGTTGTACATATTTGTGGAGTCAAAATGAATGATGTTAACTTGATTTTTGCTCACTAATTGCTGATTTTTGAAAGTGTTTCACATATCAATAGACAGTAGTGGCCAAAACCTTTGGGACAAGGAAGAAAAATGCTGGGCTCAGAATGATAATCTTTTCTATTGGTTAACAATTTGCAACAGTGTTGATGTGAAAATTGTGTGTGTTTGATGAACCAAAAACTCAAACTATGTCCCTTTTTCATACACAGGAAGAACTCAGCCAGGACCAGGAGGGTGTGGAATGCAGCAGCCAGGAGGTGGCTGTGGAAAGTGGCAGCCAGGAGGAGGTGGGGGTAAGCGGCAGCCAGGCGGTGGGCAGCCAAAGGAGCCTCACTGAATGCCTGGTCCTTCCCCTCCGCCTACCACGCAAAAGGGCAAGAAAGGGGGGAAAATGTTGAGGAGTCAGCCCTGAGGCTGATTGGTGAGGCTTCTGCGGCACTCCAAGCAAAACCCACCTACCAAGAGGCCTTTGCCGCCATGGTTGCGTGCAAGCTTGATAAAATGGAGCAGGGGCAACAGATCTTGTGTGAGGAGGTTATTCTCCACACCCTCAACAAGGGTCTGTTGGGCCAAATGACACAAGAAACACACTTGTGTAGTTTGGCCCATGCCCCTGCTCCTCCTCCTCCTTCTGCCACACCTCCAGCACCACAGCCACAGCCCGGAAGGAAGCGTGGAAGGAAGACCAGAGAGTGATGACCTGGGTTCAGTCTGGTCTGACAGAAGATGCAGCCTGTTGTAGTACCACAGTCTGGGAACATAGATGTCATCTGCTGCTGTTCGGGGTTTCATGGACTTCAGGACCAGACTTCTCTCCCTCAGACATGTATTCCTCAGGCCACCAATTTTTGCGTTTAAATAGTTGATGTGTGCCCTGGGGGCCAAAGGCTTCACTAATCTCCCCAGTTTCAACATTGCTGCCTCCCTCTTTATCTGTTACTGACACCGAAATAAAGGTATTTTTTTGTTTGAAGAAATACTTGTGTATGTGTTTTCCTTCCAAAAGGCCAGTTTATTTGTGAGCAGGCAGGTACATTTCAAAAAAACTAAGTGAAATAAATAACAAGGGGTAACAACACTAAACAACCTCCTGTAGATTAAAAAATAAAAACAAAATATCAAAAATAGAATAAAGTTGTTGAAAGTTTACACACCAAAAAAAAAAAAAGGAGAAATGAGCAAACTGTCTTTAAAGGAGATTTTTAGGAAATCCAAAAAAAAAAACATCCAAAAAAGAATAAACCAAATCTAAAATTGTGTAGATGTGGCGCAAACTAAAATTGTATTGCTGAAATGGTTAAAAAAGAGTAATGAAATACGTTCAGGAGAAGTGTGTGTGACTATGAGCATCAAAAGAAGTTCTTTCTTGCAGCATTGTAAAGAACAAGAGAATGCGCTTGATGAAATAATTTTTAACATTGCAGCATGACGAATGTGCTATATCGCTTACGAGCAGTAGTTTTACCTGAACGAGCGCTTCCGTGTCGGAATTTTAATGTGTGCATGCGTGGCACCTTGTCCGTCGGAGTAGGCTACACATGATCAGAGTATGTCCGATCGGACCAGTTGGTCGGAAAATATTTCCAACATGTTGGAAAATTTGGTCCGACGGATATTCCAACGGAATCAGTCCGATGCATACCACACACAGTCGGATTATCCGACAACACAGTCCGATAGGACACATTCCGACGGATTCTCCGACCGTGTGTACAAGGGCTTAGTGTTTTAAAACTACAGAACTCTTCTCTTCCCTTCTCCATAACATAGGGGCAGATATTCTGTAAGTGCACAGAGAGAACAGTGCTAACTGATATCAGTGCTGCAAGGGTAATGGGAGTATACAAAAAATGATCAGCTGGCTTGATTTCTGGCAAAATCCATAAGATGTTTTTTTACAGTTATCAAACAAATATAGCTAAACTCTTTAAAATATATTTAAAGAAAATAAGGATTTTGGAAGTGGACCATAGCGGTGCTTAACCACCTTCAGACCGGACCATTTTGCTGGTAAATGACCAGAGGTCTTTTTACAATTTGGCACTGCGCTGCTTTAACTGGTAATTGCGCAGTCATGCAATGTTGTACCCAAACAAAATTTGCGTCCTTTTCTTCCCACAGATAGAGCTTTCTTTTGATGGTATTTGATCGCCTCTGCGATTTTTATTTTTTGCGATATAAACGTAAAAAGACCGCAAATTTTGAAAAAAAATGATATTTTCTACTTTTTGTTATTAGAAAAATCCAATAAACTCAATTTTAGTCATACATTTAGGCCAAAATGTATTCAGCCACATGTCTTTGGTAAAAAAAAGTCAATAATTGTATATTTATTGGTTTGCGCAAAAGTTGTCACATCTACAAACTAAGGTACATTTTCTGGAATTTACGCAGCTTTTAGTTTACGACTGCCTATCTCATTTCTTGAGGTGCTAAAATGGCAGGGCAGTACAAAACCCCCCCAAATGACCCCATTTTGGAAAGTAGACCCCCTAAGGAAATTGATAAGTGGCATGTTGAGCCCATTGAATATTTTATTTTTTTGCCTCAAGCGATTGAATGACAAAAAAAATTTTTTTTACACAAAGTTGTCACTAAATGATATATTGCTCACACATGCTATGGGCATATGTGAAATGACACCCCAAAATAAATTCTGCTGCTTCTCCTGAGTACGAGGATACCACATATGTGGGACTTTTTGGGAGCCTAGCCGCGTACGGGGCCCCGAAAACCAAGCACCGCCTTCAGGCTTTCTAAGGGCGTAAATTTTTGATTTCACTTCTCACTACCTATTACAGTTTTGAAGGCCATAAAATGCCAAGATGGCACAAAACCCCCACAAATGACCCCATTTTAGAAAGTAGACACCCCAAGCTATTTGCTGAGAGGCATTTTGAGTCCATGGAATATTTTATATTTTGCCACAAGTTGCGGGAAAATTACAAACTTTAATTTTTTTTTTTTTTTTTTCACAAAGTTGTCACTAAATGATATATTGCTCACACATGCTATGGGCATATGTGAAATGACACCCCAAAATAAATTCTGCTGCTTCTCCTGAGTACGGGGATACCACATATGTGGGACTTTTTGGGAGCCTAGCCGCGTACGGGGCCCCGAAAACCAAGAACCGCCTTCAGGTTTTCTAAGGGCGTAAATATTTGACTTCACTCCTCACTACCTATTACAGTTTTGAAGGCCATAAAATGCCAAGATGGCACAAAACCCCCACAAATGACCCCATTTTAGAAAGTAGACACCCCAAGCTATTTGCTGAGAGGCATGTTGAGTCCATGGAATATTTTATATTTTGCCACAAGTTGCGGGAAAATTACAAACTTTTTTTTTTTTCACAAAGTTGTCACTAAATGATATATTGCTCACGCATGCCATGGGCATATGTGAAATGACACCCCAAAATAAATTCTGCTGCTTCTCCTGAGTACGGGGATACCACATATGTGGGACTTTTTGGGAGCCTAGCCGCGTACGGGGCCCCGAAAACCAAGCACCGCCTTCAGGCTTTCTAAGGGCGTTACAGTTTTGAAGGCCATAAAATGCCAAGATGGCACAAACCCCCCCCAAATGACCCCATTTTGGAAAGTAGACACCCCTAAATTTAGGGGTACACTAGTGAGACTAGGTAATAAATGGCGGGTGCCCTGAAACTATAAAAAAAATAACTAACCAACCAGCGTCACCTGTAACAGTTATATGGTGATCACTGGTGAAAGGGTTAACTAGGGGGCAATCAGGGGGCTTTATGCGGTAGTATATGGGGGTCCCTGGCGCTATAAAAAGCTGCGGCGAACCTAAATACCTACCTGCCTAACTAGCGTCACCTGTGACACTAATACAGTGATCAGAAAAACGATCGCTTATTAGGCTGGGTTCACACTGGAGCGATGCGGGAACGCCACGAATCCGCGGCGGGTTCCCGCATCACATGCCTCCCGGCGGCAGTTCACACTGCCCTATGCGAACTGCTGGGAGTGTCAGTGAAATGTTAATGACACCCCCAGATCAGTTCGCATATCGCAGTGCGATCTGCAAACTCGGATCGCATGGTGTGAACACCCATGCGATCCGATTCTGCTGCGGACCAAAAAAAGGGTCCCGTGCGAGTTTGCGGCGGGTGCGGCGGGTGCGACACGAATTCAGCCATACTATCTGTATGGCTGAACTCGAATCGCACAGAGATCGGATGTGATTTGCACTGCAGTGCGGTGCGAATCACATCCGTTCTCATAAACCGCTGCAATGTGAACCCAGCCTTAGTGACACTGGCGACGGGGGGTGATCACGGGGTTAAACCTTTATTGGGGGGGTTAGGGGGGTACCTTAGAACTAAAGGGGGCTAACCCTAACAGCCCTAACAGTTATTACAGTCACAAATGACACCCGCCGGGTGATCAGGGGGTTAAACCTTTATTAGGTAATAAATGGCGGGTGCCCTGAAACTATAAAAAAATAACTAACCAACCAGCGTCACCTGTAACAGTTATATGGTGATCACTGGTGAAAGGGTTAACTAGGGGGCAATCAGGGGGCTTTATGCGGTAGTATATGGGGATCCCTGGCGCTATAAAAAGCTGCGGCGAACCTAAATACCTACCTGCCTAACTAGCGTCACCTGTGACACTAATACAGCGATCAGAAAAACTATCGCTTATTAGGCTGGGTTCACACTGGAGCGATGCGGGTACGCCATGAATCCGCGGCGGGTTCCCGCATCGCATGCCTCCCAGCGGCAGTTCACACTGCCCTATGCGAACTGCTGGGAGTGTCAGTGAAATGTTAATGACACCCCCAGATCAGTTCGCATATGGCAGTGCGATCTGCAAACTCGGATCGCATGGTGTGAACACCCATGCGATCCGATTCTGCTGCGGGCCAAAAAAAGGGTCCCGTGCGAGTTTGCGGCGGGTGCGGCGGGTGCGACACGAATTCAGCCATACTATCTGTATGGCTGAACTCGAATCGCACAGAGATCGGATGTGATTTGCACTGCAGTGCGGTGCGAATCACATCCGTTCTCATAAACCGCTGCAATGTGAACCCAGCCTTAGTGACACTGGCGACGGGGGGTGATCACGGGGTTAAACCTTTATTGGGGGGGTTAGGGGGGTACCTTAGAACTAAAGGGGGCTAACCCTAACAGCCCTAACAGTTATTACAGTCACAAATGACACCCGCCGGGTGATCAGGGGGTTAAACCTTTATTAGGTAATAAATGGCGGGTGCCCTGAAACTATAAAAAAATAACTAACCAACCAGCGTCACCTGTAACAGTTATATGGTGATCACTGGTGAAAGGGTTAACTAGGGGGCAATCAGGGGGCTTTATGCGGTAGTATATGGGGATCCCTGGCGCTATAAAAAGCTGCGGCGAACCTAAATACCTACCTGCCTAACTAGCGTCACCTGTGACACTAATACAGCGATCAGAAAAACTATCGCTTATTAGGCTGGGTTCACACTGGAGCGATGCGGGTACGCCATGAATCCGCGGCGGGTTCCCGCATCGCATGCCTCCCAGCGGCAGTTCACACTGCCCTATGCGAACTGCTGGGAGTGTCAGTGAAATGTTAATGACACCCCCAGATCAGTTCGCATATGGCAGTGCGATCTGCAAACTCGGATCGCATGGTGTGAACACCCATGCGATCCGATTCTGCTGCGGGCCAAAAAAAGGGTCCCGTGCGAATTTGCGGCGGGTGCGGCAGGTGCGGCGGGTGCGACACGAATTCAGCCATACTATCTGTATGGCTGAACTCGAATCGCACAGAGATCGGATGTGATTTGCACTGCAGTGCGGTGCGAATCACATTCGTTCTCATAAACCGCTGCAATGTGAACCCAGCCTTAGTGACACTGGCGACGGGGGGTGATCACGGGGTTAAACCTTTATTGGGGGGGTTAGGGGGGCACATTAGAACTAAAGGGGGCTAACCCTAACTGCCCTAACAGTTATTACAGTCACAAATGACACCAATGCAAAAAAAAAAAAAAAAAAGCAATTGGTGTCACTGTGACTGGGGGGGCAGGGGTAATTGGGGGGTGATCGGGGGTAAAGGGGGGGTGTGAGTGTGCCTGGCATGTTCTACTGTATGTGTGGTGTGTTGGTGCAACTCACCGAACCTCTCTCCTCGGTGCCGGAACGAAAAATACCGACACGGAGGAGAGAATACATCACTTCCTCTCCTGTGTTTACATTACAGGAGAGGAAATGATGTCACGGGACATTTTCATTGGTCGGGAGCGATCGCGAGGGGGTGGCCATGAATGAATGGCCGTCCCCTCGTCCGGGATCGCTCCCGAACGAATACCGACCGCCGCAGGCACCGGGCGGGGGCCCGATCGGGCCCCCGACCGGCGGGCAGGCAAGGACGTACATGTAAGCCCTTATGCCTGCCCGTGCCATTCTGTCGACGTACATCGTCGTGCGGCGGTCGGGAAGTGGTTAAACAAATAATAATGAGCAACCAAATATATAAAAATACTAAATATGTTTTATTTAAGCAAAGATTAAAACAAATAGCAAATCCATTCGATCGTTGAATATCACAAAACATCTCCAATTATGATGGTTTCAACTTTTTCTTAAAGGAAATTTTATAAAGATTGCATGATCGTATATTGTCCCGACATGTTTCGCCTCACGGCTTCATCAGGGTACATACGCATCAACCGTAGACTAGCGAACAGGCTATACAAAAACAAAAAACATATATATGTAGCATAGGAAAAATGTGACAACAAATATATACAAGAAATATTAACCATCAAGAGCCATTTTGCCACAATTCAACAAGAGACAGAGAGAAACTCACCACCTCAGCTCAGCACACCAAGAGCCAGGGTCCGGTTCTCTGAGGGGAGAACAGACAGATCGTCTGTTTATACAGAGTATGGACAGCGATCTGTCATCTCCCCTTCACAGTCCCCTCCCCCCTTCAGTGGGAACACATTAACCCCTTGATCGCCCCCTAGTGTTAACTCCTTCACTGCCAGTGACATTTTTACAGTAATCAATGCATTTTCATAGCACTGATTGCTGTATTAATGCCAATGGTCCCAAAAATGTGTCAAAATTGTCTGACGTGTCCGCCATAATGTCACAGTCCTGATAAAAATTGCAGATCGCTGCCATTACTAGTAAAAAAAAAATGTAATATTAAAAATGCCATAAAAATATCCCCTATTTTGTAGATGCTATAACTTTTGCGCAAACCAATCAATATACGCTTATTGCGATTTTTTTTAGCAAAAGCATGCAGAAGAATACATATCTTCCTAAACTGAGGAAAAAAAAAAGCTCTATTTGCGGGAAGAAAAGGACGTCAATTTTGTTTAGGTGCAACGTCGGATGACCGCGCAATTGTCAGTTAAAGCGACGCAATGCTAAATCGCAAAAAGTGTTCTGGTCAGGAAGCGGGTAAAATCTTCCGGGGCTGAAGAGGTTAAATAAAACATTTTGTATTTTTTATATTTTTTGGGAGTTTCTAATTTTTATTTGTTTAAGCCCCGCTATAGTCCCCTTCCAAAATCCTTCTTTTCTTTGAAAAATTTATATTCTGGGATGAGGTGCATATTTTCTGGTGTCTACCCTTAAGCCGCGTACACACGATCAAATAATCCGGTGGAAAAGTCTGGCGGACTCAAGTCCGCTGGACAATCCGCCCGTGTGGGGGCTCTGGCGGACTTTTTTTACCCAAAAGTCCGGCGGACTAAGAAAGTAGTTTTGCACATCAATCTGTCCGCCGGACTCGCATTTCGGCGGACAATATGGCCGTGTGTGTGCTAGTCCGCTGTACTTTTGAAATGAACAGACTTTTCCCTCCCGGAGAAAAGTCCGCTCATTTTGAGCGCGGCTCCAGGTAGCCGGGGCCAGCGGAGGAGGTGTCGCTGGCCCCGTCACCTTCCCGACAACCCTGGCCATTGGTTGTCAGGGTCTGCGGGCCAGAGGCTTATCGGAATCCGTGAGCCCCCTTTAATAAGGGGGCCCCCGGATCCCGGCCCCCCACCCTATGTGAATGTGTATGGGGTACCCCTACCCATTCACCTGTGAAAAAAAATGTAAAAAAACACAGCACACAAGGGTTATAATAGTTTATTGCACAGCTCTGGGGGTCTTCTTCCGTCTTCGGGGGTCTTCTCGTCGGACTCCTCCGCTATCTTCTGCTAGCTCTTTTACTAGCGGAGAAGCCCGGATGATGTCCCCACCCATTATGATGTCACAGTCCCAGCATCCTCTTGGACTGTGATATCATAATGGGTGGGGACATCATCCGGCGATGTTCCTATATAAGTCGCCACACACCGCGTGCCTGTCATTGTGACCAGAGACAGCGATGAGGCAACAGCTCAAGAAAAGAAGAAGAGAAGAACAGAACAGAAGAACAGAAGGCGGTGGCGACAGAAGACCGGGCCACCTCTTGTAAAAGAGCTAGAAGAAGGCGTGGTGACCCCACAAGAAGAACCAAAGAGGGGGACAAGACCCCCAAAGTCGGAAGAAGAGGGCAGCGGCGAAGAATAAAGCCGGGCTCCTCCACTAGTAAAAGAGCTAGTAGAAGATAGCGGAGGAGTCCGGCGAGAAGACCCCCGAAGACGGAAGAAGACCCCCGGAGCTGTGCAATAAACTATTTTAACCCTTGTGTGTTGTGTTTTTTTTTTTTCACAGGTGAATGGGTAGGGGTACATTGTACCCCATACTCATTCACATAGGGTGGGGGGCCGGGATCCGGGGGCCCCCTTATTAAAGGAGGCTCACGGATTCTGATAAGCCTCCCGCCCGCAGACCCTGACAACCAACGGCCAGGGTTGTCAGGAAGAGGCCCTTGTCCTTATCAACATGGGGACAAGGTGCTTTGGGGTGGGGGGGCCGCGTGGCCCCCCTTCCCCAAAACACCCCCCCATGTTGAGGACACGTGGCGTGGTACGTCTCAGGAGGGGGGGCGCTCACTCATCCCCACTCCCTTACCTGGCCGGCCGGGTAGCGTGCTCGGATAAGGGTCTGATATGGACCCGGGGGGGGACCCCCACGCCATTTTTTTGGCATAGGTATTCCCCTTTAAATCCATACCAGGTGACAGGGCCAGCGACGCCTCCTTCGCTGGTCCCTGCTACCTGGAGCCGCGCTCAAAATGAACGGACTTTCCTCCGTGTGTGTGGGCGAGTCCGTTCTTTTTAAAAGTATGGCGGATAGTCTGGGGGTACGGCGGCTAGTCCGCCTCAAAAGTGCCGTGTGTGGGCAGGTAGCTCATTCGGAAAGTCCGGCGGACAGTCTGGCGGTTTGTCCACCAGACCAAGTCCGCTGGATAGTCTGATACGTGTGTACTCGGCATTAGCCAGACAAAAACTCTATCTTTCAAATATATATTTAGCATATCAAAAGGGAACAAATAATAGAAGTTTATTTAATATCTGCAATGACCATTTTTCTTTCAGTGTCACAGCATACATTGGTCTTAAGCAAATCTGTGATCCAAAGCCAGGTGAAGTGCTTCTTGTCAACTCAGCGGCAGGTGCTGTTGGTACTATTGTTGGCCAAATTGCCAAGATAAAGGTAAATAACGAGACATTACTCATTTTGTACACCAGACCATATTGCAGTATGAGAATACAGTATGGCGGTCCTAACATTCAGCATTGAATGATGCTACTTTGATAACCTGAATCTGCAGATAATAAGTATTTATACCAATATATATATATATATATATATATATATATATATATATATATATATACACACACACACAGCTTCTGCTCAGGATAAATGAGAACACTCCAACAGATTTGTCAAAAAACCTTTACTTTCATTTCAGAATCAACATTTTCTATGGGACACTATACTACAAAATACTCCCACAAATAGGTAGGGTAATTGGCTTCTGTCCAAAATTGGCCCTAGTATATGAATGTAAGTTGGGGACCTTGGATTGTGGGCTCCTTGAGGGTAAGGACTGATGTGAGTTTGTGATGTATGTGTAATCTGATGGCGCTATATGGGTACCTTGAATAAATAATAATATAATAGATGAGCATCTTAATGAGATGCAATGTACAGGGATAGGGATAATTGTAGACACGCACACTCACTCAAGTTGAACTGGAAGAACTGGGGTCTTTATTCAACCTTACTAACTATGTAACTATGTAACTATGTAAAAGTGATACAAAAATTTAACAAAGATGGAACAACAACCATCTCACAGAGACATCCAGGCCATCCACGGAAGTTAACACCTCAACAAGAGTGTCTTTTGATGAGAAGGGTTGAAGAAAACCGCCATGCAATTTCACTGCAGTTAGCCAAAAAAGTAGAAAGCCAAACTGGGGTGATTGTTTCCCATGACACAATATGGCATATACTGCACAGGAATGGCATGCATGGTTGTCATCCACGAAGGGAGCCTCTCTTAAAGCCTATGCACAAAAAACCCACGTAGAATTTGCCAGGACCATGCTGAAAAACAAGAGGACTGCTGAGACTCTTTATACTTGAGTGATAAGACCAAGATAAATGTTGGAACTGATGGCTTCAAAGCTGTATGGCGTTGCAAAGGGTAGGAGTACAAAGAAAAATGCATGGTGCCTACAGTGAAGCATGGGGGTAGCAGTGTCCTTCTGTAGGGCTACATGAGTGCTGCAAGTGTCGGGAGCTGCATTGATGATATCAAATTCACAGATGTACTGCTCTATATTGAAAGAGAAGATGCTGCCATCACTCCGTGCCCTTGGTTGTCGTGCACTTTTCCAATATGACAACGTTTTAAAACACACATCTAAGGCCACTGTTGTATTTCTGAAGATCAGGGTGAAAGTGGTTCAGTGGCCAAGTATGTCTCCTGATCTGAACCCAATCAAACACCTATGGGGAATTCTGAATAGACAAGTTGAGCATTACTCTCCATCCAGCATCCAGGTGCTAAAAGAGGTAGTTCTTGAAGAATGGAAAAAGATAGATGTTGCAATATGTCGCCAACTTGTTCATTCCATGCCTAGAAGTCTTGGTGGTGTCCTTACAAATCATGGAGGTCATACAAAATACTAGATGTAGTAGTTTTTGTTCTGAGGTGTTCATTGCATCAACTAATTTGAATAAAACTGAAGATTTTGTAATCTAAGTTATATTAGTAACCTTACTTTAATGTAATGGGCTAAACAAATGTTCTATAAAACTCAGGTTTGTCAAAATGTTGGAAATTGTTCTTGAGTTCATTGAGATATTGATTAAAATCTTACTTTTTAAAAGGGGTGTACTCATTTATTCTGAGCACTGTTTATATACATTATCCACAGTGAGCATTTTTTGGCTTTCTATAAAGAAAGGTCCATAATTAATTGATAATATGCAGTACATTCTTCTATTATAAATTCGTTTTTCACTGAATTTTTTACTGACATTATTTTCAAGGTTTTACACGTTTTTGCTTTTATTGAACAGGGATGTAAAGTGGTTGGATCTGCTGGCTCAGATGAAAAAGTTGCGTATTTAAAGGAAATTGGTTTTGATGAAGCATTCAACTATAAGACTGTAAGTTCTTTGGAGGAAGCACTGAAGGCAGCATCTCCAGAGGGCTACGATTGTTACTTTGAGAATGTAAGTAACTGTGAGTGTGTGGCTAATTTCAACAAAGAGTTTCAGTTATCTATGTTAAGTTTATTTGCACATGGATACATATTTGACTTCTGGGAAAAGTGAAGTAGCTTGGGTACAGACAGTTAAAAAGCACAAATCTTTGTGTACTAGAACTTTAATTGGCAGAGTTGGAGGATTTTGGGCCAATAGACCAGTTACAAGACAGAGCTCCCCCTAAATGCATATGTAGAGTTTGCCTAACATGCAATAAACAACCAATATTTTGGATCTGTAAGGCATTTTTGTTTACATTTTTCTTGGTGGAAGGCAGTATATATGCTCAATTTGGAACTATCCTCAAGTCAGTAGTGTGCTGCTGGGAATAGAAGTAGGACTTAGTTAAGAATTTGTTAATAGACTCCCAAAAGTCCTCTTCCTGGCAATATCTGGCTATTTATCTTGGTACCTTTTATTATTTTTTATTGAATTGTTAATGGGTGTTAAATAAAAGGCTGCTGAGGCCAACTTAAAACCCACGTCAAGCATTTGGAATCAATATTTAGGCGGTCAGATGTCAGGGACGGAACTGAAATACCCATCAGTAAAAGGTATATTTGTATAAAAATTAGCAATTATGCACACAGTTCTACAGAGCCGGCAATATAACTATTTTCTAAAGTGAATGTTTTTTTTTACTTATGTTTTGCATATATAGGTTGGAGGAAAGTTTGCTGATGTAGCTCTTCAACAAATGAAGAATTTTGGAAGAATTGCAGTGTGTGGTTGCATCTCTACGTACAATGATTCTGTTCCACAAACAGGTAATAACTCTTTGTTTATTATCACAGGAATGAAACCACATAAAACAGAAGTTTTACTATTTAAGTGGCTAAACCATCTGCAAAGGCATTCGTTAATACTTCCAACCAGTGGCGGCTGGTGCTCCAAATTTTTTTTGGGGGGGGGGGGGGGGGGGTGCAAACAAACTGAAAAATTCTGAAAAATACTGGAAAAAAAAGAATCAATTGCAGCCTCACTGTGCCCGTGAAATGCAGCTGCTGTGCCCGTCTAATGCAGCTGCTGTGCCCATCAAATGCAGCTGTTGTGCCCATCAAATGCAGCTACTGTGCCCATCAAATGCAGCTACTGTGCCATCAAATGCAGCCGTTGTGCCCATCAAATGCAGCCACTGTGACCCTAGCACTCCCCCGGCCGCTCGTTCGCAGTCTGAATACTGAAAAAAAAACATCAATTGCAACCTCACTGTGCCCATCAAATGCATCTACTGCGGCATCAAATGCAGCCACTGTGCCCATCAAATGCAGCCACTGTGTCCATCAAATACAGCCGCTGTGCCCATCAAATGCAGCCACTGTGACCATCAAATGCAGCCGCTGTGCCCATCAAATGCAGCTGCTGTGCCCGTCAAAGGCAGCCACTCTGCCATCAAAGGCAGCCTCACTGTGCCCATCAAATGCAGCCGCTGTGCCCATCAAATGCACAAATTCCCCCCCCCCACACATGCCCACTCATTCGCTGTCTGACCGGCACTTAGCCTATCTTGGTGGCGGGTCAGGCAGCGAGTGACAGGTGCAAGCTGTGGGACGGGCAGCGGGTCAGGTGGCAGCTCCTGTGTCCTACATGTTTCCTCCATGCTTTTCCTCATGCTAGGCATCCAATAGGAACTCCATGTTGGGAGGCAGCTGAGGCTGCTCCGATCCGAAATGAATGTCCAGAGGACTGACGGGAGTTGAAGCCCAAGTTGCTTAGGATGCTTGATAGACTGGCTGCCACTTTCTAACCAGCTCAGGGGGCTGGTTAGAAAGGGTAGCAACGAGCTACCATCAGATTGGCTGGGTAGATGGGACAGTAGCGTCACTGAGCACCAGGCATTGTTAGTTTGAAACAGGTTGATGTCAATCCCAGGCCGGTTTGTTGCGTTTTGTAGACTAGACTGTGAGATGAAGGGTGTAATGTTTTGGAAAGTCAGGTGGAGTCGGAGCAGTGTCTGACTGGCGGAGCCACTGATGGCAAATTCACTAGGTCGTAGGAAACCATAGAAGGCCTGGTAGACGGCAGCTTGGATGACTAGGCTGAGCAAAGCCCCAAATGGAGAATGAGTAAGGATTTCAGACATGTCCCTGAAAAGGGCACTCATGATAGGTAGGCGTTTGCCACAGACTATGAGTTGGTGCTTCTGTATGCCCTGTAGGAGAGGTTTGACTGCATGAGCTGAGAATACTGACGGTTTACTGTGGTCTTTTTTATTTTTTTTTCTTGTATGAGTGAGAGGTTGCTGAGATGATATCACATTTTGAAAAGGTCTCAACAAGAGTGTCAAGCTGCTAAGATGATTTTGTATGGATGCGAGGGTCTCAATGATGGAGAGTTGGTTTACTGGGAAAAGGATAGAAATGGTTTATTTGGCGGCTTACCATACCCCTAAGCGAGCAGTATAAAGGGATAAGGACAACGTCAGTTTGATTCGTAGGTTCCATAGGGTTAACTAGGGTTAACTAATGAACGATATGGGAGACAACGAATGGTAACGAATTGATAGGACATAAAGAATTTGGTAACAAAGCTTACTTGCGACAGTGGGCCATGCGAGTAACTTTGCGGCTGACTGTGGCTGGAGTGCAACATATCAGGAAGGTGTGGCGTGATGCCATGCTTGAGGAAAAAACAACAAGGTTTGGTGTAGGAAATAGAATGCGAGAAGTGCGTACGAATAATTCGTAAGTTCCACTGCAGGAACCAAACACATGGTATGGGCGACCCCGCAAGTGGCTGCAAAATTTTGACATGACAAACACGGTAACGAATCCTACCTGCAGCAGTGACCGTGCGACAGGGTTTGCATTGGACTGGAGCGGGTGTGCAACACACCCGAAGAGTGTGGTGTGGCGCTGTGCATGACGCACAGAAAATAACTTTGGTTTGGTAAATAAATGAGATAAGAACCGTGTACAAACGATTCGTAAGTTCTGCTGTGGGAACTAAAACACATGGCATGGGGGAAACAACTAATGGCAATGGTAGACAGTATGCAATGTATCTGATACGAAACGTTTGTAAAGAGAAATTACTCTGATACGAATCGGTTGTAAAATATATGAATTGAATCTGATACGAATCGGTAGTAAGGAGTATTAAATTAATCTGATACAAATTGGTTGTAGAGTGTATGCCACCCCTTGCTCTGAAACCGAACACATACCAACCACCCAGCACTCATCAAAGTGCAAACAAGGCACCAGGTGGGTCTATTTACCACCTCCAATCAGCCACAGAACCCATACAAACAATACATGCTCATCTGCAAATGGATGAGATGGCAACCCCATGGACCATGAATCTTATAAACAGTGAAGCCTATGGCGAGTGATATTGGACAACGACCGACAGCAGCTTGGAGGCTTGGATTTACAAATTAATCGTGTTTGACAGAAGGAACTTACAAATGTTCTGTGCTGAATGATGTTGAGACTTGAACGACAACAACTCGGAGGCAGGTTTTTTACGAAAGGGATGCAGGATAGGAAGCCTAATGAATCGCAAGATTGCACATGATATGAAAAGGTTTGAATACTACCTGCAACAGTCAGCGGGAACCGCGGACGAAGACCACGAATGGATAAGCCGCAATGCACAGACTCACGAACATGAGGTGAGCTGGGAAGATTTGTCCCAGTGACGTGTAGTATGGCGCACTGAACCAACAAAGAGCATGGGCGAGTGGGCTGCTTAAATACCCTCTGGGCTCCTCCCATAAAAATTCAGCCCACCATACGGGCCTTCTTATATATACACACTGTGTATATATAGCCTCGAGTAAAATAGGCCTGTATTTGCAGCGCCCAGGAGCCACAACTGCTGTATAATTCTGCCCATAGACATGCATTACAGAAAACACTGTACACAATTATAAAGCTTAACTGCTGGTACTTGCACATGCGTTTGGACATATACCTCGAAATGCAAATGTTGCCCGTATGCGCGCATGTGTACAAGCAGGTACCAGCATTTATGCGCATACAGCCGCGTACAGCATATTCTGTAATGCATGTCAGTGACGGAACCGATCCCACACTCCGATTGAGTGCTTCCCTCTATATACCGTTTCCTAAGTCCTGGAACACAAGTCCAATGGATCTGGCTATAGGAACCCCCAAGCACTAGACGACACCAGTCTTAAGAGTACATCAGGAATTACCTTTATTTGAGATCTCACACAAAATATATATACAGCGGGGTGACTAAAACCTAACCTAATTAGCATGAGCTAATTATCTAATCAACACTCAGACTAGTTTGACTGAAGGGATAAGACTTTTCGGCTCCTTGCTCACAATTCAATAAACATTACTATAAACATAAACACAGGGTTAATTAGCACAAACAACAATATGTGAATACTCAATACTCAGACTAGACACATTTACACAACATTATACAAGACAGTCAGGATGGCTGGAGGTGATGATATTAGCATCTAAGAGTTTGTGTCCCAATAGTGTGATTTAGTCTATTGATAACATGGCATTTACATATCCAGAGTCTGTGTGTCTTGGGGGGGGGCACAGACCTGAATCCAAGTAACACCACCTCAGGGGTCCCCAGGCATACAGCTCACAATTGCACCGTTCCCCCAAATGCGAGGGCCCATAATCACAAGGCAAGAGGCTCGCATTCTGTCCCCTCCAAGAACCTCGGTCCCAGCTAGGTCTGTCACAATGTATATGACCAGAATTATGCAGCAACAACACATTACAAAATAATACATAACAAAACATACTGTCACGTATCAGATAAGACCAGAACTGTGTGGACTGCAACAGAGGAAACCCAAACGTGTATAAGTGAAATATGATTTATTAAAGAAAGTGAATAATATGAATACAACCACACAGTGCAATAAACCAACCAACAAAGACCCCCAAACAACAACAGACAGATATGTACAATAAATGGGAAATGCAAGTACCGTAAACGATAGGCAGGCCAGGGTCATACACAGAGGATCAGCAAATAAACAAGGGCAGTCCAGAATCAGAGTCACAAGCCAGGCCAAGGTCATACACGGGGAGATCAGCAAATGGGGTAAGGAACACAGGACAGGGAGAGGATGGATGGATCAGACTTCAGGACAGGAATAATGGTAACAGGTGGGACAGGGTTGGGACCAGGACAGGGAAACAGGATCAGAGCCACGGGTCACAGGTTCAGGGTACAGGGTACAGGAACAGGTTCAGGATCGCAAGCAGCAGGTCAGGGCACAAGGAACAATACCGAGGCAAACATATGACTGCTTGCCAGCTATTTATAGGCCTGTGATTGGCCTCAAGTGACACCTGATTGCAGGAGGTGCTGCCTGCTCCATACTGCCAGGATCCATCCGCTGGTGGACGCCAGTACTGCGGCCCAAAGATGATCTAGCATCAGCAGGGAAAAGCTCTCCTGACAGCTCAAAACTGACAGGAGACACCTGCTGGTGGACCTCAGTACTGCACGCCAAGAGACAGATATTATCAGCGGATGGAACATTTCCTGACAGTACCCCCCCTCAAAGGAGCGGCCTCCGGACGCTCCAACTAGCTGCTGCTGGGACAAGTCCATGGCATCAAGCTGGGCAACAGGCAGAGTCATAACAGGTTTAGCAGCAGGCACATCAAGCGAGGCAGCGGGTACATCAAGCTGGGCAGAGGGCACAGGCACTTCAAGCTGGTGAAATGGGCACCGCAGGCTGGACAGCGGGCACCGGCACTTCAGGCTGGACAGCGGGCACTGGCACTTCAGGCTGGACAGCGGGCAGGAACACCTCAGGCCGGGAGGCAGGCACATCAGACCGGGAGGCTGCAGGGCAGGCACCGGGACGGCAGGCTGGAAGGCATCGGACTGGCAGGCCGGGACATCAGACTGGAAGGCATCAGACTGGCAGGCCGGGACATCAGACTGGAAGGCATCAGACTGGCAGGCCGGGACATCAGACTGGAAGGCATCAGACTGGCAGGCCGGGACATCAGACTGGAAGGCATCAGACTGGCAGGCCGGGACATCAGACTGGAAGGCATCAGACTGGCAGGCCGGGACATCAGACTGGAAGGCATCAGACTGGCAGGCCGGGACATCAGACTGGAAGGCATCAGACTGGCAGGCCGGGAAATCAGACTGGAAGGCATCAGACTGGCAGGCCGGGACATCAGACTGGAAGGCATCAGACTGGCAGGCCGGGACATCAGACTGGAAGGCATCAGACTGGCAGGCCGGGACATCAGACTGGAAGGCATCAGACTGGCAGGCCGGGACATCAGACTGGAAGGCATCAGACTGGCAGGCCGGGACATCAGACTGGAAGGCATCAGACTGGCAGGCCGGGACATCAGACTGGAAGGCATCAGACTGGCAGGCCGGGACATCAGACTGGAAGGCATCAGACTGGCAGGCCGGGACATCAGACTGGAAGGCATCAAACTGGCAGGCCGGGACATTAGACTGGAAGGCATCAGACTGGCAGGCCAGGACATCAGACTGGAAGGCATCAGACTGGCAGGCATCAGACTGGCAGGCCGGGAGATCAGACTGGCAGGCATCAGACTGGCAGGCCGGGACATCAGACTGGAAGGCATCAGACTGGCAGGCCAGGACATCAGACTGGAAGGCATCAGACTGGCAGGCATCAGACTGGCAGGCCGGGAGATCAGACTGGCAGGCATCAGACTGGCAGGCCGGGACATCAGACTGGAAGGCATCAGACTGGCAGGCCGGGACATCAGACTGGAAGGCATCAGACTGGCAGGCCGGGACATCAGACTGGAAGGCATCAGACTGGCAGGCCGGGACATCAGACTGGAAGGCATCAGACTGGCAGGCCGGGACATCAGACTGGAAGGCATCAGACTGGCAGGCCGGGACATCAGACTGGAAGGCATCAGGCTGGAAGGCCGGGACATCAGACTGCAAGGCATCAGACTGGAAGGCCGGGACATCAGACTGCAAGGCGTCAGGCTGGAAGGCGTCAGGCTGGAAGGCCGGGACATCAGGCTGGAAGTCGTCAGGCTGGAAGGCCGGGACATCAGGCTGGAAGTCGTCAGGCTGGAAGGCCAGGACATCAGGCTGGAAGTCGTCAGGCTGGAAGGCCGGGACATCAGGCTGCAAGGCGTCAGGCTGCAAGGCGTCAGGCTGCAAGGCCGGGACGTCAGGCTGCAAGGCCGGGACATCAGGCTGCAAGGCCGGGACATCAGGCTGCAAGGCCGGGACATCAGGCTGCAAGGCGTCAGGCTGGAAGGCCGGGACATCAGGCTGCAAGGCGTCAGGCTGGATAGCAGGCAGATGATTGGCAGAATCAGGAGGGTGATCAGGTTCGGCTGGCATGCAGGCAGACTGGAGCAGGTTGGTTGGTGCGGAGGCAGGTTGCGTTACTGGCAGGATCAAATGGGTAGGAAAGAACTTCCGTCTCTTTTTAGATTTAGCTACTGAAGGCCTGTAGGTAGCTGCAGATCTATAGGTAGGGGATGAAGCAGACTGGAGAGAAGGGTTGGAATATGGCAGGGAAGAGGTAACAGTGGCTGGGGGAAGTTCTTGAGGGATAGTGGGCCGTAGTAAAGAGGCTGTTGGATTAAAGGCAGGATATGTGCAGCAGGAAGAAACAGGGTATTGATATTTGGTGGGAAGTAGAGTATATTGGGCTGAAACTGAGGTTGCCATAGGTGATGGAGGAAGAGACTCTTGGGCAGGCGGGTGTTTGGTAGCAGAGAGGGTAAGTTGTGGGCTGGCTGTGGCCGATTGAAAAATACCAGACCATGCTAAAAGTAGTGGTTGTACAAACTGCGGGTTACAGACTGCCTGTCTAACAAGGGATTGTACGGAATCAACACATTCTATTATCCTCTGTTGGGAACAGGCTGTGTAATGCTCAAAAAAGTAAGGGGAATCATCTTCCAGAAGCCATACCAGTGATGCGACTTGATTAATACTGAAGGGGGGAGAAAAATCATCCTGGCCCTCTGGGATGCAGGGCAGGGCCAGCTCTGTGCAGATTTTAATTAACGGCTGAACATCCCCAAACAACATACAGCCCTGATCAACCCAGGAGTGAGCTAAACGAATGGTTTCCAACAGCTGATCACTGGTCCACCCTTTCAGTGTCTGGCGGAGATAGTCACCACTCTCAGACGCCAACAAAGCATAATAACGGATTACCTCTAAATTCATTTCAGTAAGCAACCTGAACCAAGATGGTTCCTCTGTGTAGCCACTTCTGGTCAGGGATGACCTCGGTATTCTGTCACGTATCAGATAAGACCAGAACTGTGTGGACTTCAACAGAGGAAACCCAAAACGTGTATAAGTGAAATATGATTTATTAAAGAAAGTGAATAATATGAATACAACCACACAGTGCAATAAACCAACCAACAAAGACCCCCAAACAACAACAGACAGATATGTACAATAAATGGGAAATGCAAGTACCGTAAACGATAGGCAGGCCAGGGTCATACACAGAGGATCAGCAAATAAACAAGGGCAGTCCAGAATCAGAGTCACAAGCCAGGCCAAGGTCATACACGGGGAGATCAGCAAATGGGGTAAGGAACACAGGACAGGGAGAGGATGGATGGATCAGACTTCAGGACAGGAATAATGGTAACAGGTGGGACAGGGTTGGGACCAGGACAGGGAAACAGGACCAGAGCCACGGGTCACAGGTTCAGGGTACAGGGTACAGGGTACAGGGTACAGGGTACAGGGTACAGGGTACAGGGTACAGGGTACAGGGTACAGGGTACAGGAACAGGTTCAGGATCGCAAGCAGCAGGTCAGGGCACAAGGAACAATACCGAGGCAAACATATGACTGCTTGCCAGCTATTTATAGGCCTGTGATTGGCCTCAAGTGACACCTGATTGCAGGAGGTGCTGCCTGCTCCATACTGCCAGGATCCATCCGCTGGTGGACGCCAGTACTGCGGCCCAAAGATGATCTAGCATCAGCAGGGAAAAGCTCTCCTGACAGCTCAAAACTGACAGGAGACACCTGCTGGTGGACCTCAGTACTGCACGCCAAGAGACAGATATTATCAGCGGATGGAACATTTCCTGACACATACAAAACAAAAAAGATGGAGTGTAAATAAAAACTGCCCCATGAGCTAATACAGAATTGATTTTGATTTAGATTTTTTTCACCTACAGGGCCATATGCTCAGTTAGTAATTCTCTTTAAACAACTTCGTATAGAAGGGTTTCTGATATTCAGTTATGAGGACAAGCCCATCTATGAGGAAGGACAGAAGCAGCTGTTAGAATGGATTTTAGAGGTAAGTTATGGACTGCAATTTATATTACAGTGCTATCAAAGATTACATTATTTGTTTAAAAAGTAACAAACATCTTATACTTACCTGCTTTTTGCAATGGTTTTTGTACACAGCAGCCATAATTCTTCCTTTTCTCAGGTCCCCCGCCAGCACCTCTGGATCCTCTGTGGGGGCACTCGTGCATGATTGCTCCCGAGCCCTGCTCTGTACCCCACTTCTTCCTCACTGGCTGTGATTGAAAACAGAGGGAGTTAATGGCCAGCCAATCCCTTTAGAGGGTGGGCCACGGTCATAAGAATCAGGTGTAGCCATCATATTAAATCTGAATTTCCATTACATTTTTTGTTGAGGAAAGTTTAAAGTGTGTGTTACCCATAAAAAATAAAAATAAAAAAGCATCCTGTTCCTTTAAAGCATGTTATACAGTGCTTGTGCTGTGTAATTTAGCCCCTTGTATCACCTGAAATACCTGGCTGATCCTGCCTGGTTCTGCCTTCCCCCTGTAAACTGATCACAGTTTATTATGGCTGCTGAGCCCTGACACTCTGACATGCCTCCGTCTTCCCCAGCCCTGCTCTGTCCTCCTCTGTCCCCCTCTCCACACTCACTCCCTGCCTGTCAGCGCTATCTCAGCCCCCCCCCCCCCCCACTGCTATAAAAACTACAATCTACTCATGCCATCCCCTCTGTTAAATAACAATATGTGTCCCAATGCTATATAAAAAAGATGCCGATTTGTAGTTTGAATCAGAGCGTCTCCTGGCGCTCACGTGACTGCTTGGCTCTCTCTCCTCTCCTCCCAAGCTGATGTCTCACCTCTCTCCTCCTCTGCTCACCGGCTGACATCAGTGGGAGTTTTTGACCCCTCCCGCTGTATCTGTCAGACTGGGAAAGGAGAGAGCCGAGGAGTCACGTGAGCACCGGGAGACGGTCTGATATAAGGTACAAATCGGCATCCTTTTATAGAACACAGGCACTGGGACACTTAGGGAGTTATTTACGAAAGGCAAATCCACTTTGCACTATAAGTGCAAAGTGTACTTGAAATTGCACTGAAAGTGCACTTGGAAGTGCAGTCTCTGTAAATCTAAGGGGTAGATCTGAAATGAAGGGAAGCTCTGCTGATTTTATTATCCAATCATGTGCAAGCTAAAATGCTGTTTTTTTATTTTTCTTGCATGCCCCCCTCGGATCTACAGCGACTGCACTTCCAAGTGCACTTTAGTGCAATTTCAAGGGCACTTTGCACTTGTAGTTTGCACTTGGATTTGCCTTTAGTAAATAACCCCCATATTGTTAAACAGAGGGGATGTCATGAATTATAGTGGCTTAAAAACCACTTTGAGGGTGCCATTTGGAGCAGTTATTTAAGTACAGTTATTTATTAAATTAATATAAATGGTTGCAGATGAAAAATGTACAGAAAATATATATATACAACTTTTTAATACATATTAATTTTTTCAGGGCAAGTTGAAGTATAATGAACATATCACCAATGGGTTTGAAAACATGCCGTCAGGATTCATTGGAATGCTCAATGGAGAAAACACTGGAAAAGCAATTATCAAAGCGTGAAATTTGAATAAATACATTTGTACATGCTGGTGTCCTTTAGTGTTTGGTGGAAAAATCAGTTTTAGAATTCAAATCTACTACTTGGCTGTGAAATAATATTTTTTCAAATGCCATAAGCATACATAAATAAATATCATATATTTCTAAATATTGACTGCTAGTAACCTCATGTTACCATCTTTCACCCTGCTTACAGCCCTGGGTCTGCACATAGTAGAAAGTTCTATCGTGGAGTTTACCTTTTGTTTTACACTAAATGGCAGGGCATAGATGCGAACCAGCCAGAGAGAAAGAAATAGGATTTCTACCTAATATGCATTTTCTTTTCAGTTAAATTTTAATCATTTTTTCAAAGGGTTACCCCCCCGCTCACAATGGCGTGACTGGCGTCAAATCGCACGACAAGTCCCGCCCTATTGACCACAAAGGAACTGTTCAAATCATAGCGATGCAGACTTTGTGGTGCCGCACCAGTTTAAAAAAGAAGTTCCTGCACTACTTTTGGTGATTTTGTGTGCTACTTACATAGGCATATGCGCATGAAGTTGCACAGATGTCAGCCAAATCTCACCTGAAGTCACACTGACATGCAGCTTTGAAATAGTAAGATTTCAAGTGAAGTCGCACAATTTCAAAGCCTCTTTCAGTGTGAACATAGACCTAAGGTACATTCCAGACATAAAACGAGTGCATAGTGAAACACAAAAATCTTGCAGTATAAAAAAACAAAAGTAATGCTAAGCAGTACACAATTTTCCAAGTTTTTGTATGAAGGTCGCTGGAAAAAGTCCAAAGGTAATTTTATAGCAAGGGTGAGTAGAGTGGGATCAGGAAAAGGGGTGGAAGGGTAGATTCAATCATGACTGTTCTTGGGAGATCTGTGGTTTGCATACGCAATATGCAATGGATGCTGAAGACCTAAAGCGTATTATTATTTAGTTTCATTTCATTTAAAGACTCTGTGGGTAATGCAAAAGAAGGAGGTAGAGGTATGGGAGAAAGGATTCATACCAGCAGAAGCACAAGAATTTAAGTGCAAATCCAGGCTATCACTAACTAAGCTTAAAACTGCTCCCACCCCCTTCTAAATCATATACTAACCATCATGTAGTTACCTTGTACCTACTACTGATCCAGTCTGCGATGTGATCTCCCCAGCAAACAGCTTTAAGGGAGAGAGCAGCGACAATGGTTGCATTGCCTGGGCAGTGACGTCACTTATAGACTGGAATGCTGTGAGAATAGATAAGTATATGCATCTTCCTTCCACATGGTAGCATAGGTTTTAGAAATGGGTTGGAGGCAAATTTAAGCTTAGTTAGTAATACTTGCACTTCCACTTTAGGAAAAAATAATGTTTAGATGAGGGAAGAAGAGAAGGTAAAGGGAAAGGGTGGGGTAAGAGTTGAGGGGACCTGGTCAAAAGATTGCTGCTAATGGGGCCTGGTTATTTATCAGAGTGAGAGTAGAGTATTATTAATATTCAGGTTGCTATTGTACACTAGCCACGGGGACCAATTTTTGTTTTTTAGCTTTTGGGTGAGTATCATTCAATATAGAGGTAAGATTCTCATGGATCATTGTGTCCATATTTCATTGCTTTACCTCCACAAAGCTTAAAGCGGAGTTCGCTTTTTAGTTTCTTAAAAGTCAGCAGCTACAAAAAGCATAGCTGCCGACTTTTAATAAACCAACATTTATCTGCCCCACGGTCCAGCGATGTGGCCGTCCGGAGGCTAGCTGTGCTGCCCCAACAGGGCACAGAAATGATATAGATTGTTTTGCAAATCATTTTCTATGGACTTTTATATTTAGTTCACATGCTGCCATCTAGTGACCTTTTGTGGTAATTCACTTGTTTTCTTATGTTATTTTTCTCTGGTGATATGACACACTTCCTTTGTATGTAAAGCTCCACCCTTCTTCCTGAGATTGTATTTCCTGTGTCATGGATGCAGTTAACAAGCCACATGTAGCAGGGCACATGTATTCTGCATAGTAAGATACAGACAATATCATCTTTTGACGGCATAAATACCACAACCTATTCACCTGTTTGAATCCTGTCATCTGCTGTAACCTGATGTTCAAAATAAAAGCACCTTTGTGGATGGAATCGGTATTTGGTGAGTTCAAGCTATCTGATGAAGATTGTCCTCAATGATTATGTCTTATAGAGGCCAGGCATAGAGGTCTCACATACCACTTCACAACAATTGGAGTCAGAATAGTCAAAAGATGTATAGAATTCCCACAGCCTGCTGTGTATGTGTGTGCCTGATGTGCAATCAAGCTCAATGCCATCCTCCATCTTTTGAAGCTCATGGTCGTACGAGTTTACAGCACCTCATGTGAATATTAAAAACTGTTTCTCTTTCATTAACCGGTACATACATAAGAATCAAGTGGGGTTTATCCTAGCAAGACAAGGTCCTGATCACATTAGGAGAGCCATAGATGTGGTCTCCATTCTACAAACAATTTGGCCAGGGGGTACCAAAAAAAAAATCAGGCATGCTTCTATCACTAGACCTCCAAAAGGCCTTTAACTCGGTCTCTTGGCTGTACATCTTTGCGATCCTTGAGCGCTGGGATTTTGGCGGCAGATTTATTGGCTTGATGCAATCTCTTTACTCAAGCCCTAAAGCCTACATCAAGCTTCAAGGACACTACTCAAAACCAATATCCATAGCTAAAGGCACCACCTTTATCGCCGCTAATTTTTGCAATAGTGATAGAGACACTTGACATTTCCATTCACCAAAATCCCAGCATACAGGGAATTAAATGTGGGTCTCGGGTCCACAAATGTGGCCTCTTTGCTGATGACATACTCCTGTTCCTCACCTCCCCCATAACCTCCTACCCAATCTGTGCCAATCCTTAGATGAATTCTCTAAGATCTCTGGCCTCCAGGTTAATTATTCCAAGTCACAAGCCCTCAATATCTCCCTTCACCCTGACACTGTTAACCTCCTATGAAATAACTATAAATTCCAGTGGAGTACTTTATCCATTAGCTACCTGGGTATTAATCTCACAGCGAAAACCGAAAATCTATATGACAGCAATAACCCCCCCATGTACCGGAAACCGGAGCTGGATCTCACAGCATGGTCCAAACACAACCTATCGTGGCTTGAGAGGGTCAATTCCGTAAAGATGACGTTACTCCCGAGACTTCTCTACCTGTTTAGATCA
Organism: Lithobates pipiens; assembly: GCF_037356315.1. NCBI lineage: Eukaryota > Metazoa > Chordata > Amphibia > Anura > Ranidae > Lithobates > Lithobates pipiens. The sequence continues at coordinate 82,488,271 of NW_027507718.1, forward strand.
CTTCCAATCCCTATTCAAAAAGACCACATTAAATTATTTCAAAGCAAAACTCTCACATACACTTGGGGTAACCCTGTATCTCCACAGAAAAAAAAGGGGCCTAGGGTTACCCCCCCTGCACAAATATTACTTAGCAGCCAGGATTGCCCAACTATCAGTGATTTATTCTATATATGAGAAACCGGACTGAGTCCAAATAGAAAAGCAGGCAGTACCTCATTTCACCCTGGACTACCTTCTCTGGTCTAACCCGAAAACACGGCCCCTGATCATGGCCCCCACCCTTTCCCACATGCACGCCCTCTGGGATACACTGCGTTTCAAATCCCACTTCAGTATCATCATTATACAAACCTTTGACTCGCATCTTCAATAACCCAGCATTTCCCCCAGGTGAAAGCATACAAGCATTTACTTTCAATAATTTTTATTAAATTGTACAAAAACATAGTGCAAAAAGAAATGTACATTACATAAACAATGTTAACAATGCAGTTTGTGATACAGGTGTATCAATCCGAGTATAAGCACGATGTTACCATCTATCGGAACTGTGGTACAGGATTATCATAGTAGGATCCAAATGTTCGGGGGGTGTTCCCCCACTCCAGGCACCCCGAATGGGAACACACTGTACCCAAGAGTGCGGAAACCACCCCCGAATTTGAGTAATCTTTACTGCCGTTACTGTAAGATCCCTGACATTTGCTACACACATTTATGCAAAAAGCAACGGTGTGAAAGTGGATAACAGGAAACAATGGAATCGAAATCGGAGGGATTTTATAAAACTGGTTAAACAGTAACAAGTAACAAATCCTCAGCTAAGAAGTGGATTTCATCTCAGGGGGAAAAGGAAAAAAAAATGGGGGGGGGGGGGGGGAGACAGGTGGGAACATGCTCGAATTTTGCTTTTCCTTTTCCCTTTCTCAAATAAATATGGGTTTGCTTGTTGTAAACCATTCTAACCAGGCCTCCCAGCGGTGTGTTACCTGAAGTAGGGAACCCATCGCTGAAGCATACATGCGTTCGTATAGGCCATGAAGATGTGTTGCTCTTATAACTTCTGTGTGGGACGGTAGATCGTGAGATTTCCAGCTACGTGCTATGGTCAGTCTAGCTGCCAGACATATATGGGTTACTATACATTGGAGATTATGCGGGTATTGTTCAATGCCAATGTTAAGGAGCGCTAGTTCCGGGGCTGGTGGAGATGCAATGTGTGTGACTCCTGTGATGATGTTAAAAATAGCTGACCAGAATGGGGTTATTTTAGGGCAGGTCCAGAGGATGTGGTACAGGGTACCTGGAAGGCCACAAAGCCTCCAACAGGAGGCGTCTGTGCTAGGGCTAAATCTGTGGATCTGTGTAGGTGTGGTGTACCAGCGAAGGTTCAGTTTGTACGTAATTTCCCAAAGGTTGGCTGATTTGGTTGCCTTGTGAGTGGCTGTGGCGCATGGTGCCATTGTTGTGGTGAGTAAGAGGTGCCTATATCATGTCCCCATTTTATCATAGGAGGTAGTTTCTCGAAGGTGTTTTTACCTCGTAACAAGGCGTAGAAGAGTGAGATCCCTTTAGCTGAGGTCTTACTGCCTGACAAGTATTGCCAAGCTGCCTTCTAAAGTTTGCGGCGGAGAGATAGAGTACAAAGTAGGCAATTAGATATTTGAGCATACTTAAAATAATCTGTAATAGGTAGCGAAAATTTGCACTGTAAGGAGGTGAAGGGGATTATGTATTCATTAGTATATAAGTCAGCAATGTGAGTAATGCCCTTTGCTTTCCAAGAGGAGAGTTGTATGTCTCGAATCAAAAGAGACAGCGTTTCTATGGGGAGAGGGATTTCATCGGTAAGATCCCTGGTAAGTGAGTGCGAGAACAGGTAAGGCCTCCGATGTCGCTGTTATAGTTGGAGATAGGTGTTGACAGTTTTTCGTAATTTTGGATGTAGATAGTAGCCAATTTTTGAGGTTGTTACCTAGGACTAAGGGAGGCTTCTATGTGACTCCAGTGGTTGAGTTCATCAGGAGTGAACCATGCTTTAAGTTGGGCTAGGATGGCTGCATTGTAGTAGTCTCTAATATTAACATACCCCATGCCACCCACTCTTCTATGTTTCATGAGGAGATGTTGTGCTATTCTACTTTTTTTTACCTTGCCATATGAAATTCCTAATCATGGATTGGACACATGTAAAAAAGGATGCCGGAATAGGTATGGGTATAGCTCTAAAAAGGTATAGCAGCTGGGAAAGTTTAAGCATCTTAAAAGCTGCAAGTCTGCCCGAACTGGAGAGCGTAATTTTGGAGATATGTTGATTTGTATAGAGCTGTGGTGGTATCAGTGAGGGTAATACCTAGGTAGGTGAGGGAATTTGTGGACCATGCATATTTACAATGGTTACGTATGTGTTGCTGTTGTTGATGTGACATCGCTATAGGTAGTATATAAGATTTGTTCACATTAATCTTATAATAGGATACACGCTAAATTCATCTAATAACGACTATACCGAAGCCAGGGAAGAAGAAGGTTCGGACAAGGAGAATATTACATCATCAGCAAATAGACTGATTTTGTGCTCCCTACCTCCAATCTTGAAGCCTGAAATGAGCGCTTGGGATCTAACCTTAGCAGCTAGAGGTTCGATTAGTAGATCAAAGATTAGGGGTGAAAGGGGGCAGCCCTGTCGCGTACCATTTGTAATATTAAACTCAGTAGAGAGCATGGACGAGCAATAAACTTGAGCTGAAGGGGAGGAATATAATGCTAAGATTGCTGATAGAATATGACCTTGGATACCAAATTTTACTAGGGTATGTTTTAGATAATGCCAGTGAACCCTGTCAAATGCCTTCTCCGCATCCAAAGAGAGAAGCAGAGAAGGCATTCGACGGGCCGCTGCATGATGAATGATGTTAATCATTCTGCGAGTCGCATCAGAGGTCTGGCGACCTTTAATAAAGCCTGATTGATCAGGATGAATCAGTTTCGGCATTAAGTCGGTCAGTCTATTTGTGAGTACTTTGGCATAACGTTTTACATCATGGTTGATTAGTGAAATGGGACGGAAATTTTGCGGTAGGATGGGCTCCTTCCCTGGCTTCGGCAACGTAATAATCAAGGCCTTCAACATTTCCCGGGGGAAGGAAGCCGAGGAGGCAGCAGAATTGAACAACGGGGTAATATGTTTGATGAGTATGTGGCTAAATTGTTTGTAGTATTCGCCCACAAAACCATCAGGGCCTGGTGCTTTGTTGTTGGGCAGTGAATGTATGGCGCAGCTAATTTCTTCCTCTGTGAAAGGTGCATTAAGTTCATCTAGTTATAGGGGAGTCAAGCTAGGTAGATTAATCGATTCCGAAGAATGTCTTAATTTGCATGGGTGTGGGTTGGGATTGAGCTGGGTCCTCTCTTAAATTATAGAGAGTACTGTAGTAAGCACTAAATGCATTGGCAATGTCTTGCGGATTAGTTAATTTAGTATTAGACTTTGGATGATATATGTAGGGGATGGGGGATTTAGAAGCATGACCATTGATTCAGTGCGAAAGTAATTTACCTGGTTTATTGTCTTCAGCATAGAACCTCATTCTCATCCGTTTCTGATATTTATCATGGGTTTTTAATATCAAAGCTCTGAGGTCTAGTCTAAGTGCTATTAATTTTGATTTACGCGATTGAGTAGGGTGTTGTTTGTTAAGTGTGTCAGTGGATTGGATATCTGCTAAGAGCTGGTCCATTCGCTGCCTCCTTTGGCATCTATCTCTGGCCTCCAGTTGTATAAAGAGTCCACGCATAAAAGCTTTATGCGCAGACCATAGAACATTCGGGTCTTCAACTGAGTCCTTGTTTTCGAAGTACGACTGAAGATTGTCCTGTAATGTCTGGGCATATGGCAAGGATTGTAGTATTCTGGTATTTAAACGCCAGAGGTAATTCGGAGCATTGCGATGATTGTCTTCTATGGTTATACTCACGGGAGAATGATCAGACCAAGAGGTTAGATGAATAGTAGAGGAGGAGATTCTTTGTAAAGTCCACTGGTCCGTTAGGAAAAGATCAATGCGTGAATATGAGTTGTGACATGGAGAAAAAAAAGTAAAATCCTTTTCATCTGCATGTGTACATCTCCAAACATCGTACAGACCCAAATTGTGTAGGAGGGGGTTTAGTTCAGGGCGTCCGCGTTTGGTACGGGAGGACGAGTCTAGGTCCGGGTCAGGGGTACAATTGAAGTCGCCACACCAGACAACTGTACCATGTTGTAGCTTTGTAACCTTCTTGTGAAGTTTCCTAAGGAACCGGAGCTGGTGATTGTTTGGTACATATACATTGATAATGGTATAAGGGGCATTATTGAGATGGCATTTTAAGATTATATAGCGTCCATCCGGATCCGAGATGCAGTCAGCAAGTTAAAAGGGCAAGGAGTTTTTAACAGCAATTAGGACCCCCTTTTTTTTCTGGGTCGCATTGGCTGTGAAGACAGTGTTAAAGTGTTTGTTAGCACAGGAGGGAGGGTTACTAGCAAGGAAGTGCGTTTCTTGTGCGCAGATGATGTCACATTTGGTCTGTCTGGCCAATGCCCATAAAGAGGCCCTTTTCGCATGGTGGTTCAGGCCCTTAATATTGATGGTAACAAGTTTTATAGTCATAATGGATTTATGAATGATAGTAGAAGCAAAGTCAGTTACCTTCGGCTCCGACTAGGAGGTAGGTGGTAATGGTGTGCTTGGTGACTTGGTGGCCTTTTAGGTGGTAGGAGTTGCCTGGAAGAGGGTATCCTCTGTTCTTTGCACAGTGCACCGTGGATGCTGAGGGGACAGAGTCCGGTTGAAAACTGCGCAGCAGGTGATGGTACCTATACGAGATAGAGGGGAGGAAAGAAGACAAAACAAAACAAAAAAAAGATGTGCTCCCAAGTCGAAGCTGCTATCCCAACAGGGATATTTCTACGTAGTCGGGTGGGAGAAGGGAACACAAAAAAAAAACTATAGTAGAACCGAGACGGCTCGTAGGGTCTGTCCACGACACAATAGTGTCTACAGGCCCTAGACGGGGGTAAGAGTCTATTGAGACCGAGTGTGAGCAGGAAACACAATCACACGGCTATTAACACGGAGGTGCCCCAGCCATTCAGGTATGCGGGGTAATCCTGTTGCTCCTCGGTGGATGTGGACGTGTCAAAATGTTGCCAGTGGTTCTTTGATCCATAGGTGACACTTCATTGCTGGATGGAATAATATTCCATTCCTGCAGCAATTGCAGACCCTGCTGAATGGATGACACCACATGTTTCGAACCGGCATAAGTGATGGAAATTTTGGCGGGTGCAATCCACTGATATTGAATTTGGTTGTTTCGTAGGGTTTTAGTTATGGTATTAAGCTGTCTGCGTCCGCTCAAGGTATGTTGAGATAAATCAGCAAATTTCTGGAGGTGAGCATAGGGGTCAGGAAGTGCTGTCATAGCCCTCACCTTTTGCATGAACTGTTCTTTGATGTGAAAAAAATGTACCCTGAGAATAACATCTCTGGGTACAGAGTCAGGCAAAAACGCGGGCTTCGGTAGTCGGTGTATGCGATCTACAAGTAGCTCCATGTTCTTTGCTTCAGGGAGAACTGATTTGATTAGGCATTTTGCAAATTTGTAATTATTATGTAATAATTTTTGTAATTCATTGTTTTGCACAGTTTCTGGCACCCCTCTAATTTTAAAATTGTTGTGTCTAGCTCTGTCCTCCAAATTTGCCAGTTTGTCAGTAAGCCATTTAGTTTCCTGGGCCTGTGCTTCTTGTGTGTCAATTATATCATTGATAGTGCTGGCCAGAGTACCTGCATTAGATTCCAAATGAGCGATTTTGTCATCCATCACCCCTATTTTGGTGCCAAAGCCTTGCATAAAGGAGAGCATATCTGACTGTAAGGAGCTCCTGAGGGACATGAGCATTTCTTTGAGAGTAGTATCTATAACAGCCTGCCCTATGGTGGGGAAAGAGGCTATAGCATCAGGCTGAGGGCTTTGTTGTGGTAAGACATAAGGCGCCCCCCCTGTGTTTTCTCTCTCCCTGCTTGTCCCTGTGTCATCAAGCCTCATCTTGCTTTTCGCTGGGCTGTGAGTAGTTGGCTTCCCGGGGGGGAGTGAAGATGATCCCCAGAATTATAGGCGCTTACCAGTGTAGTGTCCGACAAGCAGGAGAGTCCCTCTCCATGTGAAGAAGCTGCGGCCTCCGCCTGTGTAACATGTTTGTTCGTTCCGGCACCATTTTGGCTGTGGCACGCGGACGGCTGATACATAAAGGCCGTTAGTTTGCGGGGTAGCCTGGTGTCCTTTCGTTTCAGGGACATTGCCCTAAGGTGTAGCGGACGAAAGCACCGATCGGTAGGGGTTCGTTGGCGGCTGGGTTGTGCTGACAGACGCTGAAGTAAGCTGAGGATGTGAGGAGCTCAGAGCCTAAGCGGCCATTCCAGTCACGTGCCGGCCACGCCCCCCAGCATACAAGCATTTAAATGGTGGTTGGACAAGGGGCTATACCGAATCAGACACTTCTTCACAGCAACAGGCCCTATCACCCTCTCCTACTGTAACAAAAGATTAGAACTACCAAACTTAGAAAAGTTCAGACTTGGACAGATCTCTCACTTTCTACACAAACTCTGGAAGGACAAACCCCTTCCTACACAATTCACCGAATACGAACTATGGTGTGGTCAGGCCATGGACCAAAAGGGGGGGTTGTCGATAGTCTACTCGTCACTTACCTCTCCATCTACTAAATCTTCCTATATGGAATCCTGGGAGTCGGACTTCCAATTTCACTGGGATATGGGGGTATGGCAGAAAGCAAGCTTAAATCCTTTAAAAGCATCCTAAATAGGACACTTATAGAAGCAAGCCATAAATCATCTCTAGATGGTACTACACCTCCTCACAGCTTGCCTCATTCTATCCTGCGGTAGATCCTTTATGTTTCAGAGGCTGTAAACTCAATGGTACAATTTCCCACATTTGGTTGGAATGCCCTAGAATACATTCATTCTGCAAAAAAGTATTCAACCTGATTGATAAGCTTGTGGGTAGCCAGATTCCCAGAACCCCACTAGTTGCACTTCTTAAAGCACACATCCCAAAAATTTCCAAAGCCTCCTGTAGGCTAATTCATTTCATTCTTCTGGGAGCTAAACTTACTGTGGCAAAAGCGTGGAAAAACCCTAAAATTTCCTTCCCAGCGGTAATTAGAAAAGTCTCCTGGATAACGTTGCAGGAAAAGTTATCAAACATTCTATCAGACACAGTCAGTAAATTTGAATCTACCTTTGAACCATGGGTCACTCATGTAGGAGCCCCACTTACCACTAATTCAATACCAGCATAACTTAATCTGACCACCAAAATTGATGTTCCTTTCTTTCACTGCCTCTCCTCTACTTTCTACCCCCTTTTCTTTCCTTTCCCTGCTCTCTACTTCTTAGTTTACTCTCCATATTTAAATAAGCATATTTGAAAAGCGACAGATGTCTGCATACTGAAGCCTCACTAGGTAGGAATTTTTTTTCTTTTTTCATTTTTTTTTTCTGTTCTTCAAAAAAAGTGGCACATGGTAATTTCCATCTTTCTCCATGCATTCCACCCTGGGGGTTGCTGGAGGGGTTCCTCCTATCGGGCACAGATAGATCCCATTTGGGGTGCCGGGTGGTGAGGTGCCCCACTATCCAACCACTGGGAAACCTACCCCATGTCATATTGCTCCCATGTTGTCATTAGTGGATTACCATACTTTCTTCCTACTGATTCTAGCTCCAATGATATGGCTACTGTGTTTTCTTTATGTGATATGTCAACGTTGTTATATGAAATGTCATTTTCAGTTTTATTCTCTATATTTCACAAAATAAAATACTTTGAAATAAAGTAAAAAAAAAAAAAAAAAAAATTGTTTCTCTACATTGAACTGCATTATCCCAGCTGTCTAAGCTGCTGTTCGTCTTCTTAAAGAGTCTGTACCATTTCTTGCAAAAACGTGAAAAATGTCTAGACAAGACTCTGAGCTGAACCAACACAGATTCATCTTGCCTCTGTACCTGCAGACATACAGGGAGCAGATTCTGCAGATATTGCCAAACAGAGTGGAAGACCCAAACGCACAATAAAACCTACACAGGAACTCACAGAAAACTATGAAACCACTAGAGATGAGTTCTCCAGCAATCTGTCAGACTTATGGGACAGAACTTCACACTGCATGTCCGTTTTGTCATACTTTAATGATCAACCAGCTGAATTAAGCGACTCTAAAGATCTCTTATCTGCCACGTACGAAAACTATCAACGGCTGTTTGCAAAATACACAGCTTTCTTAGCCCTTGTACACACGGTCGGAGAATCTGACGCAATGAGTCTTATCGGACCGTGTCGTCAGATAATCCGACTGTGTGTGGTATGCATTGGACTGATTCCGTCTGAATCTCCGTCTGACCCAATTTTCCAACATGTTGGAAAGATTTCCCGGCCAACTGGGCCAGACGGACCTAATCCGATCATGTGTAGAGCATTTTCATCGGACCAAGTGCCACGCATGCTCAGATCAAATTCCTACATCAAAGCTATTGGCTACTAGCCTGAATGTAGTCCCATCGTAACGAAATTACGTCATCACGTTCTGAAAGATCGATTTTTCGCCAACTTGGCCCGACCGTGTGTATGCAACAGTTTCGGACACAATCCATCGGACTAAATCCGACGGGCAAAATCCGACGGATTTGGTTGCTGAAAATCTCCGACCGTGTGTACGTGGGCTTACAGGACTGTAATATGGAGGACTCTTCAACAGAATTGACCAGGGTTGATGCACTAAACCAGGGATATGCAATTAGCAGACCTCCAGCTGTTGCAGAACTACAAGTCCCATGAGGCATAGCATGACTCTGACAGCCACAAGCATGACACCCAGAGGCAGAGGCATGATGGGACTTGTAGTGTTGCAACATCTGGAGGTCCACTAATTGCATATCCCTGCACTAAACCAACAAAGGGATCTCTTAGTGCAAAATGGCCAGTGTAAGGCAGAACTCCGCATTGCTCAACCGCAGGAGACCAGATCTCACAGATCCACATCAACCAAGCACACTGCACATTCTTTTAGATCCTCTCACTCCAGATGTTCAACATTAAGCAATAAGATAATAGAGGCCTGTGCTGATGCGGAATCAAAAAAAGTGGAAAGCTCCTTTACCAGAAGGGAAGCAGAAATAGAAATACAAAAGGCAAAAGTGCAAAGCTCCTTTACAAAGATCAACAAGCAGAGGCAGATTCCCAATTAAAGATTCTGCAAATGGAAAGGGAGGAAGCAGCTGCCCTAGCAAGGCTGAGAGTCCTTGAACAAGCAATGGGAGAAAGTGCTAACTCAGACTGGTCCATCCCAGCAGAACTGCAAGACCCAGTTGAACGCATCAGTGAATATGTACTAAAGCATAACGTTTGCAATGATACAGTTATCTCCTGTACGTCTTACTAACAACACTGTTCTGACTCTCAACACAGAGACCTCTTAGCTCCAAATGCCTGAGCCTCTTCAAGTCTACAACACAAGTGCATCTATGCAGCAAACCGCATCACCTCTTGCTGACAACAAGGTGACTTCCAGTGACAAGCCACAGCTCAAGCCACAGCCCAAGCCACAGCCAGTACAAGCCTTAGGGACTACACCACAGTTAAACGCTCTTGCAACATCATTTCATCCTGGTAAACCTCACCCTCACCAGAGAACTTTAACACCGAGGGGTTCCACAAGTTACTTTGGCACTGAAGAGTGAGAGATCAGGCTTGAATGACTTCGCCAGATATATGGTACGCCATAAGCTCATTAAAACTACCCTCTCAAGGTTTGGCGACTGTCCGGAGAACTACAGGGCCTGGAGATCAACCTTCAGAATCTGTAGATCATGTTAAAAAACTGAGAACAGTGCATGTTGACCACCCAGATGCAGGTCTTGTTGCTGCATGGGCAAGACTTGAGCAAGCCTATGGTAGCTCTGAAGCCATAAAAAGTGCTCTATTCAAGAGACTGCAAAACTTCCCAAAAATAGGGAACAAAGACTATTGCAAGCTCCAAGATCTGAGCGATCTTCTCATGGAGCTGGAGTTGGCAAAGACAGACCCACATCTACCTGAACTAAGCTTCCTGGACACTGCTCACGGTGTCAATCCAGTAGTGTCTAAACTGCCATATGGTTCGGCAAGAGAAATGGGCACAACAAGGCTCCAGGTACAAAAGAGACTATAACGTTTTCCTCCGTTCGCATATTTTTGCAGATTCATCAGTGATCAAGCCTGGATGAGAAACAATCCCAGCTTCAGCTTCAGTAAATCCAACTTGCCTGCTTCATCATCATCATCAAGGTATGATAACATAGCAGCTAAACTTAGAGACTGTAATAGAGCAATATCTGTTAAAAGGACAGACATCTCACCACCTGTATCCTCTCCTGCTCACCAGAGCATTTCGGGTGACAGTGATAAAGACCCTAATCGCCAGTGACCTATTCACAAGAAGCCACACCCCCTAAAGAAATGTTGTGGGCTTAGGGCAAAGGCGTTTCAAGAGTGCAGTGAGATTCTTCAGAAACTTGGAATATGCTACAGGTGCTGTGCTTATTATGGACATTTTGCTAAAGACTGTAAAGTTGTCATCAAGTGCACAGAATGCAGTAGCGACAGACACGTTACAGCTATGCACCCGGGCCCACCCTCAGACAATTCACAGCAGCCTCCTTCCTCCAGCCCTGTCTCAAGTCATGGTGGGGAGCAACAAGGTCATGCTCCAACCACAGCTAACTTTTCTTCTTTATGCACAGAAGTCTGCGGAGAAAGCTTAGTTCACAAATGCTGTGCTAAGATATGCCTAGTCAAGATATACCCAAAGGGTCAACCTGAGGAAGCTATTAGGATGTATGCCATAATAGATGAACAGAACAACAGATCCCTGGTTAAGCCTAAACTCTTTAGGGCGTGGCCTTGGAGGACATGTGAGCGGACATCTTTCTGTGCAGCTCCGACATCTCCTGCATTAATCCTGCTCAATCCTGGGTTGATATCGCCCGTAACGCCGCACAAAGGACACCGCTGGAACCGGAGAATGGCCCTGCATCATCGGATGGTAGAATTGGCGGATGGGCAAGTGGAGAAGACAGCCGCCGGCGTGAATGAATGTCAACACACGGTCAGGCCAAGATGGCCACCGTACTACCACCACAGCGCTATGTGTCTCTCCTACCTCCATGCCGGATCTCTTTGGGGATGCCTCAGGTGCCTCTCCGCCATCCTCTCCGAGACTGCCTGACCCTCCGATCCTGATGTCACAAACCTTGGCAGGAGAGGAAGTGGTGGAGGACGAGAAGGAGCCTATGCTGGCAGAGGTGCTGCAGACCATTAAGGTAAATCATGCTGCTTTAATGGGGACAGTGGCAGCAATAAGAAGTGACTTTACATTACTAAGGCAGGATGTTCAAAAACTGCGTGGATGGGTCACTGAAACTGAAAAACGGATTAGTGATATGGAGGACACAGTTAACCCCTTACTACACAAGCTCAATGCTGCGGGCGGGAAAATAGCCACCTTAGAGGACAAGGTGGACGACCTTGATAACCGTCTCAGAAGAAACAACCTGAGGCTTGTTGGTCTCCCTGCCGGGTGGAGGGGTCTGGCCCGGTTGCCTTTTTGGAGAGCTGGCTGGAGCAGGAGTTTGGCCGCGATCTCTGCCTCAACCCCCTTCGTGAACCTGCCTGACAGATGCCTGCCCTGATGGATGACGGCCCTTTCTTCATTTGCCCCCTGCCTATGTTTTGTGTGGTGAATCCTACACCGCTTTTGCTGAGTACAACGGGATCAAACACAACTACCTCTTTTGCGGGAAACCTTTCACTCCTCTTTGGATGAGTATTTGGGGGCTGCCTTAGGAGAACGATGTTAGTCCACTCAGTGGTGGTGTTGACTTGTTGCAGTTAAACACATGGGTATCAGGCCATGCGCCCCATGCATGGCCCTAGTTCTGGGTACAAGCCCGATCCGATTCCGTGGGAGCAGGGCAGGGTTGTTGCTGCCTGTTGGCTTTTTGTTCTATGTATATAGTTTAGTAATGGTATGTAAGGTGTGTGAATGGATGAATGTGTGTGTGTCACTTTGTCCCACTGATGATGCCCCCCCATGTTCTTTGCCTACAAGAGACCAACCTTGTGGGCTCGAAAATCCTTGCACTTAAAAAGTGCTGGGTAGCTCACAATTTTCACTCCACATACTCCAATTATGCCCGTGGGGTGGCCATCTTGATTCGTAAGGGACTCCTCTTTGAGTGTCACCATCTGATCTCAGATCCTAAGGGCCAGTATCTGGTGTTACATGCTACTGTGCAGAGAACGCCTGTCATTCTGGTCACGATATATGTTCCCCCGCCAGCCACGGCCACAGTGTTTTCTGAGCTGAGTGTTAAATTATCACTTTTACCTGTTTGTCCTACGTTTATTGTCTGGGATTTTAACTCAGTGTTGCAGCCCAAGATGGATGGACTAAAGCCTCAAGTAACTGAGTCCAAACTGTTTAGTAAATGGTGTGAAACATATGGATATGTAGATATTTGGTGTTGGAAGTTTCCTAATGAAGAACCAGACACACGCTAAATCCATCGTCTGTGACTCGAGGGAAACTAACCAATGCCCATAAGACCTTACAACTACATATAGTGGTCATCAACAACTATACCAGACGGTGAAAATAGACGAACATGGAGGGAAAAATGGGAGAATGTTTGCCTTTCTTGCACATACAGAATATTTAGACAGCTCAATCTCCGCCATACAATTAGCTGACGGCTCTACCACTACAGATCCCTTAGCTATTAATCAGGAATTCGCATCATATTACAGTAAATTATATGACGATCCGGCGCCCCCCTCGGAGACCACCTTTAGGGGGTTTCTTCTCTTCACTCGTTTTCCCCGTACTGGAAGACACTCAGCGGGACCTATTAGAGCAGGAGATTGCTGTAGAGGAAGTGGAAGCGGCAATAGGTTCCCTATCATCCTCAAAGACCCCGGGCCTAGATGGTATCCCTTCAGCATGGTATCAAACATACACTGAGTTGATAGCTCCCAAACTTTTGCTTACTTATCATGCATCCTTGAACCAGGGGATCTTTAATGATTTATGCCTGGGCGTAGCACGTTTGATAATATACGAAGATTATATCTACATATCCATAGGGCATGCAAAGATAAAAACAGTAGATTGGTTTTATCATTAGGTGTGTTAAAGTGGTTGTAAACCCTTACAAACCACTTTGGCCTACAGGTAAGCCTAGATTAAGGCTTACCTGTAGGTCCAAGCAATATCTCCTAAACCTATATGGTTTAGGAGATATTTGCCCGAAAACGGGCACCGCTGTCTACGCACTGAGCGCGGCATTTCCAAGAATGGAGCTGCCGCGCGTGTCGACTCCCGTGCGCATGCGCGGGAGTGACGTCATCGCGGCTTCGCCGAATGACAGCGGTGGAGCTGCGAGACGCCACCAGCAAGATGGATGTGGCGGACTACAGGGGACAGCGGCGACTTCGCTGGCTCCTGTGTCAGGTAAGTGACACATAATGGGCTACTATGCGATGCATAGTAGTACATTATGCTTTGCCTTTGCAGGGAATGAAAGAGGAAGTAAACTCATCAGGGTTTACTTCCTCTTTAAAGGCTTTTGACATGGTTCGTTGGTCATTCCTGTGGGAAACTATGTCAAGCATGGGGTTTGGCCCGCAGTATACAAAATGGGTTTGCCTACTTTATGCAAATCTAAGAGCAAGGGTCCGAACTGATAGAGATGTCTCTTCACCATTCTCATTGCAGAGGGGGACTAGGCAGGGGTGCCCCCTCTCTCCGCTCCTGTTCGCTCTTGCCATCAAGCCATTGGGACTGGTGGTGCAGCAGGCCTCCGGGATAGGGGGCATCCGGCTGGGGGCGCTGGAGGAAAATATATCTTTATATGCAGACGATGCGTTGATTTACTTAGACAGCAAGGAAAGCTCTTTTAGGAGTCTTATGCAGCTGGTGGAGGAGTTTGGGCAAGTGTCTGGTCTGAGGGTTAGATGGGATAAATCTATAGCCTTTCCTATTGCCCCCCCACCGTTCGTATGATTATTTGAAAAGCTCCAATCTCCAGACAACTCAATCCTTTAAATATCTGGGTATTCAGATCCACAACGAACTCCCACAATATCTAAACATCACCCCCATCACTAAGCAGATGGTGGACAAACTCCAAACATGGTCAACGCTCCCTCTTAACGACTTGCCGCCCGCCCTATTACAAATTGACGGCGGCAAAGTGGTTTCATTATCCTAACCGGACGTCATATGACGTGATTAGGATAATGAGCCGCTGCGCGCCCCGCGGCGATCGTTGTTGCGGGGTGTCAGTCTGACACCCGGCAACTACGATCTCGGTAAAGAGTCTCCGACGGAGACTCTTTACCATGTGATCAGCCGTGTCCAATCACGGCTGATCACAGTGTAAATGGGAAGAGCCGGTGATCGGCTTTCCCTCACTCGCGTCTGTCAGACGCGAGTAGAGGAGAGCCGATCGGCTGCTCCTCTGACAGGGGGGGTCTGTGCTGATCGATTATCAGCACAGCCCCCCCGAGGATGCCCACACTGGACCACCAGGGACACCACTAGACCACCAGGGAAAAGGTAATAAAAATCCTTAATCCTCCCTAGACCACCAGGGTGCCAGTCAGCACAATGGGTGCCAATCAGTTCCCATAATGGATGCCAATCAGTGGCCACAATGGGCATCACTGATTGGCATGCATTTTTGTTTGGCACTGATTGGCATCCATTACTATAACACCGATGCCGCCTATGAGTGCCCACCTGTGCCACCTATGAGTGCCCACCTGTGCCGCCTGAGTGCCCACCTGTGCCGCCTATGAGTGCCCACCTGTGCCGCCTATGAGTGCCCACCTGTGCCGCCTATGAGTGCCCACCTGTGCCGCCTATCTATGCCAACCTGTGCCGCCTATCCATGCCCACCTGTGCCGCCTATCCATGCCCATCCGTGCCAGCTATCAGTGCCAATTTGTGCCACCTATCAGTGTCCGTCCGTGTCGCCCATCCGTGTCGCCCATCCGTGTCGCCCATCCGTGTCGCCCATCCGTGTCGCTCATCAGTGCCGCCTATCAGTGCCACTTCATTGGTGCCACATTGGTGCCCATCAGTGCCACCTTATCAGTGCCCATCAGTGTAGCCCCATCAGTGCCCATCAGTGAAGGAGAAAACATACTTATTTACAAAGTTTTGAAACTGAAACAAAAAAAAACATTTTTTTTTTCAAAATTTTCGGTATTTTTTTATTTGTAGCGCAAAAAATAAAAACCGTAGAGGTGATCAAATACCACCAAAAGAAAGCTCTATTTGTGGGAAAAAAATGATAAAAATTTCATTTGGGTACAGTGTAGCATGACCGCGCAATTGTCATTCAAAGTGCGACAGCGCTGAAAGCTCAAAATTGGTCTGGGCAGGAAGGTGTTTAAGTGCCCTGTATTGAAGTGGTTAAATTAATAGGATGCATAAATATTTTCAAAATGATTTTCCTCACAAAATTTTTATATTGCTTTAGGGCTGCCCCAGTTTATCTCCCCAAGAAGTTATTTCTGAAAATTGAATCCACTTTGTCCTCCTTTAAATGGCAAAATACCCACCCGCAGATAGCTAAGGCATCCTTACAGTCCTCCAAACAAAAAGGAGGCCTGGCCCACCCAAATTTGTACAATTACTTTATTGCTTCCCAACTTACCTATGTCTATGGATGTCTGCACTCCAACCTTCAGACCCCTTCCACTACTCTTCTGTCATCTTTTTATGTACCGTTTACTACAGCTAATGATGTGCTGCATAGGGCACTTAACTCTAAGTACATTTTAGTCGACTAAAATGTACTGGAGATTTAGTTGACTAAATACGACTAAAACTAAAACAATTGCAGAAGCCTAAAATGGGACTAAAACTAAAATTAACACTGTTGTGCATCATCTTTAGAAGAGGCTTCTTTCTGGGACAACAGCCATGCAGGCCAATTTGATGTAGTGTGCAGCGTATGATCTGAGCACTGACAGGCTGATCCCCCACCCCTTCAACCTCTGCAGCAATGCTGGAAGCACTCATACATCTATTTCCTAAGGACAACCTCTGGATATGACGCTGAGCATGTGCACGCAACCTCTTTGGTCGACCATGGCGAGGCCTGTTCTGAGTGGAACCTGTCCTGTTAAACTGCTGTATGGTCTTGGCCACGCTGCTGCAGCTAAGTTTCAGGGTCTTGGCAATCCTCTTATAGCCTAGGCCTTCTTTATATAGAGCATCAATTCTTTTTTTCAAGCACCTCAGAGAGTTCTTTGCCATGTGGTGCCATGCTGAACTTCCAGTGACCAATATGAAAGAGTGAGAGCGATAACACCAAATTTAACACACCTGCTCCCCATTCACACCTGAGACCTTGTAACTGTAGCGGGGATATAATGGTGTATTAATGCAATTAATGTGAAATACAATGTAAATCTATAGACAATGTATTCACTAGTATTGGATGCCATCTAGTGACCAAAAACCGGAACTGGACCTTAGCTATTTTTCTTTTCTATGGTGTTGAAAGATAATAGGAAGTGACTGTCTTTACTTTGGTCAGTTGACCTCATCTACCCAGGAGTCTGTGTGACTTACCCATGAACACTCTGATATGCAGTGCATGCTGGGTAGGGTATAAAAGGGACTGCAGCGGCCATATTTGGTTTCTTAGATCCACGTTGCCTGCCTGTGCGGAACTGTGTGTAAGGTTGTCGGACGCATCCGTAGATAGTCACCATGGAGTGCAAACCGGACTGTTTGCCGCGTGACTGGATGGAGCCAAGAGCTGGTGATCAGACCGACGGGGATCGGAGACGCTTGTTGGAGCAGCGGAGAGCCGTATCCAGTCGGTGGAGTGACACGTAGCATCTGGCCTAGTCAGCGGAAGCAAGCTGCAACTGTAGGATGCAAGCCATCACTCAGAACTGTGATCCGATTGGTGAGCGGGTTGTGGCCCACCGTTTAATCTATTACATGTACTTAGACTTACTAATAGGCCTTACTGGAACCTGTTGTTCCACGTTAGTACCTAAGTGTGATTATAAGTTTCTGGAGTTACACCTGGAGTATTCTAAGTTAACTTTATCTACTTACCCCTTTGGATTACAATTATTTGAGAAACTATTTAAGCGAGTGAAGAAAGAAGATAAAGAAGGAAATACGTTAAGTGAGGCCTCACGTTAGACTTTAAATAAGGGGAGCTCCCAGGTCTAGATAGTAACATACTTGCATGTTATTTATTGTATTTGCCTGTTGACTTATGCTGTGCTGACATCCTACGTTGGAACAACAGTGCAAACTCTGTAACCACCTTTTTGCTATATTTTCAGTAAAACTATTCCTGTTTAAGAGTACAAGTGTGTGGCTTACTGTCTTTCCCCACCAGGTGGAGCCAGAGGATCCTGAGGGATAAACACAGGTGCATTATATTGTTTACACTGTATTGTATTATTATTGCACCACAGCTGCGCCAAGGGGACAGAGTCATTCACAAGGGGGGTTTCTAAGTAGAGTGCAGGCCCAATTCAAATCAGTAGCTCATTCGGGGGTCAGTGCTACACGTGGGAGCTCATCCGGGATACTGTCACCTGCCTGCCCCCTTGGTGCTAGTATAGACCCCACCACAGTGGTCCAGTGGTCCAGTGGTGCGAAGCAGAAGGTGCACGCTGAGAAGCGAGCGTGCCAATTGAGCTCCCTGGTGAGGCCTGGGATGAAGAGGAGGTCAGTAGAGTTGTAAAGTTACCAGACAGAAAAGCATGGGTGATTGCCATCAAGCAAGATATTGAGACTTCTCACACTCATGCATTGAGTGGAAGAAGGGAGTACCCGAAAGCTTCAGAGGCAAAAGTGTACAACTAGGAAACAAATCCAAGTTTTACATAGTACACCCAAGAGTCCTACAAGAGGGCCCCTTCAGTATTGATCAGGTAGAGCCAACCAGAGAAACCGTCACCTCCTCATCACCTCTGACCATGATAGGGCCAGAGCTCCTTATAGCTCTGGGGGACTTCATATCAAAGTGCCAGAAAAGGAACACAGTGTGTGTGGAGACTGGGTACAGTAAGTTGAGGATCTTCTCAGGAAAGCAGCCTGTGGCGGCTGGGGAGGAGGAATTTGATGTCTGGATAGAGCAGGCCATGCAGGCTCTGGAAGAATGGGAACTACCAGAGGCCCAAAAGAAACAGCGTATAAGTGAGAGCCTGGGAGGAGCTGCCACAGAAGCTGTCAGGAAATTGAGGTTCAGCAATGCCACCTTCACAGCCTATGATTACCTAGTCATGCTGCAAGAAGAGTTCGGGCGGTTAGAAAAGGCGGGTGATTTAATCTACCAGTTTGAACACACCCTTCAGCATCAAGGAGAGTGTCTCTCCGAATACATCAGGCGTCTGAATAAGATGTTATATCAGATCGTGCTAAAGAAAGGAATGACGCCCCCTGCCATAGACCAAGCCAGGATACAGCAGGTCTTAAGAGGGGCTCTGCGCTCTGACTCAGTCTGGCTTCATTTGAAAACCTCTGTGGGTGTCATGTCATTAAGATACCCTGACCTTATCCGAGTGGTGAGAGATGAAGAAGCGCTGCTAGATGACCAGCAGGCAACTGCTCAAACAGCCCTTACCTCTTTAGTTGGAGTCAGACCCACGAGGACAGTGGAGCAGGACTCCGACATAGCCACGTTAAAGTCCCAAATGGTACAAGTGATGGAAATGCTGACTTCACTGCTGGCAAAGGTCTCTCAAACAGTTGAAGAGGGAGAAACGGCGACAGAAGTAATTCAAGCCGCACCCGCTCCCTCAACTCAGAGGATGATGAGTGACCAACTTTGTTTCAATTGTGGAGGAATTGGACATTGTCGGTGAGTGTGCCCAAGTCCAGTGAAGTCTGAGATAAAACACCAAAAGCCGGTGGAAAACTACAGAGGGCCCGGTGAAGGAGTTAACCGGGTGCCCTGTAGTGTCAGCTAACTCCAAAAAACGTAACTACATGAAGAAAGCCCAAAAGGAGGGATCAAGACCCATAGAGAAAACCCCTGACGCTGTCTCAGAATGACCCAGCATCCCAGCCTCCCCGGCTCAGACCAAGAGGCGTCGGCAACCCAATGCATGCCAGACTCACAGGGTATAGAAACAGAAAACCAAACAAAACTCAAGCCCCTACAAGAAGGGAGTATAGGTCCGCTCCAACAAGCAGGTTAAACCAGCCACCTTCTCCAAAGTACCTCCCAAATTAGTGAGACCTTCCCCAGATGTCCCCTTCCAGGTGGAGGGGATCTACACAAAGGGCCTTCTGGATACGGGAGCCCAAGTGACAATACTTTATAGGGACTTCTATGATAAGCACCTCCAACATCTGCCACTCCAAGAACTAGAGGAACTGAAGATCTGGGGAACTGGGACTCAAAATTTCCCCTATCATGGGTACTTGTCGATCAAACTAAATTTTGACCCCTGTGTAGCCGGGAAAGCAGAAACATTTGATACTCTAGCAGTGGTTTGTCATCACCCTCCAGGTGCTGGAATGAACTCTATCATTATTGGAACCAATACTGACCTAGTTCGGAGATTACTTATGCCACTGGTACAGGAGAAGAGCACCTTTTCCACCGAAAATGCACCCCATGCTAACGCAGGTGTTCCAGAATGTTTTACAGGAGCAGAAGGCCCCATCAGGAGTGGGAAAGATCTGGCGTCTGGACAGAAGTGAAAAGCTGGTACAACCGGGTGAGGTGGTCTGTCTACAGGCCTTCATCAAGCTGAGTTGGAAACAGCCTGGTCCCTTCCTTGTCCTTAAGATGGACAGGACAGAGGAAGATAAAGGCCTGGAGGTTATCCCCGGGTTGTTGACAATGAAGGCACTGAAGAGAAGTAGGGGAAGAATCTCAGTCAGTGTTTGCAACACGACAGCCTTGCCCATGAGGACGCCTGCCAGAGTGTGGTTGGGGTAGGTCAATCAAGCAACCCCAGTCTCACCGTGTGATATTATGGGAAACCAAGATAGAGAGATTCCCCTGGAGGAAGAAGAACACACCTCTCCCATCTGCTTGGATGGAGAGAGCAAAGGCTCAGCTCCTGAGATGGTAGGCCGCTTTCTCCAAAAGTAAGTTCGACATGGGGCTGGCAAAGAGTGCAGCACACCGAATTCGGCTGAAAGGGGACAAACCCTTTTGGGAAAGAGTCAGACGGATCCCACTGGGAGATCTCGAAGACTTGAGAAAGCAGCTGGCCGAGCTCAAAAGAACGGGAATTATCAGAGAGTCCCGGAGTCCTTGCGCCTCTCCAATAGTGGTGGTAAGGAAGAAAAACACAGCTGTACATCGACTATAGAATCCTGAACAGAAGGACCATTCCCGATCAGTACACCACCCCTCGGATAGAGGATGCCTTACAGAGTCTATCGGCGGCCCAGTGGTTCAGTGTGTTGGACCTGAAGAGCGGGTATTATCAGATCCCAATGTGCCCTGAAGATAGGGAAAAGACTGCCTTCATCACCCCAGTGGGGTTCTTCAAGTTTAACCGGATGCCTCAAGGGTTATCTGGGGCCCCAGCAACTTTCCAAAGGCTTATGGAGGAGACAGTGGGCGACATGAACTTGATAGAAGTGCTAGTTTACCTGGATGACATAATAGTCTTTGGGAGAACGCTGGAAGAGCATGAGGCATGTCTGGAAAAAGTTCTGAAGAGACTCCACGAAGAGGGTTTGAAGCTTTCCATGGAGAAGTGTCAATTCTACCAACCCTCAGTGACTTACTTGGGACATGTCATGTCCAAAGAGGGCATAGCAACTGACCCGAAGAAGCTAGAAGCTGTCACTTCTTGGCCCAGGCCCTCCAATGTGACTGAACTCAGGTCATTCCTGGGATTCTGCTCATACTACAGAAGGTTTGTGGAAGGGTTTGCAAAAATAGCCAGCCCCCTCATTGAGCTCTTGAAGAACCAGGAAGAGGCTGGTGAAGACTCACAACGGCCTGGGAAGCCGAAAGAGGGACCCAGGAAGAACAAAGAGCCCATCCAAAGTCAATGGACCTCAGAGTGTGAAGAGGCCTTCAGACGGCTGAAGTGGAGCCTCACCACTGCTCCGGTGTTGGCGTATGCAGACCCAACCAAGCCCAACGAGCTCCATGTGGACGCCATTTGAGATGGACTGGGGGGAGTACTCTACCAAGAACACAAATGGTCTTTGTGACCTGTCGCCTATGTGAGTCGAAGCCTGATTCCTGCAGAAAAGAGCTATCCGACTCATAAGCTGGAGTTCCTGGCCCTGAAGTGGGCAGTGGTAGACAAGCTTAAAGAATACCTTTACGGGGCTGAGTTTGTAACAACCCCCTCACCTACCTGCTCACTACTGCCAAGCTGGATGTCACTGGCCACAGGTGGTTTGCAGCCCTTTCGGCTTTTAACTTTAGCCTGAAATACAGACCAGGAGTTGGCAACTGTGATGCGGACGCTCTATCCAGAAGACTGGACTCAACCCACTGTAGAAGGAGTCAGAGCCCTGTGTGAGGGGACAAGTCACTGGGAAAGGAGGGGCAAGAGCCGAAGTTGTGGGAGTGTCTGCAGCAGGAGTCCCCAGATGTTATTGTAATGTCTCTCAAGTGGTGCAAGAAGGCCTTCCCAAGCTGTCCAGGAAGGATCTTAGAAAGGATCAGGAAGAAGACCCATTGTGTGGACTGGTGAAGAAGGCACTGGAATGTCAACAGCCCAACGTCCTTCAGAAGAGTCCTTGCAAGGAAGAGAAGCTGCTGCTGAAGGAATGGGATCGGTTGCGGCTGCAACAGGGAGTGGTCTACCGAAGGGGCCCTTCCGACGATTTAGAAGAAAAGTGGCAGTTGCTCCTGCCGGAGCAACACAGAGAGAGGGTACTAATTACTCTACATGACCACCATGGTCACCTGGGAGACGAAAGGACTTTGCAGTTAGCGAAAGACAGATTTTACTGGCCTCAGATGAGGGGAGAGGTAGAGAGTTACTGTCATTCCTGCCTCAGGTGTATACAACGGAAGACGCTGCCACATTGGGCGGCCCCAATGGGCCATCTGGAAAGTCAGGACCCAATGTACCTGGTCTGCATAGACTTTCTCTGTGTGGAAAACGACTTGAGTGGAGTAGGGGACTTCTTAGTGGTGACAGACCATTTCACCCGGTATGCCCAGGCTTTTCCCACTAGAGATCAACAAACAATCACAGTGGCAAAGACGCTTGCTGAAAAGTTCTTCGTCCATTATGGATTACCCCAAAGGATAAACTCAGACCAGGGAAGAGACTTTGAAAGTAGACTAATAAAAGAAATACTGGGGTTATTAGGCATACAGAAGTCGAGGACCACACCCTATCACCCACAAGGGGATCCTCAGCCAGAAAGGTTCAACCGGACCCTCCTGAATATGCTGGGTATGTTGACTGCAGAACAGAAACCCCACTGGAGTAGACACATCGCTGCATTAGTCCATGCCTATAACAGCACCAAATGCGATGCCACGGGTTACATGCCCTACCAATTAATGTTCGGTCAACAAGCCCGGCTACCAGTGGATCTGGCTTTTGGAACCTCTCTGGATCACACTTCAGAGTCTTCCCACAAAGGATATGTGAACAGACTGAGAAAGAACTTGCAAATTGCCTACAAGCAGGCCCAAGCTACTTCCAGATCTAGGGAGAGCAGAAATAAAAAGAACTTTGACTTGAGAGTGAAGATTCAAGATCTTCAAATAGGTGACTGGCTACTGCTGAGAAATTTGGGCATTCCAGGGAAACATAAGCTGGCCGATCGCTGGAAGTCGCAGCCTTATGTTGTGTGTGGAAAACTCCCAGGCATCCCCGTATACGAAATCAAACCAGAGGGGAGCACTGGACCTGTGAAAACCTGGCACTGATACCACCTGTTTGTTGCCCCTTACAGAGGCGGTTCAGAGAAGTATGGAGAAGGAACTCCCATCCACCTCCAGTGAAGTCAGTAGGCCGACAACCAGATCTCAGTCAAAGTCCTTGGAGGAAGGAGATGAAGACAGGGATGAGTTGGCTGTGGCCCACGGAGGCTCCGAAAATTTATATGGAGGTCCTCCCTGAAACTCTTAGGCCGCGTACACACGGGCGGACTGTCTGTCCAACTTAGTCCGCCGAAACACATTTCAGCGGACAGTCCGCTCGTGTGTGGGCTTCAGCTGACTTTTTCAGCGTGCAGTCTGGCGGACTAAGTATTTCGGAATTTCCGTAATATTGTCCGTCAGACTTTGGTTTCAGCGGACAATCCGCTCGTGAGTAGGCTAGTTGGACGGACTAAGTATGGCGCATGCTCAGAAAGGATTTACACGGCGAAAGGTTGCATTGCTGTGCAATGGACGTCCTATTTCTAGTCCCGTCGTACGTGCTGTACACGTCATCGCGCAAGCTTTCAGCGGACTGTTTGTTCATCGTGTGTGGTCAAGTC
Organism: Lithobates pipiens; assembly: GCF_037356315.1. NCBI lineage: Eukaryota > Metazoa > Chordata > Amphibia > Anura > Ranidae > Lithobates > Lithobates pipiens. The sequence goes on from NW_027507718.1 coordinate 82,511,858, forward strand.
CGTTCATTCGAAAGTATGACGGACTGTCCGTCGGATTGTCTGACGGACTAAGTTGGCCAGACAGTCCGCCCGTGTGTACGCGGCTTTAGAGCAGAGGCCCCAGAGTTTGTGCCAGCAGTTGACCCTATTGAAGAGCTGGATACTCCTAGTTACTCTCCACTGGTTGAGACTGAAAAAAGGGGTTAGAGATACCTGTCAGTTGGAAATGGAAACCCCAAAATTTCCAAGAGAAAAGAGAGACATTCACCCACCCCGCAGACTGACTTATGACACATTGGACGAATGTTCTGAGTCATCGCAGTCCGTTAGTAAAAGAAACTCTGAACTGCCTGGTCCCTCTACTACTGATTCAGTAGTGGATAACCCACCTCACCCCTTGGCACATCTGCACCTAACATGGTAATCTCAGCTGTGAGTGCACAGGACAGCTCCCCACCATACGACAACTGGTGGGAGACTCCTCTGTCCGTTTTATATAGTCAAATAGATGATAAAGTGCAAAGCCTCTTTGGGGACCAAAGAGTTCAAGTGGGGGGAGTGTGTAGCGGAGATATAATGGTGTATTAATGCAATTAATGTGAAATACAATGTAAATCTATGGACAATGTATTCACTAGTATTGGATGCCATCTAGTTACCAAAAACAGGAACTGGACCTTAGCTATTTTTCTTTTCTATGGTGTTGAAAGATAACAGGAAGTGACTGTGTTTACTTTGGTCAGTTGACCTCATCTACCCATTAGTCTGTGTGACCTACCCATGAACACTCTGATATGCAGTGCATGCTGGGTAGGGTATAAAAGGGACTGCAGTGGCCATATTTGGTCTCTTGGATCCATGTTGCCTGCCTGTGCGGAACTGTGTGTAAGGTTCTCGGATGCATCGGTAGATAGTTACTGCAGAGTGTTTGCTGGGTGACTGGACGGAGCCAAGAGCTAGTGATCAGACCGACGGGGATCGGAGACACTTGTTGGAGCAGCGGAAAGCCGCATCCAGTCGGTGGAGTGACACGGAGCATCTGGCCTAGTCAGCGGAAGAAAGCTGCAACTGTAGGACTCAAGCCATCACTCAGAACTCTGATCCGATTGGTGAACGGGTTGCGGCCCACCGTTCAATCTATTACACATACTTAGACTTACTAATAGGCCTTGCTGGAACCTTTTGTTCCACGGAAGTGCGACTGAGCAACTGACATTTAGTAGGCTCAAGACCTGTTATACTTTAGTACCTAAGTGTGATTATAAGTTTCTGGAGTTACCCCTGGGGTGTTCTAAGTTAACTTTCTCTACTTACCCCTTTGAATTACAATTATTTGAGAAACTATTTAAGCTAGTGAAGAAAGAAGATAAAGGAGGAAATACCTTAAGCGAGGCCTCATGTTAGACTTTAAATAAGGGGAGCTCCCAGGGCTTGATAGTAACATACTTGCATGTTATTTATTGCATTTGCCTGTTGACTTATGCTGTGCTGACGTTCTACATTGGAACAACAGTGCAAACTCTGTAACCATCTTTTTGCTATATTTTCAGTAAAACTATTCCTGTTTAAGAGTACAAGTGTGTGGTTTACTGTCTTTCCCCACCAGGTGGAGCCAGAGGATCCTGAGGGATAAACACAGGTACATTATATTGTTTACACTGTATTGTATTATTATTGCACCACAGCTGTGCCAAGGGGACATAGTCATTCACAAGGGGGGTTTCTAAGTAGAGTGCAAGCCCAATTAAAATCAGCAGCTCCTTCAGGGGTCAGTGCTACATAACATTAACCAGTCACATGACACCGGGAGGGAAAATGGCTAATTGGGCACAGTTTGGATATTTTCAAATAGGGGTGTACTGACTTTTGTTGCCAGCGGTTTTGACATTAATGGGTGTGTGTTGAGTTATTTTGAAGGGACAGCAAATTTACACTGTTATACAAGCTGTGCACTTACTTCTTTATATTGTAGCAAAGTGTCATTTATTCAGTGTTGTCACATGAAAAGATAGAATAAAGTATTAACAAAATGTGAGGGGTGTGAGATACTGTATTTATATTTAAGGGGCGCCCCCCTTCCCCAAAGCACCAACTCCCCCATGTTGAGCGCACGCGGCCTGGTACAGTCCGGGGGGGGGGGGGCGCTTGCAAGTTCCCATCCCCTTCCTGACCGGCCAGGCTTCGTGCTCGGATAAGGGTCTGGTATGGACCTTGGGGGGGACCCCCACGCCGTTTTTCCGGCGTAGGGGGGTTCCCCTTAAAATCCATACCAGACCTAAGGGCCTGGTATGCTCCCGGAGGGGGAACCCATGGCGTTTTTTTTTTTTAATTTGGCATGGAGTTGCCCCTTGAGAGCTCATTCTCTGATTGGCCACGGCCAAAGTCACCTGGCCTGGGGCGACTTTAAGTCGTGTTGTAAGTCACCCCAAGTCGTGTTGACAAGTCGTGTCCAAGTGTTGCCCCTGTGTGAACCGGCTTTAAGGATTAGCTCGGGCGTGTTCGCACACTCCACGTGCAGAGCCTGCCAGGAAGTCGGCACGGCGCTGTGATAATTACAGGTAGTGAGACATTTTCCGGATGTGCAGCTGCAGAGATCGGGAAATGTCTCACTGCCTGTGATTAGCGCAGCGCCGTGCCGACTTCCTGGCGGGCTTTGCACATGGAGTGTGCGAACACGCCCGAGCTCATTCCTAAGGCTGGATTCACACCTATGCAGTTTAAGGCCGGGTTCACACCGCTGCGGGGGGAGAACCGGATGTGATTCGCACAGCAAATCACATCCGATCTCCGTAGCACTGCGAGTTCAGCCATACAGATAGTATGGCTGAACTCGCAGCTGTCCCGCAGCAAACTCGCACAGGACCCTTTTTTGGGTCCGCAACGGAATCGGATCGCATGGGGGTTCACACCATGCGATCCGATTCCTGTGCGAGTCGGCAGATCGCACTGCGATATGCGGACGGATCTGGGGGTGTCATTAACATAACATTGACACCCCCAGCCGTCCGCATAGGGCAGTGTGAACTGCCGGCGGGAGGTGAGCGATGCGGGAAAACGCCGCGGATTCGCGGCGTTCCCGCATCGCAATAGTGTGAACCTAGCCTAAGGCTCGATTCACACTAGCACGTTTTTTGATGCATTTTGCATTTTGCAGAAATGCAAGGAAATTTTTTAACATGGGTTCCTATGGAACATGTTCACATCAATGCATTTTTGTGCCTCTGCGTTTTTGGAAAGGGTCGGGGACTTTTTTTCATGCAAAATGCAGCGTTTTGCATGTAATAGAAGTCAATGGACCTGCATCAAAAACGCAAGTACCGCGTTTTTACCGCGATTTTGCCGCGATTTGCGTTTTTTTTTCTTCATTTTTTTCACTGTATATATCTGGTTGCTAAGCAACCACAGTGTAAAAAAAAAAAAGAAAAAAAAAACGCAGCAAAATCGCGGTAAAAGCGTGTGTCCAAAAACGTGGCAAGCACCGCAAAAAGCACTGCAAAAACGCTCAAAAGCAACATGCATAGATGTGAATCGAGCCTAAAGGTAAATAGTCTGTGCAAGTGCAATTGTTCTAGATCTGAGGGGAACATGCAAGGAAAATCAAAAAGCATTTTTGCTTGCACATGATTGGATGATAGAAATCAGCAGAGCTTCCCTTCTGATCTAGAACAACTGCACATGCAGTGCGCAGTATATTTGCCTTAAAACCTGGCTCACACCTATGCAGGTTGCAGTTTACATATTCCAAGTTTTTCAAAACACATTTTTGATCCGTTGGAGTCTATGGAACTAAAATCCAGAAAAAAGTCCCTGGCCCTTTCCATAAAATGCACAGAACTACATCCATAGGCACCCATGTTAAATGGGCTGTAGTGTGTTTCTGCAAAACGGAAAACATGCTAAAAAATGCATAGGTGTGAACCAAGCCTTAGTAAATCAACCTTTGCATGTTATATCTACACCAAAAGAGCAGAAAGTGGTTAATAAGTAAACATGTCATTCTAGTAATGGATAGAAGGCGGCCTCCATGCTCTGTGTGAGCTTGTCAGAGGAGGGGATAGAGGAGGGGAGTGAATACTGATAACTGAATGAGAAAGGGTGGGAGGGCTTGTATAATAGCGGGCTAAACCCTCACTTCTGCATTCTTACTTGCTCACTGACCAACCAGGAAATCTGTTCACCATACAGAAGCTGCCAGCAAGTAAGTGTCATGACCTCCTTACTGGAAAGCTGCCATTGCCGAGAACACTGTGCTTGCTACCTCTCTGCTGTGCAATCATGAGAACTTAATCCTTCTTAGCTGCTAAATGCCTCTCGTTTCTAGGGACGCTGCCTGATAATGAGAAATCTTTCCCTGAAAATGTTTTGTTTTTGTCCCTCTTAACAGCTTATAATAGTAGCTTTAAAGCTTTGTCTCCCTGCAAAGGTAAAGCATAATGGATGTCACCGCTGACCCCTGTAGTCCGGAGCATCCATCTTCTTCTGGGTATCGCTGCTCCGGCCACTCACAGTGCCAGAGCAGCGATGACGTCACTCCTGCGCATGGGAGCCGCCACTAATGGCATATCACCGTTAGCAGCGGCATGCTGCTAACGGCGATAGTGCGCCTGCGTGCTGCGCCGTAGACAGCTGTCGCTGTCTTTTAGTAAATATTAATAATATAGTAGATATTTCTTGGACCTACAGGTAAGCTTTAATCTAGGCTTACCTGTAGGTCAAAGTGGTTTGTAAGGGTTTACAACCACTTTAAAGAATTGTATGCAGACTGCATGTACTTTCTAATCCAGGCTCACCTTCATGGCAGGAGGTAATTGCAATCTGAGATGTGATCGTGACAATCTAATTGTACAACTTCACACACAAAAAAAAAAAAAAGAAACTTGTTTAATTGTTGGCAGCCCTAAAGTCCCATATACGATTATAGCTGGGGGGGGGGGGGGGGGGGGAATAAAACTAGGTATTAGGCTTGATTCACGCTAATGCGTTTATTTTTTTATTTTATTTTTTTTATGCATTTTGCAGAAATGCAGGGACATTTTTTTTTAAATGGGTTCCTATGGAACATGTTCACATCAATGCGTTTTTGTGCCTCTGAGTTTTTGGAAAGGGTCGGGGACTTTTTTCATGCAAAATGCAGTGTTCTGCATGTAATAGAAGTCAATGGCCCTGCATCCAAAACATAAGCTTTTGCCACGATTTGCGTGTGTGTGTGCGCGTGTGTGTGTTTTTGTTTTTTATTTTTATTTTTTTACACTGTATATAACTATAACAACCACACTGTAAAAAAAAAAAAAAAAAAAAAAAAAAAAGCAAAACGTGGCAAGCACCGCAAAAAGCAGAAACGCTCAAAAGCAACATGCATAGATGTGTATCGAGCCTAAGGCTGGATTCACACCTATGCATTTTTAGTGCTTTTTGCAGATTTGCACTACATTCCATTTAACATGGTTTCCTATGGAACACATTCTGTAGTGCAAAAAGCACTAAAAATGCAAATGTTTGTGTGTTTGTTTTTTTTTTTATTTTTTTATTTTTTTTGCCTTCTTAACCTTACATGCTGCAGCTGTGATGCTTACAGCCCGTTCACACCTGAACGTTTTGTAGCCCTATGCCTGAAGCTACAAAACGCTGGAGGGGAAAAAATCCATTATTCTCAATGGAGATGGTTCACATCTCCACTCCATGTCGCCTGAAGCCCTACGCCTGAAGCTCAAACAAGTTCCGGACCCTTTTTTGTCGCGCGAATTGGGCTGACTTGGGCGTTTTCATCCCCATAGAAACTAATGGAAACGCTCGATTCGAGCGTTTAGCGCGACAACGAGCGTTTCTACGGGCATTTTGACGCTGTATCTGCTCAAGAAAAAATAAGCAGATGAAAAATATTTTTCCTATTGGCTGAAAAAAAACGCCGAAGTTAAAAAACGCTCGTTGTCGCGCGTTGTAGTGTGACAAAACGCCGGTAAAAACGTTCAAACACGCTACGCTCAGGTGCGAATGCAGCCTTAGCTTTACGGTTGTGTCAAAAAAAAAAAAATTCCTTATGGTGTGTGTGTGATGCACATGATTGTTCTTTCACCAAATTAACGTCTCTCTGAAAAGAGATCTGCTGCAGATCACTTTATGAGCACTAAAGTGGTTTTCTGCAATTAAGATAAAAATGTCAGCGAGTTCTAAGTAGTAAATGCAACCAATTTTGCATAAAGATAACCTGTACTTGCATACGAATGCAAGATAACGTGTATTGTAATTGTGCTTATACTTTTCGTCTGTGCTGCAGCATTGTATGAAATCCCGTACCTCAACAGGTGGATTGCATTTGCTGTTAGTATTCTGCTGGGACATGTTAGCGTGCACCTGCTATTGTGGATTGGAATGACACCTGCATTGAACAGGTCATGTAATTGCTGTAAACAGTTGTAGCGCACAACCCACAGGAACTGCTAGTTTGGTAATGCCTCAGGTGTTATCCTGCTTTAACTTAATTGAGTGATGTAATACCTCGACCACTCCCTTTTTTAGGCTGCTTTCACACGGGCTTTCCGATCAGAGACGCCTGTCAGTTTTTCAGACAGACCTGATCGGACCATCCCTAGCTCTATGGAGCAGCGGGTGTCAGCGGACATGTGTCCACTGACACCCACCAGCATCTGATCCAATCCTGTCTGCCAAAAACCTTGGCTCAGATGGAAACAGACAGGCAGATCGTTTCCATCTGACAACCCAATAGAGAACAGTAGGGCTGTGTGCGTTCTGCATACCGGAGCAGACACAGACCTTTCTTCTAGACATGTGCGATTAGTTTCCGAAATACAAATTTTTATGCATACAAATTCCGTATGAAATTTAGTTTACGAATTTCAGATCCAAATTCATAACCTTTCGTAACAATTACGAATTTTCGTTAACGACCCTAAAAGTTAAAAACCCAGGAAGTCAGCACAGCACAGGGATGGTGGGAACCCCTCATAATGATAAATTCATCATAACGAAAATTCGGAATTGTTACGAAAAGTTAATGAAGTTAAAAGTTAAAACCCCAGGAAGTCATCACAGGGATGGTGGGAACCCTATGGGGAATTTCTATGCCTACGAATTTCATACGAAATTTTGTTAATGAATTTCGGATCCAAATTAACAGAATTGTGACTGGTGTTCACCAATCAGAGGAAGTCAGCACAGCACAGGGATGGTGGGAACCCCTCATAATGGGCACAGCGGGTGTACACTCAGAAATGGGAACTCAGCACAGGGATGGTGGGAACCCCTCATAATGGGCACAGTGGGTGTACACTCAGAAATGGGAACTCAGCACAGGGATGGTGGGAACCCCTAATAACGGACACGCAGTAGGTGTACAGACCTGGGAACTCGGCACAGGGATGGTGGGAACCCTATGGGAATTTCTATGGTTACGAATTTCGGATCCAAATTAACAGAATTGCAACTGGTGTTTTGTTCACCAATCAGAGGAAGTTGGCACAGGGATGGTGGGAATCCTTCATAATGGGCACAGTGGGTGTACACTCAGACCAAGGAACTCAGCACAGGGATGGTGGGGACCCCTCATAATGATAAATTCATCATAACGAACTTTCATATGTTTACGAATTTAACAAATTCGTATTTCGTACGAATCCGAATTGAATTTCGTACACAAAATACGTTATTGTTTTTTTTTTTTTTTTCCGTACTAAACAAAACACATTTTTTGATGGTGCCCATGTCTACTGTCTTCCACCTGCTCAGCAGGGAGATCCCCTGCTGGGCAGGCATATGCAAACTATGAACAAAGCCTGTGTGAAACCAGCCTTACAAGCCTTACACAAAAAATCCGCACCAGTTAAAAATGACCTGTCAGTGCTTGGACCATACACAGCATGCTGAATCAAATTGGTCTGCATGGCTGTCGTCCCATAAGGAAGCCTCTTCTAAAGATGATACACTGGAAAGCCTGCAAACAGTTTGCTGAAGTCAAGCAGACTAAGGACATGGATTACTGGAACCATGTTCTGGTCTGATGAGTCCAAGTTTTAACTTATTTTCTTCAGATGGTTTCAAGCGTGTGTGGCGGAAACCAGGTGAGGAGTACAAAGACAAGTGTGTCTTGCCTACAGTAAAGCATGGTAGTGGGAGTGTCATGGTCTGGGGCTGCATGAGTTCTGCCGGCACTGGGGAGCTACAGTTCATTGAGGGAACCATGAATGCCAACATGTACTGTGACATACTGAAGCAGAGCATGATTTACCCCCGCCCCCTTCAGATTGGGCCGCAGGGCAGTATTTAAACAGAATGACCTCCAAGATGACCACTGCCTTGCTAAAGAAGCTGAGGGTAAAGGTGATTGACTGGCCAACCATGTCTCCAGCAGGCTTATAGCAATGACTTCAATTCATATAAGCAAACATTTTAATGAATGAAATCGATTGATTCAGTTTTTGTTGTGATTGGCCCAGTCTGTACCATGTGCTCACTGTGTCTCATGGGTCTACACTAATTTGTCCACTGTATCTATGGAGGGAGACATTGCTTTCTCACAGGCTGGACTTTTTGGGTTTATATATGCTTTGACCACGTCCTAATGCTTACAGATTAGAAATGGTGTTGTCATTAGGATCATTGTTGTCAGATTCACTGACATGTCTCATTTGAATAATCTATCTTGTATGACAGGTCAGTAATCATGGTTGTATCAAAGTCCTGGACAATGGTAAAGCACTTTGATGGTGCCCCAAAACCTGAAGACTTCAAGCTGGTTGAAAAGGAACTTCCGGCACTCAAAGATGGAGGTAAGAGTGTTCATTTCATCTATAACAATTAATTGCTTGTGACTATGCATAGAAAAATACTATTGATACATTAGTACATTGTTACATTTTTGTCATAAATGTGTTTTCCATGAGATGCATTCTATTTCATGCACCATCCAAAACTGTGCCTCCAATAAGGAAACTCGCATTTTTCTCTAACTCCCTATTGCCCACTGGGTTGTCCAACATTTTCAAGAACCAGAGAGAAAGAAAAATGTTGGTTTTAGGGCTCCAGGGGTGTTTTGAGAAGCTGTATGTAAAATAATTGCGTGCAGGCATCTGATGGCAGCAGAGGCATAACTAGAAACCTCAGGGCCCCGATGCAAGAAATCAGGAAGGGCCCCCCCGAAAAGCATGATTTTGATACTATATTTTTCCACTGTAGAACAAAGTAAAACATTTCTGTGCAGCCTGTGTCCCGAGTGAAACCTGTGTCACCAGTGCAGTGGTCCTGGAGGGGGATGGTGGTCCTGGAGGTGGGTGGCGGTGGTGGTACTGGACGGGGATGGTGGCCCTGGAGAGGGGTGGCAGTGGTACTGGAGGTGGGTGGTGGTACTGGAGGGGGATAGTGGTCCTGGAGAGGGGTGGCGGTGGTACTGGAGGGGGATGGTGGTCCTAGAGAGTGGCGGCGGTGGTACTGAAGGGGGGTGGCGGTCCTGGAGAGGGGTGGCGGTGGTACTGGAGGGTGGGTGGTGGTACTGGAGGAGGGTGGCGATGGTACTGAAGGGGGGTGGCGGTGGTACTGGAGGGTGGGTGGTGGTACTGGAGAGGGGGTGGCGGTGGTACTGGAGGTGGGTGGCGGTGGTGGTACTGAAGGGGGGTTGCGGTCCTGGAAAGGGGTGGCGGTGGTACTGGAAGAGGGTGGCGGTGGTACTGGAGGAGGGTGGCGATGGTACTGGAGGTGGGTGGCGGTGGTGGTACTGAAGGGGGGTGGCGGTCCTGGAAAGGGGTGGCGGTGGTAACGGACGTGGGTGGCCGTGGTACTGGAGGAGGGTGGCGATGGTACTGGAGAGGCATGGTGGTCCTGGAGAGGGGTGGCGGTGGTACTGGAGGTGGGTGGCATGGTGGTGGTACTGGAGAGGGGGTGGTACTGGAGAGGGGGTGGCGGTGGTACTGAAGGTGGGGGGCGTGGTGGTGGTCCTGAAGGTGGGTGGCACGGTGGCGGTGGTGGTATTGAAGGGGGGTGGCGGTGGTACTGGAGGTGGGTGGCATGGCGGTGGTACTGGAGGGGGGGTGGCGGTGGTACTGGAGGGGGGGTGGCGGTGGTACTGGAGGGGGGGTGGCGTGGTGGTGGTACTGGAGGAGGGGTGGCGGTGGTACTGGACATCAGGGTTCACAGAGGGCCCCCTTGCTTTAGGATCCCCAGATACCCCCCCCCTTACATCAGGGTCCCCAGAGAGCCCCCCTTACTTTAGGGTCCCTAAACAGTCACCCCCCCTTAAAGAGGTTTCTCTGTACCTTGCTGGACTCCGATGTGCACCTTGGCCCCAGCAGATTTCTGTAACCCCCCCGCACCTGGGGGGGGGGGGGCGCAACGATCAGCAGCTCTATGGATGTTGATGGGCGGCGGGATCTTCCTGAGTCTCTGCACACACTGGAGAGGGGTCAGCACGGCTGTGAGTGGAGAGCGTGTCTGTCATTTAACAGCAGCGCAGAGCCAGAGACACCGGGACTGACGTTTAATTTTCCCTCGTTTTCTCTCCCAGGGAACACTGGCACAGCTGATCTGCTCCCCCTTCGGCCCCCCCTCCCCTCCTCTCCTCTCCTGTGTTCAATGCGGGAAATGTGAGCTTGTTAGTTTCGCACCTGAATGCCCGCGGAGAACACAGGAGAGGAGGGGAGGGGGGCCGAAGGGGGAGCAGATCAGCTGTGCCAGTGTTCCCTGGGAGAGAGAATGAGGGGAAATTAAATGTCAGTCCCGGTGTCTCTGGCTCTGCGCTGCTGTTAAATGACAGACACGCTCTCCACTCACAGCCCCGTGGATAGCAACCATGCCGGGCCCCCCCCACAGTGATGGAATTCCAGGGCCCAGTCGCAACTGCGACTGTTGCGACCCTGATAATTCCGCCACTGGGTGGCAGGATTCTTTTTAAGGAGTGTGAATGGTGTGAAACTCAAATGCTAATAGGCTAGATCAAATGGCTACCAGGTTATTCATTTTGAATTAGGGGTGCAACGGATCAAAAAACTCACGGATTGGATCGTTCCTCGGATCTGAGTCATGGATCGGATCATTTTTCGGATCAGCAAATAATAATTTAATTTGCAAAAACCTGTGAATTCCACAATCTGCCCCACTGTAATATTGGCTGGGTATTGCTAGAGTATTGGGCTATTGCTAGGTATGGAGGGATGGCTGCTTCCATCTCAGGATCTCTCCCCTCCACTGTACAGGTTAGTACAGAGAGGGGAGAGAGGCGCGATCAGTGTAAACAGCCTGGGTGTAGAAAGATGGCCGCTGCTTCGGAGCTAGGCTGAAGCCGCGGCCTTTCCTAAGGCTGAGACCACGGAGCGCTCCGCGGATCACGGCATGTGCCGATCCCAGCGGGGTGACCCGTTCAGATCACAGATCGGTGACAATCTGTTGCGCCCCTATTTTGAATGAACTGACTGTTCATTCAAAATGAATTGGCTGCTTTGACACAGTATGGCATAAGACGTTTGCAACACATCTCCATCTAGTGGCCATAATGTAGTATTTCCCTGTGTCACACTATTATTGCACTGTACACACGGTCGGAAATTCAGACGGAAAAGGTCCGTTCGGATTATATTGTCGGAAAATCAGATCGTATGTGGGCTCTATCAGACTTTTTCAAAAAATTTGAGAGCAGGATCTAAAACTTTCCGACAAAAAAAAATCCTATCTGACTTTTTCCGATCGTTTGTAGAAAATTCAGACGGACAAAGTGTCACGCATGCTCAGATCAAATTAGTCAAATTACGAGACCATAGCTATTGGCTACTAGCCTACGTAGTCCCGTCGTACGAAACAAACATCACCACCTTCTGAACGATCTGATTTTCTGACAACTTTGTCCGACTGTGTGCGTGCAACACCAGTTTCGGAAAAAATCCAACGGATTTTGTGGTTCGGAATGTCCGACTGTGTTTACAAGGCATTAGTGTTACTAAACCCACAACCATAACATCAGTCTGTATATGCAGTAAAGCATGCTTGTTATACTCCTTGTGGAACTTAAGGGGTTAATCTTCCAGTGTGTAAAGGCTGTATGATTTTGTCTTCTCTGATCTTCCTCTTTAACTGACTCGATCCCATCTCATGATAGAACAGAGCATTAGGAGTCAGGCTACACATGCTCAGTTTGGTGTGTATTGCTAGAGTTGTGTGGGGTATTTATTAATTTTTTTGGGAGAGTGAACACTCAACCAATAAGCACTGCCCACACAGAGGATTGAGGGGAATGACAACTTTCTCCTACAAGCTTTAAGCAGAGACTGATAAAAGTCACAAGACTGCTTTATACTGCTAATGAAAAGTTTTATATTTACTAAAACAATTGTGTTTCATTGTACTGTGGGAGACCAGATATAGTGAATGCAGGCTTCTGGGTTTAGTAGCACTTTAATGAAGAACATCTAGGTCAGATGTTCTTCATTAAAAAGAATAGCAAGAATCTGGAAAATACTGCATTACAGCCACTAGATGGGGATGTGTTGTGATCTAGCTATGCTCTGCTGTGTTAAAGTAGCTCGTTCATGCTGAATTAACTACCAGTGCACCTTTACACACAAGAAAATGTAGCTGCACTGATTTTGGTAATGCAGTGCATTACAAAACAGGTTAGCTGAGAAATTTAATAAAGGCTTTGGCAACATTACCAACACAGATGACAAATTCAGGTTGTTCTAAATACCACCACTTCCCCAGTTAAAAGTTAACGTTGTTGTAAATCTCAAACATGAAATAAGAACAAAGCATATCCCTCTAAAGCGTGTACTTGTCTCAATCCAGAGCACTGTCTTCTTCTTTTTTTTTTTTTTTTTTTTGTCTGCTGTTTTGGGTTGCTCCTATCAGCCCTTCCCATCTCTGAGCTTTCCTCACTGAGCTCTGCAGAGTGTACCTTCAGCTCTTTGCACCCCATTATTTTTTTTTTATTATATTTATTTATTTTTCTGATAGTTTAGACAAGTTTTGATCAGCTGTAGTGTGGAGAAGGCTGCAGATACACAGGTACTACTTGTGTAGGAGGATTTGTTTCATAGCTGTGTATCACCTGAGGCCAGTCACTTCACTGGAGGTGTGTGTGTGTGTGGTTTTTACAACCACTTTTTATTTAACCACTTGCCGCCCGCCCTATTACAAATTGACAGCGGCAAAGTGGTTTCATAATCCTAACCGGACGTCATATGGCGTGATTAGGATTATGAGCCGCATCGCGGCGATCGTTGTTGCGGGGTGTCAGTCTGACACCCGGCAACTACGATCTTGGTAAACAGTCTCCGACGGAGACTCTTTACCATGTGATCAGCCGTGTCCAATCACGGCTGATCACAGTGTAAATGGGGAAGAGCCGGTGATCGGCCTTCCCTCACTCGCGTCTGTCAGACGCGAGTAGAGGAGAGTCGATCGGCTGCTCCTCTGACAGGGGGGGTCTGTGCTGATCGATTATCAGCACAGCCCCCCCGAGGATGCCCACACTGGACCACCAGGGACACCACTAGACCACCAGGGAAAAGGTAATAAAAATCCATAATCCTCCCTAGACCACCAGGGTGCCAGTCAGCACAATGGGTGCCAATCAGTGCCCATAATGGATGCCAATCAGTGGCCACAATGGGCATCACTGATTGGCATGCATTATTGTTTGGCACTGATTGGCATCCATTACTATAACACCTGTGCCGCCTATGAGTGCCCACCTGTGCCGCCTATGAGTGCCCACCTGTGCCGCCTATGAGTGCCCACCTGTGCCGCCTATGAGTGCCCACCTGTGCCGCCTATGAGTGCCCACCTGTGCCGCCTATGAGTGCCCACCTGTGCCACCTATGAGTGCCCACCTGTGCCGCCTATGAGTGCCCACCTGTGCCGCCTATGAGTGCCCACCCGTGCCGCCCATCCGTGCCACTTCATTGGTGCCACATTGGTGCCCATCAGTGCCACCTTATCAGTGCCCATCAGTGTAGCCCCATCAGTGCCCATCAGTGAAGGAGAAAACGTACTTATTTACAAAGTTTTGAAACTGAAACAAAAAAAACATTTTTTTTTTTATTTGTAGCGCAAAAAATAAAAACCGTAGAGGTGATCAAATACCACCAAAAGAAAGCTCTATTTGTGGGAAAAAAAATGATAAAAACTTCATTTGGGTACAGTGTAGCATGACCGCGCAATTGTCATTCAAAGTGCGACAGCGCTGAAAGCTCAAAATTGGTCTGGGCAGGAAGGTGTTTAAGTGCCCAGTATTGAAGTGGTTAAACAAAGAAGGGTAGGCGATGTTGGGAAATGTCTGGCGTCACAGGGATTATTAAATGCAAATTGAAACTCCTAAGGTTTGACCTCCCCATATTATATGGTTTTTGTAAATCTGAAGGAAAGAATCAGCAGAAAATCTGATAGTGTGAAGGGGGCATAAATTTCAATAGAAGCCGATTTAATTACAAAAGCTGTGTTTTGTGAACCATAATCTTATTCCCTGCTTTTGTATATCGGTAACTATAATCTATTTAATTTTTTTTTTTTTTTTTTTTCTTTACATTTTTAGAATTGTTGTTGGAATCGCTATATTTGAGTGTGGACCCATACATGAGGTAAATTAAATCAACAGACAAAGTTTTGTGTGCTGTGTGTTTTTTCCCATTACTATGATCCACATGAAAAACCTAAGCAGGCCTCTTTATAAAGTTGGATTATCACTAACCTTATGTTAACTAGGTTTGTCAGTCTGATATATCAGATGTTTTATAACTTTGTAGCCATTCAGTAGTACAGGGTTCTCCAAACTTTCTAAACAAAGGGCCAGTTTACTGTCCTTAAGGCTTTAAGGGGTCCAGGCTGTGGCCAGTGGGAGTAACTAGTGCCCCTTTGTTGGTGCCCGTAGATGAAATCGCACCTGATCGTTGGTATTCAAGGGAGGAATAGCACCCACACTGTTGTCAGTGGGAGGATTAGTGTCCCCTCATTGGCGCCAATGGAAGGAATGCTGTTACATAATTGGTGTCAGTGAGATGATTAGTGCACCGTCAGTGGCGTCAGCAGGGCCAGATAAAGGTAAATAAAGGGCCCTATATGGCCTGTGGGCCACAGTTTGAGACCACTGTTGTAGTAGAACTGGAAGGTGGTCAGCTTCTACAGAGCGATGAGATTATTTTCTCTGAACATATATGAGGGCTGATAACTTATTCCATATCGGTTGTAGAATTGACGTACAAATATTTTTAATTTCTACCTACAAGCCGCCTCCCCCTCCCCCCACATATATTCATTCTTTAAAAATAAATATATTATAACATTTTACATCTTTGGTTCGGGGTTTAACCAGTTCCTGCCTGGCAAATAGTCTGGGAAAAAAATTCAGATGGGTACAGTGTTACTTGAATGTACACTTGCCATTCAAAGTGCAACTGCGTTGAAATCTGAACTGGGCAGGAAGGGGGAGAAAGCACCCTGTATTGTATTGAAGTTAAACACCCAAATTAATGTATAAGGATGAACGGGTAATATCACATTTCTTATTTTTATTGAGGTACAAAAAACCTTTTACATATGTGCCATGGCTGCTTTAATTGCATTGTAGGTGTACTAATCCTTGAAGTGGAAGCTGGCAGGATGTTGTTGCTTGCACCTCTCTGAAACCTTAGCCAAAGATTGCTCAGGTTCTGCTACAATGGGGGATGAGATGGAATCTATGTAAGTTTTTATTGCTGTCTGCAGTCTTGTTAGGGGGACGTACCGTCGCTCCTAATCCAAAAAGCATCACACATGGTCATCTCACATAATATGGCTTTCTGCTCCCTTGCCTCTCTATTGGCCCTTAAGGTCACCCATCACAATATGTGGGTGTCTGGAGGAGCAGGATGGGAAGATCGCAGCATGACATAACAAAATTGCTTGCTGTTTTTTGCATTCTAAAGCAACCCAGGTTTTTTTGGTTTTCATGCTACAGATTAGGTAACTGCTGGTAGGTGCCTACAGAAAGATCCTGCTCCCCCTATGACCCTGTGGGAGGATATAGGTTTGTCTTCATTAACAAAGTCTTCCAATGTTAATGTGAATAAATGAATTTTTCTTTTTTGGGACATGCCCCATTCGGCTAGTCTGGCCAAACTGGGCATGACCAAAAAAAAAAAAACTGCTGACCGAAGTCGGAGCACAACAGCACAGAAGATTGCTTTGTTAGTACAGTGGCCCCGACCTGAGCTGTCGGGTGGTGTTTTTTATTTTATTTTTATTTTTTTCAGCCCACTGGGTTGAACGTAAAAAAAAAAAAAAAATATTGTACAAGGCATTATAGTGGATTTTGTGAATAAAGATCATAATCGATACTTCCGTTGACATTTTGTGTACTTTGGATTTTATTGTTAGAAACAAAGAGTGATTTCATTGTATGTCATGTGCCTTGTTTTACATCTTACAGACCATACAGTAGACGAATTATGAAGGAAGGGGACGTCATGATAGGGAGCCAGGTTGCCAGGTAAATTTCCACCTCCATGCAAGAAAAAAAATCTGATTTTTATATCTTTTTAAAGTGGATACAGGAATTGAGACCCTTTTTGTGCTACTACATATTGAAGTTTTGAAATTGGGGCCCCTGCTTTCCTTGCTTGGCTTCTGTTCATTTTCTGGGTTTTTGCAAACCATTGACCAAGGAATATGTAATGAAGAACGTGTCTTGCCAGTGCTGAGGAAATAAAAATCATCTGATAGTTTTCTAGCCTGGGAAGGCTTGATTACATCTTCATCTTCTGAGCTTACTGTGTGTGGTGAACCAGCAGGCTTCAAGTGGTTTTAGATCCCCCTGACACTCTAGCTAAGGCATTTTTTTTAAAGGTGACAAAATAAAGGCTACAATTAAAGTGGTTGTAAACCTTCCTTATACCCCATGAAGTGACTGGCCTCAGCTGATACAGTGATGAAACCTATGCTATTACATAAGTTGTACCTGTTTATTTGTAGTCTTCTCCTCTCTAATAATATATTTTTAAATTGTCCTGCAAATTGGATGCTGTATAAGCTGCATCTAAATCGCATAGGTGTGAACCGGGCCTTAAGTAGAAATATATGTATTAGCTTGGCCTGCACAATTCTGACAGCTGAATATTTTAGATTTCTGAGTAAGCCCAGCAAAATTGAATAATGAGGCTGCACTCCACAGATGTACCAATGTACCACTGGTACGTTTATTGTGTATAGTTGACACAGTTCCTGCCCTAAGAGCCAGTTCACACAAGGGCAGCGCGACTCTGTAAGGCGGCTTGCAAAATTACTTCTGTATAGAAGTCAATGCATGTCACCCTGAAGTCGTCCCCAAGTAGTACAGGAACCTTTTTCTAAGTCGGCGTGTCTTGAGTCGTTCCTATTAGAACAGTTCCATACTACAGGGAGCAGCCCTGTGACATGTTTGGTTTCTCCATCGGGATTAATTATAGAGGTCATTAACTCTGATTAACTTCAAACTTCTTCAGTAATTTGTCCGTTAAGCAAAGCCACCTGCTTTAGTAGCGTTTTAGAAAATCTTGTAAATTGCCTCCAAAAATAATAAAATATATATTATTCTTGGAGGCAATTTACAAGATTTTACAAAACTGTACTAAAGCAGGTGGCTTTGCTTAACGGACAAATTACTGAAGAAGTTTGCAGTTATAACTTCAAACCAGTAATTTCTCATGTGCACTGCTGAATATTTTTTATTTTTTTTTATTTTTTTTATATATCTATTTAAATTTTTTAAATTCCAATACCTATAATTTTAATAGTTAAATTATTTTGAATTTTCCTTCTTATTTTCTGAAAAATTTGGATATTTCAGAATTAACAAATTTTGTCTAAATTCGTTGAATGAATTGCACAAAATATATGTATGTTTTAGCAGACGCCCTACTGAATAAATGGTGGCCATTGCAACTTTTTATGTTGCACGGTATTTGTGCAGCAATTTTTTAAACCCATTACTTATTTATCTTTATTTTAGGAAAAAAATAAATAAATAAATAAAAAAACTAAAGTTGGCTAGAGCTGTGGCCTAGATGAGGGGACTGCCAACAACCAGCTATACACAAAAATCTTTCCAGTGGGATGTCTGTGGAGTGTGGCCTGGTTCTTCCCCCCTCTACACATTACCGTATATACTCGAGTATAGGTCAATCCGAATATAAGCCGAGGCCCCTAATTTACCACAAAAAAACTGGGAAAACTTATTGACTCGTGTATAAGCCGAGGGTGAGACATGCAGCAGCTACTGTTACAGCTTAAAAGAGTGGAAAAGAGGGTCAACAATACCCATCTGCAGCTGCGTCCCTCCCTGTGTCGCGTCCCTCCCTGTGTCGCGTCCCTCCCTGTGTCGTGTCCCTCCCTGTGTCGCGTCCCTCCCTGTGTCGCGTCCCTCCCTGTGTCGCGTCCCTCCCTGTGTCGCGTCCCTCCCTGTGTCGCGTCCCTCCCTGTGTCGCGTCCCTCCCTGTGTCGCGTCCCTCCCTGTGTCGCGTCCCTCCCTGTGTCGCGTCCCTCCCTGTGTCGCGTCCCTCCCTGTGTCGCGTCCCTCCCTGTGTCGCGTCCCTCCCTGTGTCGCGTCCCTCCCTGTGTCCATTGCAGCCTCTTTGCCTTCTGCAGCCTCTTTGCCTTCTGCAGCCTCTTTGCCTTCTGCAGCCTCTGTGTGCCATGCCGCGCATCTCTGACTGTGATAGGCGGAACACTCAATTTCCCAGCAGTCAGTGTTCCGCCTATCACGGACATCCTCTCATCCTCTCATCCTCGTCCGTAGTATGAGAATGAGCGGATGTCCGTGATAGGCGGAACACTGACTGCTGGGAAATTGAGTGTTCCGCCTATCACAGACAGGGAGGCGCGGCTTTTGAATAGTGGAATGGCCGCCGTCTGCCTACCTGATCTGCGTGACTCGAGTATAACCCGAGGGGGGCACTTTCAGCCTAAAAAAAAAAGGGGCTGAAAATCTCGGCTTATACTCAAGTATATACGGTAATTAGATCTGCTATTCACAGGCACACACAGAGCTCACGGATGCAGCTAGAAGATATATTTTATTGCATTATCACTCCCACATTTGTGATATAACACAGAACAGATGGCAGTGCAGGCATTGGACGTTGCGTGGCCCAGAATGGAAAGTTGTCTTGTCTCCTTTGGTGAATAGGGACAGGCTAAGGGCTCATTTGCACTTCAGCTTCAACACGCATTAAAGTGCCTACTGCTTCAACATGCTTTTATGATGTGTTTTTGATGCTTTGTTGAAGCTTGACAGAGGCCCTGTGTGTGGCTATCTCATACCTGCAATTTCTCCAAAGCAAAGCTGAACTGAAGCACCCGCAGCTTGTGAGAGGCTTTAAGAGAGCTTTGCCATAGACTTCTTTGAAGCACCACTAAAGTGACATGGGGTATACAGCAAAAGCAAGGTGTAAACAGGACTGTAAGCTAACCATTTTATTTAGTGACAGAAGCTTTGGCTAGCATTCAGAGAGCTTTAACAAAGCCAGTCTGTTACAGTTAGCGCTAGTTTATACTTTCTTCCAAACTATGGACATGGGGGAATTGATCAGCAATGAGACTAGAAACTGCAGACACACGTGCATACCTCCCAACTTTTGAAATTCAGAATGAGGGGACGCTTAAGGCAAGAGGTGATCTGCGGGGCGCATGGCAAAATGTGGGTTTGACTGAAGTCTTACCAGTGGGAGGGACTTGAGGGACGTGGTTAAACAAAACCAAGCTTCCTTGTACCTATAAAATACGAAGGGTTCAAGAGTACCTTACATCCAGAGTGCAGTGTTAAGGGGTGTGCTACATCCAGAGTGCAGTGTTAAGGGGTGTGCTACATCCAGAGTGCATGGTGTACAAACAGCATGCAGGGTTGAAGAGTGCTACATAGCAGCACACAGCTCTCTTCCTGTCAGAAATCCTTGCCCAAAAAAAGCATATGGGTGGGTCTGCTGCAAAAGAGCAGCTACAACTTATCTGGAGGATTGCAGGAAGTGGTTGATTGAAAGGATTGCTGGAAACGGTTGTAGCCATAAAGATACAGCCAACCTCCTGGGAGTCCTCACTCACTGCTGTCTCTAGAAATTGCAGGGAATAAAGCCAAAACTATCCAGCAGGAGAACGCTTTGTGAGGGGAAAACGCCAGTGTGGCTGCTGCAAAAGGGCAGCTACAACTTGAATCATCTGTGCAGTCCGGGTTTCTAGAGGAGCTTCTGCCATAGAGCTAACAGTGGCCCCGCCCCTCCCTTCTCTGATCTGCCTCTGCTCTCCTATATTGGGGGGGGGGGGGGGGGGTTTCTGTGTGGCCAAAGGCAGAGTAGAGCTGTCAGTTGTAAAAACAGGGAGAAGTAAGCATCGCCAGGGGGGGGCAGAAATTTCCAGCTAAAGACCTGCTGATGCCCGTGTGCCCCTGCCAGGAAAGTCAATGAGCCAAGTACTGAAACTTGTTCTGGCACTGGGCTCCTCTCCGGGACATCCTGAGACGGTACCGGTAAATCCAGGATGGTTGGGAGGTATGCAGCCCATCATTACAATGTAACGCCAACCACACAGGGAATATTTTTTAAATCCGAATTCCAGGCATTTTTTACATGGCTACACTGGCTCAATTTGGACCATTACAGTATATACCATACCTGGCAGATGCCCCTGAAAGCCGAAAATCGCTGAAGCAGACACCACTACTCCAGGGAGCTCGACTTACTTCCAAGTCCTATGCTGAGCAGCTGGCCTGATGCATTGTGAGCATAGGAGGTCAGCCACTCTGCACTGGTGGCATTTAGGGAATGCTTTTTCTGGATGAGGTGGTGATCATAGTCCCCTGTGTTCAGAATGCAGGCTAGCCACTCAGCATGGGACCCTTAAGCAAGTGGAGATCATTGGAGTCTATTATAGACTTCCAGCTTCCAGGGGCATCAGCCAGGTATGGTATATACATAGTTACATTTGGTTCATGCTGTACGTATGTAAAGATGTATACATCATTTTTATTTTTTCCAAGCACTAGTGTGAGTCACATGCTCTTCCATACCCTGGAATAATGTCTTGTCTGTTTAGCAGATCAAATATCTATGGGGGAGGGGGGGGGGCACTAAAGCAAACTTGTTTCTTTACTCTGAACTGACTGACAGCACACAGGTTTGCATTACGTGTTGACTAATATTATTTTTGCTGTGCTTCCTTCAATATGCACTGTACACTTCTCTCAGCATTGCTTTCTGCTCTGTAGGGTAACGGAGAGCAAAAATCCTAATTTCCCAGTGGGAGGAGTCTATGTTGCAAGTGTTGGATGGACAACACATTTCATATCCGACGGCAAAGGACTACATGCATTACCCTCAAGCTGGCCTGAATCTCTGCCTAAATCACTGGCACTTGGAGCCGTTGGCATGCCTGGGTAAGTTGTACAGAACACTACTTTAAAAATGCTTTCTATTATCTGTTACTTTTTTCCTCAAATGTGTCATGGTGTCTTAAAGCGGGAGTCCACCGGGACTCCGCGTTTTTTTTTTTTTTTTTTTTTTTTTTTTTAAAAGCCAGCAGCTACAAATACTGCAGCTGCTGACTTTTAAAATAGTGACACTTACCTGTCCAGCGCGCCCGCGATGTCGGCACCCGAAGCCGATCGCTAGGTCGTCTGTCGGGTCCTGCCGCCGCCATCTTGGGTATGGGAATCAGGAAATGGAGCCTTTCGGCTTCATTTCCCGGTTCCCTACTGCGCATGCACGAGCCGCGCGGCGCAATCCGGACGGTCCCCGCTGCCTCTGGGAACTGTGTGTTTCCCAGCAGGCAGCGGGGCACTTGCGCAAAGGGGCGGGCAGTTGCGGAAAGGGGCGTAATCTACGCCCCTTTCCGCAGACGGCTATCCCGGAAGTGGGTGCAGTTACCTGGATTATCCAAGTAACTGCACCCCCCTCCCCCCTGAAAGGTGCCAATTGTGGCGCCGGAGGGGGGGGTGGATTCCGATGAGCGGAGGTCCATTTTAGGGTGGACCTCCGCTTTAACACCTCCTGCTGATTCCACTGCTTCTGCAAAGGAGTTCCACATTCTTACCTTTCGGACAGTAAAAACCCTATACACAGTTTAAGGTTAAACAGATTTTCTTCCAGTCACTTTACATTTGTCCCTAGTGCATCAGAAACTGGCCAAGCCCATAGATTGCCATCTAATGTCTATGGATACCTTAAAGTGGAACTTTAGTCAGAAAATGAAGTCCTGCTAGATGTCTTCAGGCTGGCCCCTTTTACAGGTATAGCTATGTAAAACATAAAAAAATAAGTGTTTATACTATTTAAAAGCCAGTAATAAACTGTCTCTCCTCGCTCTGCACATGCTCAGTTGCTCTCCGTTGTTTTTAGGCTCTGAGTTTGTAGAGGCTGATCTGCTGACTGCCTTAAAACGGAAAATTGTATACTCACCTTTCCGTAATTTTCCTTTCCTGACGCATCCCATGGCAGCACACACAGTGGGTTGTGACTCCGCCTCCACAACCTGATAGGACTGGTTAGCTATAAGGTTTGAAGAGGAGTCCACCGTTGCATTCTCAGTAACTATCACCTTAGAGGGGTGGGATCCTGTGTGCTGCCATGGGATGCGTCAGGAAAGGAAAATTACGGAAAGGTGAGTATACAATTTTCCGTTTTCCTGACGCATCATGGCAGCACACACAGTGGGAAATAACTCGCTACATGGGAGGGTGCGTTTTAGAAGTTTTCTTTATTTACTCAAGTACAGGATATAGATGAGTTTGATTGAATAATTGATCTCCCGAACTCAACCGTGGTTAATTGAGCCGGATCTATTCTATAGTGAGACATGAATGTGGTTTTTGATGACCAAGTTGCTGCCTTGCAAATAGTCTCTGGTGATACTCTGCTGTATGCTGCCCATGAGGTCGCCATCGCTCTCGTCGAATGCGCTTTCAGGCTTTCCGGTATTGGAAGATGTTGAACTAGATACGCTTTTTTGATGGCTTTAATCAACCATGAGGATATTGTTCTTGAGGAAGCCGCTTGACCTTTTTTGGCGCCATGCGGAATGACTAGGAGGTTTTCTGACTTCCTGAATGGAGCGGTAGCCTCCAGGTAGGCGGATATTGCAGACTTCACGTCCAGAGGGTGTGGATTTCCATCTGTGTTGAGAAATACGGGAAGATTGATCTCCGGATTAAAGTGGAAGCTAGAAGCTACCTTTGGCACAAACCGTTCCGAAGGTCTGAGTACGACCCTGTCTGGGAAGAAAACTAGGTGTGGTTCTTTGATTAGTAGAGCTTGCAGCTCAGAGACCCTCTTGGCCGATGTGATTGCAACTAGAAACGATAGCTTTAGTGTCAAGTCCCATAGGGATATTGATCCCCCCGTCGAGAAAGGTTCTTTGGTTAAAGCTTCCAGGACAATCGATAGGTCCCAGGTCGGAAAAATTGGTTTTCTAGGAGGCCTTATTTTTAGGCATGCTTTCTGAAATTGGATGATGAGGGGATTTAAGGCCCACTTGATTCCTGTCATTGCGGATATGGCAGAGACATGAACTTTTAAAGTGCTTGATCTTAAGCCTTTCTCTAGGCCTAGTTGTAGGAATTCTAACACCTGAGAGACTGAAGGAGAAAGGGGATTCCAGGACTGTAGCTGGGCTATTGCAGAAAATCTTTTCCAAATCTTATTATATATGTCGTTTGTCGACTTCTTCCTTGCTTGTTGTAAGGTGGATATTACTCTTAATGAACAACCCTGATCTAGTAACCTTTCCCTTTCAGTTTCCAAGCCGTCAGGTGTAGTCGTTCTGGTGACGGGTGTAGAAATTTCCCCTGTGAGAGCAAGTCTGGGAACAGTGGAAGTGGGAGAGGCTCTTCTGTGCTCAATTGCAGGATGGCCGGAAACCACGGTCTTCTGGGCCAGAAGGGCAACACTGCTATTACCGTGGAAGACGAAGTCCTCAGTCTGGCCAGAAACCTGGCTATCAAGGGCACCGGAGGGAATATGTAACCAAGGCGAAACTCCCAAGGATGGTGGAGACAGTCGATCCCTGTTGCTGCTGGATAGGCGGTCCTTGCTAAGAAGCGAGTGCATTTGCGATTCGCTGGAGTCGCTGCCAGATCTATGTCGGGAACACCCCATTTGTGTGTCAGAAGAGTAAAGGCCTTGTGACTGAGAGACCACTCGTTGTTTGAAATAAATATTCGACTTAGATCGTCCGCGAGTTGGTTGTGAATTGCAGGTACGTATACTGCCTTCAGATCCGTCAGGTAGACTTGGGCCCACTCGATTATAGGTCGTACTTCCCGCATTAGGACTTTGCTTCTTGTGCCCCCTTGCCTGTGGACATAATTCACAGCCACTGTGTTGTCCATACGCAGGAGGACATTCTTCCCTGAAAGGAGAGGACTGAAAGTTAGAAGTGCTTGCCATGCAGCCCTGAGTTCCAGAACATTCGAGACTATCCCCTGTGGACAGAAGGGCCAGCGGCCCTGTGCTCCCCGATCTAGATGATACGCACCCCAGCCAAGGTAACTGGCATCTGACGTTACTATTTCTGGGAGTGGATGAACGATAGGACGACGGCGAGTTAGATTGTTGGTTTGAGTCCACCAACGTACTGACTCCTTGACTGCTCTGGTGATTATTTGTTGTGACATGGACACCCCGTTCCATTGTTTTAGGAACGAATTCTGAAATACCCTGGAGTTCCATTGAGACCACTGAACCATTAGAAAGGTTGATGACATTGAGCCCAGAATACTTAAGCATTTTCTTGCAGATAGGTGTTCTACTGATAGTAGCTTTCTCACTTTGCGGATAAGAGGACGAATTTTCTCCTGGGGAAGCCCTACCGTGTTGGATCTGGTGTCCAATTCGGCTCCTAGGAAGACCATCTTCTGCACTGGGACCAGGTTGCTCTTCCTCCAATTCACTATCCACCCGAATTGCTGGAGTGTGGAAATCAGAATTGAACGATGTCGTAGAAGTATTTCTCGGCTGTCTGCTAGAAGAAGAATATCGTCGAGGTAGTGTAGGACTCTTAGACCTCTTTCTCTCAGTAGTGCTATAACCGGAAGTAACACCTTTGTGAAGGTCCTGGGTGCCGTTGATATCCCAAATGGGAGGCTTTTGAATTGAAAGTGTTGTTTGCCTATCGCAAAGCGTAGATACTTTTGAAAGGTTTGATGCACTGGAATGTGTAGATAAGCGTCGGATAAATCGACCGAGAGCATCCAATCTTTCTCCCCTATTGCTAGTAATATTGATTGGAGACTCTCCATCTTGAATGATTCGACTAGAATCATTTGGTTTAACTTCTTTAAATCCAACACGGGCCTCAGGTCGCCTGTTTTCTTTGACACCAAGAGAAAGGGGGGAGTAGAACCCCTCTCCTCTCTGCTCCTGTGGAACTTCTATAATTGCTTGCTTCTGGAGCAACTCCATAATGTATCTGACTAAAAGCTTTCGCTTCAGGCGCGAAAAGGGTAGCTTGGTAGATTTGTAGTGGTTTTTTGGCGGTTTTTGCTTGAATTTCCACCTGTGACCTTGCTGAATGGTGGATATCGCCCAGGGTTCTTCTATTTTGTCTACCCAAGTTTGGGCAAATAGCCTCAGCCTCGCACCAACTATTGCGGGCTGGGCATGCGTGGCATCAAAAAGATTTTTGTTGGTCTCCCGGCGCGGTTGTCTTCGATTTTTGGACTCTTACAAAAGAGGGTTGTGTGCTTCGCCAATTCCGTTTGAATTCTTTGCCGGGTCTATAGGACCTTACGTCCCGGTACCTTTCCGGAAGGTGACGTCTGAAAGGCGGATTTTTCTGCTGCTTGGATCTTCTGTCCGATGGTATTAGACCCGATTTTCCCCCCGTGACCTTTGATATTGCGGAATCTAATTTTGAGCCAAAAAGGTTAGTGCCATCATAAGGGATCTTACACCAGCTGGATTTGGAAGTCGCATCAGCAACCCAAGGTTTTAGCCAGAGAGCCCTTCTGGAAGTTACTGAGGCCAGCATTGCTCTTGCTGATGACCGAATAACGTCCACCGCCGCCTCCGCTACGAAATCACCCGCAAGGCTAAGTTCCTGCAGAGCTGAAATAATTTTGTCTTGGTCCGCCGCTTCTGCGATTAATTTTTCAACTCCAGATGTCCAGGAGGTGATGGCTCTACCGACCGCTGCTAGGGCGATTGCGGGCCTACAGGCCCCCCCCGCTGCTGAGTAGGCTTTCTTAAGGTCGAGATCGATTTTGCGATCCATCACATCTCTAAAGGTTACGGCGTCCTCTATTGGTAGGGTTACATGGCGCGCTAAGCGCATCAGTGAGGAGTCTACCACGGGAGCAGAGATAAGAGGATTCACTGCTGGCTCTTTTAGGGGATAGAGCTTCGCTAATCTGTTATTTAAGCCGGATTTCTTTTCTGGTTTTTGCCATTCATCTCTTATGAGCTCCTCTAGCTCTTCGATAAAGGGGAAGACCTCAGGGTCTTTTTTTAGGTTAGGGAAGTATTTCCTTAACTTAGGCGGAACGTCTCTCTCTTCCTCCCAACCGATCGCCTCCTTAACCGATTTCGCAAAGGGGTTTATTAACGCAAAGTCAAAAACTGTAGGAGTCAGAGGATCCTCATCCTCTGGGGAGTCATCTGGATCCTGAGGAGAATGAGAGGTTGAGGCTGAGTTAGATGACCTGATTGGGTCATAAGCTGTCACCTGCAGGATCGTTTCCTTAACTGAGTCTCTTATAATATTGGAGGCTTCTCTAGCGTCCGCTTCCTTGTCCCGGGTTGCTTCCTCCAGACAGACTTGGCAGACAAGCTTACTAGGTAATGCTTGCGCTCCGCAGACCCAGCAGGTATTAACCGCAGGACGGGTATGGTGTTCCTCTCGATGTGAGGATGGCGATTCTCTGCGATGACGGGAAGACCTTGACCGACTTCGCCGAGAGTGAGAGTGTCTTGAGGGGGAACGTTCCTTTCTTTTAGAATGGGATGACCCCGAAGACCTGCCAGAGCTACCAAAATGAAAGGTATTAGTGGCAGAGCTCTCTTTTTCTCCTCTTCGCTACTTACCAATCCATACGCCCCCTTACCTTATGGTTCTAGGATGGTCTACTAAGGCAGCGGTCTCCATGAGGAAGAATAGAGTACACCTGTGACCAGAGGTTTTCAGTATAAGAGCCAATGCAGAGTATGGGCAGAAGGTGCAGCAAATAAATGAATGGCAAAGTGCATAAGGATGAAAGAAAAGCAGCTTACCAGAGTTCAGGAGGACTTGTCTTGCAAGGCAGCAGGCTGTGTGCAGAGATCAGGCTGGTAGATGGCGTGGAAGGCACAAGCAGCACTTCAAAACGAAAATGACATTTTTTAAATAGCCCGCCGTCGCTGGAGGAATGACGTCACCGCCGCGCATGCGCACTGGCCGCCTGCGCCGCCCTGCGCCATCTTGGATGCTGGCAAACGCAGAGGGCAAGGGAGAGTGTCACTTCCTGAGCGCCGAACATCCAGACGGAACCGCCATGATGGAAGGGACACAGCGCCGTGGGACTACAGGGCTCAGCATGCCCAGAGTGGGAAAAGGAAGGAAAAAAAAAGGAAAAAAGAAGGAAGGAAACTGAGGACTGAAACAGAAGGTAGGCAGAGAACGGAGACATGTTGGGGAGCTCAACAGATAGGAAAAGGGGGGAGACCGCTGCAGTTATTACAACCTTTTTAAGGTTGTTGTTGTTTTTTCTTAAAAAGGCTTGCTGCTTAGTAATTTTTTGCCCCTGAGACCACCAGAGTGGGGCTCCCTGCGTTATGGCTCATTTAGAGACCGTACGGACAGGGACTTCCAAGTAGGAGAGGCTGAACCTAGCTGGGGTGGTGCGGTAAGGGGTTCCTTGCTAACCGAACTCGAACGTAATGTCCCATACAGGTGAGGAAAAAAAGGAGAATGCAACGGTGGACTCCTCTTCAAACCTTATAGCTAACCAGTCCTATCAGGTTGTGGAGGCGGAGTCACAACCCACTGTGTGTGCTGCCATGATGCGTCAGGAAAGCAGTATTAAACCCTCCTATCCTTTACAGCCAAGAAAGCTGTTTGATCTGCAACTGCCATGGTGCTGCACATGTGCTCAGATTCGACACCAGCCATTTGATGGTTTGACAGTTTGATGACACAGTCAAATCAGTATTTTATTTATTTTAAACCATTAAATCACGCTTTAGTGCTGGGGCTTTTTTGGGCTTCAGCAAAATGGCAGCTTCTAGCAAGAAGAAACCGGAGAAATGCTGGAGGCAATTTAAAGCACACCATTTTGGTAGCATTATGCATGTAGAATGTATGTTCCTTGATAAACAACAGTAGGGTGGTCGTCCTCACCCCCAAGTTGTTATGGGTAAAGTTCAGCTTTAATGGCAATATAGCACCCACCTACATATAAACTGGCCTATTGAGTAAGGACTTTACATATGGGCTGTAGCTTGCATAAAACGTTATGTACAGCAAGTTTCTACAAAGCACCTTTTTGTTAAAGCACCCATCAACTCCATTTTGGAGGTTAAAGTTCGATCTTAATAGGAGTGCTGGCTATTGCGCTTTAAGCTACTTTTAAGCTTTAGTAAGCTTCAGCATTCCTTGACGCTTGGTAAAAGACTGCTAGAAGCTTGTTCAATGTGACATTCAGCACTCCCATTTGGGATTTATGTTCAACATCTTCTTACTAGAACTGGCGATTGCTTTAAAGGCCTTAGCAAGCTGATTGCAAACCTTTTTTTTTTCAAAAAAACGTAGTAAATGCTTGCCATATACACTTGTCTAAGCCCGTGTTTACAGGGACTTTGGTAAATGGCCATGTGAAGAATGAAGTCATCAGTCAGAATGCACCTGACTTAGGGTTGCCACCTGTCCAGGATTCACCCGGACAGTTCGGGTTTGGAATCATGTGTTCGGGTTTCAGACCACCTGAAACCCGGACACATCATATAGACTGGACTATGGCTTCCCAGCAGGGTTGCTGGCTGCAGTTGTCTAAGTAAGCTGAGAGTGTCTGTTACACTCTTTCACACTGCCCAAAACCAGCACTAACAATTCCCCCCCCAACACACACAGATTGGAGAGGAGAGAGGGCTCGACCTGCACCTCTTCCCCCCCCCCCCCCCACCCCTCTGTGTCTGCCCACACTCCAATCCCTGCCACTGTGCCACAGAAAAGGTAAGTTGGGTCCGGAAATTTGAATCCGGCAGCCTCAGATACATCTGGATGAGAGGTCCTGACTGCCAAGGGGTGAGTGAGCTCACCATCCATCCCTGTCTGTGACTGAAGTCTCCCCTCTTCTCTCTCCTGCCTCTGAGTGAGTACACTAAGGTAAATCAGGGTTTTCAGAGCACCCCCTTACATCAGAGTTCCCCTTTACACCAGAGGCCAGTGTTTCCCCTTACATCAGGGTTCCCAGAGGATGTGGGAATTATGTTAGAGTCCTCAGAGCTCTCCCTTACATCAGAGTCTGCAGAGTCCCCCCCCTTACTTTGAAAGGGAGCTCTGCAAGTTCAGATGTAAAATGTGAACTCTGTGGACTCCGATGTAAAGGGGGACTCTTGTTATTAACTTCATATGATTAGAAATGTTATTTAATAGCAAAATATATGTATAGCTTATACTATATAAAAAAAATATATAAAAATCATGCGCTCGACAGCGGCTGCGTCCGCTGATGCCCAATGGTATTTCTTAACCTGACCATTTGCTGTTGTTTATAAGCTGTTTGGCTTGCTTGTACTGACTCATATTCTTCAATAAAAATTGTTATTAATAAAAAAAAAAAAAAAAAAAAAAAAAAAAAAAATCATGCGCTGCTAAAGTGTTCGGGTTTGACTTGAAGAAAAGGTGGCAACCCTAACCTGACTTCAGTTAAGTAATCTATACTACTTTCTTGATTTTTCTTATCTGCCTCATTAAATATTAGTAAAGATATCTCAACAATTCAAACCTTTAGGCTGGGTTCACACTGTTGTGCTGCATTAAAACATGTGTTGCTGGCACTGCGGCTCAACAGTGTGACCTCAGCCAGCCCTAAAGATGTCTTGCTTGTTGATCATACTAGTAGGACAAGCTCACTATCGATTGTGAATTTCAGAGTTGGGCTATGCATCTGTTCTGCACAACGTTCTTATAAAAGCGTGATTGAAAATGTACAAAGCATCGTTTTTACCCTGTTCTGTGACCAGAGGTGTTTTTTGGTTTTTGCTCCGCATTTGAAAAGTTTTTTTTTTTTTTTTTTTTTTAAGGTGGAACCACAGGCAACTTTAGGATTTCTAAAAGGGGGGGGGGGTGCCCCTAGGTGTGTGTGTGTGTGTGTGTGTGTGTGTGTGTGTATGTAGCACTGACCCCCGAAGGAGCGGCTGAATTTTTCTATGCTTACCTCAAACTCAGTCTCTTTGTTGGGAATAGAGGGTATAAGGATAAAGTTTAGCTCAGGTGCTTGGAACTGCTGACTTCAATAAAAGTCTCTCTGTATGCAATCCAGGGAATAGCCACTCGCAACTGGATTCTTTTTAATTATTGGATAAATCCTTGACCTTGGGTCTAGCAGCCAACAAGTAATTATAGCCTTGCAAAGTCTCTCACACAGACTTGGTTGAAAACTTGGTTACAAACGGAAGGATAGAGGTAAGAACATTTCTTAGTGTATCAGAATCTTGCAGCCGGCCCGGCGATGCCGTGAGAAATGTGGATTCAATCAATGTCCATGGCAGCTCAGCTTCCAGGCTCTTACTGAGCAGCCAGCCTCGTGCGTGGCCCTCTTACTGAAGAGTCCTCCCCTGGTTGCATGTAGAGTTGCTGGGCCTTTCCAAACTCGATATGGCACCGGAACACCTTAGAATCCTCCTTTCAGTTACTGCGCCTCGAACTAGCCAGTTCCGAGGCTCGGAAACAGATGGATCTGCACCCCCAGGCCATAAGGGCTTCTGGGGGCTGGTCAGGAGGACCAGGACCACGGAGTCAGCAACAACTTTGGGACCGGAACCAATAACCACGTGACTTCAGCACCTTTTTAAAGAAGGATTTCACTGTTAATTTTTTATTTTTTTTTTATTATTAAAAGCCAGCAGCTACAAATACTGCAGCTGGTGACTTTTAATAAATGGACACTCACCTGTCCCTGGATCCAGCAATGTCAGCAGCCGAGGCCGATCTATCTTTCAGCTGCTGCCGCCGCCATTCTGGGTGAGGGAATCGGGAAGTGAAGCATTGCAGCTTCACTTCCCGGTTCCCTACTGAGCATGCGCTGGTCCGCGCTGTCTCTGGGACCCGTGTGTGTCCCAGCAGACAGCGTGCTGGGACAAGAAGAGTCATAGACTCCCGTGGGAGTCTATGCCTGGAAGTGGTTACAAATACCTGTCTTAGACAGGTATCCGCACCCCCCCCCCGATGAGCGGAAGTTCCACTTTAGGGTTGAACCCCGCTTTTAAGTACCCTCTCCCAGAATTCACAGCGGAACAAATGCGCCCACTGGTTGGTACCCAACCCAATGTGTAACCAGACTGAGTTCTAATGCCACTTACAGATGCAAACCCCACCTATGACCAGACAGAACCTCAATACAGCCCAGACAAACTAATGCCAGAGCATAATTTATAACAATTAACCCCAAAACAGTTCAGGGAAAAACTAAATTTACGGATATAGCACAAACTCATATACCGGCGCTATAGATAACTACAGTATTAATAATATTATTACTACTACTGTTTACTACAGATAGTTCTGTACTTCTGGCCAGCTGCAGCTATGAAAGTTACAGCTCACATACATGAAAACAGGGCTGCGGACAAGAAGGTATCGGTCCTCGTATGTCAAGCCTGGCCCTATCAATTTGGCAAGGGGGGCCATGAGGCAGAGAAGGAACTCCCAAATTCAGGGCACCAAGGTACTGTAGTAATCCCTGCTCTGCAGCTAGCATTACGTTAAAGTCCTGGCCTTTTCTTGATCAGTATGCCAGGACTTTAATGTAATTGTCAGGAAACAGTGGCAGATTACACTGCTTGAACCCCAATGTGAATACATGGCCCTCCTTTCTGCCCCTCGTTCCCCTTGCATCTGGACTAGGTTGACCAGATGGTTTAAATTTCTCATATCGTCTTCCAGGACAGCCTCTGAGATATAGGGCTCCTCCCTCCGGGACAGGAAACACGTCAACCCAATCAAATAAAAGATGTGGTCCTCCAGGCCCTCCTCAGTTTTGTGTTTCCTGCCGGACGGGAAGGAGCACGTCGGAACTAGTAAGGGGAGCTCCTTCTTCTCAGGGGTTTGTCCTGGGGGAGCACCTGGTGGACCTGACCCTTAGCACCCCTCGGTCCGTTCGGAGGGAGGAGAGGGTAGCTATCAGTCCCCGCTGCCATTTAACGTTCGGAGAGAACGGGACCCCGATGGGCGGCAATCTCCCCCCTCTGTAACGCTAACCGCTCGTACCTGGTCCGTTGGATGGCGGGCGAGAGACGTTCGTTTTATCGGCTGGCGTTCGGGTACTGTGAGCGGTGCGTTCGTAAGGTACGCACGGCGTTGGGGGCGGAGTCTTTGCGTTCCGGCATCCGGAAGTGGGAGAGACGCACTTCCGCCGGATTTGCGTCATCTGGGGGCGCCGCAGGACCTGTTCCAGTCCTTTGGGCGCAGCGGTGTGACTACAGGGTTGCCTGGAGCGGTGTGAAGGCTCAGAGACTGAGTAAGACACTGGAACCATGGAGGGCGCAGTTGTGCAGGTGGACTCCGGTTCAACAGGCTCCAGTACCTCTCAGGTAAGCTTGGTGAGGGCAGACCGGGACTTACACTGGGGGGTGGAGGGGTCACTCTGACCTTAGTACCCTCCCAGGGTGGAGAACCTACTGGTGAGGGGGGGGGCACTTCCTAGGCAGACCCTAGAAGCACAGTGGTGTGGTCAGGGGTGGTATTTTAATGGGACCCTGTTTTTCTTTGTTTTTAGGTTACAGGACAGAGCCCAGATACCTTTGCCCAGAAGGAAATGTGCCGTGTGCGGGGCTAAGTTAGGCACTGGTTGGGAGAAGCCGCTTTGCCCGGATTGTGTCAGTAGCCTGGTGAAAGGGGACTCGTGGCAGCTTGCCACAAGGTTTTGACGTCCGTAAAGGATGAGATGGCATCCACCTTCCAGTCATTCAAGAGCATGATGGATAGGATGCAGGGTCCTTCTGTCTCTTTACCCAGGGCCGTGAGTATGCCCTCCTTGTCTGAACCAAGTCAGGAGGAGGAGGTGGATAAGGAGAGGTTACCTAGGTCATTGGCCTCCTCTAGGACAGAATCTACTTCTGAGTCAGAGGGGGAGGAAGAATCCATTAGATCAGCCAGATACAAGCTGTCTTTGGACGATGTGGGTGACCTCCTCAAGGCAATATATGACACTTTGGAGATCAGGGAAGAACAGGTCCAGCTTTCAAAACACGACATGATGTATCAGGGGTCGAGTGTGCTGAAAGACAGGGTATTCCCCGTCCATAAATCGCTGGTTGAGGCGATTCTGCTGGAGTGGGAACAACCGGAAAAAAGGCCATTTTTTTTTTTCAGGTAGCCTTAAAAGGAGGTTCCCTTTTGAGACGGATGCGGTGCATCCCTGGAACAGGGTTCCCAAATTGGATGCTCCCTTGGCTAAAGTCTCTAAAAAGACGGATTTGGCCTTTGATGATATGGGTTCACTCAGGGATCCTATGGATAAGAGGGGAGACGTGCTGCTTAAGAGGGCCTGGGATGCCTCTTCCATTGGGCTTAAACCAGCCTTAGCAGCTACCTGTGTGGCCAGAAACTTAGAGTGTTGGCTTACACAGTTACAATCGCATATTTCAGCGGGCACTTCCAGGCAACAGCTGTTGAAGTCCTTTCCGCTACTGTTCAGGGCAGTGGGGTTTTTGGCCGATGCCTCTGCAGAATCAGTCAAATTGGCTGCTAGATCTGCAACACTAGTGAACGCTGCCAGAAGGGCCGTTTGGCTTAAAACCTGGTCAGGTGACGCAGCTTCGAAATTGAAGCTATGTGGATTACCGTTTTCAGGGGACCATTTGTTTGGGCCTGGCCTGCAAGAGGCGTTAGAGCGCACGCAGGATAGGAAGAAAGCTTTCCCAGAAAAGAAAAAGAAACCTGAAGGGAAGCGCCTTTTTCGAGGCTCTAGGCAGCAGAACCTGCAGGAAAGGGAGGTTCGCCCCAAAAAACATTTAACGGGTCACAAGGGAAGGGGCAGAGGAGGAATCTTATTCAACCCTCCACTAAAACCCAGTGACTCCTGCGTCCTGGTGGGAGGAAGACTGGGGAAGTTCCTTCCACAATGGGATACTTCAACCGAAAGTCCGTTCATTCGAGATGTAATAAGGAACGGCTACAGGTTGGAGTTTGGTTCAGTTCCCCTCCCAAATTTTCAGGTAACTAGGTTACCAAGGGACCAAGAGAAGGCAAAGGCTCTGGGTCTTCTCCTGGGGGATCTGGTGGACCAAGAAGTACTGGTGCAGGTGCCTCCGTAGGAGCGAGGCTTGGGGGTTTACTCCCACATATTCGTGGTAAAGAAACCTTCGGGAAAATTCAGGCTAATGCTGAATCTCCGCCCCCTGAACAGGTTCATAAAATACAAGCGGTTCCGTATGGAGTAAATCTTCTCGGTAACCAAGTTTCTGTTTCAGGGCTGTCACATGGCCACCATGGATCTCAGGGATGCATATTTGCATATCCCGATTCATCTGGAGTCCCAGAGGTTTCTCAGGTTGGCGGTGAGGTTAAATACGGGTGTGTTACACCTCCAGTTTCGAGCTCTCCCTTTTCGGGCTTTCAGCCTCACCAAGGATCTTTACAAAGGTTCTGGCAGAGGCACTGGCCCCGTTAAGGCTCAAGGCTATAACAGTGATTCCATATCTGGACGATCTACTGTTCATAGCCCAGTCAGCACAACAGCTGCAGAAGGATGTGCAGGAGGCCTTGGGTTTCCTGCACTCACTGGGGTGGCTAATAAACCAGGAAAAATCCCAGTTGACCCCCTCACAGGAAGTCCTGTATTTAGGATACAGGATTTCTTCGGTGGAGATGAGGGTATTTCTTCCTGCGGAGAAGATTAACAAGCTAGAGCAGGCGGTAGCCCAGCTTCAATCAGGTCGGGAAGCCCAGATCAGGGAGGTTATGAGAGTCCTGGGGTTGATGACATCATGCTTTCCAGCGGTGGCCTGGGCAAGGCATCATCAGCGCCCTTTGCAGAGACTTGTGCTCCGTTATTGGGATGGCAGGGAGCAGAGCTTGGATCAGGTTATGCCCCTATCCTCGGCCGTCAGGAGGTCTCTGTGGTGGTGGCGGGCCCAGGTCAACCTAGACAAGGGTCTTCCCTGGTCCCCAGAAGCTACGGTGGTGGTCACGACCGATGCCAGTGCACTGGGTTGGGGTGCCCACCTAGAGGGAATCTTAGCCCAAGGTACCTGGTCGAAGCTAGAGGCAGGTCGTTCCTCAAACCAGAAGGAGCTTCTGGCAGTTTGGAAGGCTATAGAAACCTTCCAGTTACAGGGCAGGGATCTACAGGTTCGGTCAGACAATGTGGCAGCAGTAGCCTACCTGAACAAGCAAGGGGGAACCAGAAGCCCCGCGCTGCAGGTGATTGCGGACAGAATCTTCTGCTGGGCAGAGAACTTGTCCTCAATATCAGCCATTCATCTGAAGGGAACTCAGAATTTGCTGGCCGACTTTCTCAGTCGCCAGAAGATAGGTCAGGACGAGTGGTCCCTCAACAAGGAAGTGTTCGAGGAGATTGTGTCATGCTGGGGAAGGCCAGAAGTAGACCTATTTGCAACAGGAAGGTGACACAATTTTTTTCAGTTCACCCACAGGATCGGGCCAGGGGGATAGATGCCCTTGCCAATCCATGGCTGTTCGGCCTGTGTTATGCCTTCCCTCCTGTAAGGATGGTGGCGGAGGTTCTGCAGAAGTTCCGATCGGAAGCTACAGGCCTCATTTTAGTGGCTCCTTTTTGGCCAAGGAGACCCTGGTTTGCCAGCATAAAGAGATTGGCTGTTCATCCTCCGATGTTTCTACCAGTCAGGGAGGATTTGCTTTCCCAGGGGCCGATCCTGTATCCTCAGATAGAGACTCAAGCTTGCGGCCTGGTATCTGAGGAACAGATCTTAAGATCACAGGGTTTTTCAGAGAGAGTGGTTAAGACCTTGTTAGAATGCCGTAAACCAGTAACTAGCGCAATTTACGCCAAGATGGGAAAGAGGTTTAATTCCTGGTTGTGAGAACAGGGGATTGCAAGTCCCGGGGTCCCGGCAGTCCTAGATTTTCTGCAAGCAGGGGTAGAGCTGGGCCTATCTATCGGCACTCTAAAGGTACAGGTGGCGGTCTTAAGTGTTTTCCTTCAGTCCTCCCTCCAGCAGAATCCTTTTGTCAGGAACTTCTTCAAGGCTTTAGCTAGATCCAGGCCTGTGAGAATGAAGACCTGTCCTACTTGGGATTTGTCCTTGGTTCTTAGGGCTTTGACCCAAGATCCATTAGAGACAGCATCACTTAAGTGGATGGTACTAAAAACTGTTTTTCCCAAGGCGTCTTTCAGGACAGCACCTGAGAGATAGCGACTCCACCCTCCTCGTTAGGAAACACCTTCTTCCTCCAGACTTTAAAGGGAGGCGCCTCCCTACCACACATCAGTTTTTGTGTTTCCTCCGGCCCGGAGGGAACACCTTTTGGGAGGGAGTCTGTTTCTCTTAGGTGTTCCTGAGGGACTAGGCTTCTTTCCCTTTTTTTTCCTCCTTTTGAGACCCGCTGTCCTCCCGACCTACCCACGCCTTGTCAGCGGTAGCAAGCGGGCTCCTCTTCCCCTCTTGTGCTCGGAGAGAGCCGAAGATTCGGTGGCCCGCACGTTCGTAGGCGCGGCGGCGCGCGTGTGCCGCCGCCATATTTTTTTTCGGCGGTCGCGCCGGAAGTGACAGAGCGGGTCATCGGGTCAGCTGAAACGTCGTTTCCGGCGTGGACGCAGGGGGGAGGAGGGAGGACAGGTGCTGGTGCCTATTTCCGC
The DNA here is from genome assembly GCF_037356315.1 of Lithobates pipiens. NCBI lineage: Eukaryota > Metazoa > Chordata > Amphibia > Anura > Ranidae > Lithobates > Lithobates pipiens. Next base: position 82,548,801 of record NW_027507718.1, read on the forward strand.
TTCCGGTCCGGTGCAGCTGCACGGCGTGACTCCGGAGGCGGCGTTTAGCCACAAGTGGATCTCTGCACAGCTGTTATGGAAGATTCAGCGTCTGCAGCGGTGGGGACAGGCACAGGCACCAGCAAAGCCCAGGTAAGAGGCAGCAGTTAAAGTCTGCCTTTCTTTTTTCGATTTCCTGGCGTTTGGTCTCGCTCTTCTCCCTTTTTCCCCCCTGGTGGCAAGGGGCCTGTCTGGGCACTAGAAGCTGACTGGTTTCTTCTCAGTGCACCTGTGTGGTGATCCCTATCAAAGCTGAGACTGGGTCTCACTAAGGGTTCCCTGTTTTTTTCCCTTTTTTGTCTTTTTCTTCATAGGCTAAGAGCTCTGACCCAAAGAAAAGGTGTCCTTCTTGCAGGGCCAAGCTGGGAGAAAATTGGAAGAAAACCTTATGCAGTCCCTGCATTACTTCTTTAGTTAAGGAGGAATCTGCCTCTGTATGTGAGGATCTGGTGGCCTCTGTAAAGAAGGAGCTGTACGCCACGATCCAGAATTTTCGTGACTCACTAGCTAACCCGGCTGCTAGTCAGCCTTCCACTTCAGAGTCTTCCCAGGGATCTCTCTCAATCCCGGTGTTAGAATCTCTGCCTGAAGACCCTTCAGATAGGGAAAAGCAGTCCACTACTCTTTCCGTTAAAGATTCGGAAGAGGAGTTGGAGGATTCTGAGGTAGCCCCCTCTAAATTCAAACTGTCCCTTGAAGAGGTCGATGGGCTCCTTAAAGCCATTCATGCTACGCTTGGTTTAAGTGAGGAGAAAAAGGAATTATCACTCCATGACCGCATGTATGCTGGGTTGGATGAGCCTAGGGGCCGAACATTCCCAGTTCATCCGGTCATCTCTGAGGCCATTAGGAAAGAATGGCAGGATCCAGAGAAAAAGCCCTTTTTCTCAAAAGCCCACAAAAGGCGTTTTCCTTTCGAGGAGGACCCTGCAGCAGTATGGAACAAGGTGCCCAGACTGGATGCCGCCTTTTCCCAGGTTTTAAGGTCCACAGACCTGTCCTTTGAGGACATGGGAGTTTTGAAGGATCCGATGGATAAACGGATGGATCTTTTGCTCAAGAGATCATGGCAATCAGTTATGAGCAATTTAAAACCAGCAATGGCCACAACGTGTGTAGCCAGAAATTTAGAATACTGGATTAACCAGTTAAAGTCACATATAGCTGCAGATTCCCCTAAACAGGAAATCTTAGATTCTTTTCCTACCCTGATTACGGCAGTGGCCTATGTTGCAGATGCCTCAGCTGAGGCAATTAAGATATCGGCCAGGTCAGCAGCTTTAACTAATGCTGCAAGAAGAGCTTTATGGCTTAAAACCTGGCCGGGTGACTCGGCTTCAAAGAATAAGCTGTGTGGGTTACCCTTTTCCGGAGACTTGCTCTTCGGCTCTGACCTCGATAATATTCTTGACAGGACAGCCGATAAAAAGAGATCCTTTCCGGTCAAAAAGAAAAAGCAGGTACCAAAACGTCTTTTTCGACCTCAAAACTCAGGATCAGGACAGCAAGTTGCAGGGGAGAAGGAAAAGTTGGTCCGCCCCGAAGCCGAAGGGTAGAGGCGGAATTCTTTTCCGTCCTCCTACACAGGCCGAAAAATCGCAATGACTCGTCTCTGCGGGTGGGCGGAAGACTACAAAAATTTCTTCCGCAGTGGTCAGGGATAACTTCAAATCAGTTTATCCTGACCACTCTCGCGCAGGGTTACTCACTCGAGTTTGTCAACAACCCCCCAAAAAGGTTCCTGATTACCAACACCCCGCGGGACCCAGTAAGGGCCCTGGCCATGAAGTCCTCTCTAGAGGAACTGATGCAACAGGGCGTAGTAGTACAGGTACCCCTGCAAGAACAGCAGGAGGGGTTTTATTCCCATGTTTTCCTAGTAAAGAAACCGACAGGGAAATTTCGGTTGATTCTCAACCTAAAACCTTTAAACGAGTCCATAAGGTACAGGAAGTTCAAAATGGACTCAATTTTTTCGGTCAGAAATCTGTTGACGCCAGGATGTTTTATGGCGTCAGTAGATTTAAAAGACGCATACCTACATGTTCCGATCTCTCCCCAGTCTCAGAAGTTTCTCAGGCTGGCGGTGAGGTTGGGGGGTGTGGTTCATCATCTCCAGTTCAGGGCCCTACCCTTCGGCCTGTCATCATCTCCCCGAATTTTTACCAAAATAATGGCAGAAGCTTTAGCGCCACTGCGTCTTCAGGGAATCGCAGTTATTCCTTATTTAGACGATCTGCTGTTTTTCGCCCCATCCAGCGAGGAATTGCAGACCAATCTAGGCAAAGCTCGCAGCCATCTGGAGGCGTTGGGTTGGATTTTGAACCTCCAAAAGTCGTCCCTAAACCCATCTCGGGAGATTCGGTTTTTAGGGTTTCTGATAAATTTGACGGAGCAAAAAATCTTCCTTCCTTTAGACAAAAAGGACAGGATTTCCGGTGCAGTGTCTTTATTACAGACCAGCCAAAATCTGACAGTAAGACAGGTTATGTCAGCTTTGGGGGTTCTGACTTCAGCAATGCCAGCAGTCCAGTGGGCAAGAATGCATTTCAGGTGTCTGCAGGCTTTCCTTCTAAAATCTTGGGATCACACAGTGGCATCCCTAGAGGCAGAGGTGAGAGTGTCAACCCAGGTAAAAAGGTCCCTATGGTGGTGGAAAAGACAGGATGTCTTATCGGAAGGGTTAGTCTGGGCTTTTCCAGTCGGGAAAAGACTAACAACCGACGCCAGTTCCTGGGGGTGGGGAGCCCATCTAGGAACACGGTTCACTCAGGGGTCCTGGGCCAAAGAGGAGACAATAAGGTCCTCAAACTGGAGGGAGCTCAAGGCGATTGCCTTAGCTCTGGAGTTGTTTGTTCAGGAGCTTCAGTCCCATCACGTCCAGGTCCTAACAGACAATGCCACGGCAGTGGCTTATTTAAACAGACAGGGGGGTACAAGAAGCAGGTCGCTTCAGGTACTGGCCATGGAGATTCTTCGGTGGGCGGAAAAACATTTGTTATCCCTATCAGCAGTCCACCTAAAAGGGGATCTAAACAGGGTAGAGGACTTCCTAAGCAGAAACGCTATTCGGGAAGCAGAATGGTCTCTAAACCCGGAGGTATTCACAATGATTGCCGGAAAAGGGGGTTTACCAGAAGTAGACCTGTTCGCCTCAAGGGTGAACGCCCAGGTTCCCCAGTTCTTTTCCCTGGACAGTCGCGATGGCTCGCTGGGCACAGATGCGCTAGCTTATCCATGGGAATTTCGTCTTTGCTATGCTTTCCCCCCATTTCAGTTAATCCCGTTAATTTTAAGAAAAATTCAGAGGGAGAAGGTACCAGTTATTCTAATCACGCCCTTTTGGCCAAAAAGGGCTTGGTTTTCGACAGTTCTAGGCCTGGCAATCAAGCCTTGTTGGCGTCTGCCCCTCAGACACGATCTGTTGTTGCAGGGCCCAGTGAACCATCCAGGAGTGGCCAGCCTGGCTCTCACGGCCTGGTTTCTGAAAGGCAGCTCCTTAGGAGCAAGGGGTTTTCCAACCGTTTGATCTCGACCCTTTTAGCAAGTAGGAAAAGGGTTACGAGGGCCATTTATTCTAAGGTCTGGAAGCGTTATAAAGCTTGGTGTTTGTCAGCCGCCCAGGTGCCAGGGAGCCTTGTCTCCATCTTGGAGTTTTTACAAGATGGTGCAGACAAGGGACTGGCAGTTAGTACCCTGAAGGTGCAGGTAGCAGCCCTGACAGTGTTCTTAGAAAAATCTGTGGCCTCAGATCCGCTGGTGATCAGGTTCTTTAGAGCTCTTAAAAGATCTAGGCCAGCTCCTGTTAAGGTTTTTCCTAGATGGGATTTGTCGGTAGTCCTACAGTCTCTAACAAAAGGGCCTTTTGAGCCTCTTGTGGAGGCTTCCCTTAGGTTTCTCACATTAAAAACCGTGTTTCTGATTGCCATTGTCTCTGCACGTAGGATCAGTGAGCTAAATGCTCTGTCAATTAAAGAACCATATCTTTCCATTTTTTCTGATAGAGTTATTCTTAGAACAGATGCAAAATTCTTACCGAAGGTAGCTTCAGTTCAGAACCGTATACAGGACATAGTACTGCCAACGTTTTGTGTTAACCCCAAAGGAAATAAGGAGACTTCTTTCCATACTTTGGACGTCAGAAGGACTCTGCTGAGTTATTTAGAAAGGACGGAGTCCTTCGGGCGTTCAGATTCACTGTTTGTACTCTTCTCAGGAAGAAAAAAGGGTTTTCAGGCTTCTAAAGTTACTTTAGCTAGATGGCTGAAATTAGCTATCTCAGAGGCATATTCCCAGGCAGGGTTATCTCCTCCAGCAGGAATTTGTGCACACTCAACCAGAGCTCTGGCGTCTACGTGGGCAGAGAGAGCTGGTGCCACCCCTGAGCAGATCTGCAAGGCGGCGACGTGGTCGAGTTTTCACACATTTGTGAAACATTATAGACTGGATCTCACTTCTGCCAGCGATCAGGCGTTTGGCAGAAAGGTCCTGCAAGCTGTTGTCCCGCCCTAAGGGGTAAGTCTCTGTTATCCTCTCAGGTGCTGTCCTGAAAGACGCCTTGGGAAAGACCAAGTTAGACTTACCGGTAACTTGTTTTCCAGAAGTCTTTCAGGACAGCAAGCATCCCGCCCTATGGTATTATATTATGCTACGCTGTGACTAACGTATGTGTTTGTGTTCCAGCCGGGGCCGGAGGTTCTCTTCTACAACTGATGTGTGGTAGGGAGGCGCCTCCCTTTAAAGTCTGGAGGAAGAAGGTGTTTCCTAACGAGGAGGGTGGAGTCGCTATCTCTCAGATGCTGTCCTGAAAGACTTCTGGAAAACAAGTTACCGGTAAGTCTAACTTGGTCTTTTTGATAGCGATCGCGTCAGCTAGACGGGTCAGTGATCTGCAGGTGCTCTCGGTCAGAGAGCCATTTTTGTTAATTTTAGAGCAGGGGTGTCCAAACTTTTTTCAAAGAGGGCCAGATTTGATGAAGTGAACATGCTCGAGGGCCGACCATTTTGCTTGACATTCTTTAAACCATTAAAATTCAGTCTAAGTGTGTTCATCCGAGCACTAATACACAGCCCAACAAGAATTCTCTTGCCTTTGTGCTGTGTGTGGTGAACAGATGAACTCGGGTGTGTTATTTGGATATACTGTATTTAATCGGCTTATACCACACACCTTAACTGTAACCACTTGCCGACCGCCGCACGACGATATACGTCGGCAGAATGGCACGGGCAGGCATAAGGGCGTATATATAAGTCCCTGCCTTCCCGCGGGTGGGGGGCCCGATCGGGCCCCCCCCCGGTGCCTGCGGCGGTCGGCATTCGTTCGGGAGCGATCCCGGACGAGGGGACGGCCATTCATTCATGGCCACCCCCTCGCGATCGCTCCCGACGAATGGAAATCCTTTGTGACATCACTTCCTCTCCTGTAATGTAAACACAGGAGAGGAAGTGATGTATTCTCTCCTCCGTGTCGGTATTTTTCGTTCCGGCACCGAGGAGAGAGCATCGGTGAGTTGCACCAACACACCACACATACAGTAGAACATGCCAGGCACACTCACACCCCCCCCTTTACCCCCCGATCACCCCCCCAATTACCCCTGCCCCCCCAGTCACAGTGACACCAATTGCATTTTTTTTTTTTTTTTGCATTGGTGTCATTTGTGACTGTAATAACTGTTAGGGCAGTTAGGGTTAGCCCCCTTTAGTTCTAATGTACCCCCCTAACCCCCCCAATAAAGGTTTAACCCCGTGATCACCCCCCGTCGCCAGTGTCACTAAGGCTGGGTTCACATTGCAGCGGTTTGAGAACGGATGTGATTCGCACCGCACTGCAGTGCAAATCACATCCGATCTCTGTGCGATTTGAGTTCAGCCATACAGATAGTATGGCTGAATTCGTGTCGCACCCGCCGCACCCGCCGCAAACTCGCACGGGACCCTTTTTTTGGTCCGCAGCAGAATCGGATCGCATGGGTGTTCACACCATGCGATCCGAGTTTGCAGATCGCACTGCGATATGCGAACTGATCTGGGGGTGTCATTAACATTTCACTGACACTCCCAGCAGTTCGCATAGGGCAGTGTGAACTGCCGCCGGGAGGCATGCGATGCGGGAACCCGCCGCGGATTCGTGGCGTTCCTGCATCGCTCCAGTGTGAACCCAGCCTAATAAGCGATCATTTTTCTGATCGCTGTATTAGTGTCACAGGTGATGCTAGTTAGGCAGGTAGGTATTTAGGTTCGCCGCAGCTTTTTATAGCGCCAGGGACCCCCATATACTACCGCATAAAGCCCCCTGATTGCCCCCTAGTTAACCCTTTCACCAGTGATCACCATATAACGGTTACAGGTGACGCTGGTTGGTTAGTTATTTTTTTTATAGTTTCAGGGCACCCGCCATTTATTACCTAGTCTCACTAGTGTACCCCTAAATTTAGGGGTGTCTACTTTCCAAAATGGGGTCATTTGGGGGGGGTTTGTGCCATCTTGGCATTTTATGGCCTTCAAAACTGTAACGCCCTTAGAAAGCCTGAAGGCGGTGCTTGGTTTTCGGGGCCCCGTATGCAGCTAGGCTCCCAAAAAGTCCCACATATGTGGTATCCCCGTACTCAGGAGAAGCAGCAGAATTTATTTTGGGGTGTCATTTCACATATGCCCATGGCATGTGTGAGCAATATATCATTTAGTGACAACTTTGTGAAAAAAATAAATAAAAAAAAAAAAGTTTGTAATTTTCCCGCAACTTGTGGCAAAATATAAAATATTCCATGGACTCAACATGCCTCTCAGCAAATAGCTTGGGGTGTCTACTTTCTAAAATGGGGTCATTTGTGGGGGTTTTGTGCCATCTTGGCATTTTATGGCCTTCAAAACTGTAATAGGTAGTGAGGAGTGAAGTCAAATATTTACGCCCTTAGAAAACCTGAAGGCGGTTCTTGGCTTTCGGGGCCCCGTAAGCGGCTAGGCTCCCAAAAAATCCCACACATGTGGTATCCCCGTACTCAGGAGAAGCAGCAGAATTTATTTTGGGGTGTCATTTCACATATGCCCATGGCAATATATATATATATATGTGAGCAATATATCATTTAGTGACAACTTTGTGTAAAAAAAAAAATAATAATTTTTTTTTGTGATTATTCAATCGCTTGAGGCAAAAAAATAAAATATTCAATGGGCTCAACATGCCACTTATCAATTTCCTTAGGGGGTCTACTTTCCAAAATGGGGTCATTTGGGGGGGTTTTGTACTGCCCTGCCATTTTAGCACCTCAAGAAATGAGATAGGCAGTCGTAAACTAAAAGCTGCGTAAATTCCAGAAAACGTACCTTAGTTTGTAGATGTGTCAACTTTTGCGCAAACCAATAAATATACAGTTATTGACTTTTTTTTTTACCAAAGACATGTGGCTGAATACATTTTGGCCTAAATGTATGACTAAAATTGAGTTTATTGGATTTTTCTAATAACAAAAAGTAGAAAATATCATTTTTTTTCAAAATTTGCGGTCTTTTTCCATTTATATCGCAAAAAATAAAAATCGCAGAGGCAATCAAATACCATCAAAAGAAAGCTCTATTTGTGGGAAGAAAAGGACGCAAATTTTGTTTGGGTACAACATTGCATAACCGCGCAATTACCAGTTAAAGCAGCGCAGTGCCAAATTGTAAAAAGACCTCTGGTCATTTACCAGCAAAATGGTCCGGTCTGAAAGTGGTTAAAAAGGAAGTCTCAGGAAAAAAAATAAAAAATCTTACATTTTAAATAAAGATATGTGAAGCAAAATAAGGGTCAGTGCCCATCTGCAGCCCCCAGCGTATTGCCATGAATTCAGCCCCCAGCGTATTGCCATGAATTCAGCCCCCAGCGTATTGCCATGAATTCAGCCCCCAGCGTATTGCCATGAATTCAGCCCCCAGCGTATTGCCATGAATTCAGCCCCCAGCATATTGCCATGAATGCAGCCCCCAGCGTATTGCCATGAATGCAGCCCCCAGCGTATTGCCATGAATGCAGCCCCCAGCGTATTGCCATGAATGCAGCCCCCAGCGTATTGCCATGAATGCAGCCCCCAGCGTATTGCCATGAATGCAGCCCCCAGCGTATTGCCATGAATGCAGCCCCCAGCGTATTGCCATGAATGCAGCCCCCAGCGTATTGCCATGAATGCAGCCCCCAGCGTATTGCCATGAATGCAAACTCACCATTGCCATCAGTGCAGCCTGATTCATGTCCCTCTGCAGCGTTGGAGGAGACAGGGAGGGGGGCGGGACGAGCACCGACAGACATACAGGAGAAACTCCTGTTTCTATGACGGCCTCTTTAATTGAAAGTCCCGCCTCCTGTGATGGACAAAACGGTTGTCCAATGGCAGCACAGGACGGGACTTCCTTTTACACAGGACGCTGTCCTGTATTCACGGCACTCGTCCTGCCCCCTCCATGGCAGCCAGCATATCTATCTTTTGTGGCCCCCGGCGATCGGGGATTCGTTGGGGGCCACAAAAGATAGATATGTGAACATGACCAGACGGGCCGTCCGGAACGCGGGCCGCGATTGGCCCGCGGGCCCGACTTTGGACATGCCTGTTTTAGAGGACAGGGTAGTACTTACGACTGACCCTAGTTTTCTTCCTAAGGTTGTGTCCACTTTTCATAGGACACAGGATATTATTTTATCAACATTTTTCTCAGCCTCAGGAGAGGATGAGGCGAGATCTTTAAGTTAGATGTCAGGAGAAGTCTATTAATTTTTTTTTTAGAGGCCACTAAGGTCTTCAGGAAGTTGTTAATTTTTCGGGCGCCCGCAAGGGCTGCAAGGTGTCCAAATCGTCTATCGCCAGGTGGAAACTAATGGCGATAGTTAAAGCCTATGAATTAGAGGGGAAGCAGGCACCCTTAGTTAAGGCACACTCTACCAGGGCGGTTTCTGCATCATGGGCAGAGAGGGCTGGAGCCTCTCCGGAGGAGATCTGCAAGGCAGCAACGTGGTCCAGCTACTCTACGTCTGCAAGGCATTACCGTCTGGATTTATGGTCTGATAAAGAGCAGACTTTTGGACGTAAGGTCCTCCTAGAAAAAGAGTTACCGGTAAGTCTAACTTTTCAGCTCTTTTTCATTTGTAGTCAAGTCAGGCTGCACAGTGTTCTTAAACCCAGTTGCCCTCCCACATATCCAAACGATTGTGGATGGTATCTTTGACTCAACCAAACACATTGGAAGCTATCATTTTTTTTTTTTTTTTTTCCCTGCTGTATTTTCTGTCGTACAGCTTTATTTTAGATAAGCCTCTTTAAGTAACATTTGATGCTGCAGCTATACCCTGGACATGTTTGTCCGACACATCTCGGGGCATTATTAAGGTGGATTAGTGTACATTTGTCACCCTCTGAAGAGTGGATCAGTTTTCATAGAGTGTTTGACAGGCAGTGAAGAAGCGTTATGTTGTCTCCTCACCGACTGATTTAATCCCTAAACGTGCATCGCCTCTCTGCAAGTGTTTTCATTGAACACAGCTGTGAGGTGGCCCCATTCAATGAAATGGGTTGCATTCCGCCCCCGAACACGACAGTGGGGGTTAATTTTTGTATGCTCCCATTTGCTGCAATCTGTATGTTACATACTGAAGACCCCTGCATTCTATGTATTACCCACTCCAGGCCCCTGAATTATTTATATTACCCACTTGTGATTCGTGAACTCTGTATGGTACTCAGTCCTTAACTATGCACATTACCCATTCCTGACCCCTGTACATTAAACCTTCCTAACCTCTGGAATGATATACATACTCCTGCACACCGTACGGTACATACTCCTGAAACTGCACTGTGTAAATTGCATACTATTGACCCCTGCACTCCGTACATTGTATATTCTTGACACCTGAATTTTGTAGATTCTATACATACACCTGATACTTGTACTCTTTACACAGGTCACGCTGCTTCCTTCTGCGCTGTATGCCTGCGGGCTAGTGGGAGGAATGGTCTGGTTCAAGCCCCTTCCCTGTCAGTTATACCTCACAGGGTCCCATGGTGTCTAACAGCTGCTCTGCATGAAAGCCTTAGGGTTCTATATTTGGCCCACTTCTCACCTTGGTTATTCACAGAACACTTTACATTCTGTGAACTAATAACAAAAGACCAGGCATTCTCTGAAGAGGGGGGGGGGGGGGGGGGGGAAGCGGGTGAATGACACTAGAGCTTCTGTGTATGAGAGCTGCAAAGTACAGCGTTGGCTCTAGTGTAAAGAAAATGTATGAATTGTATAGCACAGCCCTTTTTTTTTTTTTTTTTTTTTTTTTTTTTTTTTTTACACTGGACTAGAGTTTTGTGTGTTTGGTGGAGGGGGTTTACACTTGTGTTTCAGAAAATGTAAAATGACCTGTGCCTGGAGTTCCTGTTTAATGGCAGTAGATGGCATTGTTGTCATGTTTATGCCCTTTGCACTTTTCTGCTATGGTGAATTAACTTGCATCCATATTGTACTGTCTTTTCTGGTCTCTGGGTGGCACTAAATCAAATTTGACATCATCATTTTAAGTTTTATTATTGCAGTATTTATTTTCATATCCTTTTGTGACATCCACATTACTAAGTGCTTTGTTTACAATATTCTGGTTAGTCTAAAGCCTCATACACACGATTGGACTTTATACAAACTTTACCGTGGCCATTTGTACAAAGGGTGTTGGCCCTGAACTTGTTAAGCATGCACACAATCTGACTTTTTTAGCCAACTTTCACCAAATCGCTTGGTTTTTGCTGCTCTTTACCGCCACCTTTGGTCAACTTCTGTATTGTTTGATCTTTTGCATTGGTTCTGAGCATGTGTGTTTGTAAAGTCAGATGGTTTTCTGTACACACAATCTGACTTTTGTTGCCAGAAAGTTTGTCCGTTCGCACAGCCAACAAAAGTCCAATGAAAACCAGAAAAGTTTGTCCAATGGAGTATACACACAGTCGGATGTTGCCTTTAAAACAGCTAATTTGCATGTTTGTTGTCCAAAATCCGATTGAAATAAGACATCAGCCACACATTGTTTTCAATGAGTCATGAACTTGCATTGTGAGAAGGGAGGTAAATCCCGCACGTTATTTTCGTATTGTAATACACAAAGCAGAATCTCACCATGTAATTTAAAACGCACAATATTATTATATATATATTTTTTTTCATGTATATCTTAAACCTTTGACTGCCAATGACATGTACCCCCACTTTTCAAAGTGTGTGTGTAATACAATTCGATACATTTAATAATTGTTTTTTAAAGGGTCCATTACCACCAAATCCTGGATAATGATGAGTTCATGAAAATAAGCTATAAACATGGTGAAAAGGCGTATTCCATTCCCGCTAGAATAACTTACTAGGCAAACTAGCCTGGAGGAGGACACCTGGGAAACTGAGGTATTGGAAAGATCCCAGATTCTTTCGAACTGTAGGGTCTTGTCGGCTAAGATGCTGGCCAATTTTTCTTGGGTCATTATCCAAGATACTTTTTCTTCTGACCTCCGACATGAAGGGCCTAGGTTTCTTCCAGCTTTTAGCTATTGTAAGCTTGACTCCTGTGATTATGAAGTGGATTAATTTTTGTGTGTATTTGGGGATGAGAGGTATATGGGCATCTTAGAAGAGCTACAGGAATGTACCTAGGAATCTCCTTTTAAATATCATGTTAAAGACTTTGTTCCAAAATGGACGGATCCTAGCACATCCCCCCCCACCAAATGAGAACCCTTGTCCCCAGTAGTTGACAACCTCTGAAACAAGTTTGGATCTGCAGTTGGGTATATGGTTGCATGTTTAGTGGGGGTTAAATACCTCCTGGTTAGAACCCTTAATGTTGGCTTCCATCAGGGAAACATTAAGAATTCCCCTGAAGGATTTTGAGCAGGCAGTATACCAGGTTTCTAAGCCCCCAACTGCATTGGAGATCATTTTCCCAGGCCTCCATATAGGAGGATTTAGCTGTAGGGTGAGTGAGATGCAGGTAAATCACAGAAATTCCTCCCTTTTTTGTTCCATGGCTTCTTCACACCAGATCTCCATTTTTTTTATTTTTTATTTTTTTTTTTTGTGTGAATTGGAGCAGAAGCTGTTTATCCTTACAAATTTGGTGTAAGAATTTTATAAATGAGATCAAAACGGAGCCTTTCAGTGTATTGATGCAATAGTTAAGGGTTATGGGCTTCCTAGATCTAAAGAAATGTCCTATACGATATAGTCCCTTGTCCACCCACCATTGGAATGTTTTTCTATCTAAGCCTGGAGAAAAGTCCAGGTTATTGAATAAGTGTGATAGGGGACGTCCTGTGGAAATGAGGGTCGGGTGACTTCTGAGGCTATCCCAGAGTGCGCACGATTGGGACATAGGGGGGAGAGTTTTGTTGCGAATAGTGACCCTATCTTGTTTGTATGTAAATTAAAATGTATTACTACTCCTATCTTATCAACTTTTCTGCTTGCATAGTGAGGGCTAGGTTGAGATCCAGTCTAGTTTTATCTAATAGCGAAGTAGAAGCCGAGGATGGATCTTGTTTGTGACAAGCTCTGAGGGCAGCGAACTCTGTTTCTATACCCTCTATTTCAGCTCTTTGTTCTCTTTTTGGTTTGGGTAGAAATTTGAATAATTTTACCCCGAATGAAGGCCTTGTGGGCAGCCCATAGGATTTCAGATAAGTCCTTAAAAGAGAAATAATTTTTAAGTGCTTTATCGATTATCTCTACATTGTGTGGGTTAGATAGAATGGACTTATTTCGTTTCCAATGACCTCGTTTCCAACTTAGTAGGGGTGCAACCGATCGGCACCGATCCGGATCGGCACACGCTGCGCTCCGGTCTCGGCTTTAGGAAAGGCCGCGGCTTTGACCTAGTTCCCGAGCGGCGGTCATCTTGGTACATCCGTCGGCGTTTACAATGTGATCGCTTCGTGACGGAGCGATCACCTGTAAATAAACCGGCGTTATGATGACGCCGGTTCCTCTCTCCCCTCTCTGTACTCATCTGTACAGTGGAGGGGAGAAATCGGATGGCAGCCACAGCCATCCCAGCAATACCCTGCCAATACTTATCCTGCCAATATTCTGCAATACCCTGCCATACCCATCCATGCTCAGCCAATATTACATTGGGGGAGATGACATGGATATTGCAGTGAGAACTATATGGTGGTGGCATTTTCCACAGGTTTTTGCAAATTCAATTATTTGCTGATCCGATCCGTGAGTGTTTTTTTTTTGACCCGTTGCACCCCTACTACTTAGCATACTAGTACATGTTATGATAACCACCGAACGAACCCATAGGTCTGTGTCTTTTAATGTGTATTGATGGCATTTTGGTATGTGGGAGTCACAATATGGTCTATTCTAGCGTAAGCATTATGAAGGATTAATGTGTGGAGTCGCGCTTAGTGGGGTTTAGTTCCCTCCAGTCATCAGCTAAGCCATGAGTAGAAATGTTATGACTTTCTTTAGTTCAGTGCATTAATTGATCCTTTTTAAGGGTTTAGATTGATCAGAAATCTGATCGAATGCTACATTCGAATCTCCCCCAAAAAATGACTTTGCTCGCAAGCATGGGGTTCAATGTGTCCAGCATAGTTTTAAAAAAGATAGCTTATCTTCTATTGGGAGCATAACAAGACACTATAGCGTAAAGGTGTCCTTCTATTGTGCCCTGTACCAAGAGCATTCTCCCTTCAAGTTCGATGTACGCTATTCCTTTCAAATTTACACAATTTTTGAAAAATTTATAGCTACCCCTTTTTAGTTTTATTTTCAGCACTGGCTAGGTGAAATTGAGGGGGAGTGTGGGTGTATAAATTTGGGACTATACCGTACAGGAAAATGCGTCTCTTGAAGTAGGAGGATATCTATGTTGAGGGATTTGTGGTAGTCCATAATTTTTTCTTTTGATTGGTGCGTTTAAGCCTTGAACATTGTGAGTAGCTGTTTTAAGGAGGATCTGTGTTTATCGGGCATGGGTGTCAGTAAAGAGGTACTTGTGAATCAAGTCCTCACTCACCCTTGGAAGTCTTCTGATCAAAAGCGTTACAATGACCTCATCCAATAGAGGAGTTTGGGTGGTGATATTCATTGTTAATTTGAGAGTGTGGATTTCTGTAACATAATGAGAGGTTAGACACGTATCAAGAGAGGGAAAGAGAACAGGAAGATAAAAGAGGAGAAAGGAAAGAGAAAAGTCTATCGTACAGAACCAGGGTACAGAAGGGAGGAAAAAATAAATAGTCTGACCTGTGGGGTACAGACTACCTAGTCCATAGAGACCCGCGGGTTTCCAAGGAATAGGTGGATGCACATGTAGACCAACCCCGCACAGGGTGCCTGCAACAGAATTTTTTTTAACAAAAATAGCACGAGGTCCTAGACATCTATGACAGATGTATGCTGTTACTGTATAATTGGAACGTATAGACTAAAAGATAAGTCTATGGGATTGTGAACAACTATAGAACAGGTAAGGGGAATAGAAGAAAAAATGGAGGGTAGAAACCCCTAAGAAGTGTCATGTCTGTGAGCAGACTGTAAGGCCCCTTTCATATGGGGGGGATCCGTGATGATCTGCCCTGTGAAAATCCGCTTGCTCAGCGGGGATCGCTCCGTTTTATCCCCGCTGAGCCGGCAGATGACAGGGCAGTCCCTGCACACTGTGCAGGGACTACCCTGTCAGATCTCTGCTCTCCTCTATGGGGGATTGGCTGAACACAGACCATCTGTCCGTGTTCATCCGATCCACTCTGCAGATGGATAGAAAAATAGGATTTTCCTCCGTCTGCAGAATCGGACCATAGCGGAGACAGACGATATTGGGTTCATCCACTGACACCCGCTATCCCATAGGGATGCATGTATGTCCATATTTCATCTGAAAACGGCTGGATGAAATACGGACATACTGTCCACATGTGTGAAAGGCGCCAGCGTCCAATTTAAGAGACAAGGAACAAGAGTGGTGTAAGAATCATTGATCAGGTGGATCCATCATCCTTGCTTTTTTTTTTTTTTTTTTTCGCACTTTGTTCCAAAGGGGGCCTTGTGGTCTCGTCGGGCTGGAACAGGCAATGGCAGTATCCATTTTTGCTTCTTGCGAGATGAATTTGAGTTGTAGCAGCAATCTCTCCCCTTCCTGGAAGTTGGAAAATGAGTATGACATCCCCTTGTCAGTAAACTTGACTGTGAATGGGAAGGCTCATCTGTTTTTGTTTTTGTTTTTGTTTTTGTTTTTGTTTTTTGTTTTTATTTCTTTCTGTGTGAGGATCAGTAAAAGTGATGTCAGTGCCCTCCTGCGTTGAATCGTAGAGGGGTATAGATCAGAGAAAAGCTAAATCGGGTGGCCATGACAGATTATTTGAGGAGTAGATCTGGTCTGTTTCATGACCTCTTCTTCTTTCATGGCATAAAAATGGGGCTTGGCGATTAATCTCTGGGTTTTCCATCCTTTCTAGGAGGCCCTAGAGCTCTGTGGGCTTTATCCAGTTCTAGACGGTACTGGGGGATTTTAGGAATCGTGTTTCTGTTAATTTCCTGGACTGCTGATGGTATGTCCAAAACAGATTCAGGTAGCCCCCTGATCCTAATATTATACCTGCGGGACCTGTTTTCCAGGACGTTGATTCTGGAAATAGCGAAATCTAGTTGTTCCTGGACAGTGTAGAAGTGTTTTGCATTTTGGTTTGATACAGCCACTGTTTCTTCCAATTTTTGTGTTCTATAGCGTTAACGCTTGTTCCTAGATTTTTTTTTTAAGTCTGCTTTCAGCTCTCCGATAATTTTAGCCACTGTATGTGCTAGTCCTCTGTCAGTTCTGAAAACCTTTTGAAATGGGTCCATCATGACTGCTCCCTGGAGAGAGCCTCTGAGGGGACTGAGATAATCTGAGAGGGAAAATTTAGCTCTGAGGGGACTATGGAATGGTCAGGTATTAAGTGGCTATTTAAGGGCTCGGTGTATGCCAGTGTGGGTATGAGTACCTGAGGGGGGCTTGTCTGAAGCCCTGAAGTAAAGGTCAATGTCTCAGGAGAATACTTGTGTTTGCTCTGTGAGGCTGAGTGCGCTGGGTTCTGTATTCTGAATAGCGACGACCAGCTTGGATTTTTTTTTCCTCACAAACCACGGACTTAAATTGGGTCGGGAGTCCTTCCTAAATGAAGTTTGGCTATTGGTGGGTGCTCCTGGGTTAATGGGGAGTCTGCCTGTAAAATTTTATGTCTGTGCGTCTGCCTGCCACGGCCACCGTTATGCCAGGCTAGAGCGGAGCTCTTGGCTCAGACTGCCATCCTCGGAGCTCCGTGCATGCGCACCTTCTTGTTTTGTTTTTTACAGGCAGATAGAATTAATGGCCACCAGATGTGTAATTTTAAAGGTTGACATGTTTGGTATCCCACTACTCAACATATCTACTGGTGTATATACTCGTCTTATCTTTTAGATTTTCCATAAAATTGGGACATTTATGAAAAATTTGTAGATATTTTCAACTATTTTTTTTTTTTTTTTTTTTATATATATTTTACAGGGCTTCTGCTTTCATAAAGTGTGTGTGTGTGTGTGTGTGTTCTGCCTCTCTGAACTAAGCACTGCAAGTGTGATCTGTAGAACTGATTCAGTCGTGGCAAGGAAGCTGTAACTTATGGTCTCAGAAGTGCGAGCAGAAAGTGACTCCATCCAAATGGCATCCTGCGGATTGTAGTAAGCTTTGTAATCCAAAACCTTGTGCAGATCATAACGGATAAGCATCAGGATGGTCAAAAATTATAGTATGTCTAGCTCCAGCAGAATACAATACAATACATGTGCTGAATGGAGACTAAAGCAGGTAGAAGGGTGGGACTAACTACACAGAGCCCCCCCCCCCCCCGCTACAGAGTGAGGAAGGGGCAAAATTATTTAAAAGCAAACTATGCATGTCTAACATGATGGTGTATAGCCAGGCATTTCCCAAATATACCCCCCCCCCCCCCCAAATCTCGCTCTCCTACTCTAGAACATGTCTCAGCATACAGTCATTTTGTTGACTCCCTGTGACACCAAACTTGGTTATTGAAGCCAAGTATTAATGAAGTTTTTAATAGTTTTGCTGGGCCAATCAAACCTTTTACTTCATTAACAGCTGCCGTAGCTGTGTGCACTGTATAAACTGTATGTAGCCTCAGTTCTGTGTTTGCGGCAGTGAGATGGAGACTTCCCATCTTGCTCCATAACAAAATAGAGTTGGGCTGAGCTCTGCTCAGTCATTTTACGGGAAACTTTGTATTTTATGCGCTAATACAGGGCTTCCTCTGGCTGAGATGGAGCAGCGGGCAGATTACATCATGAGCTCCACCTCATTCATTCAATACAAAGCTTCCTGTGAATGGCTGAACAGTGCAACACACTGGTGAAGATTTACTAAAGCTGCAGTGTGCATAATCTGGTGCAGTTTGGCATAGACGCGAATCAGCTTCCATGGTTTTTATTGTCAAAACTTAATTGAACATGTTAAAGTTAGAAGCTGGCTACCATGCAGCACTGCCTCAGAGTCTGTGTAAAAGCTGAGATCACCTCTGTATAGGGTTCCTTTTTAAACAGTAACTGAGGAATCTGGCTCCTTTCAGAAACATGCAGACTTGACATCCAAGGTGAGTTTTTTTCTGATATTGGTGTCTGTGTAATAAAACCGTTAAGTTGAATTCTAATTGCCTGTTCTGGTTAATAGTGCAAAATTCTGTAACTTACTATGTGATTAAACCAAAGCCACCACAACTGTGATCTAATATGTGCTTTCATTTTAACAGTCTGACCGCATACTTTGGCTTGTTGGAAGTCTGCAGTGCCAAGGAAGGAGACGTGGTTCTTGTTAACAGTGCTGCTGGTGCTGTGGGCTCTGTAGTGGGACAGATTGCAAAGATTAAAGTAAGTTTACCTTTTTTAAAATGCTGATCCCCTTTGTAATGTATTCCCCCCCCCCCCCCCCCCCACCAAAAGAAGCGTGTTCTGTCATTGCTCACCTTCCTTTGGACATGCTACTTGCCTGGCTCTCATGCAGGTCACATGGCTTCCGTACTTTGAGGCACTAGCCCAGAATAAGTTTGCTGCAAGAGAAGTTCGTAATTGGCATACTTATTGCAAGTCAGTGGTTCAGAGGCCAGAAGAATACTGTGTAAGCCAGGCAATTATTTTCAGAAGGTTAGTAGGGGATGCCTTGCAGATTTCTTTCAGAGACAAACTCCAAACAAAAGATACACTTGGCATAAAAAGTGCTAATGCTTTCTAGGTACATTGCCCACATTATAAATCCAGAGGCAACCCAGCTTATTTCTAATCCTAGAACCCTACAAGGGCTGCTTATTTATATATTTCAATGTGGTACTGCCTGTCAAAGTATATGCTGTGCAACTTCCAAATTATTCTTTGTGTGTGTGCTTCCAACACCTGCGGTCTTTGCAGCTGTGATCAATCTCCTTTTCAAGGTCATTCAGCAAAAGAAGATATTGGTCTCTCCAGACAACTGTAACCTGGACTCCCAGACTGCCAGGCTCCTGAGTATTTATTGGTTGTTTCCCCACCTTCTGGACCTCACCTCCCAGGGGTTGATGGAAACGCCATGAATATTCAGGCTGTAGCCTCTGTTACTCCATCCTCTAAGTTCCACAACTATCCAGAGAGTTCTAGAAGCCAAGGGGAGGCAACAGAGTGCCACGGCCTTTTGAAGCGCTGCACAGTCAAAAAACAAAATAATCCTGCTCCCTTGCCTAGAGAAGGGCCAGACTAAGTTTTGCCTATGCTAGCGGCTAGGAGGTTGCTACATAACTATTGTGGTTTAAGCACTGTAACTATAGCAATTTACATAGTACTGTGCATATGACACCTCCCAGGATGAAAATTACATTGATCAGGTAGGCTGTTTCCCCTGAGACTATATGTTGCAAAAAATGACTTCATGTTTAGGGCCATTGGAACTGTGCTTGATCTGCACAGACCCAAGACAAGGCAACTTTGCCCTGGTTACAATCGGCTCCGTTCACAACACTGATGTGGGTTATGTATGCTGAAAAGTACAATGCCATACTTTTATTTTTATTTATTTTTTCACCACCAGATGCTGCAATATTATCCAATGCATTGCACTGCTCTGCAGCCAATAGCACTGCAGTAAATGTCACTGAAAATCCAGTGCTCTCTATTAAGCAGTGGATGTCAGCAGACAAGTGTCTGCTGGCAACCGCAAGCATTTGATCCGATCCACTAAAAACCGACAGATGGGTATCCATTCCCTTATCCGTCTGGCAGATTGGATGACAACTATCGTCCACCTGCTCAGTGGAGAGATCCCCTGCTGAGTGGGCAGATCTGCTGGCAGACTCCTCCAGTGTGCAAGGGGTCTTTTATTTTATTTTTTTTAAGGGAAATCGAGCCAAAGCTCGTTTGGCGCTACTTTTTCCTATGGATCACAAGAGTGTAAACTTTTTTTATTTTTTTCTGTGACCTGTTTTCAGCAGAGAGCGGGCTGAAGTCCGCTTTCTGCTGACGTCACCGATTGGCAGTCCAGGCACCATGTCATTGCACCACTCAGTTCTCAGTGTAGAGGCATCGGGGGGACAGATTCAGCATTGGACTGATGCTGCATCCACCTAGGTAAGT
This sequence comes from Lithobates pipiens, assembly GCF_037356315.1. Classification (NCBI taxonomy): domain Eukaryota; kingdom Metazoa; phylum Chordata; class Amphibia; order Anura; family Ranidae; genus Lithobates; species Lithobates pipiens. The sequence goes on from NW_027507718.1 coordinate 82,568,493, forward strand.
ATGAATGCTGAAGGGGGAATCCTTTTTCACTTTTTTTTCTTTTAAAGTATCTATGTACAATTGCCATCAGCCCCCAATCAAAAACTCAGTGAAGAGGACTATGACCTGAAATGAGTAAAAAAGTGTGGCTTTGTTTGTTTTTTTTGTCTCATCAGGGCTGTAAAGTAGTGGGATCTGCTGGCTCAGATGAAAAAGTTGAGTATTTAAAGGAAATTGGTTTTGATGAAGCTTTCAACTATAAGACAGTGGGCTCTTTAGAGGAAACACTGAAGACAGCATCTCCAGAGGGCTATGACTGTTACTTTGAGAATGTAAGTTCACTTGAGTGTTTTATATGTATTTGTAATAATTAAAAAAAAAAAAAAAAGTACTTTGCTTTTAACTGAAACTTTTTTACTATGACCTGCTTTGGGTTACTAAATGTTTGCATTACATAATTGGCCTCTTGGCAAAGTATTTACATGTCTATGCAGTAACATGTACAAATATGCACAGTCATGGTGACAGCAACAATGTTTCCTTTTGATCTCCAGTGAGTTGTATCACTGTTCATTATACCTTTTCTTGGGCATGTGAAACTTCCAGGAGCGGGACCATTATGGAAGCAGCAGATCTCAGTTCTATCAGGGCAGTTTTATTTATGGAAGCATGTCTAAAGGATACTTAGACATGTCTGAAACACAAACCTATTTTATCCTTACAATTTCAAACCCATGGTAGAAATAATGATCTTGGGTTGGGGGGCATGATCAGTTGTAGAGTGGGATGGACACCTGAGAGGAGCTTCATGCTAATCCTGTATTCTCCTGCTCTCCTTTGCCCGATATTATTATTATTATTATTATTATTATTATTATTATTATTATTTATATTTTTTTCTGGCTATTGGTCTAGCCGACTCGCCCAACTTTCCCACTGGTCCCAGAGGATCCTGTGATGCTATCAAATAGCCTCTCAGCCGCTCCTACTCTGAAAAAGAAACTGGAAACTCCAGCCATCTTGGCTCACAATCTGCATGCACTCCTGACGGGGAAGGCTCTCACAAGCAAACAAGAGTGCGGTACAGCTCCCACTGCTCAATCTCTGGGTGCTGACACCACGTTAATCCTGCAGGCTATAGAACTGGGCAAAACCTCCTAACCAGGGAGGATTGACCATCTTGCAGAGAAATGCAATCTGATCTGCAATGAGTTGGATAAAATCAGGGGCAGACTCGCTGAAACTGAGTCCCGCATCACAGCCACGGAGGACACCACCTGTAAGAACTAATGGAATACATCTGGCTCACACACGTGTGCGTGCATGCACATATAAGCGACTGCAGATTCCTATATGCGCCAATGCCCATGTGCGACAGACTGGGCACAAGCATGGGAGCATGTCCCTAACCCCAATTGGTGCCAGGCGGCCTATTTAAAGGGTGCCCTGACTCCTGATCAATGCTGACTGGTCTTCAGCTGTTTCCTGATGCCCTGAATCCTGCTTGATGCCTATTACTGAACTTTGCTTTCCTTGACCAGGCTTACCTTGGCTACCTTGCTACTGCCCCTAATGTCTTAGTTCCTAGCTGTATTCAGCAGTAGGCGGACAGCAATCCTAGTGACCTTGCTCCTCTTCCCTGCTTGGCTCAACACCTTCTCTGAGTGCCTGTGCTGGCTGCCCTCCATCCTAGCTCATTGGTCCAGTGTACTTCTGCCTCCAGACTACAGGAAGTTTCGGAAAGCCACGTATCCTGAACCTGCAAGCCCATTGGAGTTCCCCTTTAACCTCGGCTGATTTTATCCAGCATTCCAGTTCCTGACAGTTGGCTCCTGGCTCTTCTGACCACACCGGTGTTCTGGTGTGGAAGTAGCAGCTGCCAGGGCGTGTGCATCAGGCATGCGCCTGAAGGCAGCCACACTCTTGGAGAGGCTGCAGGCATGCATGCAGCTCTCCACATAGGAAATGGTTTTAAAATCGCATGTGGACGAACAGTATTTCTGTGAGGTGGCCAGATGAGAAACAAAGGGTTACACAGCAGTCTTCGGCTGGGCACGTAAGTGACTGGGTAGGTGGGGGACACAGGATTGCAGGCACTGTGAACTGGGTACTGACTGAGCTGTGGTAGGGGCTATGCTGGGACACAGCACTACTGTGGGATGGTTTGCCCAAGGGTATTTTAACTCAAATTTAACATGTCTAGTAGGCCAGAACAACCTTATATAATTTTGTACTAATCTTTCTGCTATCGGCATATCTGCAATTTACTATACACTGCCATTGTCCATCTTGCTCAAGCAATGTCGCACAGGAATGGTCCTGTATAAGTTTAACTTGCCTCCACTAGAGGTTTCAGGGGCTTCTTTTCCTTGTTGGGCTCATTAAAATCTTCTCCGGTATTCCTTTTGCACCCGCTATTGGAGGAGCGGGTAGTTTATGCCAATGGTGGACACCCTGACATGATTTTTGTACCAACGCCCCCCCCCCCCCCCCCCCTTTTTTTTTTTATTTTTTTTTTTATTTTATTTTTTATATCCCATGAAGGAAACCTTTTTTTTAATAAGGAACTTAAACATGCCATTAGTTGCTGCAGCTGTTTCTTCTGTAAACAGAAATTGGACCTGCCCAGTTAATGCACAGGTGTTCAAAGATCCGGCAGATAAAAAGTTGGAATCTTTGCTAAAAGCCTGTTTTGTTATTGCATGTTCCGCAAAGCTGTATCGGTAATGGTAGTTTTTCAATCCTTAAAATCACCTTAAGAGTGATTTAAGACTCTACCTGCTAAACAATTGGTGGATGTGCTTTGCAGTACATGCCATAAAGGACTCAATACAGCAGGTCTCACTTTTTTTTTTTTTTTTTTTTTTTTTTTTTTTTTTTTCTCTGAGGTCAGTGCACATGTGGAGAATCCTGTGATTGCAGAATTGATCGGCAAAACTGCTGTGCAAAGAATTCTGTCTGATTTTCCTTTTTCATGGGGAGTGTCTTTTGGGGAAGACCTGGATAAATATATCCAAAAGATTTCAGGGGGCACTCTTACCAGTTAAAGGAGTAAGCGTCCATCTTTTTAACATTCCTAGCACCTCTGTACCTAATCCCTCTACTTCCAGACAGCTTTGGTGATCTCAGCCATCTGCGGTTAGGAGCAAGAAATCCCTGGGGCCTGCCAAGTCTGTTTGTTTGTTTTTCTTTTTTTCCCGTGACAGGAACTGGGAGACTAGTCATGTTCAAGGGAAAGATGAATGCAACAATTTACAGAGACATTCTTGATGAAAACCGGCTCCAGAGCTCTCTGGACCTCCAGACTAGGGCGAGGGTTCATCTTCCCACAAGACTATGGCCCAAAGCACACAGCCAAGAGATAGGAGTGGCTACAGGACAGCTCTGTGAATGTCCTTGAGTGGCCCAGCTAGAGCTCAGACCTGAACCCAATTTGAACATCTCTAGAGACCTGAAAATGGCTGTGCACTGACGCTCCCCATCCAACCTGATAAAGCTTGAGTCCTGCAAAGAGAGAAACTGCCCAAAAATTGGTGTGCCAAGTTTGTAGCATCATACCCAAAAGGATGAGGCTGTAATTGGTGCCAAAGGTGCTTCAACAAAGTATTGAGCAAAGGCTGTGAATACTTATGTACAGTGCCTTGAAAAAGTATTCACACCCTCCTTGAAATTTTCCACCTTTTGTGTAAATGTTTGTTATTGGGATTTTATGTTGTAGACCAACAGTGGCACATGATTGTGAAGTGGAAGGAAAAGAAAAAATATGTGTATGTGTATAATATATTTACACTACCGTTCAAAAGTTTGGGGTCACCCAAACAATTTTGTGTTTTCCATGAAAAGTCCCACTTATTCACCACCATACGTTGTGAAATGAATAGAAAATAGAGTCAAGACATTGACAAGGTTAGAAATAATGATTTGTATTTGAAATAACATTGTTTTTACATCAAACTTTGCTTTCGTCAAAGAATCCTCCTTTTGCAGCAATTACAGCATTGCACACCTTTGGCGTTCTAGCTGTTAATTTATTGAGGTAAGCTGGAGAAATTGCACCCCACGCTTCTAGAAGCAGCTCCCACAAGTTGGATTGGTTGGATGGGCACTTCTGGCGTACCATACGGTCAAGCTGCTCCCACAACAGCTCAATGGGGTTCAGATCTGGTGACTGTGCTGGCCACTCCATTACCGATAGAATACCAGCTGCCTGCTTCTGCTGTAAATAGTTCTTGCACAATTTGGAGGTGTGTTTAGGGTCATTGTCCTGTTGTAGGATGAAATTGGCTCCAATCAAGCGCTGTCCACTGGGTATGGCATGGCGTTGCAAAATGGAGTGATAGCCTTCCTTATTCAGAATCCCTTTTACCCTGTACAAAGCTCCCACCTTACCAGCACCAAAGCAACCCCAGACCATCACATTACCTCCACCATGCTTAACAGATGGCGTCAGGCATTCTTCCAGCATCTTTTCATTTGTTCTGCGTCTCACAAACGTTCTTCTTTGTGATCCAAACACCTCAAACTTGGATTCATCCGTCCACAACACTTTTTTCCAGTCTTCCTCTGTCCAATGTCTGTGTTCTTTTGCCCATCTTAATCTTTTTCTTTTATTGGCCAGTCTCAGATATGGCTTTTTCTTTGCCACTCTGCCCTGAAGCCCAAAATCCCGCAGCCGCCTCTTCACTGTAGATGTTGACACTGGTGTTTTGCGGGTACTATTTAATGAAGATGCCAGTTGGGGACCTGTGAGGCGTCTGTTTCTCAAACTAGAGACTCTAATGTGCTTATCTTCTTGCTTAGTTGTGCAACGCGGCCTCCCACTTCTTTTTCTACTCTGGTTAGAGCCTGTTTGTGCTGTCGTCTGAAGGGAGTAGTACACACCGTTGTAGGAAATCTTCAATTTCTTTGCAATTTCTCGCATGGAATAGCCTTCATTTCTAAGAACAAGAATAGACTGTTGAGTTTCAGATGAAAGTTCTCTTTTTCTGGCCATTTTGAGCGTTTAATTGACCCCACAAATGTGATGCTCCAGAAACTCAATCTGCTCACAGGAAGGTCAGTTTTGTAGCTTCTGGAAGGAGCTAGACTGTTTTTAGATGTGTGAACATGATTGCACAAGGGTTTGCTAATCGTCAATTAGCCTTCTGAGCCAATGAGCAAACACATTGTACCATTAGAACACTGGAGTGATAGTTGCTGGAAATGGGCCTCTATACACCTATGTAGATCTTGCACCAAAAACTAGACATTTGCAGTTAGAATAGTCATTTACCACATTAGCAATGTATAGAGTATATTTGTTTAAAGTTAGGACTAGTTTAAAGTTAGCTTCATTGAAAAGTACAGTGCTTTTCCTTCAAAAATAAGGACATTTCAATGTGACCCCAAACTTTTGAACGGTAGTGTATATAAAAAAAATTTAATCTAGCCCAAGCTTTTGAAAATGGAAAGTGCATGGCCCAGCTGCAAACCTACCAAGACATGGCTGTCCACCTAAACTGACAGGCTGGGCAAGGAAAGCATTAATCAGAGAAGCAGCCAAGAGGCCCATAGTAACACTGGAGGAGCTGCAGAGATCCACAGCTCAGGCAGGTGAATCTGTCCACAGGACAACTATTAGTCGTGCACTCCACAAATCTGGCCTTTTATGGAAGGGTGGTAAAAAGAAAGAAAGCATTGTTGAAAGAGAGCCATAAGAAGTCCCGTTTATAGTTTGTGAGAAGCCATGTGGGGGACACAGCAAACATGTGGAAGAAGGTGCTCTGGTCAGATTAGACCACAATTAAAACATTTTTATGGCCTAAAAGCAAAACTCTGTGGCAAAAAACCAACACTGCACATCACCCTAAACACACCATGCCCCCTGTGAAACATGGTGGTGGGATGCTTTTCTTCAGCAGGGACAGGGAAGCTGGTCAGAGTTTATGGGAAGATGGATGGAGCCAAATACAGGGCAGTCTTAAAAGAAACCTGTTAGTCTGCAAAAGACTTGTAACTGGGGCAGAGGTTCACCTTCCAGCTGGACAACAACCCTAAACATACTGCCAGGGCTACAATGGAATGGTTTACATCAAAGCATATTCATGTGTTTAGACTGGCCCAGTCAAAGTCCAGACCTAAATCCAATTAAGGGTCTGTGGCAAGACTTGACAATTGCTGTTCAGACACTCCATCCAGTCTGACAGAGCTTGAGCTGTTTTGCAAAGAATGGACAAAAATTTCACTCTGCTAGATGTGTAAAGCTGGTAGATACATACCCAAAAAGACTTGCAGCTGTAAATGCAGCAAAAGGTGGTTCTACAAAGTACTGTCTCAATGGGGCTGAATACAAATGCACGCCACACTTTTTTAACATTTTCAATCTTTTTAAAATGTAAACTATTTATCATATGGTAAATGGTTATATATCGCTTTTTCCTTCCACTTCACAATTGTGTGCCAATTTGTGTTGATCTATCACTAGAATCCCAATAAAATTTAATTTAGGTTTTTGGTTGTAAAGCCGTAATAATGTTCTGGCAAAGGAAAGTACATCACAAAGATTCCCATAAATGGTCCCTCACCCCTTTGTGGCTTAACCCACTCTTCCATAAGTTCCAATCTATCCCAGATCCAGCGCTATGGGCAGCTTAGGGTATTAAAACAATCCTATCTGTGTGTATGGCACTTTTTTTTTTTTTGAGGAGTCTGGTCTTCCCACAAAAATTTAAGTCGCAGCTACAAATACTGCAGATGTGATGTCGGCACCTCAGCTAATCTTCGGATCGGCTGTTTGGTATAGCTGCTGCCATTCCTGGTAAGGGAAACTGTCAGTGAAGCTGCTTGGCATCTCACAGCTGATTCCCTACTGCGCATGTGCAAAGCACGCAGCGCATTCTATCTGCAACTTCGCCATGCATTTGCTACTCCATTTATTTCTCAACCTGTGCGCCTCTCAGTCCAACCTGGAATCTTTTTTGTTTTGAAGAACGACCATCAGGTTAAAGCTACTTCCAACTTATATAAAGCACTTATGCCCTCGGGTCATTTTGGATTGGAGGGCCTGTTTTCTAAGTGACAGAATGATGTCCCGAACATGGATGCAGAGGACTGGGAAGATGCTTGGGAATACCCTTTTTTGTAATTGTTTAGAAGGCGAAAGGAGGTTATATTTGGGACTCTGAGTATACCTCTATGTTCACTAATCTCTTAAAAGGATAGAAACAGAAATTCTCTAAACTTTCTTTCAAGACTTATTTATTTATTTTTCCATAAAGGTATACTCAAAGACCCAAATATACCCTTGTTTTGCCTTCTATGTCACATGTATCATTAGAATTATACTCGCCGACGAGCAACCGACTTATAAGCCTATTGCTGTTCTATGCAAGGAAAGCTATAAATTCTAAAATGGAAGCAACCTGAAGTACCCTCCTTAATTCTGCCATTCCATTATACAAAGCCACATTTCACTCCAGGGGATGCTCAGCCAAATTTAACAAAATATGGAATATTTGAATCGCACGCAACTAATGCCACCCAGTTACCATGACGCCAGTTGACCTTTTTGTTGATTTCTACTGGTGCTTAAAAGCCTCCCAGATTTTTTTGATTCATGATTATCCTTTATTGTCCGACCCAGTACACATTACACCTTTCCATTTACTGTCCTAAGAATTGCGTTTGTTAAATTTGATATGCCATACTAATTTAGTGGATATGAGCAGGTTATGTGTGTATTTTTTATTTTTATTTTTTTTTCTGTAGAATATCCTTTTTCTTGTATTCACATTCTGCAGAATTGTATTGTAGCTGATCATTTCTTCTGCTTTAGGTGGGAGGAAAGTTTGCAGATGTTGCCTTGCAACAAATGAAAACATTTGGAAGAATTGCTGTATGTGGTGTTATCTCCATGTACAACGACGCAGTGCCTCCTTCAGGTAGAGTAATATTTTTCTTCCAAAATATTTCAAATTGCGCAATACTGCAGTGAAATACATGCATGACTTATTTTGCAAGTAGAATTCTATTTTTAGCATACAACTGTTACTGTGATAATAGGAATATATTGAATCTATAAAGGTTGACTCTGGACTTTGTGTGTATGTATGTGTAATGTGATGGGGAATAATTTGTTTGGATCAGCTTGGTCCAAACTATTTTTAAAGTCACTCTAAGGCTCGGTTCACACAGGGGGCAACACGACTTGCCGCTCCGCGACCTCAGCGGCGACTTGCAAACGACTTCTGTATAGAAGTCAATGCAAGTTGCCCGAGGTCGCCGCCAAAGTAGTACAGGAACCTTTTTTCTAAGTCGGAGCGACTCGAGTCGCTCCTCTTAGAACGGTTCCGTAGTACAGAACGGGGGCGACTTGTCAGGTCGTGGCGCGTCGCCCCCTGTGTGAACCGAGCCTAAACCTGGAGTAAGACTTGGCATTTTCCTGTGTTTTGGGAGGATTTTTTTTTTTTTTTTTTTCTTGAACCTGTGGTTCAAGCTTTCTATGGTATATTTATCAGACCAAAAGGTAGCAAATGAGGCCTTTTTCGTGTACACTCAGGACTGAAACTGTAGGATTAAGGTAATGGAGACTTGGGCTATATTTTTACTTTAATATGGGTACATGGATATGGCCACACACAGAAAATATTCCAAAATCCTTTCATTTGTTGCAAGGCAGCAAATGAGCCACTGTACAAGCGCCAGTTTAAAAGCCAAGTACAAATCAGTCCTTAGGATAATTCCTAAATATGTGAAGAAAGTCCTTCATGATTACTAAAAGACTTCTGTGCATGACCATCATAGGACATATATTTATCTTCTTTTATAGTTCTATTTCAATATTTTTCCATTTGTTAATGTTGATGCTTGTTCATTAAAGGACCTTCCATACAGCCAACTATCCTGTTTAAACAACTCCGAATGGAAGGGTTCATTGTGAGTCGCTGGGAGAACCGTTTTGAGGAAGGTGGGAAGCAGCTCCTGCAGTGGGTTTTAGAGGTAAGACTATTACTCCGGGTATTTGCACTTAGCATTCATTAGAGAACCAACTGAACAAGGCATTACTGCAAACAAGTTTTATGAGCCAAAGTACAGTGTGTGCTGAATTATCTCTGGTTCAGGAGGTAGTCTAGAATCTGATCCGAAAAGAATATTTAACCTTACAATGGATTTGGTCTGAAGTTCACATATTTAATTGATTTGCTATGGAATTTCCACGATTTTCATATATAGGTGACCAAAATGTCCTGTAGTAGATGTCTGTATGCCAGAAGACTGATTTAATGTGTACTTATTATTTCATTAACACACACGCAAACACACTTTCAAATGGACCTTGAAACCGGACGTTCCCCTTTTATTGAAGGCAACAATCCCACCTCCTACCCCAGGTTCAAAACGACTGCAAAAGTTAAATAAAAATAAAGCTTTTACTAGAAAAGAGGAAAAAAGTCTTGCCTTGCCCCCTGCTAGGGGCTAGAGTGGGTTCTTGTGATATTTTGAGCTCCCAGCTATCCCAGGAGGCAACAGTGAGACATGATGATGCTCCCTATACTTCCTGGAAGTGTCAGATGACGGGACTGAGGTAAGGATTTTTTATTTTATTTTTTTCTCAGTAGAGTCGACCTTCCCTTTTCATAAAAGTTCACTTTTAACATGTATATTTTAAAGTATATGTCAGGGCAAATGGTAAAGAAAATACAGTATATCTCACAAGTGAGGACACCCCTCACATTTTTGTAAATATTTTCTTATCTTTTCATGTGACAACACTGAAGAAATGACACTTTGCTACAATGTAAAGTAGTGAGTGTACAGCTTGAATAACGGTGTAAATTTGCTATCCCCTCAAAATAACTCAACACACAGCCATTAATGTCTAAACTGCTGGCAACAAAAGTGAGTACAACCCTAAGTGAAAATGTCCAATTTGGGCCCAATTAGCTGTTTTCCCTCCCAGGGTCATGTGGCTCGTTAGTGTTACATGGTCTCAGATGTGAATGGGGAGCAGGTGTGTTTAAATTTTGGTGTTATCACTCTCTCATACTGGTCGCTGGAAGCTCAACATGGTACCTCATGACAAAGCACTCTGAGGATCTTTAAAAATAATTGTTCCTCTACAGAAAGATGGCATAGGCTATAAGAAGATTGCCAAGACCCTGAAACTGAGCTGCAGCATGGTGGTCAAGACCATACAGCAGTTTAACAGGACAGGTTCCACTCAGAACAGGCCTTGTCATGGTCGACCAATGAAGTTGAGTGCACATGCTTGGCGTCATATCCAGAGGTTGTCTTTGGGAAATAGATGTATGAGTGCTGCCAGCTTTGTTGCAGAGGTTGAAGGTGTGGGGGGGTCAGCCTGTCAGTGCTCAGACCATACGCCGCACACTGCATCAAATTGGTCTGCGGGGCTGTCATCCCAGAAGGAAACCTCTTCTAAAGATGATGCACCAGAAAGCCTGCAAACAGTCTGCTGAAGACAAGCAGACTAAAGACATGGATTACTGGAGCCATGTCCTGTGGTCTGATGAGACCAATATAAACTTATAAACTTCTGGTTCAGATGTTGTGAAGCATGTGTGGCAGCAGTCAGGTGAGGAGTACAAAGACTTGTGTCTTGCCTACAGTCAAGCATGGTGGTGGGAGTTTCATGGTCAGAGCTACAGTTCATTGAGGGAACCATGAATGCCAACATGTACTGTGACCTACTGAAGCAGAGCATTATTTCCCCCCCCCCCTCTTTGGAGACTAGGCCGCAGGGAAATATTCCAACATAACGACACCAAACACCCCTCCAAGATGATCACTGCCTTCCTAAAGGGGCTGAGGGTAAAAGTGATCAGCAGCCAAGCATGTCTCCAGACCTAAAACCTATTGAGCATCTGTGGGGCATCCTCAAATGCAAGGAAATGGGTCCAATTTGGACATTTTGACTTAGGGGTGTACTCAATTTTGTTGCGAGTGGTTTAGACCTTAATGGCTGTGAGTTATTTTGAGAGGACAACAAATTTACACTGATATACCAGCTGTAAATTCAATACTTTACATTGTAGCAAAGTCATTTCTTCAGTGTTGTCGCATGAAAAGCTATAATAAAATATTTACAAAAATGTGAGGGGTGTACTCACTTTTGTGAGATACTGTACATTGTTACAATAATATGCACATTTCTTGTGTTTTTATGCCTTTTACTGACTCTGCAAGCACAGAAAAATCATCTGCCTGAAAATGCATGCAGCTCCTAGTTTAAGTCTGTAGTGAACTGATAAAACACAGCATCTTTGTGGAGTGAATGGCGTCACTACACTACACTACCCTACCCAGTTGTCTTTTTGCTAAACTACTTAAATCATTTCCCTAATAAAAATATAATATATATTCTCTATATCTCTCATTATTCACAACGTGGCTACTGATCATACTGTAGTCCCAAGATGGGAACTGGCAAGGCCAACTCTTTGAGATAACACCGGACATGTGCACAGAACAGCTCTGAATGTTTGACACAACACAGGTTTTTCTTCTCCATTCTCTGTTAAGGGATACAGCTTTGGTGATGAGCAACAAAGGGTTATACTGCCACCCAGAGACGAAATCGGCACTGAAAACATAGAAAACCGAAGAGTCTAACAATATTGTATCTGAAGGTTAATGTTATTGTAAATGATCACCTTTTTAAAACCACTCATTCAGTTTAAAAAAAAATAAATCAAATTCCCCTTTCACACGAGCTTTCCGATCAAGTCCACCTATCAGTTTTTCAGGTGAACCTGACCGGAGCCTCCGCTGTCCCATAGGAGTGAACGGATGTCAGCGAGGACCTGTCTGCTGACACCCACTGCTATTCAATCCTGCCTGTGAAATCCAGACAGATGGAGACCCTATTTTCCATCTGTCTGGTGGATCAGATGACAAGCGGTCAGTTTTCCTCCGATCTCCCCATAGTGGAGGGTGTGGCTCCCCGCTGACGTCAGTCAGGAGGAGAGAGGCACCCCCGAGCGCTGCATCTGTCGGGCTGAGAGAGGAGATGGGTGGCAGGTCAATGAGTACAGATCAGCTCTCTGTAAACAAGGTATATACAGCACAGTCACAGGGGGCCATTACAGTAAAAAAAACTATTACAAATGAACATTAATTTTAGCAGCAGGACGGGAGGGGGTAGCGTGGACATGGAGCTTACAAGCAGAGGAGGGAGAGGACACAGGAGACATGGAGCAGGCTGCGGCTGATGGAGGCATGCATGTTGACAACGGTGTCAGGGCTCAGCAGCCCTGATATATCATGGTCAACGTACAGGGGCCATGGGCTCCAATGTGTCTATCACAATGCTGATCTTGGACTACAGATGAATCCTGAACTTTGAGCAATCGACGTTCAATTTCATCGCTCTTCTACTTCTACTTCTACTTCTACTTCTACTTCTACTTCTACTTCTACTTCTACTTCTACTTCTACTTCTACTTCTACTTCTACTTCTACTTCTACTTCTACTTCTACTTCTTCTTCTACTTCTTCTTCTACTTCTTCTTCTACTTCTTCTTCTACTTCTTCTTCTACTTCTTCTTCTACTTCTTCTTCTTCTACTTCTTCTTCTTCCCTTCATGGTTGAAGCAAGGTTCTTGATTGTCTGTTTAGAGATGTTGGTTTCTGGGGGAATCCAAAACTTCCAATCAGTATCATGGAGTTTCTAGTGATTCATTTCTTTACGTCCTCCAATCTGGGTTCAGTGGGACAATGCCACAGCTTGCAAAAATCACCAGCGGGGCATCAGAAGTGCTGCATCAGGGGAATCGGGAGGTACAATCTTATCTTTCCTGGGTGGAGGTTTTTTTTTTTTTTTTTTTTTTTTTTTTTTTTGTTCTGTGTGTTTATCTGAACTCATCTGAGAAACTGAGTCAAATGGGATTGGTTTCATAACTGTCAACCAACTGTGGCACTTGCAGGACACCAAAGCTACTGGGCCTGCATCCCTTTAGACATACTTCCTATTGGAAGTATCCTATTTGTTGCAGGGGATGCCTGAAATCTGACTTGTATCTTAGTGCAGACTGAGAAAATCTGTGAGCCAATCACACAAGCAGGAAATCTTTCTGGGGGACATTCTGTAAACATTTTGTGTACAGAATACCTCCATATTACATTGCATTTTCAGAAATTTACAGTGGCTGCAGATTGAAAAGGAAAGGTAATTTTTTTAATAACCTCCTCCAATTACAATATAAATTGTGTCGCAATTGTATACGCTATATTATTTATTTATTTTTTCTCCACGAAAGTGGACTTGCCCTTTTAAGCACATGGAACCCACCATGTTTCCCTGCCGAAGTTTATACTTTTGTCTACTTCAAACAATCGATAGGGAGAGCATTTTATCTTTTTATAGCTCTGGATTGGCCTCAAAGAGCATGGTCTGCAAATCTCGTGTATTTGGTCAGATGGGTTACTGGGATCACAGCCCTGACATATCTTCTCATTCGCTGGCTTTGATGGCCTGGCTATCGAAAGCCAGGTTCTGGGAAACGACAGCATTGCAAACTAAATTATTTCATCCTTGCCTAAAGTTCATTAATATGCTTCTTGCAATATTTATTATTGCACTTGGGTGGCTTATTTTCCCTGTTGGTTTTTCTCACATGCCTTTTTAGTGGATTGTTTTTTCTTCCTTTCCTTGTGTTGGGGGTAGATCAACATTTAGCCCTTGGCACCATCAGTCAGTTATCTTTCAACGTTCTCTTGCTAATAGTTTACTGGTTCATACCCATCTGGACCTATTAAGAACATTTTCTTGGCTTTGTTATTCTGTATAGTGGACTTTCTTTTAGCCATCACTTTGGCTAGAAGGGTCTCTGACTCATTAGCATTGTCCTGTAAGGAGCCCCATTATGATTTTGAGACCAAGGACCTCCTTTTTGCCCAAAGTGATCTCTGCTTTTCACCATGAAGATATTGTGTTATCCTTGTGTCCAAAATCAGTTCACCCTAAGGTTGTCTTTCTCCATTGTCTGGATGTGGTAGAGACCTTCTGGGTTTATCGATTGGCCACTGCTTATTTTAGCAAATAGATTCCCTGTTGTCCAAGAATGACCTAAAAGGTTATCTAGCTTCTAGGACAACTATTTCTAACTAGCTTTAACAGATTGTTGTGTAGGCTTATGGGTTGTGAGATAAAGTGCTTCTTTTTCATGTTAAAACCCACTCCCACTAGATCAATGAGTACTGCTTGGATTTTTTTGTAATCCAGTGTCTTTGAGGACATGTGACCAGCCAGTTCTCAGCCTTACAGATGGAAGTTCTACAAGATTGATGTATCTGCCCTTTGAGGATGGCAATTTCAGCCAAAATTTTTCACAAGTGGCTATTTCCTTTTTTTTGTTTTGGTCTTGTTTACCTATGGGTTTTAGGTGCCTGCCCCCAAGCTTGAACCGCTTTTGGACTTCCTTATCAAAGTTGTGGTGCTCACTGGATAATATAGAAAACAGGATTTTTGTATTTGCCATAAACTACTTTTTCTCAGAGTCCATTGTTGGACACAGCACCCCTCCCCTCATATGCTATAGTTTTCTAGCTGGGCTGCTTGCTACAATGGAGCAGATGTGAGGTATGTATGTTTATAGCCTCAAGGGGGCTTCAGTTTTCTTTGTGCACAATGTCCATCTTTTCTGTAGTTGGGATTAAAACCCTAGGTCACTTATCAAAATGGTGTCCCTCAATGACCTAAAAAAAAAAAAATATAAAAAAAAAAGATTTTACGGGGAGTCCAAAAATCATATTTTTTTGGCAGTTTATTGAACAGACCTAAACAAAATGCTACCAGTGGCATATTCAACATACCAAAAGATGGTAATATAGACTTATTTTGTTATTGAAAAAAAATTGTTTTTCTCTGACTTCCACATGATTTCATACTTTAATTTTATTTTTTTCAGGGCAAATTAAAATATCATGAGCACATCACCAATGGATTTGAAAACATGCCAGCAGGATTCATGGGAATGCTCAAGGGAGAGAACATTGGAAAAGCAATTATCAAAGTGTAGATTTTCATTAATGGGGTAAAGAAGAAAATCTGTTTTGCTGACTACTCTGGAGGCCACATCCTTATCCTCCCTTTCTTATTGGGCCAGTCACTGACCTACAAAGCAGGTGTTATAGCACTTCAATGGCTGCATGCTTCTTCTAAGGATGACCGTCCTGAAATATGTGCCTTTAAAAACAAATCTGCAGTGACATTCACCTTTATTCTGGCGTGTCAGATTACCTTCACCAAACAAAACGTTAAAAAAAAAAAAAGAATTGATAATAAACAACCTGAACCTCATGTGTGCCTAAGCTTTTGTATTAGAATAACTGTCCATTAAAAGGTCTGTGATCACATTTATTGTATCCTGTTTGGCATCATATCGTCATGGGGTTTTGTTTTTTTGTTTTCTGTAGGGTTATATATTATAGCTCCGTAATTTGTAAGAAGTGAGACAAATAATTGCTTACATATTTGTGTATAAGGGTCACCTTTTCCTTTTTATAGGGGGAACTTTGTGACAGCATTTTTGGTCCTGTGTGCAGGACTTTCTCTTCCACTGTAAATCCTCATGAACTTATCACAAATTTATAAGGATTGAAATAAGTAATTGTTTTTTTTCTTTCATAATCAGCTACATACTTTTCTTTTCCTAATATTGTGGTATATATTGATTTTTAAAATTCTAGGTAATTGACTTGCTCTACATTACTTCAAGGTTTGTTTCACTGCACCTATATGTCACATCTAAAAACCCTACTAATGCTAATTTAACTATAAGAGTAGAAGCTAGCTGAAATTTCTCATCTCCAATTATTAGAATGTTATAATGATCTATGTAAATTGGGTGATATTTTGTGTTTTAAGCCACCCTTCTTTTTCCCTTTTTTGTTAAAAAAAGTTGGCACTTGTAGCAAAGTGTTGATTAAAAATTTACATCGGGGGGGGGGGAAATGTACACTACTTTCACACTGGGGTGCACCCACGGGGGGGAGTTGGCGATGAAGCGCTTTGCAGGTGCTCCCACACCGCCCTAAAGATGCCACTTGCAGGACTGCAGCACTCAGGCTTTCACACTAGGGCTGCAGTGGAAGCATTTTTCAGGCGCTTTACAGGGGCTATTTGTGGCCGAAAAACACCCCAGTTTAAAAGGGGTTTTACTGTACATGGAGTGCACAAAACGGCAGAGGCGCCTAACTATAGAGGTAATTGAGATCAAACGGGCATTACGGGGGAAATCTTTGAGTGTATAATGGAAGCTTTACAAAGGTTATAATTACTATTCTGATAACTCTGCAAATTGTGTAACATTTTAAAGAAGTACCTGTAAATGGTAGTTATTGCATATGTAGTTTAAACATTGCCAAAATGATATAGAATCGGAATCAGTATGATGCAGCATTTCTCTAACTCGTTTTCTCTTGTGTGCTCTCATTTTAGCGCCACCTGCAGGAGTAGGATGCTGGGCACAAAACAAATAAAATGACCTAGGTTGACCTCTGCTGGTGGTCAACTCGCCCTTCCCCACCTGCTAGCAGTGCCTTCATTTCTTGCATCGTGTCAGAAAATAGGACCTCCAGAATCCCATACTATTTTTGACATATTTTTTTTTAATTTTCTGGTTATTTGTGGATTCTTCAGTCAGTTGCTAGGTGGGTGACAAGCTGGATATGTCTAGATCCTTGTAGCCCAACCCCCAGTTGGGCCACTAAGCACATGTATTTCCATGCCAGTCAGTGCCCACATACCAGATGGCACTCTGTTGGCAACTAGAGGAGACCTGCCATTACACTAAAGGTCCTAGATAACGGCATAGAAGAGATTGGACAATAATGGCGGGGGTCGTCAGTACTCTCTGCCTTACATCAGGTGTCTACAAGCTGCAGGGCACATCTCCAGAGTTCCTCTGCCCTCTCCCCACCTCTGGTGTTGGTTAGTACTCTCAGCCCTTGACACTATGTGAGGCCATGACTTTGTAACCTACTCAGGCCAGAACCTGTGGCTGGCATGTTAACTTTGGGCTGTAAGTATTCCTTTGATGTGCCTTCCACTAGCCTGCTAACAGCCTTGGATATATCACCTGTTAATGCTGTCTGCCTGAGATGACTGGGAGGGAGGCTGGCTCCTCCTGGAGGGCCTTAGGGACAAGGTTTTCTCACTGGTGTGAGGGTTTTGAGCTTACTTGCAAGTAATCCTTATGTCGCGTACACACGATCGGAAATTTGGCTAGCAAAAGACCGATGAGAGCTTTTGGTCAAAAAATGCGATCATGCGTATGTTCCATTGGACTTTTTTTGCTGGCCAAATTTCGGACAGCAAGATTGCGAGCATATTCTCAATTTTTCAGTCGGAAAAAGCTCCTGTTTGAAAATGCGTTCATGTGTATGCAATTTCGACGCACAAAAACTCACGCATGCTCAGATTCAACTACGAGACGGAAGCTATTGGCTATTGAACTTCCCTTTTCTAGTCCCGTCATACGTGTTGTACGTCACCGCGTTCTTGACGGTCAGAATTTTGGTGTGACCGTGTGTATGCAAGACGGCTCGAGCTAAATCCCATTGGAATTCTGTCGGGAAAACCATCAAAGCTTTTTCCGATCGTGTGTATGCTGCATTACATGCTGAAATTTTTACAACTTGCAAGACTGCCTCTGTCAGTCATATATCCTGTCCTCAGGACCCCCTCTCTTTGGAGCCTTAAGGGGCTGCCAGTAATGCCCCCCCTTTTTTTTTTTTTTTTTTTTTTTTTTTTTTTTTTTTTTGTCTTTTTTTTTTTTTTTCAGCCTTTACCTCCCCCACATGTGGCTTTGTTTTGCGTATATATGCATGTGCTGCTTCAGAAATCCTGTAAAAGTTGCCCATTCCTTTTTTCACTCTCCTGGCTCTTTTAAAGGGTCAGATGAAAGGCCCTGCTGCAGTGCAGGACCAACCTACTTCAGGATGTTTTTGTCTGTCCTATCCAGTAGTGAAGATAAGGTGTCCACTTCACTTCTGTTATGCTTTAGGAAAACAAGCTGGCATTAAAGCCATCCAGGAAATCTTAATTTCAAGGATGCCCCTGGCAGCTCTTGGTTACCTCAATTTCCATTTGGTACCCACAAACCTAAGTGTTTTGCTAAGGTCTTTCCATATATCTCCTACTTTTGATGACCTTCATCTACAAAAAGTGGTAGCTTCCACGTTTTCTAAGACTGGTTTCACATGGGTGTTATCAATAATGCGCATCCGCCTGCTCAGCAGGGGATATCTCCACTGATCTCTGGATGACAGGTAATCTATGGGGCTGTGAGATAAAAAACGGACCGCCTGTCCATTCCCATCCCACTGTCATCTGATCTGCTGGACAGATGGGAATTTGATCCCTAGCCGTCTGGTTTTGGTGGACAGGATCGAATGCCAGTGAGACATCGGCTGCTCCGTAAACAGCCATGGCTGGTCTGTTTTGGGTCCGGCTGAAGAACTGACAGGTGGACCTGGTCAGACTGCCCATGTGATACAAGCCTATATGTTTCTTGATTCGCTATCCTATTAACTCCTTCACAAGAACACTATAGCCAAATGTGATGGCTACAGCACAGCCACACTCTACCGTGAGGCTGCCATGACCTCCTCCTGTGCTCATACTGCCTGCATAGCCGCTGCAGCGCACAACGTAAACAGGATTTGCCTGTTATTGAAAATCCACCCCTCATGCTAAACACGTGTCAGCAGAGGAGAGCCAAAAACCAGCAAATCCACACAGGGGACAGCTGCTCTGACAATCGGGGAACTGATTATTTGTGTCCTCATTATCAGTGCAGCCTCACCAGCACACATCAGTGAAGAAGAAAAATTACTTATTTACAAAATTTTATAACGGGAAAAACTTTTTTCAAAATTGTCTGTCAGGTTTTTTTTTTTTTGTTTAGCTAAAAATAAAAACAGTGGTGATCAAATACCACCAAAAGAAAGCTATAGCTGTCTCACTAAAGTGAGAAAAAAAAAAAAAATTAGTTTGGGTACAGTGTTGCATGACCGTGCACTAGTCAGCCAAAGTGTGACGGCACTGAAAGCTGAAACTCATTTTCTTTCAAAGGTTCCAAACACAAGGAGGAAGTTGCAGCGAGAACGATCCTATGCCATCGCTAGAGTAATAAGACTACAGGTTTCAAATATGGAGCATAAGATTGCTGCTTATGCAAATTACCTTTTATTCTTCCTTACCAACCCAGAGGTTTTGTTACCATCTTTACTCCAATATTTAAATCAGTACAAGTATCTGTCTAATTTTTCTATAAACTACGCTAAATGTGAAGCAGTGAGCATTCTACTCTCCACGGAGAGTATCACTAAGTTACAAGACAATAAATCGGTTTAATTGGGTTCAGTCATTTATGAAATATCTGGGGGGTTAAATTGACTCCGAACACTGCCCTATTATACAAGATGCATTCCCATTTTGGATAACAATGGACTTAATCTTCAGTTCTGGCAAACTCTTACGTGGTTCGGGAGATGCAGTGCATTTAAGATGACCATGCTCCCCCATTTGTTTTTTACTTAATGCAAGCAATACTGATTAAATTACCTCAAGCCGTCTTCCTCTCATGCCGAACAATGCTGACTCTTTTTTTTTTTTATTGGAATAATAATGCTGCGTACACACGACCAGTCTTTACGTCAGAAAAGGTCATACGGAATAATTTCATTAGATATTCCAATTGTGTGCGGGCTTCATCGGAATTTTTTTTTCTTCAAAAATTCTGATAGACCTAGAAATAGAACGTGTTTTAAATCTTTCAAACAGAATCAATTCCTATTGGGGAACACCGTTCATCTGTACTGTGTGCTATTGTGACGGACCAAATACGACGCAAGGGTCGGCTACTGGCTATTGAACTTCCTTTTCAAGTCCTGTTGTACATCATCGCGTTCTAAACTAATGGACTTTTGGTGTGATTGTGTGTAGGCAAGTCTGTTTTCAGCCTCTGTTTCAACTCCCGTCGGAAAGACCGTCGGTTTATTCTATGATGGTGCTGCTGCCTAAATCCATGGGGGGGATTGGACTGCCTCATCTAATATCGTATTACAGAGCCGTACATTTGTCCACAGTGGTATCATGGTGTATTTCCCTGCAGACTAAACTTTGGTGCAATTCAAACAGGCATCACTGATTGTTCTGTCGGCTCTTCCTTGGGTTGCCCATAAAAGCTTTTGTGGATTGAAGTTGCAGCTACAATAGCAGCTCTCACTCAAACGTTCCCTATAAAAGGCCTTTCTCCCTACCCATCTCCATTAACTCCGGTGATTCATAACCCAGATTTCCCGCCAGGGGTTAGATAATAAACAACTCTGGGGGGTTGGCAGGGTTAGGTATATCTTGGTATATGCACTTTGTTACCTCACAGGGTTGCATGGCCACACAAGATCTACCCAGCCTCATACAGCCCCCTTTTTGAAGTTGTATTTATTTATTTTTTTCCGTGTGAGCTATTATCAGATGTAGGTTGACGGCTAGATCCACCTCCTATTCTAATCTGTTACTCCTTCCTTTTATTTTTATTTTTTATTGCTTTATATGTTTTGTAAATAACAAGTGAATAAAAAGTTATATATTAAAAATAATTTAAGAATAACAAGCATGTTTTATACTTGCTTGATGCAATGGTTTTGCCCCAATCCTCTTGCTTGGGTCCCCCACTGGCACACTTGGCTCCTCCCCTTTTCTCCAAGTTCCCACATACAAGTGCCCTCATAGCAAGCATCTTGCTGTGTTCTTGCTCCCAAGCCTCACTCTGTGTGTCCATTAGGACATGCTCTATCCTCATTGGCGGTGATTGACAGCAGTGGGAGCCAATGTCTCCCGCTGCTGTCTCTCAGCCAATAAGGAGGCAGAGACCCGGGAGAGCAGCCACTGTTGTGCACATGACTGGAGTGGGCTCGGGTAAGTATTGGGGGGGCTGGGGGGAGCTGCATACTAAAGTTTTTTGTTTTACTTTCATCATGTATAGAATACATGAAGGTAAAAAAACTTTCAGCCTATGGAACCACTTTAATTTGACAAGTTTTGGCTTCTGCTTTGGTCTCTCAGACATTAAATAAGCCAACCTCTTTGGGAGGCGAGCTGGAATTCTGGTCAACGTGGGTGCTGTGCAGGTGCTGGAAGCATGCAGCTGATGTAGTGTTCACACGTTGTATGTGTGGATTTGCCCAAAGGGCAGGCAAGGCCAAAATGAGCATGGTTGAAAGTAAATGTTTCTTCTGGTGTGTAGCTCGTAGCGTTTCACCTTTCCTGCTCACTAAAGAGATTGTGGAAAAATATAAGCTCCATTTGGACCAGCAATGAGAGCCCCCCAACAAGTGTTGGGGCCAGTAATCATAACTCCCAGCAAATGTCAGGGCCAGAAATAACCCCTAGCAAGGTGTCAGGGCAAGCATTAACCTCAAGTCGGTAGCGTGGTTAAAGAGTAAGTAAACCCTCTCTAAAAAAAAAACACCCTGTAGAACAAAGGCATAATGAGCTAGTATGAATAGCATACTAGCTCACTATGAATTACTTACCTGAGATCGAAGCCCCCAAAGTGACCCTCATCCACGTTCCGTCGTGATACCCGGAGTGACTTCTGGGTATCGCTGCTCCGGCGCTGTGACTGGCCGAAACAGTGATGATGTCACTCCGGAACATGGGCGGGAGCTGTCGTGACGGCATGATCACCTTCACTAACGGCACGCTCGGTGTGCCTGCGCCATTGTCTACAGTGCGCATGCACCGTAGACAGCCGTACCTGTTTTTAGGGAAATATCTCCTTAACCATGTAGGTTAAGGAGATATTTCTTGCACCTACAGGTAAGCCTTAAACCACTTTAAGTATAGTAATGCAACAGTCACCAAGAAGCCAGGTAACCCTCTAAAGACTTAGGGGGTTATTAACTAAAACTGAAGAGTGCAATATCTAGTCCAGCTCTGCATATAAACCAATCAGCTTCCAGGTTTTATGGTCAAAGCTTAATTGAACAAGCTGAGTTTAGAAGCTGATTGGCTACCATGTACAGCATTAACAGATTGTGCACTCTCTGGTTTTAGTAAATCAACCCCTTAGTCACACACTGAAAACAGGCCATGCAGTCAAGCACTGTGTCCCATGCCGACGACACAAGCTCTTCTAGACCACTTCCCATTAACCACCTAGTAGTACCTTCAGACGTTCTATGAGCAAAAATGACGCATCTCATTTCACAGCCACCTGTTACACTTTTGAAGGCCCTGGAGTACCAGGACAATGGAATTTCCCATAAAATTACCCCATTTTGGAAAGCAAACACTCCAACGTATAATCTGTGAGGCATAATGAGTCTTTTGAATGGTTCCTTTTTTTTTTCCAGAAGTTTTTGGAATATCTGGAAAAAAATGAAAACGCATTTTTTATTTTTACACAAAGTTGTCAATTTATAAGATATTTCTAACACATAGCATGTATATAGCAAAAATTAGACCCCAAAACACATTCTGCTACTCCTCCCGAGTATGGCGATACCACATGTGTAGGACTTTTACACAGCCTGGTCACATAGAGAGGCCGGACATTGAAGTAGTACCTTCAGGCGTTCTAGGAGCATAAATGACACATCTCATTTCGTTCCTACCCATCACATTTTTGAAGGTCCTGGAGCACCAGGACAGTGGAATTACCCACAAAATGACCCCATTTTGGAAAGAAAACACCCCAACGTATATTCTATGAAGCATAGACTGCAAATGGGTACTCGGGTACTCTGATGGCCTGGTGACGGGTACTTGGGTAATCTGATGGCCTGGTGACAGGTTCTCTGATTGCCTGGTGACTGGTATTTGGGTACTCTGAAGGGTCGGTGATAGGTACTCAGATGGACTGTGACAGGTACTCGGGTACGCAGATGAACTATAACAGGTACTCAGATGGGCTGTGACAGGTACTTGGGTACTCTGATGGGCCGTGACAGGTACGAGGGTACTCTGATGGGCCGTGACAGGTACGAGGGGACTCGGATGGACTGTGACAGGTACTCTGATGGACTGTGAATGACATGTACTATGAGGGGTGGTGACAGGTCCTCTTTATTGGGGGGGGGGGGCAATCAGTGTTATTAGTGTACACTGTAAGCGGTAACGAGATGTTACCGCAATATCCTCCTCACACACGATCGATGTGTGAGGAGGAGAACCCGGTAACATCTCGTTACCGTGGTTTGTTTACATTTTAGTGATCGGCTGTGAAATGATCACAGCCGATCACATGGGTAAACAGCTGGCCAATGGCCATTTACCAGCGTTGGTGATGAGCAGTGCTCCCGGGGAATGCGCCGCCACCTACGTGCACGCGCAGCGTGATCGTGCGCATGCGCCGTGCACAGTGGGGGTGTGACCATCTGTGATCGGCCGTGATGAAGATCTTGTGGTAAACAGCCATGCGCAATGGCTGTTCACCCGCTTCGGTGGCGAGCAGTGTCTACGTGACACGCCGCCACCGAAGAAACAGGGATGTGCGCGCACAATCAGGAGGATGTCATGTGACTCCCTCCCACCACAATAGGTCCGCCGCCTGGCCGTCATTTGACAGCCGGCGGTTGGAAAGTAGTTAAGCAAAGGCTCTTCTCATATCAGTCTGCAAACAGTGGCAGTACTGGCACCCCTGAGTTCCAGCAGCTGGCCCATTTAATTAAAGGGGGCCATGCCACAGGCGCTTTTCAACTTGCATTTGTGGTTGTGAAATGGTGTGTGTGTGTGCGCGTTGTTCCTTTCCACTTATATTGGTAGCTGGCATGTCGCTATTGATGGGCAGTATGCTCCTCCACCACAAATGGTATAGTATGCTAGCTTCAGCCCAATCCACAGCATACTTACATTATAATTAGGCGGGTAGCCCTGCCCCCTCTGACACCCTGTGATAGCCATGGAGAAGTCCCTGTGTGTGTCAGAGGGGGGCGGGGTCACCGGTAACGTCATCATGTGGCCCCGCCCTCGGTTATAAAATAACTCACCTGCGAGGACGTGCCATACGGCGGGTGCCTCCCATGGATGCGGGTTGGTCGCAGCTTTGTTTTTAGTTGTTTTTTAGTCCAGCCGAGCGAGAGAAGATGATGAATGGACATCGTGGGACATTTTTAATTTTTAAATAAAGGACATGTTTCAAGTTGTGTCTTGTGTTTTGTACCTTTTTGCCACTTTTTTGGTGAAATGGTAGGGGTACATTTGTACCCCGTTACCATTTCACACAGGGGGCAAGGCCGGGATCTGGGCGTTTCCTTGTTAAAGGGGGCTCCCAGATTCCGATAAGCCCCCACCCGCAGACCCCCCTAACCACTGGGCAAGGGTTGTGGGGATGAGGCCCTTGTCCCCATCCCCATGTTGAGGGCATGTGGCCTGGTATGGTTCAGGAGGGGGGGTGCTCTCTCATCCCTCCTCTTTTCCTGCGGCCTGCCAGGTTGCATGCTGGGATAAGGGTCTGGTATGGATTTTTGGGGGGACCCCCACACCATTTTTTTTACATTTTGGCATGGGGTTCCCTTAATAATCATATCAGACCTGAAGGGCCTGGTATGGAATTTGGGGGGACCCCCCCCCCACAAAATATATATATTTTTAGTTCGGGGTTCCCCTTAATATTGATACCAGACCCAAAGGGCCTGGTAATGAACTGGGGATATCCCATGCTGTTTTTTTTTTCAATTACATTTATCTGTATTGCTGGGACCGACAATTCATTATAGCCGTGAGTACTTTTAAATTACTTTTTTTTGCATTGATACATGTCTCCTGGGGCAGGACCCGGGTCCCCAAGCACTTTTTATGACAATAACTTGCATATAAGCCTTTAAAATGAACACTTTTGATTTTTCATGTTAATGTTCCATAGACTTTAACGGTGTTCCAGCAGCTTTGGAATTTGTCCCGAACACCGCATATTGTTCTGCAGAACACCCGAACAACCAAAGTTCGGCCATCCCTATTAGCATGACAATGCAAACTTCAAACACCAATCCAGTTAACAAATACAAGTGATCTTAATTAACCAGTAATACAATTAAGCAAACTTATAACATCCCATAATAGTTTGCTAACAAAGGGGAGTGCACGGGGGTGGAGCACCATGACGTAGGCACGTGCTGAGGACGGCTCCCTCCTCCCTCTAACCTCCAGGATCCCCGCATCACATCGTAGCCCATGACGAGCGGCGGTGAGCGTAGCCGACCCCGAGATCGAGACCGAGGCCGAGACGCTCGGAAGGACCCAGTAGCAGCGCACCCGGCAGTGGAAAAGTTCAATAGAGCCTGAACCAGCAACAGCGTCCCCTGATCCACTGGCTGGTGGAAGGGGGCGGAGAGTGCGGAACAGCCTGGCAGACGGGGAAGGAGCGAGAGGCAGCGGAGTCAGCCGCCCGGAGAATGGAGTGAACACTGCACCTACATGGCAGCCCACAACTTGCGGCAGCATAAAATAAATAGGGAGAGACACCTGTGGGGTAACAAGTCAAGTAAGTGGTTAGCTAGAAGAGTAAAAGAGCAGAAAAACAGGACCTACATACCGAAGCTCAGAGATAAAGAGGGGGAGATGAAGTTTGCAACACCGGATATTGCAGAGAACTTCCATCTATATTATAGCGCCCTATACAACATAGGCACTAGAAGGGAGGAAGGGGGGAAAAGGAAAGAAGCTATCAGGGAATATCTAGAGAAGCTCGACTGTTTAAAAGTTATACGTGACGAGATGCAGGAATTAGAGACCCCTATCTCAGTTATGGAAGTGGAAAGGGCAATTAAAGAAACAGCTCTTGGGGGAAGCCCTGGCCCAGATGGCTATTCTATTTTATATTACAAAAAATTTCAACGTTTTTTGGCACCCAAACTATGTGAATATTTCAATGAGGTGGGGGACGGGGGGGCCTTTCGTGAAGAGGCCCTGCTCGCTCACATCACATTGATCTTAAAGGAAGGTAAGGACCCTGCAGCAATGGAGAGTTATAGGCCGATCTCATTGTTGAATACGGACATGAAGATCTATGCGAAAATCCTGGCCGAGCGATTGAAAACACTCCTCCCCGAGTGGATCCATACCGACCAGGTGGGATTCGTGCGGGGACGAGAGGGGAGGGATAATTCTTTGAAGTCAATTATGTTGATACAGGAAGCATCTAGAAGAGAGACTCCCACACTGCTCTTGTCGGTGGATGCCGAGAAGGCCTTTGATAGAGCAGATTGGGAGTTCATAAATGGGACTTTAGAATATATTGGCTTAGGCGAGAGAATGATGAAGTGGGTAAAAGCGTTATACAATAAACCGACAGCTAGGATCAAGGTGAACGGCTCCCTGTCTCGCCCCCTTGAATTGCTCAACGGGACGAGACAGGGATGCCCCTTATCCCCGATCCTCTTCGTGATTGCCTTGGAGCCGTTGCTGGCAGCGATCCGGGGTAACCAGGATCTGCGAGGAATTGGAGTAGGAGGTAGAGAGTATAAGGTCTCTGCATTTGCTGATGATCTGCTACTATATATTACACACCCCAGAATATCGATCCCGGCGACAGTGAAGGAAATGGAACAGTACGGTCGACTATCAAACTTTAAAATCAATCTATCCAAAACAGAAATATTACATTTGAACTTATCTGAAGAGGATCAGAGAGATTTAGCCGCCAGCCTACCTTTTAGATGGAGTGGAGGGGAACTGAGCTACCTGGGGATAAAATTAACGGCAAAAAGGGCGAATTTGTACGAAGCTAATTATATGCCTCTGCTCAATAAAATCAAATCCCAAATGGAAAATATGAAACATAAAGGAATATCTTGGATGGGCAGAGTGAACACAATAAAAATGTTTATACTACCGACGGTATTATATACATTTCAAATGGTCCCTATCCCCCTGTCGGGAAGTTTCTTCAGAAAATTAAAATCTCTAGTCCTTGCATTTATATGGCACCCAAAAAAACCGCGCATTGCACATAGGGTCCTCGTAAAGGAAAAGGAAAAAGGAGGAGTGGGTCTCCCAGACTTCAAAAAATATTATGAAGCCATAATACTATCCAGGATAGCAGATTGGATACATAACTTAAAGGGGAAGAGTTGGGCGGAGCTGGAAACTAGATTAACCTCCTCGCGCCCGCCCTATAGCCGAATTACGGCCGTAGAGCAGGCGCGTTCGTTTGGGCGGTCGTCCCTGGACGGCCTGATGTTTACTTCCGCAATGCGCGCCGCCGCGGGCGCGCATCGCGGAAGTTCTGTGTTCGCCGTGTCCCCCGGGGACAGGCAAACACAGATCGCTGTAAACGGCCAATCACAGCGGCCGTTTACAGCGTGATCGGCGTGTCCAATGGGAGATGATCTCATATGTAAACATATGAGATCATCTCGCAGCGCCGCTCTCCTTCCTCGCACAGACAGTGCGAGAGGGGAGAGATGAACGGCTGCAGCGGCAGCCGTTCTGATTCCGGAAAAAAAAAAAAAAAAAAAAATGAAATAAAAAGTGCCATCCGCCCCCAGCAGTGCCATCCGCCCCCAGCAGTGCCATCCGCCCCCAGCAGTGCTATCTGCCCCAGTGCCATCCACCCCAGTGCTACCTGCCCCCAGTGCTATCCACCCCAGTGCTACCTGCCCCCAGTGCCATCCACCCCAGTGCTACCTGCCCCTAGTGCCATCCACCCCAGTGCTACCTGCCCCCAGTGCCATCCACCCCAGTGCTACCTGCCCCCAGTGCCATCCACCCCAGTGCTACCTGCCCCCAGTGCCATCCACCCCAGTGCTACCTGCCCCCAGTGCCATCCACCCCAGTGCCACCTGCCGTCAGTGCCACCTGCCCCCAGTGCCACCTGCCCCCAGTGCCACCTGCCGTCAGTGCCACCTGCCGTCAGTGCCACCTGCCGTCAGTGCCACGTGTCATCAGTGCCACATAGTGCCATCTGTCATCAGTGCCACGTATCAGTGCCATTTGTCATCAGTGCCACCTGTCAGTGTCACGTGCCATCTGTTGTCAGTGTCACGTGTCATCAATGCCACTTATCAGTGCCATCTGTCATCAGTGTCACGCGTCATCGGTGGCATGTATTAGTGCCATCTGTCATCGGTGGCACATATTAGTGCCACGTATTAGTGCCATCTGTCATCGGTGCCACGTTTCAGTGCCACGTGTCATCAGTGCCACGTATTAGTGCCACGTGTCATCAGTGCCACGCGTCATCAGTGCCACATATTAGTGCCATCTGTCATCAGTGCCACATATTAGTGCCATCTGTCATCAGTGCCACCTGTCATCATTGCCACGTATCAGTGCCATCTGTCATCAGTGTCACGTGTCATTGTCCTGGTGCTTCAAAAGTGTAATAAATAGTCAACAAGTTAGATGTGTAACTTATGTTCCTAGAACACATGATGGCGCTACCTGCATGTTGGGCCTCTCTATGTGGCCAGGCTGTGAAAAAGTCCCACACATGTGGTATTGTAATACTCAGGAGGAGTAGCAGAATTTTTTGGGGGGTGTCATTTGTGGTATACACATGCCATGTGAGAGAAATAACCTATTACAATGACAATTTTGTGGAGAAAAAAAAAAAAAATGAAAAATCTTAATTTTGCAAAGAATTGTGGGAAAAAAATGACAACATCAAAAAGCTCACTATACCTCTTACTAAATACCTTGGAATGTCTACTTTCCAAAAAGGGGTCATTTGGGGGGTATTTGTACTTTCCTGACTTGTTCGGGTCACAAGAAGCGAGATAGGTCACCAGTACATCAGATGTGATCAATTTTGTGCGATTCGCACCACAGCTTGTAGACTCTCTAACTTTCACAAAGACCAAATAATATCCACTAATTTGGGTTATTTTTACCAAAGACATGTAGCAGTATAAATTGTGACCAAAATTTATGAAGACAAATTAATAATTTGCATAATTCTGTCACAGAAACAAAGAAATATGCGTTTTTTTTCAAAATTTTCGGTCTTTTTTCATTTATAGCGCAAAAAATAAAAACCCCAGAGGTGATCAAATACCACCAAAAGAAAGCTCTATTTGTGGGAAAAAAAGGACAAAAAATTCATTTGGGTACAGTGTTGCATGACTGAGTAATTGTCATTCAAAGTGTGAGAGCACCGAAAGCTGAAAATTGGTCTGGGCAGGAAGGTGTTTAAGTGCCCTGTAAGCAAGTGGTTAAGCGGGACGGAATTAGCAAAAATGATTTGGATACCGGCCCAGGTACGGAACTTAGGAACAGGCACTAGTATAATCACAAGACACACATTTAGAATATGGGATAAAATAAATAAGCTTCACAATTGGACATGTAACTCCCCATTAATGTCACTACTAGACACAAAATATTTTTTGCCAGGAATGGAAGAGCGGCTGTATTATAGTAGATGGACACAGAAGGCAGAAGTAACACTAGGAGAGGTGATTAAAGGGGATAAGATTTTAACGTATAGGGAAATCACTCAAGAATGGGGACACAGACCATTAGATAAATGGAGACATAACCAATTACTACACTTCACACAAGGGCTTCCACAGCCCCTACGAGGAATGAATGAGTTAAGGCCACTAGAAAAATTATTTAAGGATTAGTGAAAAGGGTCTCTAAATTATATAAAATATTAAGAGGTGAGGGAGAGGGGGAATTACCTGTATATTTAGGGAAATGGGAAGGGGAATTGGGGACACTTAGAAACGACGAGCACAGAAGGAAACTATTAATAATGACATATGCACTAGCGAAAGATTCACGAACATATGAAATGGCATACAAATTAATAGCGAGGTGGTACATGACGCCCACAAGAATGCAGAAGCTAAGAGGTGGAGAGGAATTGATGTGTTGGAGGGAATGCAAGGAACAAGGGTCGTTTAAACACATATGGTGGGAGTGCCCAAAAATAAGACCTTTTTGGGATAAGATAATTGAAAACATATTCTTGATAACCGGAAGGAGGATTAGGAAATGCCCATGGGCCTGCCTGTTTCACGATACAGACATGGGAGTTAGGCAGTACAAAGCTACGCTCGTCCCTTATCTTCTGAATGCAGCCAAAGCCTTAATCCCAAATCATTGGGGAGACCCTCAGGGGCCGACAATTCTTGAGTGGGTGAAGAGGGTGGAGCAGAGCAGGCTGATTGAAGATTCGATCAATAAAACCCAGGAGATAGAAAGTGAAATCCAAGGGAAATGGCAAAAATGGCTGACATTTTTAGAGAGTGGGAACTGCCATGTCTGATCAGTAGGGGAAGGGAGCAGGGAGGAGGACGAAGGACACGGGAGGAGATGGGGGGGTATATCTCCGCCAAATTTTTTTTGTTTGTTTTGTTTGTTTGTTTGCCCAAGGGGGGGGAGGGAGGTGGGGTTTTTTAAATGTATTTTGTAAGATGAGAGGTGTAAGGAGTCTTTTGGTCTGCGTGATATACTGTACGACTCCACTCTCAAGAATTGTATAAACATGTTTGAATATTGCATTAAAAAAGAAAAATAAAGAATATATAAAAAAACAAAACAAAGGGGAGTGCACACAATACTAGCAGACCGAAAGAAACAGTAGGTGACCCAATTAACAATGGGAGAGACACAAACTTGTATATTCTGTCCACTAGAAAATTCATCAGAATACAATGTCCCAGCAGTCTGATACAGTGGAATTAAAGGGATTGTAAAGGTATTTTTTTTTTCTTAAAATAACAAACATGTTATACTTACCTCCACTGTGCAGCTCGTTTTGCACAGAGTGGCCCCGAACCTGCTCTTCTGGGGTCCCTCGGCGGCTGTCTCTGCTTCTTCCCGCAGGTACTTCTCACGTTAATGCGAGCTCCCTCGAATGGTGAGAAACACCTGTGGGCGCGCTCCTGTGATACAGCCGGGGGTTATAGCCACTCGCTGTATCACACGGCCCCGCCCCCTGGCGCGCCGCGTCATTGGATGTGATTGACAGCAGTGTGAGCCAATGGCTGCACTGCCTTCAATCCATCCACTCCAGCCAATCAGCGGCCAGGCTGAGTGGTGAAGAGGAAGTTGGGGGCGAGCGCGGGACTTTCAAGGGGTGAGGTAAGTAAAACGGGGGGCTGGGGGGGCCGGCACTGTCAGATGTTTTTTCACCTTAATGCATAGAATGCATTAAGGTGAAAAAACATTTACCTTTACAACCCCTTTAATATATTTTAATAGATCTCTTGAGGATTATGGTTAATAAATATTTCTGTCCCAAGTGAAGGAGCCTCTCCAACTCAGTCTGCAGGGGGTTCACCATATTTCCTCTGACCATTAGCCTGTACAAGATTAACATTACACCTTTCCATCCACTCTAGACGGGAAGCTTTATTGACCTTATTCAGAGAATTAATCCAAGCCACCCTCTCAGCGTCCATTAAGTGGTTGTCCATCATTATAGAATGATCTGCTTTCTCCGTGAGCCATAATCAGTGGGTAGAAGGCTTTCCCCTAGTCCTCTGTAAAATTCCTTGTTCTGAGTGGGGCTGCCACATACATATAATGGGAATGTGGAGCTTTCAGAAGCAAAACCATCATGAGATTCTCAGGTCCATGGGGACCATTTTATTAAATAAAGTCTGTCCAAGAAGGACTCCGTAAAATATAAAAATTATTCAAATGTAACGGTTACTTAGACATTTTACCTAAAGTAGCCTTTCACAACAAGGGTGCTGCCTGAGGTCGTTAAGGGTGATACAGCATCCTGGTTGAGAAAATGGGTGGATCAAGTGCTTAGTGTGCCTATGTGTAGATTTTCGGCTCTGCTGGTCTCAGCCCTGTATAAATAGACCGACAGAGCTCTGAATTCTACAAATGCACACTGGGAGCTTGATCAGGAAAATCTACAGTGAAGCAGAACAGTGAAAGGAAGAGGTGTCTTCCTGAGTCCTGATTTCTCCACCTCACCCTGACAGGCAGCAGTGCAAACGAACCATTCACCCGATAATACAAGTGCAGGCAAAGTCTGAATTTGGCATAAAGGCTATGTGTGTGCATGTATGTATACAGAAGTTTATGTGTAGGCAGGTTGTCTACGGTTTTATAGCTAGACAGTGGCTGACCCAGGCTGGACTACTACCTTTATGGAGGTATTCCTGGGCAGTCTGCTAGAGATACTGTAGTTAGGGACATTTTAAGGACATGTTCATGTTGGACTGTACTGTTCTGATAACGCAAGTAAAAATTGCATCAACTGTTCTAAGCCTGGTCTCAAGTCATTTACAGGTATGCATATTAGTGCATCGACTGTTCGAAGCCTGGTCTAAAGGTTTTTAAAGGGGTGCATATTGGTTCCTGGCATATCAAATGAACTAGGGACAGTAAAGCAGATATGGGGTATGAAGCAAAGCCATTACAAGGGTCTACTCAGCAAGCTAAGCAGGAAGAGTATAGAGTATTTAATTTGCTATGGGTAACCAAGGGCTACTGCAAGGTAAACGTCATCAAGCGTGGTACCTGGTGTAGGTGCTCTGGTAGGGAGGGGGTCGGTGATTTGGTTCCCTCCCTTGCAGTTTCCAGTAGCAACCGGAACTGAATCAATCTTTTTGAAGACCCATAGTCCAGTCAATTGATATGGAAGAGTAACAGTTAATTATGTGCATGGCAGCACTCCATTCTGTCACTGGGAGTGAGGTGCCAAGGTATGCTGGACTGGTGGAGATGGCTTGGTCTCAGCAATGTCCTCCCCAAATGCTATATTTAGCAGGAGAAATGCGTGTAGTGACTCGATTCTCACATGACCGCAGTCCCCACCTGGTTCTGGACACTAATGAGTGCATACACTGTGAAAAGTACCCCCACAGCTGTTAGCCTGTGACTTGTATGGCTGGGCAACCACATGATGGAGAAAACAGAAGGGGTAGCTCATGGAGTGTTGGTTCTAACTTTAAGGATGCTTAGTTGCTCCGTATAACAGGGTCAGAGATGCCAGTACTGAAGACCAGTGAGTTTCAGATGAGAAAAGCCATACATAAGTCACAGAGACATAGAAAGATGAGAAGAATTTCATAGCTCATACTGATATATTGCAATTACACACATTTCTTTCCCAATTACTGTGGTATTAACAACTGAATATTCGATTGTAAGTGACTAATTTGCTCTAAATTGCTTCATTATTTGTTTTTCTGCACCTTATGTCACACCTTAAAAATCCTGCCAATGCTAACCTATCTGTAAAAGATAGCAGAAGCTCATGCGATTAGAAAGTTAATAATATACTTCAATAAAAGTATATGCCATACACACCCACTGTACATAAAATAGCAGAAACAGTAAAATAAAGTAGATGGTGGGAGCAAACGTGCAAGATTGGTGCAGCGTTCTCTTCTCCCCTTACATAAACATTCCATTAAATAACCAGACCAACATCTTTTCCAGCTGGGTTGATACATTTTATTGGGTATCAGACACAGCTTGATAAAATCTAAACAATAAACAAGTATACCGTCAAGACATGACCAAATGCAGAATTTCTTTCGTAGTGCTGCGTGGCGTAACACTTCTTTGCCACCAATTTTCAATTTTTTTTCAGAAATCATTTCAGTCCCCATCCACCAAGGTTAGGCTCAGGGGCGTACTTGGGCTTCCTGCTAACAATTATATTGATGACTCAGTACTAGGGATGAGCTTCGTGTTCGAGTCGAACATACGTTCGACTCGAACATCGGCTGCTCGCCCGTTCGGCGAATTCCGAACGTTATGGGCCGTTCGCGCCAAATTCGTGTGGCGCTCACGGCCCACAATGCACTGCGTCATCGCAGTGCATTGCTGGCTCATGATTGGCCAAGCATGCACTGTGACCCCGCATGCTTGGCCAATCACAGCGCCAGCAGCGAGGAGAGCCATGATTGGCCATAGGCAGGATGCCTGTGGCCAATCATAGCTCAGGCTGTGTAGTACATACCCCACACTATATAAGGCCGCCAGCGCGGCGGCTTTGTGTAGTGTGTTGGCGTCTGAAGCAGCTAGTGGGTGTTCTGTGTACCTTCAACACAGTACACTCGTTATCGGCCAATTTTCGATCTTGCTCTTCTGTAGTGGTTGTTGTCTGCTTGCCCTGACCGCAGTATACACCGCTATATTCACCTCACCTATATAGCTAGTGATCTATCTTTTATAATAGAGCTTGCAGTCAGTAGTGTTAGGAGCTTGTGCATGCTGTCTGCGTGCTCTGTACCCAGTACACACCGCTATATCCACCTACATAGCTCTTCTCTATTTGAGCCCACTTGCCATCTGCAGGAGTTATTGGAAGTTGTGTGTGCCTCCAGCACAGCACAGTATACATCTGTATATACCCCTTTATCTCTGGTGTTCTATAATAAAGGCATCTGCAGGAGTTAGTGGGTGTTGTGTGACTCCAGCACAATATACACCTGTATCTACCGTTTATTGCTGTTCTCTAATAGAGCCATCTGCAGGGCTTAGTGGGTGTTGTGTGACTCCATTACAGTATACCCCTTTATCTCTGGTGTTCTATAATAAAGGCATCTGCAGGAGTTAGTGGGTGTTGTGTGCCTCCAGCACAATATACACTACCCAACTGCTGTTTTACCCAACTCCCATTACCATGTCTGGAAGGCCAGCAAGGAGAGGCAGACAGGCGCGAGCCGATAAAAGAGGGCAAGCAGGCTCTGTGTCTAGAGACAACAGTGCTGGTCATGGACGCGGTGCATTGTCATCAGCACGTGGCCATGGGACACGCTTGTCCTTCTTTTCGGCAGCTGGACATGTTGAACCGCAACATGCCAACGACTTGGTAGAGTGGATGACCAAGCCCTCTTCATCCTCCTCATCCTCTCTCACCCAGTCTCAGGGTACTAGCAAAGCAGCTGCCAACGCATCGTCTTCCCTCCTCTCAATGTCATCATCAGTGACTCCTTCCCTAGACCCACCACGTCCTCCTGAGGAGTCTCCTGAACTCTTTGAGCACAGTGTTGGATACATGCTCCAGGAGGATGCCCAGTGTTTTGTAGGCTCTGATGATGACACTCAGCTAGAGGAAGGCAGTAGCGTGAGCGCAGAGAGAGGGGATGCTCAAGAAGGACATTAATCTGGCAGTCATGTTCCACAAGCTGCAGCATACTGCCAGGTTTGCTACAGCGATGAAGAGGGAGGGGATGATGAGGGCACTGACTCCACGTGGGTGCCTGGTAGGAGAGAGGAGGAGGAGGAGGAGGAGGCACATGTCCAACGAGGCAGGATGCCCCCCGGGGGCCAGCTTAGGGGCAGCACACCGACTGAATCACACCGCAGAGCTCAGCCTGTGCAGGGCGCTGCCTCTGCGCGTTATTCTAAAAGTTCTTTGGTGTGGGCCTTTTTTGAGACGAGTGCATCAGATCGCACCGCTACTATTTGCAACATATGTCTCAAGCGTATCTCGCGTGGCCAAAACATCAGCCGCTTGGGCACCGCATGCTTGACCAGACATATGTTGACCTGCCATGCAGCTCGTTGGCAAGTGTACCTCAAAGACCCACACCAAAGAATAAAGAGGACCTCTCCTTGCTCCTCATCAGCTGGCATCTCCAACCCCACTAGACCTTCAGTCCTCTCTGAAACCTGCTCTGAGAGGAATGAAGGTGTAGAATTAGGTGTGTCACAGCCAAGTGCTTCCAGGCACTCTGCTAGCAGTACACCCACGTCCGATTATAGCAGGCAAATGTCCCTGCCCCAGCTGCTGGACCGGCGAAAGAAGTTCACTCCCAGCCATCCACATGCCCAGCGGTTGAATGCTAGCTTGGCTAAATTGCTAGCACTTCAACTGCTGCCTTTTCAGTTGGTAGACTCGGCCCCCTTCTGTGAGTTTGTACAATGTTCGGTTCCTCAGTGGCAGGTCCCCAAACGCCACTTTTTCTCACGGAAGGCGATTCCGGCTCTCTACCGGCATGTGGAAGGCAATGTCCTTGCCTCGCTGGACAGGGCGGTCAGCGGTAAGGTGCATATTACCGCTGACTCATGATCCAGCAGGCATGGACAGGGACGTTACCTGTCTTTCACTGCCCATTGGGTCACTCTTCTGGCAGCTGGGAAGGATGCAGGACAAGGTGCAGTAGTGTTGGAGGTTGTTCCACCACCACGCCTCCAAAATGCTACTATTGGTTGTGACACACCTCTCTCCTCCACCCCCTCCTCTTCTTCTTCCTCCATGGCCTCTTCCAGTGCTCTGTCCTCAGAACCAGCGGTGCTCCGTAGGCGTTCCAGGGGCTACGCAAGTACGCAGGCAAAACGATGCCATGCCGTGCTTGCGCTGGTTTGTTTGGGGGACAGGAGCCACACTGGGGCAGATGTTTTGTCAGCTCTGCAGTGGCAGGCCGAGAGGTGGTTGACGCCATGCCAGCTTAAGCCAGGAATGGTGGTTTGTGACAATGGCACCAACCTCCTCTCAGCCCTCCGACAGGGACAACTGACTCATGTGCCCTGTGTAGCTCACGTCCTTAACCTGGTAGTGCAGCGGTTCTTGGGCAGGTACCCCGGCTTACAGGATGTCCTGAAGCAGGCCAGGAAAGTCTGTGTGCATTTCCGCCGATCATTTAATGCCTGTGCTCGGCTGGCTGAGCTCCAAAAGGAGTTGAACCTGCCCAAGAACCGCCTTATATGTGACATGCCCACCAGGTGGGACTCAACGTTGGCCATGCTGCAGCGGCTGCACACGCAGCAGAGGGCCATCAATGAGTACCTGTGCGACTACGGCACCAGGACAGGGTCAGGGGAGCTCGGTTTTTTCTCACCACGCCAGTGGGGCATGATCAGGGATGCATGCACTGTCCTGTCACCGTTTGAGGAGGCCACAAGGATGGTGAGCAGTGACAGTGCATGCATCAGTGACACTGTACCTCTTGTCCACCTCTTGGAGCATACGCTGCGTGGAATAATGGACAGGGCACTTGAGGCAGAACAGAAAGAGGAGGACTTCCTTGCCTCTCAAGGCCCCTTTTATCCAGACAGTGTTCCTGCTGTGCCACCCATCACACAGGAAGAGGATGAGGAGGAGGAAGAGGAGGAGGAGGATGATTGTGTCAGCATGGAGGTGGAGGCTGGCACTCAGCATAAGCAGCAGCAGTCTTGTAGGGATGATTTACAGTCCCAAGAAACACGTGGACTTGTACGTGGCTGGGAGGAGGTAGCTGCGGATCATGTTGCCCTTAGTGACCCAGAGGACTCCGGACCGAATGCCTCAGCTAACCTACGCTGCATGGCCTCCCTGATCCTGCGAAGCCTGCGGAAGGATCCTCGTATTCTTCGGATCAAGGAGAGGGACCATTACTGGCTGGCCACTCTCCTTGATCCATGGTACAAGGGTAAGGTTGCCGACCTTATCTTGCCATCGCAGAGGGAGCAGAGGATGAGACATCTCCGGGAGGCCTTGCAGAAAGGTCTCTGCAACGCGTTCCCAGAGACTGGGAGGTTACAAACTCCTGGTCCTGGACAACGTGTTGCTGAGGCATCGGTCAGAAGGAGCGGTGGAGAAGGTGGCCGTCTGACTGATGCTTTCAGACAATTTTTTAGTCAGCAGCCCCAAGGTATGATCGGTTCCAGCAACCATCGCTAGCGTCTGATTTACATGGTGCAGGAATACCTAGGGGCAAGGTCAGACTTGGACACCTTTCCCACCGAAAATCCTCTGGCTTACTGGGTCTTGAGGATGGATCACTGGCCAGAGCTTGCACAGTATGCAATTGAGCTACTGGCCTGTCCTGCATCCAGCGTTGTTTCGGAACGCACCTTCAGTGCTGCTGGTGGCTTTGTTACCGATCACAGGGTGCGCCTGTCCACCGAATCAGTTGATCGACTGACCTTCATCAAGATGAATCAGTCTTGGATCACCCACAGCTACCAAGCACCTGAAGCTGATGTAACCGAATAATTTTTTTTGAAATATCACATCCCTTCAAGACTGCCTATGCTGATGCTGAGTGACTGTCCTGTTATGTTGATTGTCTATCCTCTTCCTCCTCCGCTGATATGTTGGAAGAACATTTCTGGTTCTGGGTGATGCCATCAGCCCAATTTTTCTGCCCCTGTTTAACAGGGGCATTTAATTACAATTTTTGATGCAATGCTTTGCAGCAGGGCTAATTCCTGCAATAAAACTAGAGTATATGGGAGAGGTTGCAGTGTCGTGGCACCAGCACCAGTGCCTATTCTGCCAATTCTTGATATAATATTTCACAGGAGGGCCCATTCCTGTGCCCACCCAGAGTAACTGTAAGGACTTATAGTGTTGTGGCACCAGCACCACAACCACCAAAGGTAAATTTTTCTACCACTGTTCAACAATGGCATGTAATTACAATTCTTGATATAATCGTTCACAGCAGGGCGCTCCAGCGCCCACCAAGAGTCACTTTGAGGGCTTACAATGTTGTGGCAAAACCAACACCTTCTTCCGCCATTTCTGCAGAGCATATAGGGCAGGCCCCTACTTTCAAACATCCAACTTACAAACATCTCCTACTTGCAAACGGAAGGAGACAACAGCAAGTGAGATGAAAAAAGATGGACGACAAAACAAATTATACAGGGGTGATAACCCTTCCCTATGTTTTCCAAAAAGCTTAAAAATTGTTTTTTTGACTGGAGCTACACTTTAAAAATGTACCAGTTGAAAATTACAAACAGATTCAACTTAACACAACAAACCTACACAGTCCCTGTCTTGTTTGCACCGCCTGTATACTGCTGTTCTGAGTATATAGGGCCTGTGGGCCACACGCATTTCCTTTTTTTAATATGGGTACGGGGTTCCCCTTAATATGCGTACAAGACCCAAAGGGGCTGGTAATGGGCAGGGAGGGCTACCCATGCCATTTTTCTCAATGATTTTCAACCATATTGCAGGAACCAGATATAACATTAAAACCGCAAGCAGTTTTCAATGATGTTATTTCTGTTTAATGTCATTTTGTGCAGGGACTGTTCTAAACACGGGAAACACGTGGCACTTCACAGGCATACTACAGACACCCCCCAGGCACCATATTTAAAGGAATATTTCACTTTTTTTTTCACTTTAATCGTCATTAAAATCAGTGCTCCCGCCAAAACGGCCATTTTTGAAAACATTTTAGGCATTGACCCATGTCCCCTGGGGCAGGAGCCAGGTCCCCAAACCCTTTTTAGGACAGTATCTTGCATATTAGCCGTTAAAATTAGCACTTTTAATTTCGAACGTTCGAGTCCCATAGACTTCAATGGGTTCTAAAGTTCGTTCGAATTTGGGGTCCGTTCGAAAGTTCTGGAGCGAACCGAACCGGGGGGTGTTCGGCTCATCCCTACTCAGTACCTAATAATCAAACCAATGGCCCAATATAAAATTACATGTCAGAACACAAATATTCAAAGCAAACCGATTACACGTCTTGTATTCTGAAAAGCTAATACATGAGTACCTGAAGACAGCAAAACAACGGAGGCTACCATTTATAATCCCACTGATATGATATGCATTTTTTTTTTTTATCCCAAATCATGAGCACCAATTGCTTCTAGCAATGGTGGGAGCAGACAGACTTCTCTTGATGAAAAATGTGCAGACTGAGGGAGTTATGTTCTTCCAGCTGGATTAGTGTATTTCTGCACTTGCCCCATCTATGAAGATAGATGGGCTGGTCAGTTGGAACATCAATGAGGTCCCCTATCAAATTTGTTCGTTTTTCAGTGCCTTTATTCCCCAGTCCTGGAAAAGAGCACTCATATCATCCGATTGGTGGAATGTTGCGCACTCCTGCATTACAGTGTCAAGAAAGCATGTCTACGCTATTGCTCCTGTTGCAAAGAAATTAGATCTTTGATCTTTTTAATCTGTTCCTGCTGCCTGCCTACATTGACTTTAGTCACCTCTGGCCATTCAACCTGCCAGTCAATGGGATGCTTTACTCTTAGGCCGCGTACACACGGGCGGACTGTTCGCCCAACCTTGTCCGCTGAACAGTGTTTGGGCGGACAGTCCGCTCGTGTGTGGGCTTTCAGCGGACAGTTTGACGGACAAAGTCTTTCGGAAATTCCGAAAAACTGTCCGCTGAAACTGTGTTTGAGCGAACAGTCCGCCCGTGTGTAGGCTACTTTCGAAATGAGCAAACTGTTCCCACTCGGAGGAAAGTCTGCTCATTTCGAGCGCGTGTGAAGGTAGGCGGGGCCCGCGACGGAGACGTCGCGGGCTCCGCCGCCTGGAATGGGCTTAAAGGGGAACCCCAACGCCGAAAAAAATCGGCGTGGGGGTTCCCCCAAAGTCCACAACAGGCCCTTGTCCGAGCACGCTACCCGGCCGGCCAGGAAAGGGGGGCGAGCGAGCGCGCCCCCCCTCCTGAGCCGTACCAGGCCGCGTGCCCTCAACATGGGGGGTGCCTTGGGGAAGGGGGGGCCGCGCGGCCCCCCCACCCCAAAGCACCTTGTCCCCATGTTGATGAGGACAAGGGCCTCTTCCCGACAACCCTGGCCGTTGGTTGTCGGGGTCTGCGGGCGGGGGGCTTATCGGAATCCGGGAGCCCCCTTTAAGAAGGGGGCCCCCGGATACCGGCCCCCCACCCTATGTGAATGAGTATGGGGTACAATGTACCCCTACCCATTCACCTGTGAAATAAAGTACAAAAAAAAACACAACACAGAGAAAAAATATTTTATTGCACAGCTCCGGGGGTCTTCCGTCTTCGGGGGTCTTCTCGCCGGACTCCTCCGCTATCTTCGTGTAGCTCTTTTAATAGCGGAGGAGCCCGGCTTTCTTCCTCCCCGCCGCCGGCCTCTTCTCCCGACTTCGGGGGTCTTGTCCCCCTCTTCGGTTCTTCTGCCGGGCCGCCGCGCCTTCTTATAGCTCTTTTACAGGCGGTGGCCCGGTCTTCTGTCGCCGCTGCCTTCCGTTCTTCTGTCGCCGCCTTCGGTTCTTCTGCCGGGCCACCGCGCCTTCTTGTAGCTCTTTTACAGGCGGTGGCCCGGTCTTCTGTCGCCGCTGTCGCTGTCGCCGTCGCCGCCGCCTTCCGTTCTTCTTCTTCTTCTTGTTCTTGTTCTTCTTCTTCTTGTTCTTCTTCCCCAGGAGATGTTGACACGTCGCTCTCTCCGGCCGGAATGCCAGAGCCGCGCTGTGCGGTCACTTATATAGTGACAATGGGGCGGTGTCACATGGTATATGTCACATGGGTTGGTCACATGGGTTGATGTCACATGGGGACTATGACATCGTAAGGGGGCGGGGTCACCATGTGACCAACCCATGTGACATATACCATGTGACACCGCCCCATTGTCACTATATAAGTGACCACACAGCGTGGCTCTGGCATTCCAGCCGGAGAGAGCGACGTGTCAACATCTCCTGGGGAAGAAGAACAAGAAGAAGAAGAAGAACGGAAGGTGGCGACGGCGACAGCGGCGACAGAAGACCGGGCCACCGCCTGTAAAAGAGCTACAAGAAGGCGCGGTGGCCCGGCAGAAGAACCGAAGGCGGCGACAGAAGAACGGAAGGCAGCGGCGACAGAAGACCGGGCCACCGCCTGTAAAAGAGCTATAAGAAGGCGCGGTGGCCCGGCAGAAGAACCGAAGAGGGGGACAAGACCCCCGAAGTCGGGAGAAGAGGCCGGCGGCGGGGAGGAAGAAAGCCGGGCTCCTCCGCTAGTAAAAGAGCTACACGAAGATAGCGGAGGAGTCCGGCGAGAAGACCCCCGAAGACGGAAGACCCCCGGAGCTGTGCAATAAAATATTTTTTCTCTGTGTTGTGTTTTTTTTGTACTTTATTTCACAGGTGAATGGGTAGGGGTACATTGTACCCCATACTCATTCACATAGGGTGGGGGGCCGGTATCCGGGGGCCCCCTTCTTAAAGGGGGCTCCCGGATTCCGATAAGCCCCCTGCCCGCAGACCCCGACAACCAACGGCCAGGGTTGTCGGGAAGAGGCCCTTGTCCTCATCAACATGGGGACAAGGTGCTTTGGGGTGGGGGGGCCGCGCGGCCCCCCCTTCCCCAAGGCACCCCCCATGTTGAGGGCACGCGGCCTGGTACGGCTCAGGAGGGGGGGCGCGCTCGCTCGCCCCCCTTTCCTGGAGCGGCCGGGTAGCGTGCTCGGACAAGGGTCTGTTGTGGACTTTGGGGGAACCCCCACGCCGATTTTTTTCGGCGTTGGGGTTCCCCTTTAAGCCCATTCCAGGCGGCGGAGCCCGCAACGTCTCCTTCGCGGGCCCCGCCTACCTGTACACGCGCTCGAAATGGGCGGATTTGCCTCCGCCTTACGTGGGCGAGTCCGTTCATTTCAAAAGTTGAGCGAACTGTTTGTCAAACAGTTCGCTGAAACAGTCCGCTCAAAAAGTGCCGTGTGTGGCCATGTCCGTCCATGCTAATTTTGAGCGGACTGTTTGCCGAGACTGTTTGACAAACAAAGTTGGGCGAACAGTCCGCCCGTGTGTACGCGGCCTAACTCTTAGATTTTAAATTTTTTCACTGCAGCATGTCAAGAAATGGAAGAAAAGAAAAGTCAGTCCCCCAGCTCACTTTCAACTAACCAATTTAGGCTGGATTCACACCTATGCATTTTTAGTGCATTTTGCAGATTTGCACTACAGCCCATTTAACATGATTTCCTATGGAACACGTTCTGTAGTGCAAATCTGCAAAATGCAAAAAGCACAAAAAATGCATAGGTGTGAATCCAGCCTAAGGGACTGCTCACAGCACATCCACTGATGGTGCCAATGTCTGCAGCCCTGAATTATGTTACCCTCTGGCCTAAGGCTGGATTCACACCTATGCATTTTTAGTGCATTTTGCAGGTTTGCACTACAGTCCATATAACATGGTATCCTATGGAACACATTCTGTAGTGTAAATCTGCAAAATGCAAAAAGCACTAAAACTGCATAGGTGTGAATCCAGCCTAATGCCCCGTACACACGAGCGGACTTTTCGACATCCAAACTCCGACGGACTGAGTCCGTCAGACTATCCGATCGTGTGTGGGCTGCAACGGACTTTAGCTTCGCTAAAGTCTGACGGACTTTAGAAATGAAGCATGCTTCAAATTTTCCCGACGGAACTCCGCCGGACCCGGTCCCCTTCGAATAATTCGCTCGTGTGTGTGCTACTCCGACGGACTAAAACCGACGCTAGGGCAGCTATTGGCTACTGTCTATGAACTTCCTACGTCGAATCCAGTCGTACGTCATCACGTTCGACTCCGTCGGAGTTTGGTGTGATGGTGTGTGGTCAAGTCCGTTCGGTCGAAAAGTCCGCCAGAACTCCGTCGGAACTCCGGCGGAACTCCTTTGGAGGTCTGTCAGACTTAATCCCTCTCGTGTGTACGGAGCATTAGAGTCTCTCTTTCCTTTGGAGTCCTCTTTGGCTCAGATGGGTTTAGGTGGGTCCTCTGCCCTATGAGCTGACATTTCTTACCACAGTTATGTAAAACTTTATAACCAAAATGACCCAGTTAAATTCTAACTGATCTCCAGAAGCCATACATTACTTTATCTGATTTATCTGCAACTTACCCCTGAGTAGTTGGAGTTTATTGCTGTCATTCCCAAGTTAATTAAGACCATTTAATTTTGGCCTGATTCACGCTTGTGTAGGTTGAAGTTTGCATATTGCAGGTGCATTTTGTGTTTTTCAATACACATCTTTAAACCATTGAAGTTTATGGAACTAAAAACCAGAGAAAACAAACCCTGGCCCTTTCCATAAAATGCACAGATATGAACTACATCCATAGGAAACCATGTTAAATGGATTGTAGTGTGTTCCTGCAAAACTGAAAAAGCACTAAAAAATGCATAGGTGTAACCCAGGCCTTCATCTCCTTTAGATACAGTGCACCCTACTTGAAATGTAGAGGATAAGCCTGTTGCTTCTAGCAGTGCTGTTTCCAGGCTTGGGCCATAGAGGTCCTAAAGCAGTAGAGACCTTCCCTTATCGCTCGCTTTTCCAATTGTTTCTACAGGTATATGAATATAGCTTACCCTTGCTGGCCTTGTCCCTGTTTGATACAGATTATACTAAGTCGTTCATTCCCTCTGTAGATTCAGTCATGTCTCACCTTAAAGCGGGATTCCTCTGCGGTTTTG
Source organism: Lithobates pipiens (assembly GCF_037356315.1). Lineage (NCBI taxonomy): Eukaryota > Metazoa > Chordata > Amphibia > Anura > Ranidae > Lithobates > Lithobates pipiens. The sequence continues at coordinate 82,612,499 of NW_027507718.1, forward strand.
TTTTTTTCTTACCTGTGTCACTGGTGGGCGATTCCTACCGTCTCTTAGCATTCACGATCGGCGTGTTTTTGACCCCCGGAGTGACGATTTTTTTGCTTTGGATAACTTTTAAAAAAGCAGTCCGGCGGTTTCCATTTTTACTGTGGGCGTCTGAAGCCCACAGGCGTTTACTTCCTGTATGCGATGACGCTGGGCTCCCAGCATCCACCGCTCCATCTCGCGCATGCTCACTGATAGCTATAGTGGTAATAGCAGATATAGCTGCCTGCCCACTTTGAAAATGGCAATTTCGGACACGCCCTCGTCACGTGACTGGCGTCCTTCTGAAATCTCACGAGATTTCGGCATTACTATGTCCCCCATGGATTCTTGGGAAATAGCTTAGAAATTTCCCAGGGACCATTGCGAGGCCGATAACCACGCCTACTCCCACGGGAGGACAGCCCGGAAGTCAGCACAAACATCAGAAATATAAGGTAAGTACTGAATAATATTTTATTTAAGTGTTCATTACTGTAAGTATGTTAGCATGTGCTTTAAATAAGAAGAAGAAAAAAAATTAGGTACAAAACCGCTTTAATAATGCGACTATTATTCTGGTGGTGGATATACCGGATATATGGTCCAGAGTCTCCTGAAGATGCATATGGCTACTTTGGCTAAAATGCTTGTCTGGGAAACTGACGTGAAAAGTGTTTGATCCACATGCCCTTCAAGTTACAATGCCTCTTTGAACTGATCCTTGACTGTGGCGTTGAGACCTGCCAAGCTGTGCTTCTAGTTCACTCACAAAGTCTGGTATTTCAACTCCAAATCCGCAGAAAAGCTTTCTTCCACATGAAAGTTCTCTCAGACTTTCGATATTGTGTTGACGTCTGTTGACTTTTGTGGACACTTACATTACAGATGCTTGGGTGCAGGAGGTTGTATCCCAAGTTTACAACCTCAAATTTCATTCCTTGACCCCTCCTCTCTTTCTACTTTCAAATCTTAATTCATTTCCTCACAGCCTGGCAAAATGTTATCCGGCTTTCTGAGGTCTTCTGCACGAATGTGTCCAAGAGCTCTTGTACATGTGAAATGGTCCCAGGGATTTTACTTTAATCTGTTTACTGTACAACAAATTTTGTATGGAATCCACCAGATTTGTTATTCCTTCACTTCATCAGAGAGCCTTTCTGGCTTTTGTAGACAAAATTGCATGCTCTCATGTTTTGAGCAAATCACCACTTTCTGAGGACTGTTGTAGGTCACTTCACCACCAGTTTGTGGCCCTGCCATTTTACCTATCATCAGCATCTCTGATGTTCACCAAGGAGTTGGCTCCAGGTTTAGCCTGTTGCATTCTCTTGTCATCCACATTGTTGAATACTTAGACGACCTCCTGTTGAGAGAACAGGTGGCAGTGGCTCTGTCAAGCAATGGATTTCTGACCGTATAAATGTTGCAGCGGTTTGGGTGGATCCCGAACCTTCAGAAATAATTGCTAAAACGGACTCATTGCTTGGAGTATGTCGGTCTGGTCCTGGGCATTTCTCAGGCTAGTATGTTCCTTCCCCAGAAAAAGCTTCAGACTCTGGACTTAGGTGTGAACTTTTCAGTCTAGAAGCTGTCAGTCTCCAGTTCTGTATGAAAGTTGGTGGCTGATAGTAGCCGCCTTCAAGTTTGATCCCTTTGCTCAATTCCACTCCATTCTTTCATCTTGGGACAAACTGGTACAGGACAATTTGATTGACACCAAGGACCAGGCTTGATGGTTCAAGAATCTGGCTCTGGAGTTGGGGGAAGTCCTTTATTCCTGTTACTTGGAAGATTCTCACAACGAGCGCCAGCCTTTTGGATTGCAGGGGAGTCCTGGGCACCTTGTTGGTGCAGGAGACTTCGTTATCAGAGGAATATCATCTCCCAATAAATAAACATCTTGCAGCTTTGAGTCATTTCACTCTTCCATCAGTGTTAAACTAACCTATTGGAGGGCCATTTGAGCTGTAATTGGTTGGGCATCAGGCAGGAACCAGTTAGTCTTATAGCATTAAGTTAGGTAGGATGGATCCCATCCTGGGCAGAACTTCATTTTTCAGATTTTTTTAGCTAAGAACATTCTAGGTGTGGACAAATATTGGGCATGCTTTCTCAGCCAGCTGTGTCTGGGTCTGGGAGAGTGTTTTCTGCACTCTGCAATATTCCAGGACCTGTGTCACATGTGGGGGGCCCCTGAGGTGGCCTTTCTGGTTTCCAGGATCAACAACACCTGGAGAGGATTCTATCAAGGTGCAGGGATTCATCGGTTGAAGCAGTGTGTAGTGCAACCCCTGTAGGAGCCGCAAGAAAGATGCCCAGGGATACTGCCACAGTCACTCTTCGGCTCAATGAAAAGTCCAGTGGGTATCCTTTTTGTGTGTGTTTTTTTTTTTTTTTGGTAACTTGGATAGGGTTATTCAAATGAGTGGGCTAATCCTAAAACTATATACAAACGGGAGGACACTTATCTTCTGTCGAACTATATGCCTGTAGCAAACTTGAGGATTGTAATCCTCAAGAACACTCCAAGCAAAGTCCTTTCACAGGGGATTAAATAGACTAAGCTTTCCAGGGCACTGGACACTATGTCCCTTTTACACACACACACACACACACACACACACACACACTCACACACACACACCTGACTCTGACTCACAAGGGAACGGCCTCAGCCCAAAGTCTCTACGATTTCTCTCACCAGTCTGTACTCACAAATGTCCTTTTGAAAGTTGATTGCTTCCTTCTAACATCCATGTGACACCTTCACCCTGCAATACCTAACTAGATCCTCAGACGACAGTCCCACAATTCACTTTCTTTAGCTTCCAGCACAGCAAAGTAGGCCCCACAGGTCACCCATCTGAGGCCTCAATACCCCACAGGCACATGGCAGGAAGGCCTAAGGGAGCAAACAGCCCCCCCAGGTTGTGTTCTCCTTTTAAGGAAAAACATCTGGAAGCTCTGTGTCTCAGGGTATTTATACAGACCCCCAGCAACCATCTGGGTCACCCTCCTAGGGATTGACCATAAATAATAAATATAAAAAAATATAAATAAGCAAAAAAAGACAATTTGATAAGTCATTACAATAAGAGTAATTATAAGAGTTTGGGTATCCAAAGTTAGTGAATATGTACAATAAAGAAAACAAAGAAAACATGACTCACCCAAGGATTTATTCCTGATCCTTGGGTGAGTCATGTTTTCTTTGTTTTCTTTATTCTACATATTCACTAACTTTGGATACCCAAACTCTTATAATTACTCTTATTGTAATGACTTATCAAATTGTCTTTTTTTGCTTATTTATATTTTTGGCTATTATTGTAATATAATATTTTCTTATTTTGTGTGTGCTAGATACTGTAGGTGACGTTTTTCCTGATGAAGCGGTTATTTACCGCAAAACCGGTCGAACGACGCGTCCACTCTACACTCATGTAAAAACCCTCCTGTATGGGGGTTTAGTTATTTCTGTACATTATTGTTGCTCTTATATTGATTAATTATTATTATCAATATGTCCTGTTGGCCATTGTTTGCAGTTTTGTATATTTATATGTCTATTTTCTATCTTTGTTAAAATAAAATCTAATCAATTTTAAAAAATGGTTTGTAATTAGTTGATACCGTAATAGTCCCCAATATTCCCCATGCTCACAGGATTTTTTTAGAGTTATTCCCTTTTGTAGAGCTTTCTTCTCTTTTTGTTATAACTGATTTTGGACGATGGTATCTTGGTTTTTTTCATAAATTACTGAGGCGCTCCTTTAATTATGAATGGGCACAGTAACAAATGTCAATGAATCAAAAAAATCTTTAAATTAATAAATGCATTTATTTCATTCAGGTGATATTTCAAATTCATTTGATAATTGGATTTGGATAACAAATGGATCTGAATTTCATTTGTTAATTTGGATGCACATGATGCCAGTCAATATTGTACAATCAGCTCATACAATTTCTCTTGGTGGTTTGAAATAGCATCTGAAAGTATCGGACCATTCTGTTTCAAATCCATCCGATTTGATAATATATTTAATATTTAACAATCTTCTGAAAAAACTGTAATTTTTTTTTAATCTACCTGTGATATGGAAATAGCATATTACATATGAGTAAGCTTTGTCTAGTGGTCTCACAAATATTTAAGAATGCCCCCAAGCCTTGGCTAAGGGACTATACAAGGACAAAGTTTAGTTGACTCAAGTGATGTGAGTATAAACTAACTATATTGACAAGCCAGTGGGGGGTGGTTTGGCCACTTCCCTATATAAAACACACACAGCTTGTAATACGTGTCTCGCATCAGAGCTGCCTCATGGAGGCACGCATCTGTGATCACCTGTGCCATGTTGCGTGTAACAGCAAATGGGACCCGTGGCTGGAAACAAGCATCTTTAGTTAAGTATTCTTGTCATATTTTCTTTATCTGTGTCTGTCATTACTTTTACTTTTAATAAATGTTATACTTTTAAGTATTTGTGTGATCTCGCTTTGCACATATCGAACACAACCTCAAAAACATGACAAAGCAACCTATATCAACGAATATACGAAATGAATGGTGAAGATGCAAAACTAATTCTGAAAACGAACCAGGTCAACGTAACGAATATGTCAAAATAAAAATTTTCTTCAATGACCCGATGCATCCGAAAAAAAAAAAAAATTCTGGTGTACACACGTCTAACAAGTGGATGCTCTGGTGGTTTAGTGGGATCAATACACTCTGTTCTGTTAGATTGCTGCTCTGAAACTTTGCCCTACTTCTTCCTGGTACTGCTTTGCTATAAAACTGAGGCATGTGGAAGTAGGAGAGGTTATCCTGCACTGACCTACAGCTTTTTGTTTGTCATTGTCCAAACCTTGTATGTATATGTCCTTAACCTAAAGGGTAAGGACTAAAGGTGCAAGCATATCTATGGTCAACAATCTCTTTCTGCAATATTGCTGCTAAATACTGTAGATTCATGTTTACACTTTTTTATAATTTCTCAGCACACTTCCCACCAGTATTAAAAATAAATATTTGATATATTCAGTCCTAAACTTAATGTTACTAAACTCACAACAGTAAAATCAGTCCATATATGCAGTAAAGCATGCTTGTTATGCTCAATGTGGAACTGCACATGCTCAGTTTGGTGTGTATTGCTAGAGAGGTTTTTTTTATGCATGTGCATGTGATAACAGGGCCGATCAGCACTTCCCAGACAGTAAATCAGGGGTCATGCAGCCTCATAGGACAGTCAGAGTAGAATGAAAACTACTCCTATAAAGCCTTAATCAGACACTGTTAGAAGTCATAAGGCTGCTATGTACCGCTAATGAGAAAAGGTATTTAGCAATATATATTTGCATTCTGTGTACAGATATAGTGAATGTAGTCCTGGGTTTAGTAACACTTTAAGGTATACCAAAAATGCAGCTCAGACATGTCTATTTCTGGCTCTCTATATGACATATTTACGGGCTCCTTCCTCTGCTCTCCATACTGACAGATCTGGGATGGGGGGGGGGGGAACCAGAGGAGGACTCTGAGAGTCAGAGGACCCCTGGAGCCAGAGGAGGACATAGGGAGACAGAGGGGGACCCAGACAGCTGACAGCCGTGGGAGGGAGAGGATAAGAAGCGGCTGTCAGCCCTCCCCTGCTATACAGGGAGATCGGTGCTTGTAACTCCCCTCACCGCCGCACCACACCACTCATCTTTGAGGCTGCTCAGCTACCCTTGCTTCACTGAGGACTTCGGACCAGGTGCAACAGGAATCGGATTAAGCATCAGAGCATTTGCACGAGTACAGGTACCGATACTAGTATTGGTATCAGTGCAACCCTAGTAATTCCTATTGTCTACCACTAGATCTCATCAGTTTTCTGTGAATGGCATTCAGGCTGGAAGATTGAGGGCATTCTGTGAGTGCAGGGCATCATGTACCTGCCCCCTGAGGAGTCATCACCATGGTCCCTGACACTGTGTAATAATGTAGAGAATCATGCTGACACCATCATGTTGCCACCGCTATCTGCATCATCCACCCTCCCTTCGTTTCCCTCTTACCAATAAAAGGAGGAATCTACTAAATAGTAGACGGAGAAAAGCCAATTGAGGCTACAGTGCCTTGCAAAAGTATTCACCCTCTTGGCATTTTCCGTGTTTTGTTGCCTCACAACCTGGAATTAGCATGGATTCCTTGAGGATTTGCATTATTTAATTTAGAGAACGTCCCCACAACTTTGAAGATGTTTTTTTTTTATTGTGAAGCAAACAACAAACAGGACAAAATAACATAAAAAGTCAATGTGCACAACTATTCACCTTCCTAAAGTCAATAATTTGTAGAGCCACCTTTTGCGGCTATCACAGCTCCAAGTCATTTTGGATACGTCTCTATGAGTTTGCCACATCTTACCACTGGGGTTTTTGCCCATTCCTCCTTGCAAAACTGCTCCAGCTCCTTCAAGTTGGATGGTTTGCACTTGGGAACAGCAATCTTTAAGTCTGACCACAGATTTTCTATTGGATTGGCTTTGACTAGACCATTCCAATAAATTTTTCCCTTAAACTACTCAAGTGTTGCTTTAGCAGTGTGTTTGGGGTCATTGTCATGCTAGAAGGCGAACCTCCATCCTAGCCTCAAATCACACACAGAGTGGTACAGGTTTTGCTCAAGAATATCCCTGTATTTAGAACCATCCATCTTTCCCTCAATTTTGATCAGTTTCCCAGTCCCGCGTGCTAAAAAACATTATGGTGTTCTTTGGGTGATTGTTTTTTTGAGGCTGGAGGCCGGTGAAATGACAAGCAGGTACTGTCCTGGGTTTTATGCCTATTAGGACCTTGCAGCCTTTTCTATTTAAACATTTGTAGGGATGAGCCGAACACCCCCCTGTTCGGTTCGCACCAGAACCTGTGAACAGACCTAAACTTCGTGTGAACTTTAGAACCCTATTAAAGTCTATGGGACTCGAACGTTCACAATCTAAAGTGCTCATTTTAAAGGGTAATATGCAAGTTACTGTCCTAAAAAGTGTTTGGGGACCAGGGTCCTGCCCCAGGGGACATGGATCAATGCAAAAAAAAGTTTTAAAAACGGCCGTTTTTTCAGGAGCAGTGATTTTAATAATGATTAAAGTGTAACAATAAAAGTGTAATATTCCTTTAAATTTCGAAGCTGGGGGGTATCTATAGTATGCCTGTGAAGGGGCGCATGTTTCTGGTGCTTAGAACTGTCCCTGCACAAAGTGTCATTTGTGCAGGAAAAAAAGTCTTTTAAAATCACTTGCGGCTAAATTGTCGGCTCCCCGTAATACAGAGAACACTCAATGAGTGTTCTCTGTATTAGCCGACAATTCATTCATTCATTGATAAAAAAAATAAAAAAAATAAAAAAAAGCGTGGGGGTTCCCCTAAATTCAATTACCAGGCCCTTCAGGTCTGACATGGATATTAAGGGGAACCCCGTGTCAAAAAAAAAAAAAATTGACGTGGGGGTCCCCCTAAATATCCATACCAGACCCTTCAGGTCTGATATGGAAATTAAGGGGAACACCGCATCAAATTTAAAAAAAAAATTGACGTGGGGGTCCCCCTAAAAATCCATACCAGACCCTTTATCCGAGCATGCAACCTGGCAGGCCGCAGGAAAAGAGGGGGGGACGAGAGAGCGCCCCCCTCCCTCCTGAACCGTACCAGGCCACATACCCTCAACATTGGGAGGATGCTTTGGGGGTCTGTGACCCCTCAAAGCACCTTGTCCCCATGTTGATGAGGACAAGGGCCTCATCCTCACAACCCTGGCCGGTGGTTGTGAGGGTCTGCGGGCGGGGGGCTTATCAGAATCTGGAAGCCCCCTTTAACAAGGGGACCCCCAGATCCCGGCCCCCCCCTGTTTGAAATGGTAAGGGGGTACCCCTACCATTTCACAAAGAAAGTGTAAAAATGGTTAAATAAGACAAACACACTTTTGAAAAATTCCTTTATTAAAAATAAAAAAAATAAAAAAAAGATTCCAGCGGTGCTAATCCACTCTTGCTATCCAGCGACGGATCTCCGGGGTCCAGCGATGGATGATCATATCCAGCGACGGGGGATCTCTCAGTCCAGCGCTGTCCATACATCTGTCTTCTGTCTCCATTGCGGAGACACTGCGGAGATCCCAGCACTGACGTTTCTTATATTAGGAGGGCGGGGCCACCCGTCACCTGACCCCGCCCCTCTGACGCTGGAGAGGGAAGCCAGGGGTTCCCCAGTGACATGTGGATGACCCCGCCCCCTCTGATGTAACGCAGGTTTCCGTTACATCAGAGGGGGGGGGTCACCCATACGTCACTGGGGAACCCCTGGCTCCCTTCACCAGCGTCAGAGGGGGGGGGTCAGGTGACGTGTGGCCCCGCCCTCCTAATATAAGAAACGTCAGCGCTGGGATCTCCGCAGTGTCTCCACACTGGAGACAGAAGACGGATGTATGGACAGCGCTGGACTGAGAGATCCCCCGTCGCTGGATATGATCATCCATCGCTGGACCCCGGAGATTCGTCGCTGGATAGCAAGAGTGGATTAGCACCGCTGGAATCTTTTTTTTATTTTTTTTATTTTTAATAAAGGAATTTTTCAAAAGTGTGTTTGTCTTATTTAACCATTTTTACACTTTCTTTGTGAAATGGTAGGGGTACTTTTGTACCCCCTTACCATTTCAAACAGGGGGGGGGCGGGATCTGGGGGTCCCCTTGTTAAAGGGGGCTTCCAGATTCTGATAAGCCCCCCGCCCGCAGACCCTCACAACCACCGGCCAGGGTTGTGAGGATGAGGCCCTTGTCCTCATCAACATGGGGACAAGGTGCTTTGAGGGGTCACAGACCCCCAAAGCATCCTCCCAATGTTGAGGGTATGTGGCCTGGTATGGTTCAGGAGGGAGGGGGGGCCGCTCTCTCATCCCCCCCTCTTTTCCTGCGGCCTGCCAGGTTGCGTGCTCGGATAAAGGGTCTGGTATGGATTTTTAGGGGGACCCCCACGTCAATTTTTATTTTTAATTTGATGCGGGGTTCCCCTTAATATCCATATCAGACCTGAAGGGTCTGGTATGGATATTTAGGGGGACCCCCACGTCAATTTTTTTTAAAATTTGACACGGGGTTCCCCTTAATATCCATGTAAGGCCTGAAGGGCCTGGTAATTGAATTTAGGGGAACCCCCACGCTTTTTATTTTATCAATGAATGAATGAATTGTCGGCTAATACAGAGAACACTCATTGAGTGTTCTCTGTATTACGGGGAGCCGACAATTTAGCCGCAAGTGATTTTAAAAGACTTTTTTTCCTGCACAAATGACACTTTGTGCAGGGACAGTTCTAAGCACCAGAAACATGCGCCCCTTCACAGGCATACTATAGATACCCCCCAGCTACGAAATTTAAAGGAATATTACACTTTTATTGTTTCACTTTAATCATTATTAAAATCACTGCTCCTGAAAAAACGGCCGTTTTTAAAACTTTTTTTTGCATTGATCCATGTCCCCTGGGGCAGGACCCAGGTCCCCAAACACTTTTTAGGACAGTAACTTGCATATTACCCTTTAAAATGAGCACTTTAGATTTCTCCCATAGACTTGTATAGGGTGTTCCGGCTTTTCGAATTTGCTGCGAACAGCCCAAATTGTTCACTGTTCGCTGAACAGGCGAACAGGCAATGTTCGAGTAGAACATGAGTTCGACTCGAACTCGAAGCTCATCCCTAACCATTTGCCTACCAGGCACTAACACCCCCTTCCTGCCCAAGCCATTTTTCAGCTTTCAGCGCTGTTGCACTTTGAATGACAATTGCGCAGTCATGCTACACTGTACCCAAACACATTTTTTATAATTTTTTTCACACAAATAGAGCTTTCTTTTGGTGGTATTTAATCACTGCTGGGTTTTTATTTTGTAAAAAAAAAAGACCAAAAATGTAAAAAATAAATAAATTTGCCTTCACGGATGTGCGCTGATGAGGCGGCACCGATAGGCGGCACTGGTGGGCATGGATAGGCGGCACGGATAGGCGGTAAATATGGGCACTGATAGGTTGTTGCACTGATGAGCAACACTGATGGGCATTGATGGGCAGCACTGATAGGCAGCACTGATTGCCAGCACTGACTGGCATGGCTAATGGGCACTGATTGGTGGCACTTGTGGGCAGTGGTGGGCAATGATTGCTGCCACTGGTGGGCACTGTATGCTGGCATTGGTGGACAATGGTGGACACTGTATTGTGACAATATATTTCTTTATTGTAATCAGGGTCCTGATGATCAGTGCCCTGATTACATTCCTACATGTCCCCCTGTGAGGAGATGCCGCTGATCGGCTCTCCTCTCCTCACACTCTGTCAGTGTGAGGCGAGGAGAGCCGATTACCACCACTTTCTTGTTTACATGTGACCGGCTGTGATTGGACACGGCTCTTCAGATCGGGGTCGCGGCGTGTCCTAGCAACAGGGCACGGCCACAATTGCTGCGCTGTGTGCCCCTGCGGGTGCGTGAGAGCCGCTGTTCTTGGACGCCGTCATATGATGGTGTCCCAGAACAAGAGCTGCACCAGCCCACCGTCATTTGATGGTGGCCAGGCAACAAGCAGTTAAATAAACATTCTGGTCTGGTTTGTTATGTTATTAATGTTAAGTATTGGTTATTTATATATGTTTACTAAAAAGGCTGCCTGGGCCAATGTACTCCATTTTGTGTAGTGTGGTCACTAATGGAAACGGCGGGGATTATTTGTATAGCAGTAACAAGACATATTTAATACCATAGTCATGAAAAGTGTCAACAAATAGATTTCCCAATTCTGTCTGCAGTGCATTCATCTTATTGGGTTTATATCACCATTCCACACATCATGCCTTGTAAACTAGGTAGTAAAACTGGGTGCAAGGCCATTAGTTGTACAGTCCATGAAGGGGAGAACTAATGCTTTACCAAGGTGACATGTAATGAATGGGGTCTATGTACCACATCAAAATAAAAATAAAAGGATAGGGCGCACTATGGAATTTGTTTGACAGAGAGTATATATAATATAATGTAATGTAGGTAAGAGCAGCCTCTATTTTGTTTCCGTCCTAATGGATGGAACAATAAGAAAAGTGAGGTAGAAAAAATAGATATGGCGCTATACCTTTTTGGACTCCCTAAATTTAGATATCATAGAAATGTACAGATTTTTCAGCTTGCTGGCTAATGGATTTAAACTCTAAAGAATCCTGAATGAACCAAAATATACTGGTATAATAAACCCAATAAATAATGTATCAATCAATATTAAATTGTACATACAAAAATAAATATAAATTTTCCAGCATGCTGGTTAATAAATTAATATGAAAAAATATAAAAATGGGTGAAAATAGGAATAAAAAATATATATAAATGTGAATGAATTAGATGCCTAAAGTAAATGATGCTATGTATGCTAAACTCAATCTATAATCAACAGTGAAACTTTTTTTAAAAATATACTAAAAAATATGTATACTAAAAAATACCCAATGTGCCTGTGACTGTCGTGATGGCGTAACCAAAAACTTTGGTATACAAATTCAATCAAATAACCATAAAGCAAAAATCAAAAAATTCAAATTTGCACAATTGTGAAACACAAGTGAAAAAATGAAATATGAAAAGTGCAATAAATATATACACACTGTGTTAGATTTCGAAAAATTCCCAATTGTAGATATGAAAATTGGGAAAAAATACAAGAAAAATTAGAGATATTAGTCCATAATATAAAAATGTAAAAAATATAAGAAATAGAGATTTAGTCCATAATATAAAAATAAAAATAAAAAATGGAATTTAGATAGTGAAAAAAGAGAGATTTTCTATGTATAGAAGAAGAATGGAGGGAGTAACTTCGCTTATCCGTTCGTGTTTATGAATTTTGCTCTCACCAGAAATACGACCCCGTCCGGGGTGGATCAGCCTCCACAGTATAAGCCACTGTGTCGCTTCTTGGGCTGTCTTTGCTGGAATGCTGGGGAGATCCCTCGTTCTTCCGTGGGGATGTTGTACCTCGTATTACATAAGGTAAAGAAGAGGACTTTCCATGGTATAGTATGTTTGCAACTCAGTTTATTTGTAACAACTTAAAAGTACTCACATTTAGTACGATAAAACAGGTATTGTAAAAAAGCGTTCGGAACTTCCGCTCGGCTAGCACGCCGTTTGCACTAAAGGTGTACGTATCTGGCCACGCCCTACGCGTTTCGTCATTCAGACATCATCTGGCGCTCCAGATGATGTCTGAATGACGAAACGCGTAGGGCGTGGCCAGATACGTACACCTTTAGTGCAAACGGCGTGCTAGCCGAGTGGAAGTTCCGAACGCTTTTTTACAATACCTGTTTTATCGTACTAAATGTGAGTACTTTTAAGTTGTTACAAATAAACTGAGTTGCAAACATACTATACCATGGAAAGTCCTCTTCTTTACCTTATGTAATACGAGGTACAACATCCCCACGGAAGAACGAGGGATCTCCCCAGCATTCCAGCAAAGACAGCCCAAGAAGCGACACAGTGGCTTATACTGTGGAGGCTGATCCACCCCGGACGGGGTCGTATTTCTGGTGAGAGCAAAATTCATAAACACGAACGGATAAGCGAAGTTACTCCCTCCATTCTTCTTCTATACATAGAAAATCTCTCTTTTTTCACTATCTAAATTCCATTTTTTATTTTTATTTTTATATTATGGACTAAATCTCTATTTCTTATATTTTTTACATTTTTATATTATGGACTAATATCTCTAATTTTTCTTGTATTTTTTCCCAATTTTCATATCTACAATTGGGAATTTTTTGAAATCTAACACAGTGTGTATATATTTATTGTACTTTTCATATTTCATTTTTTCACTTGTGTTTCACAATTGTACAAATTTGAATTTTTTGATTTTTGCTTTATGGTTATTTGATTGAATTTGTATACCAAAGTTTTTGGTTACGCCATCACCACAGTCACAGGCACATTGGGTATTTTTTAGTATACATATTTTTTAGTATATTTTTTAAAAAAGTTTCACTGTTGATTATAGATTGAGTTTAGCATACATAGCATCATTTACTTTAGGCATCTAATTCATTCACATTTATATATATTTTTTATTCCTATTTTCACCCATTTTTATATTTTTTCATATTAATTTATTAACCAGCATGCTGGAAAATTTATATTTATTTTTGTATGTACAATTTAATATTGATTGATACATTATTTATTGGGTTTATTATACCAGTATATTTTGGTTCATTCAGGATTCTTTAGAGTTTAAAACCATTAGCCAGCAAGCTGAAAAATCTGTACATTTCTATGATATCTAAATTTAGGGAGTCCAAAAAGGTATAGCGCCATATCTATTTTTTCTACCTCACTTTATGTACCACATCAGTTAACTTAAAACTTTGCACATCTCCAAATTTGTATCCTATTATTTTTTTTACAGTTTTTTTAATTATTCAGATCTCAACACCTTTCAAAACACCTACAAAGCATAATTTTGCTGTTAGATGGAATTTCCCCTTTAACTAATGCTGCCAATTACAGGAGGGAGGAGTCTGTATAAATACACAAGTTTGCCAACTGCATTTAGAAACTTACTGAAACTGGGATAACATTCATCATAGAACAATGAGGTAAAATGCACGATACGTTTCTCCACAAAATATTTTTCTGTAAAATTTTTCGCAACCTGTCGTATATTAGTTATATGTAACTAGGAATACATGTCTTTATTATTTTTGTTAAATAATGTGATACTGTGGGTCATCTAAGGACACATTCTGTATCCTATTTCCGTACATGTTTATCTTAATTGAAGCTCAACTTGCTGTGGATTGCTATGCTACACATTGTTAATGGTAGAATTTGTTTTGCAAGAGGCAACTTGCCATACATGCAATAAGTACAAAGTATACAATTAAGCACAATTAAAGCCCAATACATAAATATATAAATCGTAGTTTACCAATTCGTAGATGTAACAGCTGGATTAGTTTTTCTTTTTTAGGCATTTTCCCTTTATTTTTATCTGGTAATCTGGGCAGTAATTCTGTTATTTATCAACTTCCTCTAACAGACCAAGCTGTCCAGACAAAGTAGCAAATAGAGGGTTTGTAGGTGGGGTGTGCAGTGTGGAGTGGCGGAATAACACACTCAGGTTCCAGTGTAGTGAAAGAACTTGTATTCAAATAATGCAGAGACTGTTCAAAAACAAAAGTAGTAAGTAATAGTAGTAATTTAGTGTGGCGCTAAATTACTACAACATGATAGAAAATATACTGTACTTAATGTGCATAAACCTCTAATATAAATTAATGATATCAATCTCAATTCATAAAGTGCAAAAATGTGAAATAAATGCAAAATTATATTTCATAAAAAATCACCAACATAATAAAATTAGTGTGTTGAAAAAACTATTTTCAAATCCTATAAACAAATAATAAGTCCCAATTCATGAAATAAAAAATAAAAAATGTGTAATACATGTGCAACATCCAAAAAAATATAAAGTGTATAGTATCATATCAAAGTGCAAGCGAATTCCGCTTGTATACAATAAATATAAGCAATTCAAGAATTAGATAGTTTTAGCACCCAATGCTGATCACCATAGTGATATCACTCATGATATACGGTGCCTTAAATCATACCTCTTGAAATTTTCCACATTTAGTCATGTTACAACCAAAAATGTAAATGTATTTTATTGGGATTTTATGTGATAGACCAACACATAGTGGCGCCTAATTGTGAAGTGGAAAGAAAATGATAAATGGTTTTCAAGATTTTTTACAAATAAATATGTGAAAAGTGTGGTGTGCATTTGTATTCAGCCCCTTTTACTCTGATATCCTTAACTAAAATCTATTGGAACCAATTGTCTTCACTCTTCAGCAGTCACCTAGTTAGTAAATAGAGTCCACCTGTGTGTAATTTAATCTTAGTATAAATACAACTGTTCTGTGAAGCCCTCAGAGGTTTGTTAGAGAACCTTAGTGAACAAACATACCTACCAAGACATGGCCGTCCACCTAGACTGACAGGCTGGGCAAGGAGAGCATTAATCAGAGAAGCAGCCAAGAGGCTCATGGTGAATCTGGAGAAGCTGCAGAGATCCACAGCTTAGGTGGGAGAATCTGTCCATAGGACAACTATCAGTTGTGCACTCCACAAATCTGGCCTTTATGGAAGAGTGACAAGAAGAAAGCCATTGTTGAAAGAAAGCCATAGGAAGTCCTGTTTGCAGTTTGGGAGAAGCCATGTGGAGGACATAGCCAACAAGAAGAAGCTGCTCTGGTCAGATGAGCCCAAAATTGAACTTTTTGGCCTAAAAGCAAAACACTATGTGTGGTGGAAAACTAACACTGCACATCACCCTGAACACACCATCTGCGAAACATGGTGGTGGCAGCATCATGTTGTGGGGATGCTTTTCTTCAGCAGGGACAGGGAAGCCGGTCAGAGTTGATGGGAAGATGGATGGCATCAAATATACGGCAATGTTAGAAGAAAACCTGTTAGAGTCTGCAAAAGACTTGAGACTGGGGCAGAAGTTCACTTTCCAGCAGGACAACGGCCCTAAACATGCAGCAAGAACTACAATGGAATGGTTTAGATCAAAACATATTCAAAGCATATTCATGTTTTAGAATGGCCTAGTCAAAGTCCAGACCTAAATCCAATTGAGAATCTGTATCAAGACTTGAAAATTGCTGTTCACAGACGCTCTCCATCCAATCTGACAGTGCTTGAGCTATTTTGCAAAGAAGAATTGGGCAAAAATGTCACTCTAGATGTGCAAAGCTGGTAGAGACATACCCAAAAAGACTTACAGCTGTAATCCAAAGAATTGACTGGGGGAGGGGGGGGGGGTGGCTGAATACAAATGTACGCCACACATTTCACATATTTATTTGTAAAATAATTTGAAGACCATTTATCATTTTCCTTCCATCTTACAATTATGCATCACTTTGTGTTGGTTCACATAAAATCCCAATAAAATACATTTACGTTTTTGGTTGTAACATAACAAAATGTGAAAAATGTCAAGGGGTGTGAATACTTTTTCAAGGCACTGTAAGATAAGTTTGGCTCCTTACCAGATAGTGTGAACCATATTAAATGGTCGACAGCGCATTTAAAATAACCAGGATGTCTTCCTGTCTCTCCTCATCCCCTTGCTTTAAATTCTCCCAGCATTGTAATGAAAATCAAGAAAACAACATCTCATAGCCCAAAATGTTTAAAAAAATCTGTATCTTTAATAATAGACAGTTCCCCAGAAGACGTCATTCTTTGACGAAACGTGCATTGGGCAGGGCCTACACATGACGAATTTATGCTATCTGACTGCCGGAGCACCGGTGTTTGGAGCTTGCCTGCTCAGGGAATCATTCTGTGGATCTATTGATGTGATTTTACTGTGGAAAATATGTAAGTGCACTTATATTATTAAAGATATAGATATTTTAAACATATTGCGCTATCAGATGTAATTTTCTTGCTTTGCATTACATTGCTGGAAGAGTCCGCAGCAAGGGGATGAGGAGTGACAGGAAGACATCCTGGTTATTTTAAATGCACTGTCTAACATTTAATATGATCCACACTATCTGGCAAGGAGCCAACCTTCTTTTCTATCACAGTTGATATCACTGTGGTGATCAGCATTGCATGTAACAATTATCTATTTCTTGGATTGCTTATATTTATTGGATAAAAGTGGCCTTCACTTGCACTTGGATATGGGACTATACACCTTATATTTTTTTTGGATGTTGCACATGAATTACCCATTGTTTTAGATTTTCTAATCAATGAATTGGGATTTGTTTATAGGATTAGAATATTCGTTTTTCAACACATGAAATGTAAATTTGTATTTATTTCACATTTTTGCACTTTATGAATTGAGATTTATATAATTTATTTATATAAGAGTTTTATGCACATTTAGTATGGTATATTTTCTATCATGCTGTATTAATTTAGCACCACACTATTTGATTTATTTATGCACAAAATCATAAGATCATTGGTATCACAGATTTTGGTGTAGGCTGCTTTTATGTATTAAAAATGTCCCCAGTGTAGAATTATTTTTGTCTTCATACAGTTCACAAACAACCCTGTGGGAAGGCAGCCCAACTGGAAGAACTCACACTTCCAACAGTGGGCAGAGAGTAGACTGCAGCTGACTGTCAGTATCTGTAGAGAGGTGAAGAATGCGGCTTAGCGGTCTTGTGCCCAACAGGCAGGTGTCCAGAGAAGTTGCGAGCCCTGCGGTTTCCCCTTTGCATCAGGAGGCTTTCCCTGATGCCAGTGCTGTCCCTTACAGGTGGGATACTTGTTCCTAATCTACCAACTTGCAAATGTGTGCCAAACCTGGGAGCCAGGGCCTTAAATAGGCTCTGCCTGACCCAAGATAATTGTCAGAGTCACATCGGGTGGCAACATCCAAATGGATGATTCCCCAGTGACCCAGGAAACCATAAAGGAACTGTGTTCCTCTTGACTTTACCTCCAACTGCAGTGCTGCTGCATGGAGTGCCACCTACAGTGGAGAAAGTAGACTGCACCTGCCTACAGGTTGAAACAAACCATTTACCACTGACAGGGGTGCTTACGATGGTCAGCTTTTATTCATATATGTTAAACCTTTATCCCCAGAGGAAAAAACGGTTACTGTAACTACACATAAAGTGTGAGCTGGAGTTCAGCTTCAGTTTGTTAGTCAAGTCCATCTAAATGTGCTAGTCTAACCCAAAATCTGCCCAGACTGACAATGCTGCTGTCCAAATATGGCTCCATTCCTCCTCCATCCAGAGTGGAGACAGACTAAGGAAGGAGGTGTATAACTGGCTGGAATACCAGATGAAATAAAGAGAACAAAAAGTCAAAAAAAAAAGTGAACTAATGCAGCCACCACATCTAAGAATTGGTAAGCTGCAATACGTTTATGCCTCCATAGCAAGCCACTTACTATGGGGGCACGGCTGCAGGCTTGAATCTGAGCCGGGCTGTGTGTGTCTACGGTGCGGCTCAGCCCTCGCTCCCCTTACTCTCTTCTCACACAGAATTTGATGGGCAGAATTGGGAGCCAATGGACTGCTGCTTCTGTGAGCAGACAGATGGATTGAGATCAGGCTCAGGTAGGTATACAGGCGGGTGATACAAATACATGAACATTTATTTACCTTAATCCAGGGAATGCAATGACTTTAATTAGTAGGGAATAGTCAGGTCATCAGGCTGGCTGTGCTGTGTAAATCTCAGGACTGGATGTACAGAAATATAAATCCTTTAGTAAGCAGAATATATGCATATGTGTAATCTTGTTTGCAAGAAGAGGACTTGCAGCGAGGAAATTAATAAAAGAGCAAAGAAGGGGCTGGGGTTAAAACCTGTCGTCATTCCTAGGCCCCTTTCACACTGAGGTGGTTTTCAGGCGCTACAGCGCTAAAAATAGCGCCTGTGTAGCGCCTGAAAAAAACGGCCCCTTTCACTCCAGTGTGAAAGCTGGAGGGCTTTCACACTGGAGTGGTGGGCTAGCAGGACGGTGAAAAAAGTCCTGCTAGCTGCATCTTTGGAGCGGTGAAGGAGCGGTGTATTCACCGCTCCTAAAACGCCCCTACCCATTGGAATCAATGGGGCAGCGCGGCTATACTGCCGGCAAAGCGACTCTGCAGCCACGCTTTTAACCCTTTTTCGGCCGGTAGCGGGGCGGTTTAAAATGACGGTAAAGCGCCTCTTAAAGTAGCGCCGCTTTACAGCCGATGCCCGCACCGCCCCAGTGTGAAAGGGGCCTTAGAAGGCCATGTTCCAGGCTCCACAATCATGAAGTATAAGCATCTTACTTTGAAGGGCCAACAGCTGCTGCTGTCTGCAAACTTGGCCTGAGATAGTACAAAGATGATATGTTAGGCTCCATTCACACATTACCTTTTAATGGCACCCCAGTCATGGTACAATTTTTCCGTGATTGTCACATGACAAATTGGAGCAAAATCGAAGAACACGTGTCACCCAAAAGAAGTTTCGGAAATTCTTTTGGGCGACACGTGTCCCGTGATTTTGTATATAAAAAGTAGCAAGGATAAAGGTAAAAAAAGCCCCAGAGTAATGCCCAAGGTATGAGAGAGTTTTCTCCTCACAGGCAACACCGATTATCTCATTGAGTGACTAAAAGGGAGAGAACAGATATGATACGAAAAAGGAAGAGGGGAAGAAAGAGGGTGAGGAGGGGGGCAGAGGGTGAGAACATTTGCCTGGGGAGTCGAATAAAGGAAAGGGGAGAGAGAAGAAGAGGGAACCTGAGTGGTCAGAGCAGTAGGCCCTAGCAACCTGAGGTAGGTCATAAGGGAAGCACGGTGCTAGAGCATTATATCCTATCCACTGACCCCCAAACCTTAAGGTATTGAGCATGTGTGTCTTCCAAGATTGAAGTGATCTTCCCATGCACCATGGTGCCCATGAGCCTCTTTTTTATTTCACTAACATTAAGAAAGGGTTGTCTCCATACCCGGACTAGAGTCTGGTACAAATCTCACCAGCCTCCATTTTTATAATGTTTTTATGTTTTTTAATGTATTTACAATTTTTGTTATATTTATTTATTTTTTCTTGCAAAGCTATTCCTACTCAGATCAAGCAAATATAGGCAGGGACTACAATAAAATATATATATATATATATATATATATATATATAAATGTAAAGTTGTGTTCTTTGTGGGAGCTTGCAGAAGAATGTGACCCCTACAGTCTGTGCAATGCCATTAAACCCTGAAAACAGACCGTGTCCTCCAATTCATGATTTTGGTGGCTCCACTTTAACATTCCACCTCCCAACACTTTTTATGTGTTTTCTAAATATTGTTTTTTAAATATTATTTACCAATGTACATCAAGGATGCACCACTGGCTGCAGGCAGCCCAGTATGTGGTCAAGGTAATGGCCTGCCCTGCTGCATGTGTCATAACTGATAGAGCCTTTAGTGCAGTGGAAGAGAGAAGTTTACTTTTATTAAAATGAATGAAGTCTGGAACAAAGAGTTCTACAAAACGTTTATATTACATTAACTAATAAAAGACCAAAAACTTTCCTTTCTTATTTCTGTTGTTGCCACTGGTACCAACATTTCCACCTCCTGGCACCTACCTTTCTTTTTTTTTTCCCCTCCTTCCCATTGTCAAAAAATACAAATAAATACTCCTTTAAATCCAAAAAGAGCTAAAGCTCAAGTTTTATTGAAAAGAACTCTTTGAGCCTTATGTCTCAACATTTGGCCTTGTTCTCATTGTCTGGGGCTTTAGAGTGCAAGAGTGCAATGCGAAATGCAATGAATTTGAAGGGGAAGATGCCAGGTACACACACTGCTGTGGTTGTCTCAATTTGAATGACAGTTGGAGAGTGTTGACCCAACACCAAAATTTACTTGCTAAATTGGGAACTGGCATGAACAAAGGGAAATTGCAAAGTACTAGCAATGGATTTGAAATATTAGCATAATATAACTACAGTACTTGAATCTGTAATAATTACGCAACTGAAGGTCTAAGTGAATTGTAATTACTGATACAGTATGTTTACATTACATAGTTACATAGTTAGGTTGAAAAAATACACATTAAGTTCAATCAATAAAAATGGGGGAAAATAAATCATACAATCCCATATACACAATCCTATACCTGCAGATGATTCAGAGGAAGGCAGAAAACAACAGCAAAGCATGACCCAAGTTGCTCCAGCAGGGAAAAATTCCTTCCTGATACCCTGAGAGGCAATTGGATAGTGCCTGTATACAATGTACATATAAATGTTAGTATCCAGTTATATTATGTACATTTAGGAAATAATCCAGCCCTTTTTTAAACCAAGCTCCTGAGCTAGCCAGAACCAGCTCTTGAGGAAGTCTATTCCACACTTTCACAGCTTTTACTCCAGATGTAAAACGTGCCCCCTTGTCCCCTGTGATGACTCATCACCAAGTTCACTATATGGACCACTTATGTATTTATACATGTTGATCATATCCCCCCCCTTAATCTTCTCGAGAGAATACATTCAGTTCCTCTAATCTTTCCTCAAAGCTGAGCTCCTCCATGCATTTTATCAGTTTGCTTGCCCTTCTCTGCACTTTCTCCAATTCCCCAATATCCTTTTTTCCTTTTTGAGAACTGGTGCCCAAAGCTGAACTGCATATTCCAGATGAGGTCTTACTAATGATTTGTACAGGGGTAAAATAATATCTCTCTCTCTCTCTCTCTGGAGTCCATTCCTCTCCTAATACAAGAAGGGACCAAAACCCCCAGATCCTTCTCCACCATTGATTCCCCCAGTTATACTCCCCCTAGTATGTATGATGCATGCATATTCTTAGCCCCCAAGTGCAAAACTTTACATGTATCTACATTAAACCTCATTTGCCACATAGTTGCCCAATTAAAGAATGCATTGAGGTCAGCTTGTAAGTTGGTGACATCCTGTATTATTCCATTGCATAGCTTGATGTTCTCTGCAAACACTGAAATTGTACTTTTAATCCCAGACCCTATATCATTAATAAATATATTAAATACTTCAGCCCCGGAAAGGGTTTGCCCCCTTTCTGACCAGGCCATATTTTTGCGATACGGCACTGCGTCGCTTTAACTGACAACTGCGTGGTCGTACGACGTTGTACCCAAACAAAATGTATGTCCTTTTTTCCCCACAAATTGAGCTTTCTTTTGGTGGCATTTGATCACCTCTGAATATAAAGGGGTGGGTCCTGCGCAAATCGTGCCACTCAAATAAAATACACAAATTCAAAATAATATAAATATGTGCATACATACAATGCCGTGAAAAAAAATATAGTCCAAAAAACAGCACGCATAAAAATATATAAAAAATATATAAAAAAATGGAAAAAAGGTTTAATGATAGAACAATAATAAAATGTCCGCTACTCAAGGCTCCCAGAACTCTCACTTTTAAACGAAGTGAATAAGCAAATCAAACAAACTCCAGGATTCTCTTATTTCATTCATAAATAATAAATAATAGCCATCAGGAAATCCAAAGGAGGGATGCAATGATACAATTCCGCCACTAGAGGGCCAGTCCCAGCTTCCAGAATAGGTGAAATGGATCTTCAGTTCTATTTCACAGTGTATGGCTCAAAATAAGAGAGAGGAGGGGGAGAGAGAGAAACAGGAGACTTCCATAGTGTAGTAGTTTAAAAAACGGCAGGTAGATTTATTAAAAAGCAGTAAAGACTCTCACATTTTAATTGCAAAAACAAGCACAATCAGGAAGAGGGTATAATGACAACTTTCTCCCGCCTTACTCTACTTCCGGTTCGTCCTCTGGCCAATCCCTACGCGTTACATCATGTGACTTCTTCATGGGGATGCTGATAGGACCTTGCTGGCCTCCATAAGTATAATGAGAACAGGAACCGGAAATGCCAGTTCGGCCATTTTGGAAAAGGGCAATGATAGAGGTAAACAAGCGAAAACAGGAAGTGCTGTCTCCGCCATCTTGCTACTCCAACATTGCTAGACGGAAGTGTAGAAAACCACCATCTTGGAGTAGAAGAAAAACACAGAATCGCCAATATAGACAAAAGCAGCGCTAATAAAATATTCAAAAAAATATAAATTACTTTAATGATAAAGTTTTATCATTAAAGTAATTTATATTTTTTTGAATATTTTATTAGCGCTGTTTTTGACTATATTGGCGATTCTGTGTTTTTCTTCTACTCCAAGATGGTGGTTTTCTACACTTCCGTCTAGCAATGTTGGAGTAGCAAGATGGCGGAGACAGCACTTCCTGTTTTCGCTTGTTTACCTCTATCCTTGCCCTTTTCCAAAATGGCCGAACTGGCATTTCCGGTTCCTGTTCTCATTATACTTATGGAGGCCAGCAAGGTCCTATCAGCATCCCCATGAAGAAGTCACATGATGTAACGCGTAGGGATTGGCCAGAGGACGAACCGGAAGTAGAGTAAGGCGGGAGGAAGTTGTCATTATACCCTCTTCCTGATTGTGCTTGTTTTTGCAATTAAAATGTGAGAGTCTTTACTGCTTTTTAATAAATCTACCTGCCGTTTTTTAAACTACTACACTATGGAAGTCTCCTGTTTCTCTCTCTCCCCCTCCTCTCTCTTATTTTGAGCCATACACTGTGAAATAGAAGTGAAGATCCATTTCACCTATTCTGGAAGCTGGGACTGGCCCTCTAGTGGCGGAATTGTATCATTGCATCCCTCCTTTGGATTTCCTGATGGCTATTTATTATTTATGAATGAAATAAGAGAATCCTGGAGTTTGTTTGATTTGCTTATTCACTTCGTTTAAAGGTGAGAGTTCTGGGAGCCTTGAGTAGCGGACATTTTATTATTGTTCTATCATTAAACCTTTTTTCAATTTTTTTATATATTTTTTATATATTTTTATGCGTGCTGTTTTTTGGACTATATTTTTTTTCACGGCATTGTATGTATGCACATATTTATATTATTTTGAATTTGTGTATTTTATTTGAGTGGCACGATTTGCGCAGGACCCACCCCTTTATATTCATTATTTGATAGTTTGTGCTCACTATTTTGTCCTGCTGCATTTTTTAGTTAGCATTTGCACTTTATATCACTCAGGCTCTTTTTTACAGCATCTGTGTTTCATTATATCTGATTTTGGATTTTGTTCCACTTTAGTCACTTATTACCACTTAGCGGCGCGAAGGCTGACCACTTTTATTTGATCACCTCTGCAGTTTTTATTTTTTGCGTTTATTTTTTTTTATTTTTATTCTTTATTTAAATTTTTTATTTAAGTTGCGTACAAAACATAATCAAGTATTATAAAAGAAAACCATAGGACCAAAATACATTCATGCCCTTAAATTTTTCACATTATCCTGGTTTTCTTTCTTTACTTCTCGAGTTCTTCTAAAATATCTCCCTCCCACCCCTCTCCCCACCCCTACCGACCCATTACCTCGTTAAAAATCATAGATTGTCTAAAGATTTTCCAGTATTTCCATTTCACATGGAATCTCTTTCTTTCTCTTTCTTCCTCCATTCCCAGCCCTTCAATACTATACATTTCCTCAACTTTTCCTAGCCATTCCTTTACTTTGGGTGCTTCTATTTCTTTCCATTTTTTCGGAATCAGGCTTTTTGCCACGTTTATTAATGAGCTTGTGAGGGAATTCCTATACTCCTTAATTGGGGTATCTACTGCATGGAATAGGCATAACCATGGGTTCTCAGGTAACTGTATTTTAGCTATTACTTCTATATATCTTATTATTTCTCTCCAATATTCTTTAATCTTGGGACAATCCCACCATATATGGGCCAAACTTCCCGTTTGTCCACAATTCCTCCAACATTTCCCAGATTGTCCCTCCTGGTACTTTGCCATTATATCTGGGGTCCTATACCATCTTACTAAAATTTTATAATTTGTTTCTATCATCTTACTATTTTCCGTGGATCTGTGCACCATCTTCAATATTTTTTCTATATTTTGGTTTTCACCCCGTGCTCCTATCTCTTCTTCCCATTTTTGAATGAAAGTTGGTACCTCCGCTTCACATTCCCGTCTCAAGACCTTATAAAGCTGGGCAATACCTGCCCTTGGGGATTTCCCCTCACATATCCGCTCCAAGGCAGTCAAATTTTCTCCATCTCTAAGCGGTTGTGGTAGTCTTGAGACGAAATGTCTAAGCTGCAGGTATCGCCACTCATTCAAATCCATCCAATCATTTTCTTTCTGTAATATTGCTAGTGTTTTCAATTTCCCCTCTTTAATTATGTGTCGTAATTGCATATTATCTTGTTTTATCCATTTCCCTCCTATTGTACTTTTACCAGGTGCAAAAAAATCATTATCTTTTAAATAAATTAAAGGGGAATTATATTTCCACTTATTATGTTTGTGTATTCCCTCCCATACTCTAAACACATTTTTTGTGACCAAAGGTGTTGTCTTCCCTAGTGATCTATATTTTAAAGGAGTCCAGATTTCTCTACCTAAATTTGTGCCTGATAAACTGTGTTTTATTTTTCCCCATCTTTTTTTACTTTCTAATTTTGCCCATTCCACCACCCGTGTTAACACTGCTGCTTCGTAATATTTTCTAAAGTCTGGGACATTCAGACCCCCCTCGTCTTTTCCCTTTTGCAAAGTCTTCAGTGGGATTCTAGGTTTCTTGTTGTTCCAGATAAATTTAGAAATTAAAGAATTTATCATTTTAAAATATAGGGGGGGGATATATATTGGTAATAGCTGAAATTTATAAAGGATTTTAGGTTGAATAATCATTTTTAAGGCATTAATTCTTCCTAACCATGACAGGGGCTTTGTTCTCATTCTCCTTATTTCTTCTCTCAATTCTTCTAGAAGGGGGATATAGTTTATTAGGTACATTTTTTCTATTGATGCAGTCAGTTTAATCCCTAAATATTTAATTTCCTTTTGCCATAGAAATGGGAATTCTCTCTTAATGTCAAGTTCTTCTCTCGGATTTATATTTACGTTTAAGATTTCTGACTTGCTTGGGTTGATTTTAAAGTTAGATAATTCTCCGTATTCCTGTAAAGCCTTTAACAAGTTTGGCATGGAGATTCGTGGGCTGGATACATAAAACAGAATATCATCCGCGAATGCGGCTGTCTTATGTATTTCCCCCTCTATCTCAACCCCCTTTATATCTGGGTTTCTCCTTATCGTCTCCAGGAGTGGCTCCAATGCCAGAACGAACAATAGGGGGGACAGCGGACACCCCTGTCTAGTCCCATTGTTCATTCTGAAGGCTGTTGATAGTACCCCATTAACTCTTACCACTGCCTTGGGGCTGTTATATAGTGCCTTTATCCACTTCAAAATTTTGGGACCAAACCCCATTCCCCTTAGGGTACCCATCATGAATCCCCAGTCTACTCGGTCAAAAGCTTTCTCAGCATCTATTGATAGGAGTAGACTGGGGATTCTACTCTCCTTCATCCTCTGAAGCAGTAATAATGACCTTACTCCATTATCTTTTCCTTCTCGCCCCTCAATGAATCCCACCTGATCTGCATGGACTAAGCTAGGCATTAACTTCTTTATTCTAGCGGCCAATATTTTTGCGAACAATTTAATG
This sequence comes from Lithobates pipiens, assembly GCF_037356315.1. Lineage (NCBI taxonomy): Eukaryota > Metazoa > Chordata > Amphibia > Anura > Ranidae > Lithobates > Lithobates pipiens. Next base: position 82,638,727 of record NW_027507718.1, read on the forward strand.
TCCGTATTGAGTAGTGAGATCGGTCTATAGTTTGAGCATATTGTATTCTCTTTTCCCTCTTTCAATATCGTGGAGATTGTCGCAGTGGAGGCCTCCTCGCTCAGTCCATATTTTGTACCTAGTCCATTATAATATGCACATAAAATTGGGGCTAGTATGTCTCCAAACTTTTTTAGATATTCTATTGTATAGCCATCAGGCCCTGGACTCTTTCCTCCTTTGGTCTCTTTTATTGCCTGTATTACTTCTTGGACTGAGATTGGATTCTCCAATTCCTGCGCCAATTCCCCCGGTATTTTAGGGATATTTGCTTGAAATATATAGTCTTTGATTTTTCCCCTTCTCTTCATCTCTTGCTTTTCTGTCTCTTTTTTTCTCACGGAATATAACTGCCCATAATATTCTCTAAAAACTTCTGCTATTTCCTTAGTTTTATAGACCGACTCTCCCTCTTTATTTAATATTTTCTCTATATAATTCTTCGATCTTTTTTTCCTCAATATCTTTGCTAAGATCTTACTATTTTTAATGCCGCTATAATATCTCTCTTTATTAATCCTATTATATATCGTCCTCATTTCCTGTTCCATTAATTCCCCGAGTTCCTCTCTTTTCATAGCCAGTTTATGTAATAGGTCCACTACCTGTCCACTTTCCCTGCCATTTGCCTTTTTATGTTCTTGCTCTAATCCATGGATTTCCTCCCTCAACTCTCTACTCTTTTTAATACCTTCTCTCTTCCTATTTGTACCTAGTGAAATATATATCCCTCTTATATAAGCTTTATGTGTCTCCCAAATAATATTTTCCATATTCTCTTCATTTAAATTAGTGGTAAAAAAAAACTCCAATTCCTTTCTAATTATTTCCTCTCCCTTCTCGTCCAACAGTTCCCTATTCAATTTCCAGGAAAAAGGAGATTTCTGAAATCCTGGGATTTTGATCTTCAGGCATATTGGAGAATGATCAGACAATGTTCTAATTCCTATATCTGTGGATATCACCTCGTCCAGAACCCTATGTTCCACTAACCAGTAGTCGATCCTTGTGTACGTCCCGTGTACCGGGGAATAGAACGAGTAGTCTCGTATCCTTGGGTGCATAGTTCTCCACACATCCATAAGCTGGTACTGATATAGCCTGTGTTTTATTATTCTCCTCTGCTCCTTCCCAATCCCCTGCACACGGGACGAACTATCCATTTGCGGATTCATACAAAAGTTCATATCTCCAGCTATAATTACTCTTCCTCTTTTAAAATCCCATAATTTCTCCAATATTCCTTTCAGAAAAACCGTTGGACTTCTATTTGGGCAGTATATGTTAGCGAGGGTATAGTCTACTCCCCATAGTTTCCCCTTCAGAAAGAGGAATCTACCCTCCGGGTCGACTAATCTTTCTTCTATTTTATAGTATACCTCCCGTCCTATACCGATAGCTACCCCTTTTGAGTTCCTTGAGTAAGAATCTCCATAAAACCACACCGGGAACCTAGGGGAGTATATTCTAATCTTGCTTTCGTATGATAGATGGGTTTCCTGTAAGAACACTATACCCGCTTCATATTGTTCTATTTCTTTCAGAATTTTAAACCGCTTTGCTGATTCATTTAGCCCCCTAACGTTATATGACAAACAATTAACTATAGACATAGCTTTTAGTCAGGCTGGTTTCTCCTCTTTTCTCACTTAACGAGGTTCTCTGCTGTCGGGTCTTCTTTCTCCCCCCACCCCTCCCACCCCCCCTCCCAACCTCCTCCCAACCCTCCCAGACCCCTCTTTGGTCCTTGTACCTATATCCAGAATATATCCCCATCCTGGAATATGTACCTCACCCCTTGGGGTGAAGCTCCAAGCCCGGCATTCCGTGTCCCTCCACTCCCCCCCGGCCTTGAAGGCCCGGTAGACATAGGGGGGGAGAGGAGGGAGCAGATAGTCCAGGGAGGCTCTTCCCGTTTTCACCCATACCCACATTAACTTTTATTTACTTTACCTCTCCCATCTCGTTTCTTTTGTAATAAATTACACCAGCCCCCCCTCCCCCCCCTCTCCCCCTACCCCCCCCCCCCCTTACATTAAGCTCTCTGCCCTATTCCCTCTTCAATTAGTCTTTCTTCTCTTTCCGATCGCTTAGGTATACTAATGGTTGGAATCTGTAACTCTGTACAAAAGTCCTGTACTTCTTCCGGAAATTTCAATCTAACCGTCTTTCCGTCCCTATGTACTATCAATGCTGCAGGAAACCCCCAACTATATTTAATATTAGCTTGTCTTAAATGTTCTAGTAATGGTTTTAATTGTCTTCTTCTGGATAATGTTTCACTTGACAAGTCCGCAAATACTTGCAAAGTTGTTTGCTCGTATTGCAACGGGTGTCTCTCTCTGAGGTTCCTCCATATTTTCTCCTTATCTGTATACCGATGGAATTTAACAATGACATCTCGTGGGGTCTCCTCCTTCATTCCTAGAGGCTTTCTAATTCTATGTACTCTATCGATCTTTAACTCCTCGTCCTCTTCTCGTCCTAGTAGGGGGTTAAATATTTTCCTTATTTTTTCTTCCAGTTTCTCTCCATTTTGCTCTGGGAGGGCTCTTATCCTTAGATTTTGGCGTCTATTTTGATTTTCCTGTGCTTCCATTTTATAGAAGGTATTTCTTTGGTTTATTTGCAGTGCTTTCACTTGCGATTTTAATTCTGCGATTTCTTGTGTTTGTTTCTCAGTTCTCTCCTCAGCCTCTTCTACTCTCCGCAGCAAATGGCCCAGATCCATCCGGACATTTGTAATCTCACTCTTAATTAAACTTTCCATCCTTTCAAACATTGCCATCATCTCGATCTTCGTGGGCATTTGAGCTATACTTCGCTGTTCTTCCCCGTCCCCCTCGTAAGTTTCCATCTCTCTCTCTGTTTGTGTTTCTTCTCTTGTTTTATCTCCTTGGGCTCCTTTTAACTTAGCCATTTCCTTTTTTGCGTTTTTGGTTGGCAAGGATGTTTTTTTTTCTACATCTGGGCTTTTTTGGTTACCCTCTTTAGTTGTCAAGTATTTTTGTATTGAACTAGCGGTTACACTAGTATTTAAACTCTCCCTCGGGGTTTTAGATTCTGTTGTTTTATGTGATCTTCCCCTCATCATGTATCTTGTTCACTTGTCTTGTTTGACAAAATAGTTGTCCTGTATAGAGGGGAGTACCTCTCGGTTCCAATCTTTGCTTTTATTGGATTTGAATGGAGGGGCAAGGGGAGAGAAGAATATCCTGCCATTTCACCTCTCAGGCACCCTAGTTTAGATGGAATACTTCTCTTCACTTTTGCTTTAAGAATGGAAAATTCTGCGACTTGATGGATTTTTTTTTTAACTTTTTTTTTTTTTTTTATTAGGGCACCTGTAAAGATCCTGTAAAGGAACAATAAAAAAAAAAAAAAACGTACCCTTCGTCCCTTTTTTCCGATCTCTATATAGCGTAAGAGGGGCGGGAGCACACGTAGAGAGAGAGGAAAAAAAAAAGAAAACGCATAAGGAACAAAAAAAAAAAAAAAAAAAAAAAGGGGAATGTCCTTATACTTTTGCAGCTCTATTTCTACTTGATCCAATTGTCTAATCAGCTGCTATCCACCACATAATGGAAAGTTACTCTCCAGAAAATATCGCTCCAAGCTTATCGCATAGTTAAATCGCAGAGTTCATCATTTAATTTGCAGCTTAGTTCATAACATAGTTCATAACCTTTTCAGTCAGTACTAAGCTGTATCAATACTTAGTCCTTAAGTGAGCTTAAAACTCAGTACTAGTTTCAACTATCAGTTTAGTAGTTTCCAGTACTTCCAGCATTTAATCAATTGAGCCACTCCTGGATTCATAGTTTTCAGACAAAATCATTGCTCCATCAAGACCTCTCTTATGTCTCCAGTCACTTAACCCTTTCAGGCCCCCTAGTTTAGATGGAATTGAAAATTCTGCAACTTGGTGGATTTTTTTTTTTTGTATTTTATTTTGCTGGGGCACCTATGAAAATCCTATAAAGAACCTATGAAAAACGTACCATTCATCCCTCTTTCCCGGTCTCTGTATAACGTAAGAGAGGCGGGAAGATACGAAGGAAAAAAAAAAAAACGCAGAGGGGGGGGGAGGATTCGGAGGGAAGAAAAAAAAGGAATGTCCTTATGCTTTTTCAGCTCTATATTAGCTTAACCCAATTATCTAATCAGCTGCTATCCACCACAGGAAGGAAAGTTACTCTCCAGTAGATATAATGGAAAGTTACTCTCCAGTAGGTATCGCTCCGAACTTATCGCATAGTTAAATCGCAGAGTTCATCACTTAATTTGCAGCTTAGTTCATAGCATAGTTCATAACCTTTTCAGTCAGTACTAAGCTGTATCAATACTTAGTCCTTAAGTGAGCTTAAAACTCAGTACTAGTTTCAACTATCAGTTTAGCAGTTTCCAGTAATTCCAGCATTTAATCAATTGAGCCACTCCTAGGGTTATTAGGCAATCATTGACATTTAAACAAGTCCTCTCATTGGTACGTTCTTACAAACATTTCAATTCCGTAGCTCTCATAGATTCATAGGTTTCAAAAAGAATCATTGCTCCATCAAGACCTCTCTTATGTCTCCAGTCAGTTAAATTTTAGCCAGTCCCAGCTGCTGCATCTCTCCCTCAGTTAGTCATCAAATCTCTTTAGCTTCCACAGCAAACACAGTTCAAACACAGTTCACGATGCAACAGCGCTGGATAACCTAGGGGCTCTGGAGGGTAGTATGCAGAGCATAATATACAGAGGACACAAAGGCAGAGATAAGAGGGGGGGCGTATGGAGGAGACAGAGGGGAGGCCAGCAACCAACAGTCACTCGTGGGGTCTCAGGATCAGGTGTTTTCTCTTGCAGCCATTTTTTTGATTGAACCAGGGATATCTCTCACTTACCCCTGTTCAGTTTCCTGCATCCTTTACTGCTGTCCACCCCGATCTATCAGTCGCTCCTCCTTGGTCTCCTGATCCAATATCATGGGGAATAGGCATCTGCGGGGTCACCATGTGCTGTCCTCTAACACGGTGTTCTATCCCACTTCACCAGCATCTGCATCAGACTTGCTGCCATGGATCTCCTGCCTCCCCTTCCGTCCTCACAGACACCGCCTCGGGCTCCTCCCCCAGCTTTCCCACATCACATCCTCCCCCCTTTTTTGCGTTTATAAACAAAAAAAGAGTGGCAATTTTGAAAAAACACAATATTTTGTCGTTTTTTCTATAATAAATATCCCAATTTGTTTCCTCCGTTTAGGCGGATATGTATTCTTCTAAATATTTTTGGGAAAAAGTTGCAATAAGCCTTTTTTCTAATAATATATTTGAAGAATTTTTGGGGATTTGTAGTACTATCTTTTGCAATCTGTCATTCGTTTTGAATTTTTGAGTCCTTGATTTCCTTTTTACACATTCTGTTTTTATACTTTTTAAAAGCTCTTTTCTTATTACCGTATATACTCGAGTATAAGCCGAGATTTTCAGCCTCTTTTTTGAGGCTGAAAGTGCCCCCCTCGGCTTATACTCGAGTCATCGCTGTCTGCCTGCTCGATCAGCGTGTCGAGCAGACAGACAGCGGCCATTCTATTCTAATTCAAAAGCCGCGCCTCCGGCTCCGCCTTCGCCTGTGATAGGCGGAACACTGAATTTCCCAGCAGCCTGTGTTCCGCCTATCACGGACATCCGCTCATCCTCGTACTACGGACGAGGATGAAAGGATGGCCGTGATAGGCGGAACACAGACTGCTGGGAAATTGTGTTCCGCCTATCACAGACAGGGAGGCGCGGCATTTGAACAGGAAAATGGGCGCCGACGAAGAGCGGTGATCCTGGGACGGGACCGGACGGAGGCTCGGCTCGGCTCGGGACGGGACGGGACCGGACGGAGTCTCGGGACGGGACGGGACCGGACCGGACGGAGGCTCGGCTCGGGACAGGACGGGACCGGACGGGACCGGACGGAGGCTCGGGACCGGACGGAGGCTGGGGACACAGGTAGGCTGGACACACAAGGCCTCACACACACACACACACACACACACACACACACACGGATGGACACACACACAGGGATGGATGGATGGATGGATGGACGGACACACACACAGGGATGGATGGATGGATGGATGGATGGACGGACACACACACAGGGATGGATGGATGGATGGACACACACACACACAGGGATGGATGGATGGATGGACACACACACACACAGGGATGGATGGATGGATGGACACACACACAGGGATGGATGGATGGATGGACACACACACAGGGATGGACAGGCATATCTCACCCTCGGCTTATACACGAGTCAATAGGTTTCCCAGTTTTTTGGGGGTAAATTGGGGGCCTCGGCTTATACTCGGGTCGGCCTATACTCGAGTATATACGGTATTTACTTTTTTTTAATTTCGGACATGAGCCACATGGGTTTTATTTTTAACCCTTTAAAATTATTGCCCATGGGAATATGCTTTGCAGCGAGTTTGCATACAGTAAATTCCCAATTCTGTTCTGTGTTCATCAATGCCAATATTCCCTCCCAGTCTAAGTCTTGGAGAGCAGCCCTCATCTTTGGAAAATGTGCTCTCTTAAAGTTAAGTGTTTTATATTTCCAGTATGAGCTTGTTGCCTACAGTTAACAATAAAATAAATCATGTTGTGGTCACTGCTACCCAGATGTTCTTTTATATGAATGTTGGTAATAAGCTCTGCATGGTTTGAGAGTACCAGGTCCAGCAGAGCATCATTCCTAATCGGGGCCTCTGTAAACTGGACCATACAATTGTCTTGTAATAGGTTTATACATTTTTGCCCTTTAACTGTTCCTTCAGTGCCATTACTCCAGTCAATTTCCAGGTATTTATTATTATCACTGTCCCAGCCTTTGCAGCCCTTTCTATCTGTGAAAGGAGCTGAGTCTCCACCTCCTCATTAACACTGGTAGGTCTTTAACAAACTCCAATGATTACTTTTGTAGTACACACACTCATGTGCAGTTCCACCCATAATGCTTCAGCCTCATAACACTCTCCATCAACTAGGTCCTCTTTCACACTTGCTTTAATATCACTTCTCACATAGAGAGAGACACCACCTCCCCTCTGTTTTACCCTGTCTTTCCCAAAGAGCGCATAGCCAGGAATTGTAATAGCCCAGTCATTTGAAGAATGAAGCCAAGATTCAGTTATACCAATTAACCAATTCAATAAAGGGCACTTACGTCCCCATTCCTGCCCAGCCATTTTTCAGCTTTCATCGCTGTCACACTTTGAATGACAATGTCATGCTACACTGTAACTATGTGAAATTATTTTATCATTTTCTTCATACAAATAGAGCTTTCTTTTGATGGTATTTAATCACTGTTGTTTTTTGTTTGTTTTGTTAATTAAAAAAAAAAAGGACTGAAAATTTTGATAAAAAAAAGTTTTTCTTAGTTTCTGTCAGTACATTTTGTAAATAAATAATTTTTCTCCTTCACTGATGTGCGCTGATGGGGCGGCACTGATGAGCATTGATAGGTTGCACTGATGAGCACTGATGATGTGGCACTTATGGGCACCGATGAAGGCGCACTTATGGGCACTGATTAGGTGGCACTGATGAGAAGGCACTAATATGCTGCACTTCTGGGCACTGATAGGTGGCACTGATGGGCACTGATAGACAGCACTGGTGGGTACTGATAGGTGGCACTGATAGGCATTGATGGGTGGCACTGATGGGCGACACTGATGGGCATTGATGGGCAGCACTGATAGGTGGAACTGATAGCCAGCACTGACTGGCATCACTAATGGGAACTGATTGGTGGCACTTGTGGACACTGGTGGGCACTGATTGCTGGCACTGGTGGGTAGTGGTGGGCACTGATTGCTTCCACTGATTTCTGTCACTTGAGACACTATATTGTAAACAGGGCACTGATGATCAGTGTCCTGATTACATGTGTAGATGTCCCCCTGTGAGGAGATGCCGCTGATCATCTCTCCTCGCCACACACTCTGTCAGGAGCGCAGATTACTGGCATCTCTGTGTTTACATGTAACCGGCTGTGATTGGACACAGCTGATCACACGGTTAAAGTGCCGCGGCAGCGGCTCTTTACAGAGATTATGATTGCCCTATGTCATTTGACGTCATCTCAGAACGAGAGCTGCACCTCCCCTCTGCCATTTAACAGTGGGCGGGCAGCAAGGGCAACAGAGTCCCTCCTTACATCAAATGTCCCCAGCGGAGTCCCTCCTTACATCAGGCATCCCCAGCGGAGCCCCTCCTTACATCAGGCATCACCAGCAGAGTCCCTCCTTACATCAGGTATCCCCCCTATTGGAGCCCCCCTTACATCAGGTATCCCCCCTATTGGAGCCCCCCTTACATCAGGTATCCCCCCTATTGGAGCCCCCCTTACATCAGGTATCCCCCCCCATTGAAGCCCCCTTTGCATCAGGTATCCCAGCAGCAGTGTTTCCACTGCTATTACAAAATTGCAGAAGTAACAGAGGCAGAGGGGGAACAAAATAGAGGCAGAGCCGGCCGGGTGGCTACAATAGAAATTGAGCTGCAGCGCCGCCCACCCCCGTCCCTTTCCACAACAGGTCACAGACAGACCGGGAGTGGGCGGCGCCGCAGCTCAACTTCTATTGTAGCCACCCAGCCAGCTCCACTTCTTGTTTGTTCTCACCGTTACTTCTTCTGGTCTTCTGGCTGCAGACCTCTAGTGGTAGTGGCAAAAAATTGCATTGAAATCCCGGGAATGTCTCGGGAAATTCAGGACAGTTGTCAAGTATGTCTTTAGCATATAGGTTGTACCCCAATGAAAAGTCAGCCCAGTGCTCTAGAAACCCAATTACATACCAAACACTGTTTATTGCATTTCATTTGCTAAGTCATTCTTTGTGGAATGCGGGTTTACAGTTGCTTGAGTCATTATGTATACAAGACAGATATTTGCCAAGAATATAACAGAGAGCAAGAGCAGCTCCATGAAAATACAAACAAGAATATGATTTTTTGCCAGGATATCTTGGTGTGGTTAACAGGGCATTGCTAGTGCAGCCAATAAAGCTGCACATTGAGATAGAACCACCTCATTACTGAGAAAGTGAGGATATTGTGCAGTTGACTGTGATCTTGCCTGGTTTTGCTATCTTGCAGTCTCTACAGAATGGTGCTCTCTCGCTCATGGACCCTGGTGAAGCACTTTGAGGGGGCACCCAAATTGTCTGACTTCAAATTAGTGGAAACTCAACTGCAAAAAATAAAAAATGGAGGTAGGTGTGTTTGTCTTCCTTAATAGATTACATGATTATTCCATATACTGTACTTTATATCTGTCAGACTTTGTAAAAGTCATTATCCCATTAAACCCTTTAGCAACAATCTTTCTGACACTTTTGAGTTAATAATGGATGAAATCTCATTAGTTCCTATGTGCAACTGCACTTGTTACATTATATTATACTGTATACTATGGTACTATATATATATATATATATATTCACAGGCATGTTATGAATACTGTTAAAAGTAAAACTCCCTCCATAATTTAACTAGCTCTTTGCTACTTTATGATGATATAACACCAATGGAAGTTCATCTCTAATGCACAAATATTTAAATATCAATTTACAGCTATTATTAAAGCAATGCATATTATGCAAATGTTGTTTGAAGTAGTTGATAAAGTACACCCTTTTAGCTCTTTTGTATTTGTTATACTGTTTTTGTCAGTGTTGTAAGCTGTCAACTAATTGAATGTATTTCCAGAGGTGTTGTTGGAAGCTGAGTGTTTTAGTGTGGACCCATACATGAGGTACGGAATTATTTAATTATGTCATGATTAAGTGCATTAACAAAGGGTTCACTTATCAGTCACTTGAGGATCTCTAACCAAAGGGCTTATTAAGTTTTCAAATGACAGCAGGCTGGTATCAGTGGTTGTAAAGTTCATCTATTGATCTTTACTGCTTATTGTGCTTGTCAGAATTTGTTGTCAGGCCTCAACTTCACTGGATAGTCTTCCAAGATTCATACAAAGGAAAACTGCAGATAACATGTATGTTGAATGGGCAGGAAGAAAAAAAAAATCACATCTTACAGTATCTGTCATTGCCAAAGGTAATTATTAAACACCTGAATTAAAGTGATTTAAAACCCCAAATATTTTTTTTTTATATACCAATCATTAGATATGGTAGCTGCATTTGTTTTCTCTTTTTATTGTCCCTCTCTGTTTTCCCTGGTGATCTGCCCCCACTCTGGATGAAGGAGCACAGGGGGCATCTTTGGAAAGCAGCATTGTCAGTCTTGGGGGAAGGAAATGTTATGCCGCGTACACATGATCGTAATTTTCGTCAGAAGAAGCTCTGATGGTTTTCCTGATAGAATTCCGTTCAAGTTATCTTGCCTACACACGGTCACACCAAATTCCGATCATTTAGAACATACAACACGTACGACGAGACTAGAAATTGCATACACACGATCGGAATTTCCGATAGAACGTTTTTTCCGTCTGGAAAATTGAGAACATGCTATCAATTTTTGACTGGCGGAAATTCGGACAGCTAAATTCCGATGGAGCATACACACGGTCACATTTTCCGATGAAAAGCTCTCATCGGTCTTTTTCTGGGCGGAATTCCGATCATGTGTACGAGGCATTAGGTGTACTGGAAGATTTAAATACACTAACAAATTGAAGCCAACTTTCAGTTAACATTTCATAAGCAGTTACAGCAAACATTGTTTTTCCTTTTGGCATAAAGGTTTTACATAAATACATAAAACTGTCAGTGGTAGATTTGTCTCAACCCTGTAACTGATACATGGGGAAGAGAGCTTGTTCTTTTGAAAAACAACAAACGTACTGCCCAAATGACCAGATAAATATAAAAGAACGAAAGCCTAAAAAAGAAAATGAATGCAGCCATCGCATTTAAGAATTTGTAAGATGCAACATAATAAAAATGTGCTTTTGGGTTTAATACCACTTTATTCAGAGATTTAGCAGGTGTTTGAACAAACATCAAGCCCAACCAGCTCTAGATATCCTTGATTACTATGGCTCCTGCCCCAGTCTGAGGCAAGCCTAAGTGGAGATCAACTATGATGAATGACTAAGCACACTTGGAGCGCAATAATTTGGGATGTTCTGAATAAAATAATTTTGATCGAGTACAGAGTGCGGCCATTTCTTCTTTTGGAGATAAACTCGAAATATGCATGGTCTTTGCAGAAAAGCCTAGGGGATGGAAAGAACAAAGGTGGCATTGTTAGCATGAGCAATTAGCTTGCTTGCTACTAGATGGCTCTGTTGTATAGTATAGGGAAAGTGATAATTGGGTATTATGTCCCTTTTAGAAGAAATCCTCCTCTAGGGAGATAGTGGGTGGAGTTAGTACCCATATAAATGTGTGGGAGGGACCTAGCGTAAGATGGGGCATTGCAGCCAAACACTCCAGAGCTATCTGGATTTAGTTGGTTACTGTCCAAGGGCCCTTATTAGGGCTGAAATCGCAGGAGAGGTGTTAGGAACAGCTGTAGTCTCCTTGACTCTTTTGAAGGCCTTTTAGGCAAGGCCTGGGGTCCTCTGATGTGAATACTGGTGACACCTGGAGCAATGAGTTTACATCTGGGAGCAGACCCAGCTGGGCAGAGCTATGGAACACGACTTTGGTAGAGAAACTAGTATACCAATGAGGGCAACTTGATTATTATTCTCGGTCAAGGAACCTGATGGCTGTGGATTTAGTATACACGAGAATAGTCCCAACTCTATGGTGCTCCCAAAGAGAGACAGTGTCCATGAAAGATGGATTACAAATCATATGTTAGTGTTCTGTGCCTAGATGATGATGCTTAATAGCCTATGGCTGTGGCCAGGAGTTTGACACAATATGTCAGAGGGTTCCATAAACAACAGGCGAGTAGTTGTCTTATGCAAGAAGAACTGGGGCAGAAACAGTTTGGCACCAACACCTAGCCAATCACAAGCCCCCTTCAACAAACCTTCCAAACCATGCCTTTAAACAAGGAGGTTGTGTGAGATACAGTATATAGTATATGAATAACTCAGTGATTGTCCTTCCCACACTGAATAACCGTAACAGGCAGAAGCAATCAAGCCACTTAGCTTAAGGAAGACTTGCATGGCCTATAAAAAGCTAAACATTGTTCAGGCTTGGGACAGCTAGGTGAAAAAATATTATTTTTAATTAGAGACAGAACAGCATAGGACAGGGTCCCTATGGGACTTGTACAGTATGTCAGAAGTCCTTGAATAATAAAGTACCAAGATTGCCCACAATATTCAAAAAGATTCTTTTGTGTTACTCACTTGCACTAATAGAAAAATAGCATGTGAATATTTAAAACATGTAAAGCTGCTTCAGACATTTCTATGATATCCTAAAGAATGTTATCATTGTACCAGGCCATACAGTAAGAGAATGATGAAGGAAGGAGACATCATGATGGGAACTCAAGTTGCAAGGTAACATTTTATTATATTTTCTGGCTGCATAATTCATGGAGTTTTTCTATTAGTGAAAACAGTCATAAAAGTATCCTATTTCTTGGTTAGAATGAACATAGGACACATTAATGATATATCTGCATTTGCTATATTCCTTTTAATGTTATTACATAACGTCATTTGAAAATGTAAGAACACCCGATGTAAATTGTTGATTTTTTTCAATATATATTAACAGTACCTAATCGATAAAGGTTATATACTTGAAAAAATTGCTTAAAATTGACATGGTGTTTCCAATCTTATAATTGGAACTAACAAAAATGCAGATTTGTCACCTGGAAAAAATAAATACACCTCAACATTTACCACTATTGCACCGATAATTAGAACCTTCTTTAAATTTTGAGTTGGTTACTGACACTTGATAGTTTCTCATTAACAAGCAGCATATCCATATACTTTATACTTCTTGTAAATTAAAGTGATTATAAAGTCTTTTTTTTTTTTTATTATATAAAAATAATAAACATGTTATACTTACCTGCTCTGTGTAGTGGTTTTGCACAGAGCATCCCAAATCCTTCTCTTCTCGAGTCCCTCTTCTGCTGTCCTGGCCCCTCCCTCCTGGTGAGGGCCCCCACAGTAAGCAGCTTGCAAGCAAAGTCACAGCTCCCTGTGTCCAATCAGACATGGAGCCTTGACCCGGCCCCTTTCTCTCCTCATTGGCTGACTGCCAGCAGTGGGAGCCAATGACATCGCTACTGTGTCTGAGCCAATGAGAAGGGGAGTCCTGGGAAGAGATGGGCTCAGGCAAGTATTAGAGGGCTGAGAGGGGCTGCTGCATCCACAAGGCTTTTTATCTTAAGGCATAGAATGCATTAAGTTAAAAAAACTTTCTAACCAGGGATTGACAAGGTGTGTGCACTCCTTGCAGAGTCCGTGGCTGTCGCTGACTTTTGTTTTTGTACTGAGTCTGCTGCTCTCTGTCTCTGTCCCTCCCTCCCCCTCGATGTGATGGCTCGTCCATTCACCCACTTGTCTCCAGTCCCTCCTGTGCACTGTAGAGCTGTAGGTCTGGCCAGCGTGGCACCGGTGCTGCTCAATCAAGTGGAGTGGTGGTGGACACCTGCGTGCGGAGTGATCTGTTGGAGGGACTGTGCTGTGTAGGCAGCAGCCGCCCATCGTGGGAGGACCGGAGAACAGGCAGCCTGAGCCAAGGAGGAGGAAGCAAGGAGTGGAGTGGAAAATATATATATTATTTGCAGGGGGAGAGCCCGAAGGGCCTGGAGTGTGGTTTAGGAAAACCTGGGGAATATATACTGGTGAAAAGGTCAGAGTAAGAATACTAAAGGGGGATCTGTTCTATGGGGGACCTGCCCTGGCCTGCTTTAAAGGGGGATCTATGAGGGACCTGCCCTGACCTACTCTAAAGGGGGACCTATATGGGGGAGGGGGACTCTGGCCTGGCCTGCTCTAAATGTGATCTATGGGGGACCCTGGCCTTGCCTGCTCTAAAAGGGATCTATGGGGACCCTGCTCTAAAGGGGGATCTGTGGGGGACCTTGGCCTGCTCTAAAGGGGGATCTATGGGGACCCTGCTCTAAAGTGGGATCTATGGGGGACCCTGATCTGGCCTGCTCTAAGCAATCTTTATATAAAAGATGTTATTTTAAACATATTTTTACTTGTAGAACTAAGCCAGAGAGTAGACAGGGTATGTTTTTATGGTTTTAGTTTGAAATGTACCTTGGTGTTCTTAAGGTCTGTACCCGAGTGGTATGTCCAGAAGGAGGAATAACAGCCTGCACAAGCGATGCCGCCTCACTGATTATTTCAGCATAGCAGACATGCAGAATAGCAAAGATGGCGCCAACACGGCGCCCCACACCTCCTTCTCAGACACCAGAGACACACAGGAGCATGTTACCATGTCAGGGGAGATGGGTAGCACAGATCCAGACACAGATACCTCTCAGCCTTCTCCTGCTGATCGAAATAAGAGAGCCACTCAGTTTCCAGCCATCTCTCCTACCAAAGCCCCCCCTGCTTAAAAAACAACACTGGGATCCTCCAGCAGCTATAGGTCCTGAAATAGCTCGTTCTGACTCCCTAGATACTCTGCCTGCCTCTGACCAGCCCGCATCTGAGCACACCATCAAGTTCATGCTGCTGTCCCTGCAGATGTACAATGAGCTGAGGTCCTCTATCTCCATGTTACACTCCAGAATTGATCATGTAGAAGACCGCACTGATGATCTAGAAAAGCAAATCACTGAACACACTGCAGCCTATAATGAAATGACGGATGCCCATGATCAACATACTGAGGAGATACACTATCTGCAGGCCAAAGTCACAGATTTAGAGGACCATTCGAGGAGGAATAACATTCAATTCTGGGGTATACCAGAAACCGTTAAACCTCCCGATCTGATGCCCTACATAAAACAACTATTACTCACGCTCATTCCTCAACTGCGTCAAGCTGACAGTTATTGATTGGGCACATTGCATTGTCAAACCTAACCACCTCCCTGCATCCGTACCACGTGACATATTGGCACGCATCCACTTCTTTCAGGTGAAAGAAAAGATCATGGCGGCTGTCAAATCCACTTCTCCACTACCTGTACCCCTACTCTTCTGTTTCACTATACACAGATATCTCTGCTGCTATGGCTCAAAAACGGAGGGAACTCTCCCAGGTAACAGCAATCCTTAGAAACAACAACATCCCATATAAATGGGGCTTTCCAACTAAACTGGTAGTCATGTACCAGAACCAAAACACCAACATCTTCACACCCAAAGATTGAATCAAATGAATGCTTAACTGGGGCCTGATTACCTCACCTCTGCCTGACCCGTTACCTCAGCGAACATCAACGCAAACCCAGCATACCAGGAGCAAAGCCTCTGTTACCACCCGCAGGTAAACACTTCCTATGTCTTCACTCTTTCAAGACACAAGGTGCTCCTTGTAATTTTTTTGACCTAACAAACCTGCAGTCTCTCATCTCAATGTATGTCCCTGATGAGCGTAATACTAACTGCATTCTTTAATCTCTCCCCTGAGAGGGAAAAAGTGGCAAGCACTTTACAGATTTTTATTTTTTTTTGCTTTTCTTTTCTCTTCTACATAATTTTATATTTTACCAGTTTTGTTCACGGTATTACTGTTTTACTGGTTAACTTTAGACTGTTAGCTCTGTTTTGCCTACTGTGTAACACTATTATAGGTCTAAGACCTCTTACACCTACCTGTGTGCGACATCTGAAAGTGTAATCCCTACGCTTCCCCTCCCCCACTGAATACCATCCAAGATGTCTATCACCTTTACTTCCATCAATGCAAAAGGCCTGAATTCCCCTTACAAGCGAAATTTACTAAGGAAGGAAGCATTAGCTCAAACTGCTGACATACTATCTGTACAGGAAACTAATTTTATCTCCTAAGGGCAGATTCATAATTCTAAATGCAGCTGTCAACAATCATACAATGGCTATTGCTGACATTTATTACCCCAAAACAAATCATAAACGTTTCTACAAAACCATAATGAAGAAATTGGAACTTTTTAAACAAGGTCCCTTGATCATATGTGATGATTTTAATCAAATCAACCACTTACTATATACCTTAAACCCTGCCTGTAAATGCTCTACCTTTCTTTCCTCTCTGATCCACTCGGGGGACTTATATGACCCCTGGAGATGCCTCCATGATAATGAAAGGGATTACACTTTATTTTCACACACACAAAATGCATATCCTTGGATAGATATATTTTTTTGACTGACAATCATACTTTACAGCTGGTCCACAAAACTAAAATTGCACTTATTACATGGTCTGACCATGCACCAATCCCAATGAAGCTGTATCCAGCACTCAAAACCAAAAATAACACCATCTGTAGTAGGGGTGTTGAAAATAATCGGCATAGCGATGCATCACGATTATACCCTTTCCCGATTCGGCATTGATGCGTTATCCAGCATAATCAATTATGCATGACATCATTCCGGCTCCTCCCCCTCCCCCTGCACAGCAGTGTCTTTGCTGGAATGACAAGCCGCCCATTGGCTGGCTGCGCTTGGTGCTGTCCCATCCTCACAGACACTGTAGCCTCAGAGTCACGTGCTGCCCCCACCCATGCTCTCCCCCTCCTCTGTAGCTCTGGACAAGTGGACAGTGACACTGGACATCTCCCCGATGGGCGGGCGCCGGGACTGCACGGAGCTCAGACACACAGAGATCACTGCAGCTGTGTGTCTGAGTCGGCTTCAGGAAACAAGCTGCGAGGAGAGGAGGGGGGTTGGTAGGAGTGCTCCGGAGGTGAGAGATAAGCCTGTCATGCTTGATATATGTGTCGGTGAGTGTATAGAATGCCGCGTACACACAATCAAACAATCGGGTGGAAAAATCCGGCAAACTCAAGTATGCCGGACAATCCCCCCGTGTGTAGCCTCCGGCATACTTTTTTGACCCGAAAGTACGGCGGACTTAGAAAGTAGTTTTGCACTCCAATCTTCCCGCCGGACTTGCATTTCGGCCGACAATCTGGCCGTGTGTATGCCAGTCTGCCGTACTTTTGAAATGAACGGACTTTTCCCGCCCGGAGAAAAGTCCGCTCATTTCGAGTGGGTCTCCAGGTAGGCGGGGCCCGCGAAGGAGATGTATGGACTTAAAGGGGAACCCCAACGCTGAAAAAAATCGGCGTGGGGGTTCCCCCCAGGTCCACATCAGACCCTTGTCCGAGCACGCTACCCGGCCGGCCAGGAAAGGGGGGGCGAGCGAGCGACCCCCCCTCCTGAGCCGTACCAGGCCGCATGCCCTCAACATAGGGGGTGCCTTGGGGAAGGGGGGGCCGCGCGGCCCCCCCACCCCAAAGCACCTTGTCCCTATGTTGATGAGGACAAGGGCCTCTTCCCGACAACCCTGGCCATTGGTTGTTGGGGTCTGCGGGCGAGGGGCTTATCGGAATCCGGGAGCCCGCTTTAATAAGGGGGCCCCCCGAATACCGGCCACCCCACCCTATGTGAATGAGTATGGGGTACAATGTACCCCTACCCATTCACCTGTGAAAAAAGTACAAAAAAAGCTCCGGGGGTCTTTCGTCTTCGGGGGGTATTCTCGCCAGGCTTTCTTCCTCGCCGCCGCCCTTCTTCCGACTTCGGGGGTCTTGTCCCCCTCTTCGGTTCTTCTGCCGGGCCACCGCGCCTTCTTATAGCTCTTTTACAGGCGGTGGCCTTCTGTCCCCGCTGTAGTCGCCGCCGCCTCCTTCTGTTCTTCTGTTCTCTTCTTCTCTTCAGATCTTGACTCGTTGCTCCCTCCGCTCACAATGGCTCCAGCGCGACGACTTATATAGGGACATCACCGGATGATGTCCCCGCCTATTATGATGCCACAGTCCCAGCATCCTCTGGGACTGTGACACCATAATGGGCGGGGACATCATCCGGTGATGTCCCTATATAAGTCGTTGCACGCCTGGTCCCCGTCATTGTGAGCAGAGCGAGCGACGAGGCAACATCTGAAGAGAAGAACGGAAGAACAGAAGGCGGCGGCGGGCGGCGGCGACAGAAGACCGGGCCACCACCTGTAAAAGAGCTATAAGAAGGCGCGGTGGCCCGGCAAGAAGAACCAAAGAGGGGGCAAGACCCCCGAAGAGGGGGATAAGACCCCCGAAGTTGGAAGAAGAGGCCGCGGCGAGGAAGAAAGCCGGGCTCCTCCGCTAGAAGACCCCCGAAGACGGAAGACCCCCGGAGCTGTGCAATAAACTATTTTATATTGTGTGTTGTGTTTTTTTGTACTTTATTTTACAGGTGAATGGGTAGGGGTACATTGTACCCCATACTCATTCACATAGGGTGGGGGGCCGGTATCCGGGGGCCCCCTTATTAAAGGGGGCTCCCGGGTTTCCGATAAGCCCCCCGCCCGCAGATCCCGACAACCAACGGCCAGGGTTGTCGGGAAGAGGCCCTTGTCCTCATCAACATGGGGACAAGGTGCTTTGGAGTGGGGGGCCGCGCGGCCCCCCTCCCCCAAGGCACCCCCCATGTTGAGGGCACGCGGCCTGGTACGGCTCAGGTGGGGGGGCCGCTCGCTCGCCCCCCCTTTTCTTGCCGGCCGGGTAGCGTGCTCGGACAAGGGTCTGATGTGGACCTGGGGGGAACCCACACGCCAATTTTTTTCGGAGTTGGGGTTCCCCTTTAAGTCCATACCAGGTGGCGGGGCCAACGACATCTCCTTCGCGGGCCTCGCCTACCTGGAGACGCGCTCTAAATGAGTGGACTTTCCTCCGCGTGTGGGCGAGTCCGTTCATTTAAAAAGTAGGGCGGATAGTATGGCGGACTTAGTACGCCGTATTAGTCCGCTGAAAAAGTACCGTGTGTGGGCAAGTAGCCTGTTCGGAAAGTCCGATGGACAGTCTGGCGGGAAGTCCGCCAGACTAAGTCTGTCGGATAGTCGGCTATGTGTGTACGCGGCAGAAGTGCCACATCCCCCCCACTTGCTGCAACTATCCAGTGTGTGTATGCTGTCTGCCTAACACATTGGGGGCTGCACAAACTCTTTTATTGTCAAATTTCTTCCTGTGATTTCCCTATCATCCCTCCCCTCTGGAACCATCTACTGATCTGCAAGCAGTATATTTCTTACTGATTGCAATGTCTTCCTTTTTTTCATTTTTTCTGTGATGTTGACTTGTTTACAATCCAAGTTGCTGCCAAAAGACTCCATGGATTTGTTAAAGTGATACTAAAGGGCATTATTTTTTCTTTCAAATAAAAAAAGATATCATACTTAACTGCTGATCTCATGTATCATGTCCCCAGCCTGACCATCTTCTGTATCATTTTCCCAGTCTCTGACCACCTCCTGTACTATGTCTGCAGTCTCTGGCCACCTCCTGTACTATGTCTGCAGTCTCTGACCATCTCCTGTACTATGTCTGCAGTCTCTGACCATCTCCTGTACTGTCTGCAGTCTCTGGCCACCTCCTGTACTATGTCTGCAGTCTCTGGCCACCTCCTGTACTATGTCTGCAGTCTCTGACCATCTCCTGTACTAGGTCTGCAGTCTCTGACCCCCTCCTGTACTATGTCTTCAGTCTCTGGCCACCTCCTGTACTATGTCTGCAGTCTCTGGCCACCTCCTGTACTATGTCTGCAGTCTCTGACCATCTCCTATACTATGTCCGTAGTCTCTGATCATCTCCCCTAGTATTTTGGGGGAGAGCCTGGAGCTCCTTTAAGTTGTTGTCTGCTATGTTTAGACTTTGCTACATGCAGGGAGTGTTGTCTTTTTTTTTTTTTAAAAGAACAGATAGAATAAAAAAAATGGAGTTCTCCTGACTGCTTGAATTTTTTGGATGAAAACCATGCGCACTTGCGCTGTAATCGTGATGCATCGTGATGCATCGTGGAATCTAATCGAATCGAATCGTTGACATGATAATCAAATCGAATCGAATCGTGAGGCCAGTGAAGATGCGCACCTCTAATCTGTAGGCTTAATACCTCTATTATTGCGTGTCAACACTATCAAAAACTGATCGTATCCGAACTGCAACAGTATTTTACAACCAATGTTGGGTCTATAAACAACCCCACTACACTATGGAATACCAACAAGGCCTACATCAGAGGCCTCCTGATTAAGTTGGGGGCCCCACGAGAAAAAACAATACAATGCCACCACAAACAAACTTCTAGCGTGTATACACATACTCGAATAAGCCAACAAACCTCAACCCTACCCCTGCTTAGCTCTGAACTGCATACAGTTAGACAAGCTCCCAGTGACCACCTCCACACAAACTTTGACTACCACCTTAAACGCCTCCACCTGCAATCCTATTCACAACACAACAAACCTGGAGCATATATGGCCAGACAGCTTAAACGCAAACTAAAATCCCATACCCTACTGGCCACGCCGGTACTCGACTCACCAACCCTAAAGACATTGCTGATCAATTCAGCTCCTTTTACTCCAAATTATACAATCTAACAATCTCTAAATCCACCCCACCACCCTCCTCTGCTGACATAGATTTCTCAAAGACATACACCTTCCATCACTATCACAGGATCAATTACACCACCTTTCAGCTCCATTCTCCCAGTAAGAATTTGAAACAGCCATTGTCGCTCTACCACTCCCTAAAGCTCCAGGCCCTGATGGGTTCAGCAAGGAGTACTATAAAACTTTCTCTAAGCTTCTTACCTCACATCTATGTCACTCATCTTCCACCAACCTCTGTTGGAGAAACTGTGGAACCCCGGGAACCCCACTACATATTTGTTGGAACTGCCCAATCCTCATTGCATTTTGGACTATGCTCTCTAGATTCCTCCTCTCCATTCTTTCAACCCCTGTATCCCTCATGCCTCAAATGGTACGATTGTGTCTGGACTTTATGTACGCCCACCTACAAATTCCTAAATTCCAAAAGCACTGGGATCCTTGGCTAAAACATCCTAAATGCCTACCTCTCACATGAATGCACTAACGCATATTTGAAACCCTAATGACTTGTCCACACACACTTGACCATATCTTTGCTTATATCTGTCAAACACAACACAGTGCAAATGTTTACCTTTAATTGCTAAACCTATGTTGGACATATTTAAATGCATCTTAAATGACCTATGTATACCTTCTGTTGATAAAATAACCAATTCATCATCTGACTGTTAATATGTTGATCAACTGTTCAACCTTGTACTTTTTACTCTGTATAACTTACAATAAAATCGAGATTTAAAAAGAAAAGTATATAGCATTTATTGTTGTTTAGTACGTATTATGCCACGTACCCACGTAGCGGACTATCCGGCAGACTTAGTCTGGCGGACATTCCGAACGAGCTATTTGCCCACACACGGCACTTTTCCAGCAGACTAATACGGCGTACTAAGTCCGCCGGACTATCCGCCGTACTTTTGAAATGAACGGACTCGCCCACACACGCAGAGGAAAGTTCGCTCATTTTGAGCGCGTCTCCAGGTAGCCGGGGCCAGCGAAGGAGGCGTCGCTGGCTCCGTCACCTGGTATGGACTTAAAGGGGAACCCCTACGCCGAAAAATCGGCGTGGGTGTCCCCCCCAGGTCCACATCAGACCCTTATCCGAGCACGCTACCCGGCCGGCCAGGAAAGGGGGTGGGGATGAGCGAGCACCCCCCCCCTCCTGAGCCATACCAGGGGGGGTGCGACTTATATAGGGACATCCCGGATGATGTCCCCACCCATTATGATGTCACAGTCCCCGAGGATGCTGGGACTGTGACATCATAATGGGCGGGGACATCATCCGCTGATGTCCCTGCCATTGTGAGCGGAGGCAGTGACGAGGCAATATCTGAAGAGAAGAAGAGAAGAACAGAAGACAGCAACAGCGGGGACAGAAGACCGGGCCACCGCCTGTAAAAGAGCTAGAAGAAGGCGCGGTGGCCCGGCAAGAAGAACCGAAGAGGGGGACAAGACCCCCGAAGAGGGGGACAAGACCCCCGAAGTCGGAAGAAGAGGGTGGCGGCGGCGAAGAAGAAAGCCGGACTCCTCCGCTAGTAAAAGAGCTAGCAGAAGATAGTGGAGGAGTCCGGCGAGAAGACCCCCGAAGACGGACAGAAGACCCCCGGAGCTGTGCAATAAACTATTTTAACCCTTGTGTGTGTTTTTTTTTACTTTTTTTCACAGGTGAATGGGTAGGGGTACATTGTACCCCATACTCATTCACATAGGGTGGGAAAAGTCAGTTCATTTCAAAAGTATTGCGGACTGGCACACACACGGCCGGATTGTCCGCCAAAATGCGAGTCCGGCGGACAAATTGGAGTGCAAAACTACTTTCTAAGTCCGCTGAAGCCTACACACGGGGGGGATTGTCCTGTGGACTTGAGTCCGCCAGACTTTTCCACTGGATTGTTTGATCGTGTGTACAAGGCATTTTTGTTGAAAATGCAGTATGTTGAAAAAGTCAACAATTTCCATGGGGTGTATATACTTTTTAACCCAGCTGTCTATTTTATTTATTTATAGTATAAAAATTATTCATGTAGGGTAAAAATAATCTCATTCATGTTTGTTCATATTTTCATTTATGATTTCTTTGCATTTAACATATTTTAGGCATGTTGTTTACCTGTGAAAGCCTTCCTTGTGTAGACATCTAAAATCCTCAATCTTGGATGTGAGCCTCCATTTTGGATGTGATGTCAGGAGCCCCAACAGACTCAGCGCTGTCACTGAAGTGCCACTGTATAGTATTGCCCTCCAGTGCTCCCCTTGCTGCTACATGAAAGATAATATAGGAAAGTGAGGAGGGCGCATAGTAGCTGGGTCAGTACAGATCGTAATTAAACACTCCCAATTCTCTAGCAAATTCAGAGACACATTGAAAGTAAAACAAAAACCAAATGAACAGAACTAATGTTGGTAATTATTTATTATATGTAATTTTTCTCTGTGCTTTTACCTGCTATTGAGTTGGATAGATAAATCTTTTCTTACTTGTCGAACATTTTTAGGCATTTTTAGGCATGCAGGCATTTTTTTTTACTTAACAAATAGAGAAAGATCTCTGCCACTACACACCATACAAGCCCAGCGTGTAATAAGTGATAGCATCTTCAGCCTAACTTCATCCAGGCCACGTCCCTCACCATAGAGCTTAGTCATGGAGGTAAGGTTTCTTTTTTACTGATGCAAATGCTGACCAATGTTTTTAAGCAGCGTTCGGCGGTGTTTGATCACTCGGTTCTCAGTCTTAGAGCCGGCGGGGGACAGATGGAGCATCAGACTGATGCTGCATTCACCTAGGTAAGTATGAATCTTAAAAAAAAAGAACATATTTCTCTTTTAATGTACCTGTTTAAAGGGAGCTTATGTACTACTAGATCAGTTATAAAAATATAGACATTTGCGTCACCGGTCAGTATTTTTATGCGAATAGGCATATACGCCACACTCCCTTAACTAAAATAAAGGTAGAAGACCCTTTACTCATGTGTACACATACCCACAATTATGTGTGGCTATGTCCAAATACGCACAAGTGCTATACAGCCCATCCTTGCTTTTTTTCTGCCAGCAATTTCTGATTTATACATTAGCACAATATGCAAGTACCCTGAAAAGTAGTACTAAAACCTAAAAAAAAAAATTCTGTTGTAATCACATTTTTATGCACAGATTGAGCAGAGGGCAATAGGAATACAATAAAGAGAAGCACCTTCAATTTGTGGTGACCACCATTGCAGCCTTTGGATTCCTATGCGCGGCTTCCCTGAGTTTCCAGACACCCATCAATTCTTAGAATATCCTCTGATCCCCCTACTTATGTGCACATCAGTGTAATAGCTGGGCCAAAACTTTCAAAATAATACTTGCAGCCCTAGTATAAAAGCTTATTTCTCTCTTTGCCTAAACCTTAGTAAAGTATTATGGGCCCATGTCCAACTAGTGCCAAAGGTTGTGCTATCAAATGTACATCTATTAATACACAATATGGTTGTTGGTAAACATTAGAATACACAATCTTTTTAATCAACCTATTAAAAGTATGTTTCTTTTGCATTTGAGCTATATTGTATTACATTTTTAGGGTTTTGGAAAGCAAAGACACAGCATTTCCAGTTGGTAGTTATGCTATATCAAATGCTGGCTGGACTACTCATTCCATCTCTCAAGGGAAGGACCTGAGTCCTCTACTGCCAAACTGGCCTGACCATATCCCCAAGTCCCTGGCTCTTGGAACAATAGGAATGCCTGGGTGAGTAACTACAAACTATAAATGAATCGTAAAGCTGATCAGTAGGCCTTTCTAAAAAAGACATAATAATATCTCTAATGCAGTTGATGTTGTTAAATGTATTTATCACCAGTGAATTCCAAAGCTGTGTATTTGAGATCACTTGTAGTTTATTCTACTGATAGCTAAAGGTCTGTTGCCACTGTTCAGAAATTTAGAGCAGTGCAGCCAATGCAAACACCAAGCTGCGATAGAATGTAGCATTAATGCCCTGTACACACGAGCGGAATTTCCATTGGAAAAATTTTGGATGGTTTTTCCAACATAATTCCGCTCAAGCTTGGCTTGCATACACACGGTCACACAAAAGTTCTCTGAACTTTCGACTGTCAAGAACACGGTGACGTGCAACACTAAGATGAGCCGAGAAAATGAAGTTCAATGCTTCCGAGCATGCGTCGAATTGTTTCCGAGCACACGTAGGAATTTTGTGCATCGGAATTGCTACAGGTGATCGGAATTTCAGATCGGAACTTTTTCCATTGGAAAAATAGAGAACCTGCTCTCAATCTTTTGCTGCCGGAAATTCCACCAGCAAAAGTCCGATGGAGCATACACATGGTCAGAATATCCGACCAAAAGCTATCATCGGACTTTTGCTGGTGGGATTTCCGATCGTGTGTACGGGACTTTATAGATCATGTAGTGGGGCATTATGAGTGCATTTTCCTGAACCCCTAACTGTCTGTATTACTACTATGCAACCAGACAGCCATGATCTTGGCAGAAATGAAAGTCAATAAAGGAAAAGTAGGTGCAAAATTAGAATCAATAATGCAAACAGGTTCAGGATGGCAAGGAGCACATACATAGTCGTGCTCAAAAATTGCATACCCTGGCAGAAATTTTAAAATTTTGGCATCTATATTGAAAATATGACTGATCATTCCAAAAAGGGTAGCAATTACATGAAGCCATTTATTATCACATTTTATTTTATTTTATTATCACAGTTTTTTGGATCCTTTTTAAATCATAATAACAGAAATCACCCAAATAGCCCTGATAAAAAGTTTACATACCCTGGAATGTTTTGCCTTGGTACAGACACAGAATGTGGCACACACAGGTTAAAATGGCAATTGAGGATTAATTTCCTACATTTGTGGCTTTTTAAATCACAATTAATGTCTGTGTATAAATAGTCAATGAGTTGCTTAGCTCTCATATGGATGCTCTAGGCAGGCTAGACACTGAGCCATGAGGAGGTAAAAAAGAACAATCAAAAGACCTGCGTAACAAGGTAATGAAACTTTACAAAGATGGAAAGGGATATAAAAATATATCCAAAGCCTTGAATATGCCAGTCAGTACTGTTTAATCACTTATTAAGAAGTGGAAAATTAGGGGCTCTTTTGATACCAAGCCAAGGCCAGGTAGACCAAGAGAGTATGCAGCCCCAACTGGTAGAAGAATTGCTCAGGATACAAAGAAAAACACACAGGTAACTTAGGAGAAATACAGACTGCTCTCCAAAAAGACGGTGTGGTGTTTTTTAAGGAGCGCAATTCAACGACACTGTAACAAACAAAAAAGAGCTGCATAGTTGAGCTGCCAGAAGGAAACCTTTACTGCGCCAATGCCACAAAAAAGCCAATGAGGCATGTCGAGGTGTTGTTGGGCATATTGTAACCAGGCTTTTTTATGGAACTCGTACAGTAAAAGCTTCTTTCTGGAAATTTGACCATGCGGCTTTTTTTTTTTTTCCAAGTATCATCATATTGTGCTCCTTTAAAAACAACCACACCATCTTTTTCCAGAGCAGCCTGTATTTCTCTTGAGGCTACCTGTGGGTTTATTTTTGTATCCCGAACAATACCTGTGGCAGTTGTGGGGAAAATCTTTCTTGATCTACCTGACCTTTGCTTGGTATCAAGAGACCCCCAAATTTTCCACTTCTTATGTGATTGAACAGTACTAACTTGCTTTGGATATCTTTTTATATCCTTTTCCATCTTTGTAAGGTTTCATTACTATTTTCAATATTAATGCCAAAATTTCACATTATCTGCCAGGGTATGCAAACTTTTGACCACAACTGTACACTGCAGAATAATACAATATAGACTATAAAAGCTGCACAAACATGGACTCTCAAACATCCCAATCAGGGTATCATGTGGCTGAAAAACATACTCTCTACACTCTCTCTACAGCAACAGAATTAAGCTGAGTGGTGGAACTGCAACTAGAGTACATTGGTAGCCATTAAGAAGGGGCTCCTCACAGTAGCTGTTTCTTCTGGGAAACTGCATACCATTCGATTCTGTCTCACTTGTCAGTTCTGACATGGAGGGCCTCTTACCTGGCTACAGATCACGTGCCCAGCTACCTCTGCCTTATCTAGTGTGGTCTGTCTGAATCTTGCTGTCGACTGCCCCTGGTCACTGCTATTCAGCCATCTGAATGAAGCCTTAAACTGATCTTTTCTTCAACTTTTGGGCTTACCGGTTACCTCCGCTTGGCTTGTTCTTCCACGTCTAGGGGTTCCCAGAGTTGGTACCCAACAACTTTGGACGCTGACACCAATAAAGTCCTTTTGAAAGGTTTTATTTGCAGGGGTAATATCCAACACCACAGTCTCGTATGGGAACAGAGGGCAAAGGTGAAGAAACTCAGGCACCTTGAACTGCAGGTATAACAAAGTCTCTAGTACCACCCAGAGAGTAGCCACTTGCAGCTGGGAACTTCAAGGCTGAACAAATCTCTAGCCAGAGATTATGGCAATCAGTACTTTGACTCAGAACTTGTGAAATCTCTGACCTTGAACAAGTTGTAACTGAAAGTGAACAGGAACCTTTTTCCTCAGTACCTGGAACGATCTCTGTCTCCTCGGTAGTACTGGAAAAAGCGTGAATTCGTCAATGTCCTTCACAACTCAGTAACCAGGCACTTCTCAGGATGCCAGATTGTTGGCCCTCCTCTGAAGAGTCCTCCCCCGGTCACTTACACGAGCTGTGGTTCCCCCTCCAAGCCGAGAGCACACCCGGATGCCTTGAATCCTCCCTCAGTTACTGTGCCTCGGATCAGCCGGTTTCCGAGACTCGGGAACAGACGGATCCTTACCCCAGGCCAGACGGGTCTATTGGGGTTAACCAACGGAAGCATGTTGTGGAGCGACGAACGCTCCCGTGACCGGGACCCCTCGCAGGGCTACCCCGGTCTAGAACCAGGAACAGACCGCTAGGGCCTCACGAACGAACCACCTGTAACACGTGACTTCAACATCTTAATTACCTCTCCCCAGACTCCTCAGCGGGACCTGGCACACCCACTGATTGACTCAGAGGAAGCTGATACCCAAAACGTCCAACCAGGCCTGGTTCTGGCCTGTCATGTGCACCTCACTGTACACATGACCAGGCAGAACTATTTGATCAGATAAATATATACAGTAGATTAACAGAAATAGGCTGCTAGAGTGGTAACACCTACAGTAATTGGCTGGAAAATTTCTAGAGCAGGCTAGGAATTTTTAAATTAAACCCCTGATTGGTTGCTGGGCTCAATAGCCCTATCTCCCCATCTTTTCCTTCAGCTTTTTCCTACTGATTGTAATTATGTTTGCTATAAAACCTGGTTTTAGTATTTTTTAAGGCCCATTCACACTTGTGCATTGTGGCAAAATGCACTCCCACAATGCACCTGCTTAGTCTATAGAGGGTTGGAGTGGACTTCATTGTAACTGACACCCCAATGTATTGTACAGTGGGGTTCAGTGCACAATGCTACACAAGAAAATAAAAGAAGGGCTTACCACTGCTAATTAGTATTTTAAGGTGTAGGTTCCAGGGCACCAGCTTGGCTTTGCATACAGGGTAGGTGTTCAGACTTCAATGGTTACATGCCCATGTCAAGTCAGTGAAACTACTTTACTTTTTATGGCAGATCCCATTATTCTATCATTAATGATTCCCTTTATAAATATATAATCTTTCCCAGTACATAGTAAGTAAACATCCTCTACACATACCTTTCCTGCACCTAGGAAACAGGGAGTAAGCATTCTTTATAGAATAGTTCTAGTACTACTCATAACTTATTTTACCATAGTCTTCTTTGACTTTATATGGCTACAGCTCACCTCTGAATATTGTGCTCACTTTTATATACTGTATCATTCTTATACTCCAAACAGTTTAACGGCATACTTTGGTTTACGTGAGATCCTCTTTGCAAAAAAAGGTGAAATACTTCTTATCAATGGAGCAGCTGGAGCTGTGGGATCCATAGCTGGCCAAATAGGAAAAATCATTGTGAGTAACTTTATTATTAATAGCCCTTTTCCACTGTATACATTACAGCTGTCATATTATTTAACCAGCTACTCAATAGGCTCATATATGGAAATGTATGAAAATACACTTATTTAACTTCTGCCAAGAAAATTTTAAGCCTTTCAGTGTGGCATCAGTGGTCCTAAATTAAAAGTGTAAAGATTTTATGATTAACCACTTACAGACCAGAAGATTTGCCTGCTCAATGACCAGGCCATTTTTTGCGATACGGCACTGCCTCATTTTAACTGACAATTGCGCGGTTGTGCGATGCTGTACCTAAACAAAATTGATGTCCTCTTTTCCCCACAAATAGAGCTTTATTTTGGTGGTATTTGATCACCTCTGCTGTTTTTATTGTTTATCTATAAACAAAAATAGTGACAATTATATAAAATATTTTTTACTTTTTAGTATAACAAAAATATCCTCAAAAATTTGATTAAAAAAACTAATTTCTTCATCAGTTTAGGCCAATATATATTCTTCTATATATTTTTGGTAAAAAATAGCAATAAGCGTATATTGATTGGTTTTTGCAAAAGTTATAGCATCTACAAACTATGAGACAGATTTATGGCATTTTTATTTTTTTACATTTTTTTTACTGGTGCTGATCTTTTTAGCGGTACTGCGACATTGCGGCAGACAGATTGGACACTTTTGACAAATTTTCTTGGGACCATTAACTGTGTAAATGTCACTGGCAGGGAAGAGGTTAACACTAGGGGGCAATCAAGGGTTTATGTTCCCTAGTGAGTGTTACTTACTGTATGGGGATGGGACTGACTGGGGGAGGAGACATATCGCTGTTCCTACTTAGTAGGAACAAACGATATGTCTCGTCTGCCCTGACAGAACAGGGATTTGTGTGTTTACACACACAAATCCCTGTTCTAGCTTGCTTTTACGCAATCGCTGGTGGCCGACGGTGATCACGCCTGGCGGCAATGCGCATCAGGTCCCCCGCCATGCCGCAGGTGCTCACCTCCGGCAGCTTTAAAAGGAGACGACGTGCCCATATGGCGATTTCCAGGAACATGTCATGCTGTCGTATATAGGCATGAGCCAGTTGGCAAGTGGTTAATAGTGAACATTTTGTCAAAAGCGTAAACAGGTTCTTGTCAAACAGTTCAGTGAATGTAAGTAAGTCTTCTTTACTTGTCAGCAAACAGAAAAATAACAGGCTTTGTCTTCAAATTCAGCTGAAGCAAAACAGGTGAAGCGTCTCATGAGTACAACACACAGTCCAATATACTGTATATGATTCACAGCATGTTCAGCTACAGCACACAGTGGGGGAGATTTACTAGAACTGGTGCACACAGAATCTGGTGCAGCTGTATGGATGAAACCTCATGCCGAATGTATCAATACAAAATTGTGTGGATTGCCCCCCCCCCCAGTCCATACCAGGCCTTCTAGGTCTGGTACAGATCTTAAGAGGGAACCCCAGGCTCCCCCCCCACGACCATAACAGACCCTTATCCGGGCATGCAGCCCAGCAGGTCAGGAAAGGGGGGGGGAGTGAGAACCCCCCTACTCCTGAATCATACAGGCCACATGCCCTCAACTTTTTCTGTTTGGCTGCTTAATAAGCAGAGCTGAAGGGGAAGTACCTACCCTCCACAATGAACCCCCTCTTGAACCTGCCCCAAGCTGACATTCCACAATCTAAAAATGTAAATTGTGCCTTAGCAGAACTCTAAGGCCGATTCACACTGTTAAGTGATACTAAACCCACAACAGTAAAATCAGTCTGTATATGTTGTAAAGCATGCTAATTATACTCACTGTGGAACCTAAAGGGTTAATACTCCTCATTGTATAAAAAGGTTGCTTGATCCCGTCTTCTCTGATCCTCCCCTTCTGCAGTTCCCAATCCATCTCTGATAGCACAGAGCCTTAAAAGGCACTCTGCACATGCTCAGTTTGGTGTATATTGCTAGAGAGTTTTTATTTTTGGGAGGGTGCATCGGCACAGGTCCAATCGGCACTGTCCAGACAGAGTCAGGGGTCATGCAACCATATAAGATAGTCAGAGGAAAATGGAAACAACTCCAACAAGCTTTAACCAGTGCCCAGCTGAATAATGGTAGAAGTTATAAGACTGCTATATACTGCTGATAAGAAAAGGTATTTAGCAGTTTATAGTTAATTCAAATACTTGCATTTCCATGTGCTATGTACTGTGGGAGACCAGATATAGTGAATGCAGGGTCCTGAATTTAGTAACACGTTAAGGTCAGGTGTGTTGTGTCAACACACATGCATTAGGCTGCATGTTAATGTGTGTTTTATCAAAAAAGCCCTTTAAGATGAATGGATTGGCAACATACCACAGTACACTAAAATGGATATGTATTATTTTATGCAATGCAGTACACCACAACACACAGTATTATGTTACTGTGCATTGCCATGGCAAGGTGTTTTGGGGTGCAGAATAAATGGCTCAACATCTCACCAGCATGTGTAGCACACATTACCATACACCAGTACCCTAAAAGATTTACCTTTTGTCTAGAATTTCTCCTGAAACAAAACCATGCACTGCCTGGGCACTTCTGTTCCTTGAATCTCATAGCTATATATCTGCAGTGTGAAATTACCTAAAGCACTGCGACCTCTGACTGCTAATCTCATGATCTGGGGTGAGATCTATGATGTCTCCAGTGTGCTGCTCATTGTTATCCTTACTGGAGAGGAAACTGTACCTAATAAATTGCATTGAATACAGCCACCTGGGCACTAGGGATGAGCTCGATGTTCGAGTCGAACGTAAGTTCGACTCGAACATTAGGTGTTCGCCTGTTTGCCGAATAGCGAACAATTTGGGGTGTTCATGGCAAATTCAAAAGCCGCAGAACACCCTTTAAAAGTCTATGGGAGAAATCAAAAGTGCTTATTTTAAAGGCTTATGTGCATGGTATTGTCATAAAAAGTGTTTGGGGACCTGGGTCCTGCCCCAGGGGACATGTATCAATGCAAAAAAAAGTTTTTAAGTGCTTAAAGTGAAACAATAAACGTGAAATATTCCTTTAAGATTCATACCTGGGGGTGTCTATAGTATTTCTATAAAGTGGTGCATGTTTCCCATGTTTAGAACAGTCCGAGAGCAAAATGACACTTCTAAAAGGAAAAAAGTAATTTAAAAGTACTCGCGGCTATAATGAATTGTCGGTCCCGTCAATACACATAAAGGTCGTTGGAAAAAAAACGGCATGGGATTCCCCCACAGTCCATTACCAGACTCTTTGGGTCTGGTATGAATATTAAGGGGAACCCCAACCAAAATGTAAAAAAAAATTGCGTGGGGGTCCCAGCAAATTCCATACCAGGCCCTTCAGCTCTGGTATGGATTTTAAGGGGAACTCTGTGCCAAAATTGAAAAAAAAAATGGCATGGGAGTCCCCCCAAAAACCCATACTAGACCCTTATATGAGCATGCAACCTGGCAGGCTGCAGGAAAAGAACCGTACCAGGCCACATGCCCTCAACATGGGTAGCCCCCCAAAGCACCATGTCCCCATGTTGATGGGGACAAGGGCCTAATCCCCACAACCCTTGCCCGGTGGTTGTGGGGTCTGTGAGCAGGGGGTTTATCGAAATCTGCTGTTTCTTGAATATTTCTACACCAGTCATCAAATCACCAGTCCTGCTCCTCTAATAAGATGACTCTATACAGAAACACAGTGCAGGACAAGGGATGGTAGGTCAGTAATAGAGAAAAGATGGGAAAGGCTAAATGGAGCCCATAGGTAATACTGGTGATTAGCCTTTTGGTCACTGCTTGCAAACATTTGGGGTGGGGGCCATTGGTGCTCAGTAGGGGCTGGGAGATGGATATTGCTGCTTATTGGGGCAAACAATAATGCACACTAGCAGCTGGGGGGGGGGGGGGGGGTGAACATTGCTTTTCAGTGGGGCTAGGGAGGAACATTGTTGCTCAGTGGAGGCTGCAGAGTAACACTGATGCTCAATGGTAAATGTAGTTGAACTGTGGTGCCCAGTGGAGCTGGAGCAGAAACTGGTGCTCAATAGGGTCTTAAGGGAACATTAGTGCTCAGCAGGAGCTAGGGAAACTTTGGTTTTCAGTAGAAATGTGCCTTGTTCCACGCCACAGCTCTCTCACTCTGCTGCTGGAAATATTTGATTGCCTTTTTGGCACAGCTTCCAGTGTTCAAGCCCTTTTTAATACAGTTCCAGTATGTAAGATATGCAGTAACAATTGAGTACTGTCCGTGATACTTTTTTTATTTACATTAACATACAATTTTTAAGGACAAGCTTTCGGGGTACTGTATGTGCCCTTTTTCAAGGTCCAAGCAGAACCTGAGTACTAAATATAATGATGAAAATATCCCTGCTATAACACATATAAAACAATAAATCAGAAGCCAAGATCAATTTGTTGATTCCAAATGAAAACATATCTAGATAATATGCAGCGCTTATACACATAAAAAAAAAAAAAATAAAAAAAAAATTCATAAAAGTCCATAAAGCACAAATGCCAACAGGTGGAAATCCCTGCACCAACTTCAATGTGATAGATAGATCCACTGTGAATAGGCAAATCTCCTTACCAGAGGGAATGAACCCTCACATTATAGAGTGGTCAATCTCACCTTGCTGTTATCAAAGAGCAGACCTCTGTCCAAGGAGCTGTACTGCACGTCACATGGATTACTTCCAATAAGCCTTAAAAAGCAAGATGCTTAATGGACAACCACGGATATCTCCAATAACCGGCATCTTGATAGGTAGCTTCATCTGATGCCGATAATATTTACCTTGCAATGGCAAGAAAATATCATAGTACAGTAGGTTCTTAAAATCCACTAATCATTTTATTCAATAAAATGCACACTCACATGTATACAGTTTGTGTTTCAAAAGGAAAATCCCAAGATGGCCACGGAAGTCCATTGTGCTTATGCATAGGGTACTTGAGTACTGCTCGGACCTAAAAGAAGGGCACATACCCCAAAAGCTTGTCCTGAAAATATGTATATTAGTGCAAATAATAAAAAAGCATCACGGACAGAACTCAATTGTTTCTGTCACAAGCAGGGCCACTAATAGTGGGGGGACCATCAGTCCTCTTGTATGGGGTCCGAGCACGTAGGGAGATTCGTCACAGATGACAATTGTGTCTCTTTTACTCCAGCAGCTGAAAGCTGCTCTCCTCCCCTCTCCCTGCTGCCAGATTTTATCGTCCCTCAGTAATCTCCCTCCTTGTGTGGGCCCCCCTCCTCTCAGCACTGGCTCTAAGGTTAGCTCTGCTCCTGAGTTTATCTCTCTAACTTAGACTCCATGCACATTGGCTAAAATCACAGTTTCTACAGGAGTTTTGTGTCTGTCTGTAGAAGCAGCTCAATGTTATCATATGTGTCCATGCACATTAAGACATTTAGAGGCATATGTTGAGCTCAACGTTTAGAGGCAGGAGTAAAAATCTCTTCTGGTTTCTGTTTCATACTGGAGCTTTACTGGCAGAAAAAAAATGTAGAACTCTCCTAAACTTGTCTAAACTTTGTACAAACAATGTTCTATAGGTAATTTTTTTTTTTTTCCTACCAAGTGACCTGGAGTTTTTTTTTTAAGCCCAGTGCGCATGGAGCCTAACTTTGTTTCTCTCCCTCTGATCCTGGAGCCTGTATATTTTTTTGATCTCATCTTCGTTTTTATTTATTAACTCAGTTTTATCATCTTTTAGATTTAGCAGGGATTCCCTGAGTTATATTGTATTTCAGTCTGCTAATAGTTTTAATCAATTTTTTTAGCAAAGTATAGCTTTAATATTTTCTTGGGGGGGGGGCATCAGGTAGTCACGTGATTTCAATCAGCAGCCCTGGTCGCAAGTGCACTAATACGGCTTCAATCACCTCAAGTAAGATATTCAGTTATTTTTATGACTGCTTTATGACATATGGAGATTTTTGTGAGTAGTAAAAATAGTTCAATACAAGTTTCTTGGTTGATTAGGATTAATTATAAATCTACACTCAATTGATTTAAACAATCTGTTGTGGACTATGAGTTTACCTACCATTAGTGACAATGTTATGAAATTTGGTGTTTTGGCACACAGAAAATATCAACTTGGTTAAAAGTATCATAATGGTCCTAAAGTATATTTAACTTTTGCAACTGTTTTATATTTGTTACATGTTCACATAGCATAACCCAAAGGGTTATTACTCCATTTCAGAAAAAATGAAAAGGTAAATTAAATCCGCTACACTTCTGGCCCCAAATGATGAGCTGCCACTGCCCACATAGCCAGTGTAGTGGTCCGAGGATTTGAAATATCTGCCCCCCCCCCCCCTTCCCAGGGCTTCCAGGACAGATCAGAGTGTTTTTCTGTGTAGGCGCTAACCAATCAGAATCACTCTAGTCTATCCCTGAAGCCCTACTGAAAGAAGTAGGAGAAAAGTAGGGATTTGAAATCCCTGAACTGCTACACTGGCTGGATGGGCACTGACAACTCGAACAGTTCTAAGAGGATTAAAAAAAAAAAGAAAGGAAAATCTTATCTATTGCAATTTTAACTGTTGTTTTACTTTGAGAATCAAATTTTAATTTTAACAAGAGCTTTTATTGGTATATCTTAGGGGTGTAAGGTTGTTGGATCTGCTGGCTCAGATGACAAGGTGAAATATTTGAAAGAAATCGGATTTGATGAAGCTTTCAACTACAAGACAGTGGGCTCTTTGGAGGAGGCACTGAAGAAGGCATCTCCAGAGGGATATGATTGTTACTTTGAGAATGTATGTTGTTTTTAAAAGACAGGGCAACTGAAAATATTAATTTCTCTTCCCAGTTACTTAAATGTCAGTAAATGTCTTTTGAGCAGGGTCTGCTTAGATCAATACTAGACAACACTTCCATGATGAGGTATTGAGGTAGAAGCACAGCTTTTCAGTGGGGGGACTATAGAGCTCCCAGCAGCCAAACAGCCAAGATCTACGTGTAACATAAACAGGCAAGTTTAAGACCTCATGCACAAAGGGCTTAAAACTGCCCCTTTTATGGGCATTTTGGCCTGTAAAAGCACCTCTGGGAAATAAAAACAACTTTTATGTTTTCCATATCCCATTTTCCTCAATTTAGGTGTTCTTGCTTTAAAGCAGGTTTGGACAAATGTAGGCAAGTTCTGCCCCTGCGTGTGCAGAATTATATTTTCTCTAAACACAGCTAAACTGAGTGCACTTAAACACAGGAAATTATCAATGTGAATGTCCCCATTGATGCCAACTCATTGCATGCATTTTTATCTGTTTACAAATGTGCTTGAAATACATATAAAACCAGGTTTCACAGTACCTTTGTGAATGAGGCAGTCACCTGGAAGCTTCTGCTTTCAGTACTTTGAGACACCAACCAGGAACTAGTATGTAGATTAGAAGATTGCAGCACATATAATTCAGATCATTGACTTAAGCCTAGTGCACAGGGGCCGATTGACCGGTTCAATAAAAAACATCCAACATTCGGCCCGTGTGTATGGCAGCCGGTCCAACAGAAGCCGGCCATGCTGCAAAAACCAGCAGTCGAGCGGCTCCCGATTAGCACTCTCAGCCAATAGCTGAGAGCGCTGACCAGAGTGTTCTGGCAGGGGAGGATGTCGCCCTGTCAGGACACAAGGGCTCAGCAGGGTGGGGTCGCTGTACTAACATTGGATTGTTAGTACATTGGCTCCGACCAGAGCTGTCAGTTTTTTTTCCTTCAACCCGCTGAGTTGAAGGGAAAAAAAACTCGTGGTGTGTACTAGGCTTTCAGAAGTACAGAAGCTACTGGATCAGTCTGACAGACTAGATCCAATGTTTTTAGGAGAGTTCAGCTATAGCAGGGATATGCAATTAGAGGACCTCCAGCTGTTGCAGAACTACAAGTCCCCTGAGGCACAGCAAGACTCTGACAGCCACAAGCAGGACACCCAGAGGCAGAGGCATGGTGGGACTTGTAGTTTTACAATAGCTGGAGGTCCGCTAATTGCATATCCCTGAGCTATAGCAGCCTTCATATTTAGTAAAGATTTCCTTTAAATTCCTGGTGGAGAACAGAAATGAATGTGGATACATATGATGATACACCAAAAAAATCAAACATTTGTGGACTTCTGTCTTTATGAACTTGTTGGACATCGTTTTTCCAAACCATGGACATTAGTATAGAGTTCCCCCACCTTTCAGCTGTATAACAGCCTCAATTCTTCTAGGAGGGCTTAGCAAGCTACTGCAAAGTGTGTCTCTTTTCTCCTGTTTCCGAGTGCATTTTACAGGAGATCAGGCACTGTACTTCCTTAAAACAGTATTAACCCCCCAATGTAACATATTGCAATTTATTTATTTTCACCAATTGATCCAGTCAGTAATGTGTTAAATCTTAACCTCTTTTAAAAGATCAAGCTGTCCAGCAAAACTGGCAGTTAGATGTTTGAGACAAACCATTTAACATGGACAGGGGTCCTTTCAATGGTCAGCCTTTGTTCATTTAGGGCCGGTTCACACTGCGGGCGATGCGAGGCGACACGACTTGCCTCGCCGCAATCTGACAAGTCGCCCCCGTTCTGTACAATGGAACCGTTCTGAGAGGAGCGACTCGAGACGCTCCGACTCAGAAAAAAGGTTCCTGTACTACTTCTGGGCGACCTCGGGGCGACTTGCATTGACTTCTATACAGAAGTCATTTGCAAATCGCCGCTGAGGTCGTGGCAGGTCGCGGCGAGGCAAGTCGGTGTCGCCTCGCATCGCCCGCAGTGTGAACCGGCCCTTAAGTAAAAGCTTTATCCAAAAAGAACCAAAAACAAAACAAAACAAAACAAAAACAAACAAAAAAACAAATAAACTGTTGCTGTAACTCATTCAAAAATGTTAGCTTGATTTCAGTTTTAGTTAGTCAAATTCATCTAAATCTGCTATTCTAAAGCCCCATACACACTATAAGATTTTCTGCTGATTTTTTTTTTTCAGATTTACCAAAAACATATAATATGAAGTCAAACCTTAGGAGTTTCAATTTGTATGCAATCAGGCAGGCCCTTGCACTACATGTTTTTTGTAAATCTGAAGACAAAAATCAGCAGAAAATCTGATAGTGTGTATGGGGCCTTACACTATCCTCTCCTCAGATTCACAATGCTGCTGTCCAAAGGTGTCCTTTTTGCTCCTTCAGTGGGATTGAGACACAGTAAATTTTGTTACTGTCAATCTTACTAGTAAAAATAAAGAAAAAAAGCCTAAAAAAAGAACACATGCAACCGACACATTTAATAAATGGTAAACTGCAATAAATTATTTGTTGTTTTCGGGTTTATTAGCGCTTTGAGGACATATATCTTCTTTTCAATGGTTGCTCAGTAAATGTATTGGCTTTCACACATGAATCTCTATTTTTTGGTTGTGTTTATGTAGGTTGGTGGATATTTTGCCGATGTGGCTTTACAACAAATGAGACTGTTTGGAAGGATTGCTGTATGTGGAGCTATTGCGCTATACAATGATGAAGTTCCCCGAAAAGGTAAGGATAATGAAAGTGAATTTATTACCCCTGTTTAGCACAAGAGGTGTGTTGTAGCTTTGATTTGTCAATAAACTTTAGATGCAAATGACTATTCTTAAACCGGAGTTCCACGCAAAAACTGAACTTCTGCTTTAAGTACTGGCGACCCCCTGACTTACCACATTTGGCATGTCATTTTTTTTGGGGGGGGGGGGGGGCAGGTACCAAGTTTTGACAGGCACCCAGCTCCCACTTCCAATCCTCTCTTGGCACCACGGCGCCAGAAGAAGTTCACCTCTCCCCCCTCCCTCCATGCAATCTTCTGGGACACGTCACAGGTCTCAGAAGATTGCCCGGCCATTCACATGGCTCATGCATGCGCAGCGCATGCCCGGCTGTGAAGCCACAGCCGGCTGCCCACAGTCACAATGCCGACGCTACAGAGAAGAAGGGGAGAGGTGCGAGGCTTCGTGCGCCCGCATCGCTGGACCGCGGGACAGGCGAGTGTCCAATTATTAAAAGTCAGCAGCTACACTTGTTGTAGCTGCTGACTTTTAAATGGATGGAACTCTGCTTTAAGCAACCCATAGATGAGGTTTTTTTTTTGTTAAACCATCAAGTTAAATGAAAAAAAAAAGACCTGATTCTAGACATGTGAGATTCATAACGTGACAAATTGAAATTTAGATTAAATTTTCGTTATTCGGAGATTCGGATGTATCTGAATTACCGAATCACAAAAGTAACAAATTTCAACAAATCTGAAATAAATTATAACCAAACAAATGATCTGAATTCTAATTCAAAAAAGAATTTGAAAATGAATATGAAATGAAAAAAAATTGCAATAAATTCAGTAAAGTGAAATAAGATGATGATTCTTACTTAGGCTGCTTTATAGAATAGAATAAAATAGATAACAATAGAATAGAATAAAATAGACTAGAAAATAAAAGAATAGAATAAAACAGAATAGAAAATAAAATAAAAGAATAGATATAAACAAGATAGTTAATAATAATAGATAAAAATAAAATAGAATGGAATAGAATAGTTTATATGATATTCTGTTCTATTCTATTGTATTAAATGTCTTTATTTTCTATTCTATTATTTTCTGTTCTATTTTGTTTTATACTGTTATTTTCTATTATATTATGTTCTGTTATATTCTATTACATTCTTTTCTATTCTAATCTATAAAACAGCCTAAGTAGGAATCATCATCTTATTTTACTTTTATACCTTGCTGTATTTATTGCAATACTTTTTCATTTTTATTTCAAACTCATAAAAAAATAACGAACATACGAAATGAACTTGAACACACAAAACAAATTTGGAAAATGAACCTATTCTAACATAACGAATATGAATAAACGAAATGATTAACCTATCGAAAAAAATTGAAAACGAAACAAAACAAATGTTTCCGTCCTGCACATTTTTACTCGATTCCTCCATCCACCAGCTGAGCCATTGTATTCTGACAGAATGAACTGACTAATGCCAGCAGCACTTATTGAGTGTCAAAAATCCAACAGGGCAGTTGTACAGAAGTCGATCCCTATTGATCTGACTAAATGTCAATCCATATATGCCAGACTTTAGTGAAGAGATTGGAAATCTTATCTGATTTTACTCTTGGCATAAACAAGTGAAGACCATCTGTGGGGAACGATAATGACTACAGACATGGGGAGTCATTCATATCATGCATGCCAGACTTTCTTATGTCTATGGTCAGCTAGGGCTACTTCTACAGTTTATGTATTTTAACAATCTCACATCCAACCGTGCACAAGTGTCCCCAATTCAACTTTCACAGCAGCAGGGCAAGCTACGAGTGCCCACTGGTGAATGAGTCCAGAATATCGAGAAATATCTCCTTGTCAAACATTCTTTTAAACCATCCAACAGATCTATATTTCCGCTACAATATCAATGCCCCAATCGGATTCACTGAATCATATTATAATAAATGGGTCCAATAAAGCTTAAGGCTGGATTCACACCTATGCATTTTTAGTGCTTTTTGCATTTTGCAGATTTGCACTGCAGTCCATTTAACATGGTTTCCTATGGAACACGTTCTGTAGTTCCAAATCTGCAAAATGCAAAAATCACTAAAAATGCATAGATGCGAATCCAGCCTTATCGCCTCACCCCACCGATTTCATGTCTTCTTAGGCTGCGTTTTTTGATGCATTTTGCATTTTGCAGAAATGCAGTGAAATTTTTTAACGTGGGTTCCTGTGGAACATGTTCTCATCAATGCATTTTTGTGCTTCTGTGTTTTTTCAAAGGGTCGAGGACTT
The DNA here is from genome assembly GCF_037356315.1 of Lithobates pipiens. Classification (NCBI taxonomy): domain Eukaryota; kingdom Metazoa; phylum Chordata; class Amphibia; order Anura; family Ranidae; genus Lithobates; species Lithobates pipiens. Next base: position 82,679,171 of record NW_027507718.1, read on the forward strand.
TTTTTCACGCAAAATGCAGCGTTTTGAATGTAATAGAATTCAATGGACCTGCATCCAAAACACAAGTAGCACGTTTTTACCGAGATTTTGCCACAATTTACATTTTGGCATTTTTTTAATTTATTTTTTTACACTGCATATAGCTGGTTGCTAAGGAGGGGGCCGGGAAGCCGGCTGCCACGTCCTTAACAACTGATGAGTCATCAGCTGTCAGCTAGTTTCCCGCTCAATGTAAAAAGAAAAAAATGCCGGATAAAAAAAATAATCGTGAAAAATAACAGGCCCTTGGGTCTAGTATGGATTCGGAGGGGACCCCCACACACCAAAAAAATTTTTAACCACTTTCAGACTGGACCATTTTGCTGGCTTAAGACCAGACCACATTTTGCGATTCAGCACTGCGTGGATTTAACTGACAATTGCGCGGTAGTGCGACGTGGCTCCCAAACAAAATTGACGTCCTTTTTTTCCCACAAATAGAGCTTTCTTTTGGTGGCATTTGATCACCCCTGTGGTTTTTATTTTTTGCGCTATAAACAAAAATAGAGCGACAATTTTGAAAAAACTTATTATTTTTCACTTCTTGTTATAATAAATATCCCCCAAAAATATATATATTTTTTTCCCTCAGTTTAGGCCAATACGTATTCTTCTACATATTTTTGGTAAAAAAAAAAAAATCGCAATAAGCGATTATTGATTAGTTTTGCGCAGTATGCCCGTGGCGATCGAGTCCACGGGACCCGTAACCAGACTCACGGGGGTCCCGACTGGCACGCGAGCGTGCTGCCGCCGGCACGCACTCGATGGAAGGGAGGCATTTAAAAATGGACGTACTGGTACGCCAATATGCTTGCCTGGTTAAAAAATGGCACGGGGGTCCTCCCAAAATCCATACCAGATCCTTATCCGAGCATGCAGCCCTGTAAGCTCAGGAAATGGAGGGTATGAGCGAGCCCCCCCCCCCCGAACCATACCAGACCACATGCCCACAACATGGGGGGGTGGGTGTTTTGGGGCGGGGGGGGGCTCTGCAACATGCATAGATGTGAATTGAGCCTAATGTTCATATTCCCTCATGTGTATCCCCCCCCCCCCAAAAAAAAATCATATATGTACTGTGTAGATATACTGTATATAGAGCAGGTAAAATAAGTATTGAACAAGTCACCATTTTTCTAGGTAAATATATTTCTAAAGGTGCTATTGATATGAAATTTTCACCACGTGTCTTTAAGAACCCATGCATTCTATACGGACAAAGAAACCAAAACAAATACATTCAGGCCTGGTTCACACCTATGCAGGCTGCAGTTTGAATATTCCAGGTGCATTTAGCATTTTTCAATAAAAGTTTTTGATCCATTGAAGGCTATGGAACCAAAAGCAAGAAAAGCATCCCTGGCCCTTTCCATAAAATGCACAGATGCGAACTACATCCATAGGAAACCATTTTAAATGGACTGTAGTGTGTTTTTTGCAAAGCTGAAAACGCACAAAAAAATGCATAGGTGTGAACCAGGCCTTAGGCTGGATTCACACCTGTGCAGTTTTAGTGCTTTTTGCATTTTGCAGATTTTCACTACAGTCCATTTATCATGGTTTCCTATGGAACACGTTCTGTAGAGCAAATCTGCAAAATGTAAAAAGCACTAAAACTGCACAGGTGTGAATCCGGCCTTAGAAATTAAGTTATGTGTAATAAAATGGAATGACACATTGAAAAAGTATTGAACACATGAAGAAAGGGAGGTGCAAAAAGACATGGACAGCCAAGACACCAGCTGAAATCTATTAATAATTAGAAAGCAATCCTGCCCCTTGTCAGTGAAAATTAATATCAGCTGGTTCAGTCTCAACTGGTGGCCTATAAAAATTGTATGCGAGAATATGGACTGCGCCAACCTTACCAGAAAAAATTATAAATATTATTCCTCTTACCAGAAAAAATTAAAAATGCATAGTCACCATGTAAGACACCATTGGTGAAGAAAAAGCATTTTGAAGCTTGTTTAGAGTTTGCTGCACAGCATTTAGACAAGCCTATGAAATACTGGGAAAATATAGTCTTGTCAGATCAAAATTTAACTTTTTGGATGTCATAATACACATCATGTTTGGAGGTCAAATGGCACTGCACATCACCCCAAAAACACCATACCAACAGTGGCGTTTGGAGGTGGGAACATCATGGTGTGGGGCTCAGTGGCGGCTGGTGCTCAAAATTTTGGGAGGCGCAAACAAACTGAAAAATACTGAAACCCCCATCAATTGCAGCCTCACTGTGCCCATCAATTGAAGCCACTGTGCCCATCACAAACAGCCACTTTTGCTCATCATATGCAGCCACTTGTGACCAAACACAGCCATTGTGCTCATCAAATGCAGCCACTTGTGTCCATCATATTGTATGTGAGAATATGGATGGCACCAACCTTACCAGAAAAAATTATAAATATTATTCCTCTTACTAGAAAAAATTATACAGTTTTTTTTCCCTCAGTAATTGAATAGCACTGGGGGTATTTTTTGAATTTGCACATATTGTTTTGGAGCACATTGCAAACTAATTGACAACAAAATGCAATAAATGCTGTAATATTAATCAATCACTCTCAGTGTGCTACAATTCATAAATAAATCAATTTATAATGTGATCTAATGTTAGTGACAATTCATAGCCAAAAAAGTAAAAACAAGCGAAAAAAAATTACGAAAAAAAATGAAATCTCTTCAATGTAGTCCAAAATGAATAAATATTTTCAGTGAACAATCACTAACTTCTATTTGTTCCCGTGCCGTGCCTGCACCAAGAAATAAACATTCACCCTTGTGTGCCACCACCACCTTACGAAATGGCCACTAACCAGATACAGGGGAATGCTCGCCTTTGGTTCATTAAACGGGTAACCACTCCTTGAAATCAGTCGTTCGTTCACTCTTCAAACAATAATTATTAAAACAATTAAAAATAGGTTGCACTCACATGTTATGGTGTCCTTGGAGGCTTGGAGCGCATGCAGCACAGGGAAAAATCCTTTGTGGATTACATGCCGGTATAGCGGACTCCGCATATATGGCTGGATAAGCTTGGTGTCGGCTTACTGATACCATAACATGTGAGTGCAACCTATTTTTAATTGTTTTAATAAACGAGTTGAAAAATATTACACCATGATGGCTTTATATATTTTCCTATGAGGACTAGCCAAATCATCCAGTAGCTTATTGTTTGAAGAGTGAACGAATGACTGATTTCAAGGAGTGGTTATCTGTTTAATGAACCAAAGGCGAGCATTCACCTGTATCTGGTTAGTGGCCATTTTGTAAGGTGTTGGTGGCACACAAGGGTGAATTTTTATTTCTTGGTGCAGGCACGGCACAGGAACAAATAGACGTTTATTTATTTATTCATTTTGGACTGCATTGAAGAGATTTTATTTCTTTCATTTATTTATTTCTTTTGTATATTTTTTCGCTTGTTTTCACTTTTTTGTCTATGAATTGTCACTAACATTAGATCACATTATAAATTGATTTATTTATGAATTGTAGCACACTGAGAGTGATTGATTAATATTACAGCATTTATTGCATTTTTTGTCAATTAGTTATTAATTGAATAGCAATGGTGGTATTTATTGAATTTGCACATATTGTTTTGGAGCACACTGCAGAGGAAAAAAAAATGTATAATTTTTTCTGGTAAGAAGAAGAATATTTATAATTTTTTCTGGTAAGGTTGGCGCAGTCCATATTCTCACATACAATTTTTTAGCCCACATTAAGGATTTCTTTTCGTACCCAAAAGTGGCAAGTATATGCAGCCACTGTGCCCACCATATGCAGCCACTTGTGCCCAGCATATGCAGCCACTGAGCCCATCAAAGGCAGCCATTGTGCCCACCGACCCCCCTTTCATTTACGGGGTTTGCGGCTCTGGCAGCATACCCCCCAACCCATCCTCCGCACGTGGATCATGGCTCATGCTCTGGCACCCCCCAGCGTAGCTCTGACAGTGACGAGAGGACTTACTTCAGCACTGCAGCATCTCCTCTCAGAGCGGCAGCGACCTCCACTCCAGCGCGTGTCTCCTCATTCCTCTTCCTAAGCTCCAGATATTCAATAGGGTGGCCTGGCACTTTAGCCAATCAGAAAGCAAGTCTGGCGTCCTGCCTCCTGATTGGCGGGGAGGACAGTTAGTGTGAAAATAGTGAAAATTAATTCGCTATCGTCACACAATTGGGTGGGATCAGGGTGCATTCTCTGCGCCCTGAGCCCACCCTATTTTGAAGCCTATTAGAGCCTCTGGCAAATTTCATATCTTTGAAGGATGGATGAATGGAAAAATGTACCAAGACATTCTTGATAAAAATCTGCTGCCATCTACCAGGATGGTGAAGATGAAAAAAGGGTGGACATTTCAGCAAGACCATGATCCCAAACACAAAGCAAAGGAAACTATCAGTTGGTTTCAAAGAAAGAAAATAAAACTGCTAGAATTGGCCAGCCAAACACCTGACTTGAATCCAATAGAAAATCTATGGAAAGAACTAAAGATCAGAGTTCATTGAAGAGGCCCACAGAAAATTCAAGATCTGAACACTGTTGAAGAATGGGCCAAAAATCACATCTGAGCAATGCAAGCGACTAGTTTCGCCATACAGGGAGCGTCTTAGAGCTGTCATTACCAAAAAGGGATTTTGTACAGAGTATTAAATAAATTTCAGTAAGCGTGTTCAATACTTTTTTTTCTGTGTCATTCCATGTCATTACACATAACCTAATTTATAAACTTATTTGTTTCGGTTTCTTTGTATGTATGGAATGCATGGGTTGTTATTGACATGTGCTGAAAATGTTATGTCATTAGCACCTTTTGAAATATATTTACCTAGAAAAATGGTGATGTGTTCAGTTAGTTTACCTGCTGTATGTATATATTGGCATTTGGCTGGAATTGGCAGAAGAAGAATTCTGTATCCAACCTGTTGGTGTGTCGGAAGGAAGAAGTAACTGGGAAGAAGGTTATAAGCTAATCCTGGGTTTCTGGTGCAGTTTGGTAAGGTGTTTTGGCACATGGGGGAAAGACCACATCGGTGTAAATGAGCACAGGGAGATTTGGTTTGTTTACAAGGGGAGCACAATAGAATGTAAGCGCAATTACATTGATAATTCATTTCCTTGTTTTAGTGATATTACACTATTGAGTTTTTTCTTTTTATTGGGGGGGTACATATTTGAGAGGAAGTTTAAGGATTAAAAGGGATTTCATGAGTCAGTGAATCTGGTAAGAGTTTGTAACATTGAACACATGAAAGAAGTATACTGTAGATCTGTTGGATGATTTAACAGACTGTTTGAAGATGTTTCTGTGGGCACATAGCACTGGATAATCTGGATTTATTTAGTATTTGGTGGTTTAAATATTAATAATTTTCAAACTCCATGTAATAGCTAAATGGATTTTTATTACAAATAGGGCTTTCGTTTAGCATTTACTTTATATGTATATCTTTGGATGAATAAAAAAATTAACAAAATAGAAAGTTTCCTCTAAAATAAAATAATTTTAGAATCCTTAGGAGCAAATGAAAAAAGGGCATCTGCTGCAAGAACTGAAAAAAAAAAACAGTGTCTGCACAAACTCAAAAAATGATTCCTAAAACTTAAAAATCAAAAGGAAAAAAAGGCTTGCCTTTACTTATCAAGGTTGTGTAAACCCTAGCCCAAACACTAACCCTAAAAGGAGCATTGTCTCAATTATAATATACTATACCAATTTTGGGATAAATGGAGGACTAGAGACTTTGTAGTATTTGCCATTCTTTTAAATGCTCACCGAAGCAAAACAAACACTTCCCTTTTATACAATGGTATGCCTGGGCCTATTGCCACATTTTTATATCCTTAATAAATGCAGTTACAACTATGCCAAGCTCTTAGACCTCCACAACAATATAAATGACAAAGCCAATAAAAACAATTCCTTTATACAGCCTGAAAAATGTTTTAAAGAGACAACGTTACTGGGAAAAGGGGGAGGGGGAGCTGAAGATGTAAAATACCAGCAACTTCTTCCCAAACCTTCTTGTAACTTTGATAGGCAAAGCTCCAACACAAGGATTGCCTAGGCTTGTTGCTGCAAAGCCTTGCCCCTACATGTTCCTATTGGCCAATCTCTATGATGAGCAACCTCACTAGCCACTAGGAATGTACAGGGGGTATTCATCTATGGCACGGTTTGGGGGACTGCTTGAGGTATGTGCAGGTAAATTGGGGTGCCTGAAAACATACAAAAATGGTTATCCACCTTTCACCCCAATGACATTGACTCTTATTTATTAAAGGAGTAGGGCAGGTGAATATTTACTCACCATAAGGTGAAACACAGTAAGAAATGTCCCTTTGCAAAGAATGGCTGTTTGTGCAAGGAAAAAATATATATATTTTTTGCGTACACATGATTGGATGAAAGTTTCCCTTGCAATGAGAAAATTTAACTCTTCCTTGCACATGATTGGGTATTCTTTGCAAAGCGAATTTTCACTTTTCACTTTTTTTTTTTTTAACCTCATCAACTAAGACATGTAAAAATTCACTTTGCAAAGTGTAAAGTTGCTTTAAAAGTGAGTATGCTAGTTTTCTTTAGTAAAAGATAGATAAGATTGCGCTATGGACAAATTCCACCCGTTCGCCACACAGGCAAGGGGAAAAAAGAATATATATATAATGTAATATGGTGAAATATAGATAAATTAAAAATAAATTATAGATTGAACTAAAGGGGTTAAAGCTGCCTGTGCTTGAGACCTGTCCCTAAGAGTAGGAATAGGTTAGAAATCTAAAATATAAATTAAGCTTTGGCGCTAAAACCTTTTTGTGCACTGTGAATACTAAAATCATATATAAGTGTAAGATGATCTATTATCTCTGCTGGTGCTCTGAAGAATATTAAAACAAATTGCGGTGGAAACCTCTTAAAACCACTGTATACGTGATAAAAAATGCGTGAAAAAAGAAAAGAGGATGTATGTCTGTTGATTTACACCTCAAAAAATGCACATATGTATTGGAAAAGTGGTGAATCGATCATATAAAAACAATTCTACTGTGCTCGATAAACATACATAAACCAATATCTGAAAGATCATATGCAAATATGTTCAAAGTGATAACGTTTTGTGAAAGTACCCAAAAAAATAATAATAATAGTAACAAAAAATCTTATAATGTCCAACGGAAATTTTCAAAGTCGCATCAGCCAATTGCTGCAAAAACGCATGGAACTTTCATCAAATGAGGAAGGTAGAGTAAAGTGACTAGTGCAGAAGGGTTAAATACATTCCTCTCCGGTGCGCCACTCTGTGTTAGGCAAAAGGTATGTATATGTGCTCACCAGAAAAAAAAAAAAAAAAAAAAAACCCTCAATGGGTTAATCGAGCAGCCACAGTATGAGCCACTGTGCAGCTTTCTTTGGGCTCTGCTTCTGCTATGCTGGGGAGATGCTTTACACTTTTCCTTCCACAAGTAGTCCGTTTAGCAATTATGCATGAAGGGAAACAGAAGTACAAACATAGTGCAATACTGTTGTTTGAACGTTTTTTATGTTTATTAAGAAGTCAGGTTACTCACAATATCCAAAGAGACAAAATCGCTTTCAAATTAGCCGCGCCGGCGTTACTGCTTGTATGCCAGTGTAAGGTGCACGTTCTAGGCCACGCCCTACGCGTTTCGTCAGAGCGACGTCATCTGGAGCCAGATATTGTGAGTAACCTGACTTCTTAATAAACATAAAAAACGTTCAAACAACAGTATTGCACTATGTTTGTACTTCTGTTTCCCTTCATGCATAATTGCTAAACGGACTACTTGTGGAAGGAAAAGTGTAAAGCATCTCCCCAGCATAGCAGAAGCAGAGCCCAAAGAAAGCTGCACAGTGGCTCATACTGTGGCTGCTCGATTAACCCATTGAGGGTTTTTTTTTCTGGTGAGCACATATACATACCTTTTGCCTAACACAGAGTGGCGCACCGGAGAGGAATGTATTTAACCCTTCTGCACTAGTCACTTTACTCTACCTTCCTCATTTGATGAAAGTTCCATGCGTTTTTGCAGCAATTGGCTGATGCGACTTTGAAAATTTCCGTTGGACATTATAAGATTTTTTGTTACTATTATTATTATTTTTTTGGGTACTTTCACAAAACGTTATCACTTTGAACATATTTGCATATGATCTTTCAGATATTGGTTTATGTATGTTTATCGAGCACAGTAGAATTGTTTTTATATGATCGATTCACCACTTTTCCAATACATATGTGCATTTTTTGAGGTGTAAATCAACAGACATACATCCTCTTTTCTTTTTTCACGCATTTTTTATCACGTATACAGTGGTTTTAAGAGGTTTCCACCGCAATTTGTTTTAATATTCTTCAGAGCACCAGCAGAGATAATAGATCATCTTACACTTATATATGATTTTAGTATTCACAGTGCACAAAAAGGTTTTAGCGCCAAAGCTTAATTTATATTTTAGTTTTCTTTAGTAAATAAACCCTGTGTCTCCTTAAAACTTTTAACAGGGCATTTTTTGTTCTCATAGTACACATGTGCTACAGTTCTGTGTATAAAAACCATAACCAAGCAGCAGATAACACCATCAATCCACTATAGCCATAACTTTTTTTTAATAAGGATCCTTATCTTAGTGTGCTAATTTTTTTAAAATTCAGCTTATTGACCAGGCATATTTGTATGCATATACATTTTGATTTCAATCGGATTGTTTTTTAATATATGCAGATATGTAATATAGACAAATATGTAAATTTATACTAAAGCTGGGCATACATACATACATTCCCCCATCCAAACAAGCAAGGTGGATGGAGGAATCCTCCCCGCCGATCAGCTGGTAACTGATCGAATAAACTGAACCCATTTTTTTTTTTTTCCAAGTAGACCATTAGATTGACTTTTCATGAACAGGAATGGCCATAGATAGATCAAGATTGGGCTGGTCCTTGCTCAACTTGCTTTGTTTTGATCCATCTGTGGCCATAATTATTGCTGGAATCCAAAATTTGGCCACATAAGCTTTCATTAAATATATTCCTCAATAGCCAAAGCAGATATAAATCAAGCTTGTGTGTACCAATAACCTTTCCAAACCCAGTTATCACCATATAAGAGTAGCAGTGACGTCATAAATATGCTGCCCATCACTTGTACAGAGAGAAGAGCTGTAGAAAGGACCCAGCAGACCCACCCACTACAGGCTACCTGCATAAAACTACACTAAGGGGTGGATAAAGACCAGTAATCCTGCACTAGGACAGAGAACAGCAGTGACTGGTCTTTATTATTGGAAACTCCTAAAGTGAGGTAAAGTTATCTTCAGAGTTCAGTTTTAAAATAGATTGTTTGCCAGCCAGATCATATCCACATGCCAGATTGAAATTTAAATCTGAGATCCGTGCCTTTCTTGCAGGGGAATACGTCCATCTTCCACTAATTTTCAAACAATTGCGAATGGAGGGATTCACAGTCCAACGGTGGCTAAACAGATATGACGAGGGCCTTGAGAAACTAATGCAATGGGTTGTAGAGGTAATTTTCTTCCATACAAATAAGCATGTATCCCAATGCTAAACATTATATTTAGTCAAAACATTTTATTTTTGTGATAGATTGGGAAAGTAGTATGCCTCTGTTGGGTTTTCGGTTGCTGGTTGTATCACTACTGGTGAGATTTCCTTCCAATTTTTAGCAGAAAGGGAAGTGAGGTAAAATCTTTCCAGCAGGGATACAGAAAGCACAAAAACATTTCTCTGCAGAATGAACACGGGTTAGAACGTCTTGCAAAGGTTTATTTTGATGTACATGCCTTAGTGGCATCTCCACCCCTTACTCCTTGTTCTAATGTTACAGGAACAGGAAGTAAAGGAAATCTACCCCAAACGGGTCACAGGCAATAACCAACACTGTAAATAAATGTTAACTCTTCTAAACCCTTTCAAAAAATTTCAGAGTTAGGCTTTAACTGTGACAAAATTTTAACTTGGACCTGAACTTATAAAGTAAAGATTTGCTATGTTATGCTGTAAGATAACATGAATTGTGCCTAAGCAGTTACACTCAAAAATTTCCCTTTTGTCTTCAATTCCTCCTTAAAATATCAGTGTGCTTCCTGTGTCTACTGCCCCATAGCTGTAGATATGTATTGAAAAATTCAAAATCACTGCTGCCTCTGTCCGCTAGTCTCATGAGATTTGGTGATGTCCGTGCTGAGCTGTTTCAGTGTTCTCCTTGCTGGAGTGAAAGCTACAGTGGAAAGATCTTCCTGCTTCTGTTTCATTTGTTTTCTGAGCTTCTCATACTGCTGCTTGATTATTTCACCATCAGTCACCAAACCAAAAAACTATCGTGGGGGCAGCTCTAACATGAGAAACCAAAGTTCTTTCTCTATTAATGTGGCTGCTCCCACAAAGAGACACAACATGGTAAGTCAGTCCTGGGTAGGGTTGCCACTGTTCTGTCAATTTCTCCAATCTATCAGAAACTCCAACCACATCTCTTACTCTTTCTTTAAAACCTTAGTAATTTGAGATTTTGATGAATTGGTGGGTGGACAAAACACAGACAACTGAATAGAGTCCGGTACAGGAAGATTGAGCTGTTTTGACAGCACAGCGGGCAATAAGGACAAAGGTGTCGTAGCAACGGAGGCGGACATTTTGCTGGCTAGTATCGTAGCGGAGTAATAATCTCTGCACATAATATTCTACACCGAACTCTATTCCGTTGCCAGTGTTGTGTCCAACTACCAATTCCTCAAAAACTCAAATTAATTCTGGTTTAAAGAAACCGGAGGTTAAGTGGTTGGAGTTTCTGACGGGTTGGAGAATTTGACAGAACACCACCTCATCCCTTTAATCCCTAACACATATGAATGACACAGGTTCTGAGGCTAATGTAATGCAGATAAGACATCAAGGGAGTTTAATTACAACCTTAATCAGCCACAGAACCTTAATACTTATTACGGTATGTGTTTGGTTTTAAAGGGATGAGGTGGCAACCCTAGTCCTTGGGAAAAGAATAGCTGAGGAGAGAACATAGACAATGCTGGTGCCTAGTCCTTTGCCCTCTACTTGCCTTTCATTGGGCACGGATTTCACAGTTCAGGTCCTCTATACAGTAGGGCTGCATTTGTTAAAATTGTAACCAACTCTGTAAGCACAATGGCAGCAGATCAGCAATACAATTATCTTCAAATAATCTGTTATCTTTGTTGAGTTCTCAACAGTTTTACTCCAAAACCTTTCAAAATATTGTAAATTCTGCCCAAACTTTAAACTGGACAGTTCTACACTAAGGGGTCTACTCTATTAATAAATGTTTTCACTCAATATACCACACAGCTTTCACCAGGACGGAAATCTTTCTAATTATATTCAATTGGTACCCATTGATCTTTTTAGCCATCTGTAAGGAGGTAATTCTTCCCAATGACCACAAGTGTAAGAACCATTCTTCCCACTGACCATCACACTAATGTATCAGGAGTTGTAGATTTCAAATTTTTAGCAGGGGTTCCCCGAGACCAGAGAACTATTTCAAGGGTTCCTCTGTGTTGAAAAGGTTGCAAAAGGCTGGGTTAGAAAATAAGTTTAAGCTTCACTTTGCAAAGAATACCCAATCACGGGCAAAGAGAATTAAAAAAACAGCATTTTTGCTTGCACATGATTGGATGATGAAAGTCAGAAGAGCTTCTGCTCATCTACTAAACTCTGGAGCAACTGCTTTTGCACTTTGCAAAGTGCACAGTCTGTTTGCCTTTAGTAAATCAGCCCCATAGGCTTTTACGGAGTTGAGTTTAGGAGCTTTGGCAAAAGCAAAACAAAAAAAACGCCAAAAGCTCCTAAACTCAAGTTTAGGATCTGCCAGTATAGGTTAGTGCAGTGTTTCTTAACTCCAGTCCTCAGGGCGCCCCAACAGGTCATGTTTTCAGGATTTCCCTCAGATGTATTGGCTGTGGTAATTACCAAGGCAGTGGAACTGATCAAATCACCTGTGCAAAATAATGGAAAGCCTGAAAACATGACCTGTTGGGATGCCTTGGACTGGAGTTGAGAAAAACCGGGTTAGTGTACTGTGTGCTTGAAGCCTTATAGTCTCGTTCCTTTTATTAACATTAGCAAAAAATCTGTTTTTTACTGACCAGACTAGTAAAATATTGGCCGGGTGGCACACCTAGTTGTAGCAATGGTAACATAAATAAACAAATGTCAGTTGCTATCAGTGATATACCGTATCCATCTATAGACAATCAAGTGTGTGTTTGCGTATGCAGTGGATTGGACCAAAGTTACTTTGTATATTGAAGTGCTATAAAAATTTAAAGAACAATATATTTTTTTAAAGCCTTACTCCAGCCAAAATATATTATTTAGTATTGGAGAGAGTGGTGAAATGTTGGCATGTCTGTCAGGTTTTTACTTCTGCTTATTACCCCCAGTGGGGAGATTTTACTTTACATCCTGTCCCTGTAATACAAAAAAATGGGAGAAGTTGTCCCTGCAAGGCACACATAGCAATAAAAACATTGGGGTTGATTTACTAAAGGCAAATAGACTGTGCACTTTGCAGAGTGCAGTTGCACTCTGCAAGTGCAATTGCTCCAGAACTTAGTAAATGAGGTAAACCTTCACTTTGCAAAGAGTACCCAATCAAGTGCAAGAAAAAAAATAGCATTTTTGCTTGCATATGATTGGATGATGGAAGTCAGCAAAGCTTCTGCTCATTTACTAAGCTCTGGAGCAACTGCTCTACTTTGCAAAGTGCACAGTCTATTTGTCTTTAGTAAAGTAACCCCATTGCCCCTGTTTGTGTCTGTTTTTGTATAGATAGTGGGAGATTGTTTACTCTGATAATTGTTTTTAATCATTAACATATTACATGCCTTACCTATACAGATCAGTACAACAGTGATTCATTTGTGGTTGTTTGTCATTTCACAGGGAAAGCTGAAGTACCATGAACACATCACTAAAGGCTTTGATAACATACCCTCTGCATTTATTGGAATGCTGAAAGGAGCTAACATTGGCAAAGCAATAATTACAGCAAAGTAATATCATTATGCATTGGCTGCAGAAAGTGACAAACACTGGTTTATGTTCAGCCACAGATGCTTTCTGTATAATAGGACCATTTTTTATAAAGGTCAAAATTGCTATTTTGCCACTTCATTTTCATTAAAAATATGGATTCTGCTCTTTTATAATATTGTGTTCCTCTCTGTGCAGGGCTACGACCCCTTTTCTTTTGGAAGTTTAACAACACCTGAGTTCTTTCTTTGTACAATGAAACACATCTAATAAAATTTCTTAAAAAAAAAAAAAAGAGAGAACAAGAAATATGGATTCTGAAAGTTTTACCTGGTAAGAAAGGCCTGTAGGAAAGTTTTATAGGGTGTCACAGTGGTGTAGTGGTTAGCACTCTCACATAGTAGTAAAAAGGGTCTACTGGTTCAAATCCCAACCACGATACTACCTTCCTGGAGTTTGCATGTTCTCCCTGTGCCTGCATGGGTTTCCTCCAGGTACTCTGATTTCCTTCCACATTCCAAAGACATGCTGGTAGGTTAATTGGCTTCTGTCCAAATTTGGCCCTAGTGTATGAATGGGGACCTTGGATTGTGGGTGCCTTGACAGTAGGGACCAATGTGAGCATGCAATGTACAGGGATAGGGGCAATTGTAGACACTCACTCAGTGAGTTGAACTGGATGTACTGGTGTCTTTATTCAACCTTACAAACTATGTATGTAACTATATAGAGTCTACAGACTGGTGTATGTATATATATTGATCAATCCTAATGTACTAAAAGTCTATCTTGAGGCTTGAAAATATAAAATGTTGAAAACTGTACAAATATCCCCTATATAACCCATTTTTGGAAAGTAGACAGCCCAAGGTATTTAGAAAGAGGCATGGCAAATTTTTTTAAGTTGTAATCTTTTGTCACATTTTTTTGAAAAAAAAAAAAAAAAAAGCTTTTTTTACATAATGTTACCAGTGCCATAAAGCATCATCATATAACTGGTGTGGTGGTGATCAGGTATACTGACTGGTGACAGTATGTAAAAAAAATATAATAATGATAATATGTTGGCAGGATTTTTTTTTCTTACACACTATGATCACTTATAAAAGTAATAACCACTGTTATACGCAACCGTTTGTTATGAATCCATTCATATCAATGTGAATTGTGATTAGCTGTGATTGGCCAATCACAGTGAGCAACACAATAGTACACAATAAATGGCTATGAATAGAAGCCATCCATTGTGTACAATTGCCATGTGATCTGCTGTGACTGGTCATAGCAATCACATGGTACCGGCAGCAGCCTGGTACACTGTTCTGTCTGCCTCGCAGATGTTCTGAGGAGGATGTAATATGATGACCACCCAGAACTAGAGCAGTCCTGCCCGTCTGTCATTGTACTTTAGGCCGGATGGCAACTGGTTAATCTCTTATTGTAATAAACTTGGTTTTTATGAAAAGCACAGTGATTTTATGTTTAGGCCCCTTGCACACGGAGTGAAGTCTGCAGTGTTTTGACATCCGTGCTCCTTCAGTTTCTGCCTGGTGGACAGGGTTGGACCCCTGTCAGCTCTATGGGTGGTTGGATGTAAATGGAGTCCAGTGTCCGTTTACATCAGGCTACCTCTAATCTTGTTGAGGGAAACAAAAATGACGCCAACCTCTTCCATTTTTTTCTGGACCTGAAGGTAGACGGGTGTAAACGGACACTAATCTGTATACATCCGCCTGTTCATAGGACTGCATAGGCCTTCTGATCAGGTCTGCCTGAAAAACTGCCAGGTAGACCTGACTGGAATGCCCATGTGAAAGGGGCATTATGAAGATGATCTGGGACTGTTGGTAAACCTGTGGAGGAGAAGGATTAACTATTGAGAGGCTTGTGTGACCCCATATCTATTTTAGCCTGAAGGGACAAAGCTGTTGTGCTCTCCTGTTATTTAAGAGGTCCAATATCTCAAGTAAGAGCACACCCTAAAGACATGGTTGGTGGAAGTGGATCACAGTTTGGCACACATGCAATCTGAGATTGCACTTGGGATGAAATGAAGATCCATATGATTGATGGATACACATCATGTGACTTTTGTATTACATTCATTTAACTGTATATGACATGGGTATTTTATACCGTTACTTTAATTGTGTTTGTCAATAGTGGTAATAGTATATTGGTATATATATATCTCACAGAGGTTTATTTGCTATTATCACTTTTTATAATTTATTAGTGATGTATTTCCTAGTTTGCTTGAAGGTCAGGTATTGTGGCTTTTGAAGAGGTGCAATTTATTCAATCATTTATTTGATAATCTAGGTATTCAGCTGCCCTTAATTATTAGAGTTTCTGGTAGATTTTTTTGTTTGCTACGTGGGAATGGGAGGCTCCAGTACATGAAACACATGCGTTTATCCTTGCAACCATCAAACAAAGCACTCGGGAGAAGAGGCTTCAGTGGACTAGTCTCACAGATGGAGGGAGTCTACTAAAAAGAAGAATAAGGTAAGTACCACACCTTGCATTTGTACCCCTGTCACGTAACATTCGGCTACCCATCACATTTTGCTATCCGCTGGAGTGCGCATGCACGCCGCCGCCATATGTGTTCCAACAGAGGGCCGCTCGCCACGCTTCGAACACAGCCTCGCTTCGCTCTGCATAGATATAATGAACCTCTGTTTGTCCACATGGATGGTGGAGCTATAACTTGGACTCAGAGGTGGAACGCATACGGCAGCGCCGCGCATGCGCAGTCCAGTGGGTAGCCAACTGTGATGGGTCACCATATGTGACGAACACACCCCCAGACATAATGAGCATTTAAACCTTAATGTGTGGGTGGACTACATCACAGGTAACCCTTTTCCTTCCTGGATTGGGGCTTTGATCTCACAAGGACACTGAGAGTAAATTAATTTATAATGCCCCTAAACCTCCCATAGCATTAGTTTGCATAATTCTGGCATTAGGAAGTATTTTTTGAAGCTCTTTGGAGGGATAAAGCATTTGCATAGCACTTCTATTCACATGAATTGAGGCATTTTCCAAGCTTTGGGTGTTGGTGGTGCCTTCACACCATAACCCTATAGAGCAGTGATGGCACTCCAGATGTTTTGGAACTACATTTCCCATGATGCTCATGCACTCTGCAGTGTAGTGGAGCATCATGGGAAATGTAGTTCCAAAACATCTGGAGTGCCAAGGTTCGCCATCACTGCTATAGAGGTACTCTTGATGAAGGCAAGAATTGGCCTTTGTCATGGCTGGCTTAGCCCTTCCTTCTCTGGGCTGGCTGCTCAGCTGTTGGCTAATTGCCAGCTCTCATCTCTCTCCACAGTTACCAGCTGTTCCTGATCATGCTCGTCTGTCCTGCCTACTTAAAGCTATCCAGATCACTTCATCTCTGCCTTCGCCTTGGTCACATCACAAGAAACCATCTCCTGTGGTTCTGTTTAAAGACTGGCTTGCTGACATCCCTTCTGGCTCCTTATCCTGCTTGGTGTTGCTCCACTTGGATCCCTGACTTCCGGCCTGGCTGATTACCGGCTCTGGTTATTGAACTCTGGCCTGGCTGACTACTCGATTTGGTTACTGGACTCTGGCTATGCTTTGACCACGCTTTCTCTATTTACCTTTTTATTTAATAAACAAGTGTGATTTAATTGTACTTCTGTCTCGGTCTGATTCATGGTTTCTGACAGTAGACCATGAATATTTTTTTCCAGATTGGATGAGCAAGATCACCGCATGGATCAGTTTGCCATGGCATTACAAATGCTCCTGAGTTGCACGGCTCACCTGGAATCCCCCACTTTGGGTGCTCCGGTACAACCTGAGTCGCAGGCCATCCCTGCTGCTGCGCCAGTCTCTGTGCAGGCACCCGCCTCAAGTATTACCTCTATAAGAGGTATGTCTGGTTCCGCTATGCTTCCCCATCGATTTGGGGGTGATCCAGTTCAATGCAGAGGGTTTCTCAATCAGGTTGAGATGTACTTCGAGATGCTGCCCCAGGCGTTTCCCACGGACAGAAGCAAAGTAGGTTTGGTGATATCTTTGCTTTCTGAGAGAACCTTGGCCTGGGCTAACCCTCTAGGGGAGACGCAAAAACCTGTTGTCTTGAGTTACCCTGAGTTTGTGGTCTCCTTTAAAGGGGTATTTGACATTCCCGCACACTCCGCTTCTGCTGCCAAGTGCCTCATGTCCATCAAACAGAGTATGAGAACTGTTGCCGACTACGCCATTGAATTCTGTACTCTGGCAGCAGAGGTTGCTTGGAACAATGAGGCCCTCGTGGCTGCTTTTTCTCATGGTCTCTCAGATTCCATCAAGGATGAGATAGCAGCCCGAGATATACCTACTGAGCTGGAGAGCTTGATCTCGTTTGCCATCCTCATTGACTCCAGACTCAGAGAAAGAGTTTATTTTAAGGAGCGCTTGCGGAAGCCTCCTGTACATTTGACTCCGAGCTTTGCAGTCCCACCTGTACCTCCCCTGCCTCCTGGTACCGAGGCGGTCAGTGAAGATGAACCCATGCACCTGGGCTTCACGCGTCTCTCTGCGGATGAGAGAGCCTTTAGGAGGAGGGAGAGATTGTGCCTTTATTGTGGCCAGGCAGGTCACTTTTTGAAGTCTTGTCCTACCCATCCAGGGAACTCCCGAACCTTGAGGTCCTGTCATGGACAGACCTTAGGTGGCGTTGTTTCTTTCCCAGTTATCCAGAAGGATAAGCCCCTGGTTTCGGTCACCCTTTGTTGGACTGAGTCGACCATCGAGATACAGGCTCTAATCGACTCTAAGGCTGCAGGCCTGTTCATTGACGCTGCGTTTGCTTTGCAGCACTCGATTCCACTGCATCTGCGAGACACTCCACTTGCCATTGAGGCTCTTGACGGGAGACCTTTACAGCCTGCCCATGTGACTCATGAGACGGTTCCATTGTCCATGGCCGTAGGGGCTCTTCACCATGAGATAATCCAATTCCAAGTTATTTCCTCACCCAGGTTTCTGCTGGTTATTGGTTATCCTTGGTTACAGGAGCACAACCCCTCTTTTGATTGGCTCCATGCTGAGGTTCTCTCCTGGTCACCACAATGCAGTGAGACATACTTCCTGAAGGTATCCAAGGTCCTGTGCACCTCTTAACTGCCGGAAGAGTACCGCGATTTTAGCGATGTTTTTGACAAAGGTCAAGGCGGTAGTTTGCCTCCACATCAGTCTTATGATTGCACAATCGACCTTCAACCTGGTGCCATACCTCCCTGTGGCCGTGTTTACCCTTTGTCGGTCTTGGAGGATAAGGCCATGGAGGAGTATGTTGCAGACGCACTTTCTTGAGGTTTCATCCGCAAATCCTCGTCCCCTGCTGGTGCTGGTTTCTTCTTTGTGAAGAAGAAGAGCGGTGAACTGAGACCTTGTATAGATTATAGGGGTCTCAATCGTGTCACGATTAAGAATGCCTACCCGATTCCAATGGTTACAGAGTTATTTGACCACCTCAAGGGAGCAACGGTTTTCACGAAGCTTGACTTGAGAGGGGCATACAATCTCGTGCGCATTAAGTAGGGCGACGAGTGGAAAACTGTGTTTAATACCAGAACAGGCCATTATGAGTACCTGGTAATGCCTTTTGGCCTTTGTAACACCCCGGCAGTTTTCCAGGAATTTATTAACGATGTCCTCCGAGATTTGTTGCAGTTATGTGTGGTGGTTTATCTCAATGACATCCTCATATTTTCCAAGTCCTTGGAGACCCACCACACAGATGTCTGTCGTGTGCTTCAGAAACTAAGAGAGAACAATCTCTATTGTAAACTGGAGAAGTGCGAGTTCCATCGTGAACAGGTTACATTCCTGGGCTATGTCATTTCCACTGCTGGTTTTTCGATGGATCCAGAGAAACTTTCGTCAGTCCTACAGTGGCCTCGACCCGTGGGTTTACGTCCTCTGCAGCGTTTCCTGGGCTTTGTCAACTACTATCGGAAGTTTATTCGTAACTTCTCGTCTCTGGTCAAGCCCCTGACTGATATGACCAGAAAGGATGGTAATACACAGAGTTGGTCTCCGAAGTCCATTAAGGCCTTTGAGACTCTCAAGGCTGCCTTTGTTTCTGCTCCTATGTTGGCACATCCTGATCCTACAGTGCCTTTTATCCTAGAAGTTGATGCTTCTGAGACTGGAATTGGCGCCCTTCTGTCTCAACGTCCTAACTCTGAGAGCTCTAGGCATCCGTATGGCTACTTTTCCAAGAAATTGTCACCTGCTGAGTGCAATTATAAGATTGGTAACAGAGAGCTGTTGGAGATCAATTTAGCTCTGAAAGAATGGAGACATCTCCTTGAAGGTACCACTGTGCCGGTTCTTATTCTTACTGACCATAAGAATCTTACATTCTTGTCTGTGGCTAAGCGCCTCTCTCCCAGAAGGGCGCGATGGACTCTTTTCTTGTCGAGTTTTAATTACATTGTCTCATTCTTACCCAGTACTAAGAATGTAAGGGCTGATGCCTTGTCACAACAATTTTCCTCCACTTCTAAGTCAGAGTCGATTACTGTTCCTGTGATTCCTCCTGATCGTATCTTGGCTACGGTTCGCACCAGTCTTACTTCTCCTTTGGGTGACAAAATTCTTGCTGCTCAGGTCCATGCTCCTCCTGAGAAACCTTGTGACCACTGCTTTGTCCCAGAAAGTCTCCGTACTGCCGTGCTCCAGACTTACCATTCTCCCAAGGCAACTGGCCATCCTGGGAAGAATCAACTCATTTGGGCCATTTCCCAACAATTCTGGTGGCCTAGTCTATGGGCCGATGTTACTGCCTTCGTAGCTGCCTGTTCCGTGTGTGCTCAGAGTAAGACTCCACGACACCTTCCTGTGGGCCTCCTACAAACCATACCCAATGGAGAGAGGCCTTGGACCCACCTGTCAATGGATTTCATTGTGGAGTTGCCCAACTCCCAAGGAAACACTGTTATCCTTATGGTGGTTGACCAGTTCTCAAAGATGTGTCATTGTATTCCACTTAAGAAGTTGCCTACTTCTAAGGAACTGGCTTCCATTTTTGCTCGGGAATTCTTTCACTTACATGGGCTACCCAAGGTGATTGTCTCGGACAGTGGCAGTCAGTTTGTCTCCCAGTTCTGGCGAGTCTTTTGTGCACAGTTGGGAATCCAGCTTGCTTTTTCTTCTGGGTATCACCCGTAGTCTAATGGGGCTGGAGAGCGAGCCAATCAGTCCTTGTAGCAATTCCTACATTGCTATATTTCTGACCACCATAACAACTGGTCAGACCTATTACCATGGGCAGAGTTTGCTCGCAACAGTGCCTTAAATTCTGCCTCCCGATTGTCTCCATTTATGGCGAACTATGGATTCCAACCTTCCATGTTGCCTGACTCATTTGTTCCGCAGAGTATTTCTGTGTTAGAGGAGCATCTCCATGGTCTTCGACCACTTGGGTACAAGTCCAGAATCCTTTGCGTCATGCTAATGATAGGTACAGACTCCATGCTGACCGCAGGTGCCTGCCTGCGCCTTCCTACCAGGTTGGGAACAGGGTCTGGCAGTCATCTCGCAACCTCCGGCTTTGTGTTCACTTACTGAAGTTTGCAACTTGGTTTATTGGGCCTTTCCGTATCCTTCGCAGGATTAACCCAGTGGCTTACGCATTAGACCTTCCTTCTAATATGAGCATCTCTAATGTGTTTCATGTCTCCTTATTGAAACCGTTGGTCTGCAACCGATTTATCACCTCTGTACCATGTCCTCCCCCTATTCAGGTTGAGAAACATGAGGAGTATGAGGTACAATCCATTGTTGACTCCCGTAGGTTCCGTGGGCACATAGGGTACCTGGTGCATTGGAAGGGGTACGGTCTGGAGGAACGCTCCTGGGTTTCATCCTCGGACGTACATGCTCCTGTCCTCCTCCGTGAGTTCCATGGACATTTTCCCCTCAAGCCCGGTTACCCTCCGAGGGATAGTGGTCATTGAGGAGGGGTACTGTCAGGGCTAGCGTAGCCCTTCCTTCTCTGGGCTGGCTGCTCAGCTGTCGGCTAATTGCCAGATCTCATCTTTCTCTACCAGCTATTCCTGATCATGCTCGTCTGTCCTGCCTACTTAAAGCTGTCCAGATCACTTCATCTCTGCCTTCGCCTTGGTCACATCACAAGAAACCATCTCCTGCAGTTATGTTTAAAGATTGGCTTGCTGACATCCCTTCTGGCTCCTTATCCTGCTTGCTGTTGCTCCACTTGGATCCCTAACTTCTGGCCTGGCTGATTACCCAATCTGGTTATTGAACTCTGGCCTGGCTGACTATTCGATCCAGTTACTTAAAAATCTCCATAGTAAACCCTTCAAGATTTTTTACAGGTTACTTGTTTAGAGTTACAGAGGAGGTCTTGGGCTAGAATTGTTGCTCTCACTCTAACATTCACAGGGATACCCCACCATGTTCACAGGGATATCTCACATTTTATTTTTACACTTTCCCTTAAATGCATTTTTTTTTTTAATAACTTTTATTCCTATTACAAAGAATGTAAACATCCTTTGTAATAGGATTAGGGCATGACAGGTCCGTTATGGAGAGATCTGGGGTCTATAAGACCCCACATCTCTCCTCTAGGCAGGAAAGGCTGAGATAAAAAAATTACCTTGGCCTTTCCTGCCTAGTACATGGCAGTATTTACAACTGCCCGGGCCTCTGAAGATCATGGAGACTGCCAGGGAGCATCTGGTCACTGGAAATCTCTATGGCAAACTTCCGCCACAGACAGATTTCTTCTCCAGCTCACCGATCGCATGGGTGAGCCTGTAGAAACACCGGAGTGGGGTGAAGGGGACATCCCCTCCCACCACCTGTAAGAAAGGTCAAGCAGCTGACATGCCGCTATGATTGTTCTTACGGTGAAGGTAATCGCCGTCTGTAAAAGATGATATCTGAATGATCCCTGTAACTGCAGGAATTATTCAGATATCCCCACTCAAAGTCCAAGACATCATATGATGTCCTTGGGCGTGAAGTGGTTAAGAAATGCTGCACCAACAAATTGAGGACATGTGCCAGGCATGGTACATGTGTCAACTTTTTCTGTCAAAGTGCGGACACAAGGTTAGTGCCATTAACATTCCTGGCTCAAGCTTCTGTGTCGTGAACCACCTCTGGGCCTGTCCCTGCAGAGCTGCAAGAATCTCTGCTCCAGTGTGGCCTCTGTTCTATGGACAGACCAGCTGAAGCACTGCATTGCATGTTTTAGCCTGACTCGTTGAATAGCCCCCTGAACACTTATTGGGGGTACTGGTGGTTCATAGGACAATGCAGCAGAGGACGGCATGGAGGAGGAGGGGATGGAGCTGCATCATCACCGCTAGCATGACATGTCAGGAAAACAAGCTCCAGCGCTGAGCCCTGTCTTGCACCCTTCCTAGTTGCAAGCAGAGTTACCTAGTGTGCTATGAACAAAATATATCATCCCTAACCATGCTTGCCAGACCACATGTCAGCAGTACTGTGGACCTTGCTGCTGACTGCCTTGCCCTACAATGCCAAAACATTGGCTTCCACGTGATGGTACAGATCTGTAATGGCCTTACGTGCAAAGAAATGGCAACTGGGAACCTGCTGATACAACAGCTGGGGCAGAAAAATGTGCCTGCTATACTCTACAGTAAGGATGAGCTCTGGCGTGTTCACATACAGCACGTGCAGAGCCCGCTAGGCTGTCCGCAGTGTGCTGCGCTAATCACAGGCAGTGAGACATTTCCCGATCTCTGCAGCCGCGCATCAGGACAATGTCTCACTGCCTGTGATTAGCACTCTGCAGTGCCGAATTCCTGAACGTGCTGTATGCGAACACGCTGGTGCTCATCCTTACTCTACAGCTGGTGGTGTACTGCTGGCAGACATTCTGTAAAGACCTGTGACACCCATTGCTATACTATCATCCCTGTCAGTGGAGGCTGCTGAGAGGTCATGAGCTATAGCGGGGGGGGGGGGGGGGGTAGAAATAAAAGGTGAGGAATGAGAAAAAGAAGAAATGTGTCCCTTGTGTGTGGCTTTCAGGTGCTCTTGTCAACAGGTGGGAGATTAAATGCCTTGTCAAACATGTGTACCCAAATGGCTGGTGTTTTTGCCACGCTTGATCTGCTTGCAGCAGATATTGCAAATTGCAACATAGTGATCAGCTGCACATGTTCTAAAAAAGATCCACACAGCTGAGCTTTAGGCTGGGTTCACACTGCTGCGATGCGGGAACGCTGCGAATCTACTGCAGGTTCCCACATCGCATGCCTCCCAGCAGCAGTTCACACTGCCCTATGCGAACTGCTGGGAGTGTCAGTGAAAAGTTAATGACACCTCCAAATCAGTTTGCATATCGCAGTGCGATCTGCAAACTCGGACAGGAATCGGATCGCATGGTGTGAACACCCATGCAATCCGATTCTGCTGTGGACCAAAAAAAGGGTCCTGTACGAGTTTGGGCTGGATGCAATGCAAATTCAGCCATACAGATAGTCGCACAGAGATCGCATGTGATTTGCACTGCAGTGCGAATCACATCCGATCTCGTACACCGCAGCAGTGTGAACCCAGCCTTAGGGAGTGGACAGGGAGATAACAGCTCCACAATCTGGAGGACATCGTGCCTCATTGGGGTTGTGTCTCCCCCTCACTTTACTTCTCTGCCCTATCCAGCACCCGAGTTGTGTCAGTGACATCATCATCATCCCCTCTATCCTCATCACTAAACAGAGACAAATGTGCCCTGCCTGAGGACGAACCACGTCCACCTTTGCCTGTGGACACAGACGCTGCTGGCCCCCTCATAGTGCCATGGGAATGTCTGCCTCCTTGTTGCCCTCCAAGACATGATGGGGGGGGACTTATTACCCAAATTTTATAGAAACTGGGAGATGTGTGATTGGATGCACTTTTTGAATGAAAAGTGAGGTTTGATGCACTTTAAATTGACGTTGACAGAAATTTAAAAACTATAAAAGAAAAAAATAAAGGGGGGGGGGGGGGGAACACCAGCAACACAGTCAGAAAAAATGTGGCTTACCATTTAAAAAAAAAAAGGGGGGGGGCAGGCAGGAGATAAAAAAAAACATGCAGCAACCAAAAAATAAATAAAAGGATATACAGCACTAAATGTTATGTAATGCTGTGTTAAACACTGCACTACATTAACACACTACACTATACTACTACTGACATACCACATTATATTCATACTACATTATGCTCCCACTATACTCAGACCATAATAACAAACTACACTATACTGACACACTATACTGACACTCTAAACTCAGAGTCACAATAAGTTAAAGAGGAAGTAAACCCCGGACAATTTTTTCCAGTTTTATATACTATATATTATTGCAACTTTGAACACAGCAAAATTTGCAAAAAACGAGTCAGGAAAGTACAATTTATCATATTTTGTATCTCTTCACTTCCGGGCATCGGCAACGCCATGTCTACTGCTGTTTAATGAATCTAGTATTGACGTCATTTCCGCCCTTACTAGGTTTACCTATACAAATCTAGCGCATGCGCCGTATTGCCTAAACCAAGCCTCTATTTCGATTGCCATTATTACGGCAACCAAGCTAAACCATAGCTGAAGCTGTATAACTTGCAAGACGGTATCACGAGACTTCCCTCTGTGCCTTTCAGAGAGGAAGTTAACGAATGATAATGACCGGCATGCAGAGGGAGGACAGAAACAGCACACACAGTGGGCCGTTAAATAATAAACCTACTGCGCAATCGCGCCTGACGTCACCCACGCTTGCAGGGTGAAAGCTATGGAAATTATAACAGTGAGGACACTTTCACAGGCAGTGATCAGCTGCCTGTGCTATCTAGATTTGAAAAAGTACAAGTCGTATCGGAGGGTTTACAACCACTTTAACACACTAACTCCCAAGTAGTAAACTGTGCTCTAGCTCCACTCCAACAATGCACTGCAAAAGCTTCCTTTGGAAAGGAGCCTTTCATAGTGTGGGGTGGGACTATAGCCGTGTACACACGGGCGGACTGTCTGGCCAACTTAGTCCGCCGAAACACATTTCACTGGGCAGTCCGCTCGTGTGTGGGCTTCAGCGGACTTTTTCAGCGTGCAGTCTGGCGGACTAAGTATTTTGGAATTTCCGTAATATTGTCCGTCAGACTTTGGTTTCAGCGGACAGTCCGCTCGTGAGTAGGCTAGTTGGACGGACTAAGTATGGCGCATGCTCAGAAAGGATTTACACGGCGAAAGGTTGCATTGCTGTGTATTGGACTTCCTATTTCTAGTCCCGTCGTACGTTCTGTACACGTCATCGCGCAAACTTTCGGCGGACTGTTTTGCATCCGTGTGTGGTCAAGTCCGTTCATTCGAAAGTAGGACGGACTGTCCGTCGGATTGTCTGACGGACTTAGTTGGCCAGACAGTCCGCCCGTGTGTACGCGGCTTATGAGTTTTAAGCCCTGATTGGGCAAAGTCATCATGACTTTGTCCAATCAGGGCTCTGACAGTGCCCTGATTGGGCAAAGCCATGCACCTGACTAGGGATGAGCTTCGAGTTCGAGTCGAACTCATGTTCGACTCGAACATTGCCTGTTCAGCGAACAGTGAACAATTTGGGCTGTTTGCGGCAAATTCGAAAGGCCGGAACACCCTGTACAAGTCTATGGGAGAAATCTAAAGTGCTAATTTTAAAGGCTAATATGCAAGTTACTGTCCTAAAAAGTGTAATATTCCTTTAAATTTCGTACCTGGGGGGTGTCTATAGTATGCCTGTGAAGGGGCGCATGTTTCCCGTGCTTAGAACTGTCCCTGCACAAAGTGTCATTTCGCAAGGTAAAAAAGTCTTTTAAAATCACTTTGAATTGTCGGCTCCCCTAATACAGAGAACACTCAATGAGTGTTCTCTGTATTACGGAGCCGACAATTCATTCATTGATATAAAAAAAAAGCGTGGGGTTCCCCTAAATTCAATTACCAGGCCCTTCAGGTCTGGTATGGATATTAATGGGAACCCCGCGTCAAATAAAAAAAAATTGACGTGGGGGTCCCCCTAAATATCCATACGAGACCCTTCAGGTCTGCTATGGATATTAAGGGGAACCCCGCATCAAATTTAAAAAAAAATTGCCGTGGGGGTCCCCCTAAAAATCCATACCAGACCCTTTATCCGAGCACGCAACCTGGCAGGCCTCAGGAAAAGAGGGGGGGACGAGAGTGCCCCCCTCCTGAACCGTACCAGGCCACATGCCCTCAACATTGGGAGGATGCTTTGGGGGTCTGTGACCCCTCAAAGCACCATGTCCCCATATTGATGGGGACAAGGGCCTCATCCCCAAAACCCTGGCGGGTGGTTGTGGGGGTCTGCGGGCAGGGGGCTTATCAGAATCTGGAAGCCCCCTTTAACAAGGGGACCCCCAGATCCCGCCCCCCCGTTTGAAATGGTAATGGGGTACAAAATGACCCCTACCATTTCATAAAGCAAGTGTAAAAAATGGTTAAATAAGACAAACACACTTTTGAAAAATTCCTTTATTAAAAAAAAAAAAAAAAGGTTTCCGTTACATCAGAGGGGCGCGGGGTTACCCATACGTCAGCAACGTTGAGGGCATGTGGCTTGGTATGGTTCAGGAGGGGGGGCGCTCTCGTCCCCCCCCCCTTTTCCTGCGGCCTGCCAGGTTGCGTGCACTGATAAAGGGTATGGTATGGATTTTTAGGGGGGCCCCCACGTCAATTTTTTTTTTTGACGCGGGATTCCCCTTAATATCCATACCAGACCTGAAGGGCCTGGTAATTGAATTTAGGGGAACTCCACGATTTTTTATTTTTTTTTATCAGTGAATGAATTGTCGGCTCCGTAATACAGAGAACGCTCAATGAGTGTTCTCTGTATTACGGGAGCCGACAATTTGAAGTGATTTTAAAAGACTTTTATTCCCGCAGAAATGACACTTTGTGCAGGAACAGTTCTAAGCACGGGAAACATGCGCCCCTTCACAGGCATACTATAGACACCCCCCAGGTACGAAATTTAAAGGAATATTACACTTTTATTGTTTCACTTTAATCATTATTAAAATCACTGCTCCTGAAAAAACGTCCGTTTTTAAAACTTTTTTTTGCATTGATCCATGTCCCCTGGGGCAGGACCCAGGTCCCCAAACACTTTTTAAGACAGTAACTTGAATATTAGCCTTTAAAATTAGCACTTTAGATTTTGAACGTTCGAGTCCCATAGACTTTAATAGGGTTCTAAAGTTCACACGAAGTTTAGGTCTGTTCGCAGGTTCTGGTGCGAACCGAACAGGGGGGTGTTTGGCCCATCCTTACACCTGACCAGCGGTCAGGTGCATTTCTTCATCTGATTAGGGCACTAGAATGCACTGTGAAGCACGCAATGCATTGTGGGGAGCTCAGCTTGAAAACATCCCAGTGAGCGCCCTGCAAATTCAGGTGTTTGCCGAGCAGGTGACCAGGTGATGTTTGTGCCAAACTTTTACTTGGCCCGAACCGTTCGCCCAACTTTATTCTCTAGCTATGCTGGGAACTCAGTGTACTCTCCTCCAATGATCAGACTTGTCCTGACATGCCCCCCACTGCACATCCATTCACTGGCAAGTTCAGTATGCTGCTGCTTCTCCTCCCCCCAGCTCTTATGCAGCTGAAAACAGCGGGAATTTGATCTCAAAGAAAAAAAAAATAGTATTTATAATGTATTTTTATTTCTATACAAAAATCTTTTGACTTTCATTTCTATTTGAAACTGAATTGGTGATCGTTTACAATCACTTTATGTAAACAATGTACCCTTTAAAATGTTTAGTTAGGTTGGCCCTCGTGAGCCAAGGTGATCTTGCATAAAATAACATAGCAAAGAGTCATTAGCTATCCTTTTGTTATGTAGAATATAGCTGGTTTGGTATATATAATCACACCTACACCCATAATATAAATGTGAGGGGGTTTTAATCATAGAAAGCGCTCACTCCTGTGATGGTGGACATACCTTCCAACTTTTGAACTTCAGAATGAGGGACACTCGAGGGAGGAAGTGCCCATAAATGGGTAAGACCAAATGCTTAACAGTGGCAGGGGCTTAAGGGGCATGGTTAAACAAAACCTGGTACCTATAACATGTGCTTTGATTGCTGTGCCTCAAACAAGAGCCTCGCGGACACAAACCCAAGCACAATCATTAACAAAAAAATTAGACTAAAAAGCTTCCATTACAAATAGTTTTGCACAAACTGTGGAAGAGTGCATTACACAAGGTGTGGAAGGGTTCAGGAATGTGTTACATACAGAGGTCAAGGTTCAGGAGTGTGTCATGTACGGAGTTCAGGAGGGCATTATGTACAGAGTGCAAGGTTCAAGAATGTGTTACGTACAGAGCACAAGGTTCAGGAACGTGTTATGTACAGAGTGCAAGGTTCAGGAGATAGTTAAACCACAACCAATTGATGAAACATAACCACACAGGAGCCGAAGTAAGAATGCAAGCATCAGATGGATAACAAATGAGTGCGGCTGAACAGCACATTCAGCAGTTTGTGAACAGTGTTAATATCTAGCACAGCCAGGGCTTTGCGGGCAAGCCAGCGAGGGTATAGCCGCAATGAGAAAGAGTACAGCTGTCAAATCCAACCTGTGATGTTGGGGATGGGCGGGGCCGATATGCGTTTTTGGATGTTTTTGCATATTTCCAAATTGACCACCATTGGTTTATATTATTGGTGAATAGGGGGTATAGCTCCATGTAAACTGCACACAGGCCAGAGAGTTTATTTTTACTGTTCTGTCCACAGTACACATTCAAACAGTCAGTTAATTTTAAGCATGCTTCTTCTCATAGAATAAATGTGTAGTGGCGGACTCCTGAAGAGCATGCGCTATGTTTTCAAAATTAAAGCTTTACCCCAAACCACAGTTTGGTTTGGGCTTATTTGACTAAATTTGGCTTCGGTGTCAGTCTGACTGGACTGTGAAATGTTCAGCCTAGCCACAGGGGGCACTGTCTCTGGTGGCAGGCGTGGAACTATGGTCTGGTTAGGCCCTTGAATTATTCCCTTTCAGAGTCAAGTGAGTGGGAGTGTCCCTCCCGCTGTGCCCTCTGGGAGAGGGTATTTAAGACACGGACGTCATGTGGTTCGGAGTTCCGGTCCAGTATGAAGAGTTAAGTACTTGGTCCTGGTCCTCCTGACCAGCCCCCAGGAAGGCTATGGCCTGGGGTGCAGATCCACCTGACTTTAATGCCTCTGGGCTGGCTAGCCCAAGGCAGGGAAACTAAAGGAGGATTCTGAGGTGGTTGGGTGCTGTCTCCGGTCTGGGAGAGACCCAGTATACTTCAAGCATTCCAGGGGAGGACTCTTTAGAAGATTACCACAAGTGAGGTTGGTTTTCTTATCAAGAGCCTGGAAGGGCTGAAGTAACCGAGAGAGAATCCGGACTTGTGGATATCACCAAGCTGGTTGAAAGATCCAGGTATCCTACAAGTGTTCTAAAGCTTAGTTTCCTACGTGTTCTGCAACATCGGTGATAAAAGACTTTGTTCCTGAGTAAACACCTTGTTGGCTGCTAGGCCTTGTGAGAGAGGGACCGTCCAACCCGAGTGCTCATCCAGCTGCGTATGGCTATTCTCTGGATGTAGTCAAAGTAAGCAAGTTCCTTAACGTTTATAGACTTTCACATTGAGGGTACCTGAACTTTCCTTTCCAACCCTCTGATCCCAAGTTAAAGACTGTTCAATGGTTGACGTTTGCAAATAAAAATCCAATCCATTGGATCTATTGTCAGTCTCAAGTTACTGGGCCATCTACCATGGGACATTCCCTAGACATGTCGTAAGAAGAGGCGGAAGGTAACGGTAAGCCCAAAAATAAACCAGCAGCTCCTTCGGGGGTTAGTGCTACATATGACTATATAGTGATTACTAGTACTTTATTAGAACATTTTTCCACCAAACCAGTAACATATCTTGTAAACTACATACACATTTAATAGATACTAATGCTGAACGGATACATTAAATGTGATCAACACAGATATTTTAATGGATGGTTACTTTATTATAAATGCTTAGGCATATTTAATTAAAAAAAAAAAAAAATAATAATAATTATGGTAATTTAGTGAAGATAAGGTGGATGTCACTGTTGATTTGTTTTTAAATATACATTTTTCAGGAATGTCATCCTTATCCTTGCTTTAATTATAAGTGACGCGAGTCATAAATCCAGAAAAAGCATGAAGCCAGTGAAGTGCCAGGGCTCCTGCTTTGTAGTGAATGGCCCAAGGGCAGCAAAAGTAGCTACCATTTGTATTTCTTTTCCATAAGTGAAAATCTACACTTTGATAATTGCTTTCCCAATGTTCTCTCCCTTGAGCATTCCTATGAATCCTGCTGGCATGTTCTCAAATCCATTGGTGATGTGTTCATGATATTTCAATTTGCCCTGACAAAAAAAAAAAAAAATGTAAACAATTTATGTCACATTTAAATCAACAATTAAAAATGATTATAAAATATATTATGCTATTTAACAAAAGGCACCCATTATATAAATCATATAAACCCCAACAATAAACTTATTTTCTTTGCTAGACTTTGGTCTTTTAACCAGCTCCTGCCCACACTATAGCTGAAAGAGGACTACAGTGCAGCCCTACTTTGCCTGGAGGGCATCCATGGACGTCCTCCCGTGATCACCTTGCCCGCACACTCCTTGCCGCACGTGGATAGTGCGCTCTGTGATTGCTGCATCCTTACAGATCAGGCTAAAGGGCCAATCATAGTGGCCATTTACCATGTGATCAGCTGTGTCCAATTCCTTTCCACTTGCTGATAGCGCGGCAGTATTGAGTACGTAGTGCAGGAGTGTGTAATGCAGAGCACAGGGGAGTACATAGTGCACAGGGGACAGGAGTGTTATTCACAGAATGCAGAGGACAGGATTGCGTAATACATATGTAGCGCCCTGCTCCTGATGGGCAGACACTATTATTTTTTCAGATTTAATTGTCTGAAGCTGTAGTTTGGCTCAGACTAATGCTCTCTAAGCCCCTGTACACACGGTCGGAGATTCTGCCAACCAAATCCGTCGGATTTTGTTAGTCAGATTTAGTCTGACGGATTGTGTCCGAAACTGTTGCATACACACGGTCGGACTAAGTTGTCGAAAAATCCGATCTTTCAGAACGTGATGACATCATTTCGTTACGATGGGACTACATTCAGTCTAGTAGCCAATAGCTTTGATGTAGGAATTTGATCTGGGCATGCGTAGCACTTGGTCCGATCAAAATTCTCTACACATGATCGTGTTATGTCCGACCGGCCCAGTTGGTCGGGAAATATTTCCAACATGTTGGAAAATTGGGTCCGACGGAGTTTCGGACGGAATCAGTATACCACACACAGTCGGATTATCTGACGACACGGTCCGATAAGACGCATTCCGACGGATTCTCCGACCGTGTGTACGTGGCATAAAAGTTCTGGTTTCTGTACCAGTCCAGCTGGGTTGCACTGATTCCCACTTAACTGTAGGTGTCGCTGTCACCGCCGGAAAGTGTGAAAATGCAGCAGGCTGAATGCATTGAATGCCACTTTTTGCTCGGAAATAGCGAGTGGGTGTGGATTCCCTGCTGTGCAT
The DNA here is from genome assembly GCF_037356315.1 of Lithobates pipiens. Classification (NCBI taxonomy): domain Eukaryota; kingdom Metazoa; phylum Chordata; class Amphibia; order Anura; family Ranidae; genus Lithobates; species Lithobates pipiens. Next base: position 82,710,961 of record NW_027507718.1, read on the forward strand.
TCTGGGAGAGGGTATTTAAGGTACCGACACCATTTTTGTGGGTCTGTTTCCGGGTCCCTGTCTTGGAGTCAGCTATCCTGACCTCAAAGCCCTCCTGGCCTGGGGCCTGTGTCGCACGGCTCTGCGCCCCGGGGCCGGCTGGCCTGAGGCTTTGCAACAGAGTGTAGGCCCATGAATGTCTTGGGGCCTAGCTGATCCAGGGGTGGTCCTGTGCTGTCTCGCCTGCAGGGAGAAGCCAAGAAAACTGGAGGATCCAGGGGAGGACTTCTCCAGTGGAGGACCGAGCGCAAGGCTGGTGTCTCTGGAGGAGCCTGGAAACTCAGTTGGAGGATGCAACCTGGATCAATAGCCATACAGTATCGCCGGGTCGGCTGAAAGAATCTGGTACTGTATGTTAGTTCTTCTAAAACTCTCAAGATTTCTAAGTTCAATTGAAAAGTCTGTGGCAGAGACTTTGTTGAGCATCTCATCAACTGCTAGGTCAAGTGAGAGCGGCCCATCCGGTGATTGCTGGATCCAGTCTGTGGAGCCGTTTGTCCTCTGGATCTGACTAATACCCTTGTGTTTTCCCTAAATAAATCTTCAAATAAGGACTAAGTGTTGGATTCATCATTATTTGGGCTACTTTACAATGGGACCCCCCTAAGAGGAAGAGGCGTAATGGTAAGCCTGAATAAAACCAGCAGCTCCTTCGGGGGTTAGTGCTACACATAGTAAGAGTCAGGAGTATAAAACAAAGTGCAAGAATTGGGTGTGCATCGCACAGTGTAGGGCTCATTGACACCCCAAATGTAGGCTGCAAACGCATGCACTACTTTTGGTGTGGTCTGGCACAATTCCAGCTCATTCAAATGAATGGGCTGAAATCGCACTGCACCCAGATCACATGTGAATAGCACAGGATCGTACAGCATGCTCCTGTGTGAATCATGGTGTGAACCAGCCCTGGCTCTACCAACTTGCCTGGCAGGGGGGCATTCGTTTTGGCACCTAAGTATTGGACCCACACCTTTTACAGGCACCACAATCGTCCTCTGTGGCAAAATGGCATCTCTTTGATTTGGGGGAGGAAGAGGATATTTGCTAGGGGGCACTTTGGGAGGGGAGAGGCTTTGTGCTGGGTGGGGGATGGATTTCATATCTAACCCCCCTTCTAAAGCCGCGTACACACGGGCGGACTGTCTGGCCAACTTAGTCCGCCGAAACACATTTCAGCGGACAGTCCGCTCGTGTGTGGGCTTCAGCGGACTTTTTCAGCGTGCAGTCTGGCGGACTAAGTATTTCGGAATTTCCGTAATATTGTCCGTCAGACTTTGGTTTCAGCGGACAGTCCGCTCGTGAGTAGGCTAGTTGGACGGACTAAGTATGGCGCATGCTCAGAAAGGATTTACACGGCGAAAGGTTGCATTGCTGTGTATTGGACTTCCTATTTCTAGTCCCGTCGTACGTGCTGTACACGTCATCGCGCAAACTTTCGGCGGACTGTTTTGCATCCGTGTGTGGTCAAGTCCGTTCATTCGAAAGTAGGACGGACTGTCCGTCGGATTGTCTGATGGACTTAGTTGGCCAGACAGTCCGCCCGTGTGTACGCGGCTTAAGACAAGTCCTCTCCCCTCTCAAAGTGCCCCCTATCACATATCCTTTAACCCCCCCCCCCCCAAAATCATTCCAAGTATACCTCTTTGTTCCCTCAACTTGAAGTGGCAGTGGTAAACAATGCATGAGACAGACAGTGACGCCCATAATTAGTTCAAGAGGTTTCCCCCTGCATTTTTATTCAGCAAGGCAGCAAACACAGTTTCAATACAAGAGGGCTTTGTACAACAAGTCTATAGCATAAAACACACTAAACATCTGCTCATCCAAGCCACTAAACTCAGGTCAGTTCCTTACTAACACAAATAGACAATAATGTTTCCTTTTTAGTATTCTATCAGCAGTCTTTTTACCCAGCAGCAGGCTCTTATAGCAGATAGCTTGGGTATAAGGCCTGTAGACAATCAAGACCTATAATGAGGTCTGGCTACCTAGTAAGATATGGACCTAGGAATTAAGGCTTTACCCCACCCAAAGTTCTAAAACACCTATGTGATCCAGGTCACAAAACAGAGATGATTAAAGCGGTAGTAAACCCGCAATTTTTTTATTTTATTTTTAAAACCTGCAAAGCAAAAGGCATAATGAGCTAGTATGCACCGCATACTAGCTCATTTTGAAATACTTACCTTAGAACGAAGCCCCGACATTTGGTCTGATCCACGCCAAGGGAGCGGACATGCTCCCTCGGTGTTTCTTCCGGGTATCGCGGCGCCGGCGCTGTGAGTGGCCGGAGCCGCGATATCGTCACTCCCGTGCATGCGCACGGGAGATTTCATTCCGGCCGGCCGGCCACTGCCGGATTTTCAGGCCGAGAATCCCCTTGTGCGCATGTGCCGCTGCAGTCAGCGGCGCATACCGAGGGGAATATCTCCTAAACCGTACAGGTTTAGGAGATATTTTTTTTACCTACAGGTAAGCCTTATTATAGGCTTTCCTGTAGGTAAAAGTTAAAAATTTGAGTATACAACCACTTTAAGATACTAAGTAAACAGAAAGTTTGTTTTCCCCATATCACTTACAAAGCCTGGAGTCCCTTACTACGTGTAGGGAGAAATCTAAGTTTTTCATAATACCCAGAGTATTATTTTCCAAGATAGGCTTACCTCTAAAACCCACTGCAGGAGTTGTTTTTTAGCTTCCTCATATCTGTCCTCCCAGCGACTCACAAGAAATCCTTCCATTCGGATTTGTTTGAACAGGATATATGGCTGTATGTAAGGCCCTTTAATAAACAAACAGCAACATGATCAATGGGAACATGTTTTACAATTATAAATGTAGTGCCCCAGTACTCTACTAATGTTTAAGTTTAGTTTTTGTCCTGTCTGTAGCCAGGGAGAGCATTAACTGTTTGGTTAAGCCTGTTCTGGGTTCCATTGGTACAGGCTTAATTACTTTCTCCTATTTTCCCAGAGAGCATTGGGACATAACGGGTGGAAGAAAACAGAACCTGGCCTGCAGATGCTTCTTCAGCCAATCCCTGGTTAGTATGGCGAGTGACCATCAGGGGGCTGAGAGTAATGGTATTGGTAAAATTATTGGGTATAAATGGACTGGAAGCCAGAGTAGAGGTCTCTTGTATCCTGGAGGAGTAAGACTCAGCCGTGGGGCTGTGGCATCTCTGGGAGTTCACCTGCAGCTCAAAAAAAAACCTTTTTGGGGTCTCAGATTTTGCTTTGGATGGAAGACCTCTGGCCTAGCCTCCTGAAGATTGCAGAGAGCTCTTCTAAGGATCCAGGAAATCCAAGTACAGAAACTGACTGATACTGTAGGCAGCTACACATTATCCAGCAAACAGTGGGTACCAGCCTTTTGGACCTAGAGACTCTTTGGCCTCTTTTGGGAGCACGTTTCTTTTGTACATTCAGGACTATATTGATGAGGAGTCCCTTTCTAGTACCAGTTTACCTTTTCCTTAAAGGGGGCACCTTCATCCCGAAGGAACAGTTCAGGTTCAAAAGTCCTCTACTGCATGTTGTTAAATTAAAGCAGAAACACTCCTATGGGCACATCTGTAAATAATGAATATAAAGAAAAAATAGGCACAAGACCCTGGGTCGAACTTTAGAGGCAATACTGGACGATAATGTGTTTTAAAAATATATATTTTATTTATACATAATATAATAAAGCAAAAGAACCAAAACACAATAAGAATAGAATTGTGCACAGTGAGTTAAAAATTGAAAGCTGCACAATGCAAATTGAAGGAATGTACCATGTAGCCATAGTGAACCCCTGTGCATCAACGTGTTTCGCCATTTGCTTCATCGGGACACAAGCAGGGGGTGACTGAAAGAAAACAGGTCTCGCTATCTTGTTAAAAAAAATGCCTAAATGAGGATAGTTAGAATTCCAAAGGGGCGTCAGGTATCACCATAGAGTGCAATGTGCTTTCCAGACATATATAGTGTTATGTGGGAATAGGCTGAGGGCTGGTCATTGACAGGTGTTTTTTCACCTTAATGCATAGAATGCATAGTGTTCCTAGAAAAAATTTGTCAAAAAGGGATTAATTAAAATGTGTAAAAGTGTAAAGATAATGTGGCAGAATGTCTATGTGTTCCCACAAGGGGACTACATGAGGGGGTGTATGTGAAATAAAACCAAGAAAAAAAAACAGGTAAAAAAAAAAAGGTAACTTGTGTGTGTGGGATCAGTGTGTGCTTCCTTGTGATTGAGTCAAGCAAATGAACCATTGGCTGCTCCAAGGCTACTATATACTCCCATTCCCAGGGAGGGGCGCCGTCAATGGCATGCCTAATTGGCCAATCTGCACAAGAGAGGTGGGGAGGGGATTCCCAGCTGCATGTGAAGGAGCCATCAGCAGTGGATCTCCACCCATCTCGTGCGTGGCTAAGGATGGAAAAGTTGTTAAGTCAACGTCGATGACACCACTGTTTGCGGCGTCGAAGCATGATGGCGATGAGCAGGAGGCCAAGCCCCGCCCCACCAAAGGTTGGGGGGGTTTTGGGCTGCTGTACATCGCAACCCCAGAGACAGCGAAAACAAAAAAGTAGTCTGAAAAGGATAATGGGTCAAAGATAAAACATAGGGAAATAATGGCATAGGGATCTATTGGAAATAGGGAATGAATCTAATAAATTGCTGAACACTGTTATGGACCAGTATAAGGGCGATGAACAGAAGTTGATAAAGTATGCTAGGTTTGACAGGTCAGTGTAAACGGGTGTCTTCCACCCAAATATTTGGCATACAGTAATGCACGTGGCCTGACACACACACTATATAAAACACATGGCGGCCTCCATCCTTTATTTAGTAGATAGAAAGGAAGAGTTTTTACTTTCTGCTATAAAACATATCCAATAAATTTAAAAAATCTAATTTCATCAATTTGAGCCAATATGTATTCTTCTACATGTTTTTGGTAAAAAAAAATCCCAATAAGCATACCTTGATTGGTTTGCGCAAAAGTTATAGTATCTACAAAATAGGGAATATATTTATGGCATTTCTTTTTTACTTATAATGGTGGTGATCAGCGATTTTTAGTGGGACTGTGATATTGCAGCGGACAGATCGGACACCTGACACTTTTGACACTTTTTTGGGAACCAGTGACATTATTACTGTGATCAGTGCTAACAAAATATGCATCGACACTGTATAAATGGACACTGGCAGGGAAGGGGTTAACATCAGGGGCTATCAAAGGGTTAAGTGCATTCCCTAATTGTGCTTTCTTACTGTGGGGGGACGGGGACGGGTGGGCTCACTGCATGGACACTGTGATCCATGTTCCTGGTTAGCAGGAACACAAGATCACAGTGTCCATGCCTGGCAGCAAATTATTTCAAATAAATAATTATTTTATTATTGGATTATTTTATTAGGATTATTGACCAACAAATTGAAGAAACAAAAAGCAAATTAGAACCACACAAGGAATCAGTGGAATTTAATCATCTTGCTGCCCAATTGAATAAAGATTCAGCCCCCGTTTACACCTATGCAAATTAGATGTGGATTACACTGCATCCAATTCGCAGCACATTTTAAAATACATTCAAATGAATGTATTTTTTTTTTACATATGTGCGTTGCATTCGCACTGCGCATTGCACAAAAAACTAGTGCGTTTTCTGGGCATTGCGGTGCGAATTACAAGCACATTACCCTCTATGGGAACGCATCTGATTCGCAGATGCATTCCGTTCTGAACAAGAAATCTTTCCTTCTTCTCACTACACCTCCCCCTCCTCTCCCCCCTCTCCCTGCTTAGCTGATGCAGAGATAGAACGGAGCAGCACCGCTGAACAGCTGCTTTTTCTCTTCACAGAGAAAATGTAGCTGGAATTCGCACCGCACTGGTGTGAACCCGGGCTTAATGGCCAAGGATTTGGAGACACAACAAAGAAAAATTAAAAAATTCCAACGAGATGTGGCAGACTATAAAACTGATCAAGTTTCTAAGTGGTTAAGAACCCATTACCAGCCTTTACGTATTCAACACCAGAAAGAGAGGTGAGGATTCAACAACCTGAAGTCAATCCCTTACCATTTAATCAACAAGGCTGGGAATGGGATAATAGAAGAATCCAGGTTGCAACTCCCACAACACAGTATGGATATTGAGATAATGGTAATATATGGCATCAAACACCTAAATATAAAAAACCTTTTCAAAGAATTAAAAAAAAAAAAAACATCAAAATTGGCATAATACAGAGAGAAATTATAGGGATAATAGAGATGGCCCACAACAACAAGAACAATACAGAGATAATAGAGGAGGCCCGTATCAACAGGAACAATACAGAGAGACTATAGAATAGCTCCTTAGCAATATAAACAATACAGATACAGAGAAAGTCCAAAACCAACACATAATAGATTTGAACCTATTAGAAACTATAACAATTCTGACCAACAATACCAACATAATTATTACCAACAACCCACCCAGAATAATTTTTAAGACAGGGAAAGGAGGGATCATACACCAAGGAAGTACCCCCAGGAGGATCGGTGGTCACCACGAAGATATCCACAAGATTCATGCAAATCACAGAGACAAAGCCCCCAGGAGCAAAGGACAAGAAGGAGCACTGAACAAAGAGGGGATGCAGAGTGGGAATGCGAGTCCAAAAGAAAAAGAGCAATTGGAGAGGGAGTATTCAGTCTGATTGGTAAACCCCTAACTATTGAAGAACTAGCCGTCTTGGATAGAGGTTTGAAACATGCATCTGTAAAAAATTTGAATTTGAGACATACATTCGTATACAGAAATATGTACGTAAAATTAACATTAAAAAATAAATTTTGAGTAACACATTTACATCAGATGGAAAAATAACAAAACATCTTAATGAAGTATCACTTTATGTACAATCCACAGGTTAGTAATCCGACAAGCCAATGTAAGAAAGAATTGGAAAAACTGATTCATTTGGGAATAAAGAAGACATCTTAAATAAAAAGGAATCTGAATTCCTAATTCCAGAATCATGCAGAATACCAGTGATATACACCGTACCAAAATTGCATAAGGATAAAACAAACCCGCCGGGTAGGCCTATAGTAAATGGTCTCTCACGTCCAGAATGGGACAGTATCTGGATAACTTCATTCAACCTGCTGTACAACAAACCAAAGCATATTTCAAAGACACCAAACACATTTTACAACTTTTACAAGATGTACCCGTGCTTGAAGGAAGATCCTTAATAGCCACTGCAGATGTTGCGTCATTATACACCATAGTACAGAATCATCAGGCTTATAGTGCCACAAAGTGGTTAAGAGAATATACGCCTTTGATATGTAAACAAAGGAAGTTCTTAGTAAAGTGTATTGAATTTTGTTTAAAATACAACTACTTCTGGCACAACCAATCGTTCTACAAACAAACAACAGGTATTGCGATGGGAGCGCATTTATGGCACAATGGGAGGAGAGAGCCATATATGAAAAAACACCAGTCAAATTGACTTTCTAAAAGAGATGTATAGATGATCTCATAGTATGGAACGGGAGAGGAGAAAAATTGGAAAACTTTCTATCTCAATTGAATGAGAATGACAAAAATATTAAATTGGTTTGGAACATAAATGATAAACAGTTTAACTTTCTGGACTTGGATATTGCTTTGATGGGAGACAAAATAATTAAAAAAACGCATTTCAAAAATGTAGATGCTAACAGCTACTTATCAATGAGTAGTTGCCATGTTAAACCATGGTTAACATCCCTGAAGGGCAACTAGTTAGGATTAGGAGAAACTGCACGAATGAAGAGGATTACTTATCCCAAGCGAGATTTTTAGGTAACTGATTCAAAAATAAAGGCTACTCTGAAGAATTCATTAACAAACAAATTAATATTGTAAAAGCAATGGATAGAACAAAAATGTTACAAGTAATACAAACCCTAGTCAGCAAAAAAATGGAAGCTCCTGTTATAGTCTTAGACTTCAATATCCAGCACAAAGAAGTGAAATTGATAAAGAAACATTGGCACATACTGAAAAGCGACAGACACTTAAAACAGATTTTACTAGAAACACCGAATGTGGTCTATAAGCGCTATAAGAGAGCTCCCACACTACGAGATATTATTGTGAAAAATGTAGTGGAGCCACCACCCCCAAATGGGAATTCATTCTTTACAGGAAAGGGATTCTATCCCTGTAAGCAATGTTACACATGTCGACACTCCTAGAAACCACAAGTGAAAAGAAAGGAATTTAAATCCACTCAAACAGGGCACAACTACCCGATCAAATATTTTATCAGCTGTCACACGGAGGGAGTCGTCTACGTTATACAATGCATCTGTAATTTACAGTGTGTGGGGAGAACCAAAAGAACATTAATGGTTGGATGAGGGGAACACGTACAAAACATTCTGAAAGGGTTACCTAAACACAATTTAAGTAGACACTTTCTAGAGGTACACATTAAGGACCCCTCACAATTAACATTTTGGGGCATAGATAAATTAAAAAAACCATGGAGGGGGGCCCATAAAATTTGATGTATTAGTCAGATGGAATCTAAGTGGATACATTCCCTCCATACCTTAGTACCAGATGGAAGAATGTAGAATTCAACTTGAATTGTTTTTTAAGTAACTTTTAAGTAATTGTTAATATGCGATTGTTACACTTCCTCAATACATAATTTCCGGACTTCAATTGGCTATATGGAATAGTACCTACATGTGTAGATGTTTGGACATATATCAGTGTATGTCTTATATATGTACTTGGCTATATTTGACCATACAATTCTGTACACATACATCTTTAATTTACTCATATTGACTTTATATACCATATTGATCACACTTATTGGGTCACTGACATTGTATATAATAGTAGTGATTGTGGTTCTTGGAATTTAATTCTCATTCACTATATTGCCAGTATAGCTCTTTTATCCCTATTTTAAGTGTAATTTTAATATTTTCTATCACACCCTAATACCAATGAGTGTAGTCGTATATTATAAATCATTCCACCAAAAACATGGCTGTCGCTATGTATATAATAGACTACTATAACCGGTTCCCAACCGGCGCACGCCGATGTATGTCAACAGAATGGCACGGGCAGGCAAATGGGCGTACCTGTACGTCCATTTAAATTAGCCGTCCTGCCATCGCGTGCCGGTCGGGACGCCCGTGAGTCCAGTTGTGGGTCCTGCGGACTCGATCGCTGCGGGCATACCCGCAATCGTCTCACGGGGTGGCTGAACGGAGAAACGCTGTTGCAAACAGCATTTCCCCATTCTGCCTAGCAACTAGTGATGCTGATCTCTGCTCCATGTGATTGGAGCAGAGATCAGTGTTCACTAAATGAAAGCCCAGCCCTCCCCTAGGAACACTTAACCCCTACACTGCCACCCACTGGTTAACCCCTTCACTGCCAGTGTCATTTACACAGGAATCAATGCATTTATATACCAGTGATTGGTGTATAAATGACAATGGTCCCAAAAATGTGTCAAAAATGTCCATTGTGTCTGCCATAATGTCGCAGTCACAATAAAAATCGCTGATCGCTGCCATTACTAGTAAAAAAATAATAATAAAAATGCCATAAAACTATCCCCTATTTTGTAAATGCTATAACTTTTGCGCAAACCAATCAATCGCTTATTGCAATTTTTTTTTACCAAAAATATGTAGAAGAATACGTATCGGCCTAAACTGAGGGAAAACATTTTTTTTTATATATTTTTGGGGGATATTTATTATAACAAAAAGTAAAAATAATGAGTTTTTTTCAAAATTGTTGCTCTATTTTTGTTTATAGCGCAAAAATAAAAACCACAGGGGTGATCAAATACCACCAAAAGAAAGCTCTATTTGTGGGAAAAAAAGGATGTCAATTTTGTTTGGGAGCCACGTCGCATGACCGTGCAATTGTCAGTTAAAGCGATGCAGTGCCGAATCGCAAAAAGTGGTCTGGTCTTTGACCAGAAAAATGCTCTGGGGCTGAAGTGGATAATAACAGGGACCAAGCAAAAATGACCGTGTCCATGTTGGAGACATGTCTCCAACAAGATGGCTGCTAACTCACTTCCTGTTTTCTCTCATAAATGGACTGGTCTTCCAATCAATCTGGTTCTCCTGATGAAGACACGTGGGGTGTCGTAATGCATAGAGAGTGACTGGACACCATAAGACCGGACGTGATGTAAGAGGCGTTTGTAACGCAGATTATTTTACAGATTTGCCATTCATTTTCCTTTATCATTGTAAGTGCCCATTTGGCCGTTCGTTAAATAAAATTCATAGTGCGTTTTAAACCTATCACGCTATAGGAATTTATCCTTTATTCCCCACATTTGCCTGGTGTATATGAATATCGGAAATCGCGCTGACCCATTGAAAGCACACATTAAACGCACAAGACTAGGAGGAATATTCCTAATGAACGGGGACCCTGGAAGACTCCATAACCATACTAAGTTTATTAAGCTAGTTATCATCTGAATAGAGGTAAGAGCATAGAGAGTATTAAGTAACACACAAAGATTTCACACTGGAGAACACTATTCAAGACTCTGGGTGAAGCACAGCTGCACTTTTTACCCCATTCCTGTTTTATCAGCTACAGTGTATGGACTATTGGGACAATATAAGCAGTTCATCATTATTATGTGGCGTGAATAGCACATGATTAGAATTTATATAGTCAATTATATTGGCCATCAAGTGACATATATATCTATATTGTTATATGGGGAATACCATTTGCTTTTTGCACAGGATTATAGACATTTTGCACAGTAGTGCTCTCTAGCACAGGATTTCAGCGTTGCTTTTTTGCACAGGACTGTTGTAATTTGTTTTTTCCATTGGATTATAGAATCCAGCACAGAACTGCTATTTTGCACAGTATTGCTTTTTGCACAGGATTGATTGCATGGAATTGCATTTTTGCACAGGATTTATTTTTATTTTTGTTTGATGAGTGTTGTTATTGTATGTATATGTGATTATTTTACATATTAACATAAGTATCTCAATTTTACTCATTGCACAAGTCATTGTGATGATACCATCACATTTCATAGAGGAACTTATTCATATACTCCCCTTTTCACACTGTAGTCTATTTTAGTGGCATTCACTCACCTATTTTAAATTTAGCCCATCATAGTTGCGCTGATCATTTTATATTTGTTACGGCGGTTTGCTTGTTTACATGGGCAGACCGCAGTTCTATCTTTGCCAGGAGCGATCATGGGTGACCAGCGGACATCACGTCCACCGGACCCGCCGATTAGCTCCCTTCTGTGGCCAATCAGCACACAATCGCATCTCCAGTGGCTCGCGTGCCTGCGCCCCCCCAGTGGCTATTGAACAGAATCATGCACAGGTACGTGATTTTGCGCAATAGAGCCGGATTGCAGTAAATGTACGGTAGGTGGTCAGGAATTGGTTAAAGCAGAACTTCCCCTTTTGGGTGGAGCTCAGCTTTAAGCTCTCATACCTGTACATTCCTTATAGGCCAAAGCAGTCTTTAAATTTCAAGGGCCATAGATTCGGTGGTAACTGTGATACTTTATTTTTAACAAACAAGGCTTTCTTTTGGTAAAATTGCCTTGTGAATATTATTTTCCTTTGGAATCTATAGCTAAAAAGATGTAACAAAAAACAATGTGCTAGTTTTTTAATTTTTAACAACTATATTTTCATTAGAAATAGGTGTAAAATTATGGGCTTTCAGTTTCATGCATTTATAATGACACAAGAACAAATGAAAAAACGTAGTATAAATTTTAACATTAAAAAACTTAAAAATAATCATAATAATAATAATAATAATAATAAAAGGGGAAGAAATTAAAGGATGTATAAACCCTCGTGGTTTTTCACTTTAATGCATTTTATGCATTAAGGTGAAAAACCTTCCGTAGTGCAGCAGGCCCCCAGAAGCACCGCTTTTCTTACCTGAACCCGATCGTCCCATCGACGTGGACAAGCGCAGCAGCTCCAGCCGCTGTCTTGGGTCCTCATTGGATAGATTGAGAGCAGCTCAGCCATTGGCTCCCACTGCTGTCAATCATTCCAGTGATTTTTGTGCATAGTGGCTGGGCTGAGTCCTGCTGTCTGCATTAATAGACGCAGCAGCAGGACTCAGGAGCATGCCCACTCAGGTGTCCCCTTGGAATGTGGGTCTCCGAGGGGGCACTCGATGCAGGGAGGAGCCAGGAGCACCGCTGGAGGGCCCCAGAAGAGGAGGATCAGGGCCAGTCTGAGCAAAACCTTGCACAGAGGAGGTAATAAGTATAACATGTTTGTTTTTTTTTTGTTTTTTAAATACGATTTTTAAAACAGCTTACCTATAAAATCCTTTTCTTGGAGTACATCATAGGACACAGAGCCTCAAGTAATTACTTTGTGGGTTATGGGCCTACCTTCAGGTGTTGACACTGGTATAACCAATACAGGAAGTTGACTCCCCTATATAACCCCTCCTCCTTCCAGGAGTACCTCAGTTTTTGTAGCCAAGCAATATAAGTAATATACTCTCACCCCATAAAACAGAGGGGCGGGAGTTCTGTGTCCTATGATGTACCCCAAGAAAAGAACTTTATAGGTAAGCCATTTTAAAAATCCTATTTTCTTTATCGTTCATTATAGGACACAGAGCCTCAAGTAATTACTTGGTGGGATGTCCCAGAGCAATGCTACTTGAAGGGAGGGAGACACAACCGTAGGGTAACCCCCAGACCTGAGGACTTATACTGCTGCCTGCAGCACACTGCGCCCAAAGCCAATATCCTCATTCTGTCTTACATCCACTTGATTAAAATTTTGCAAATTTATTTACTGAAGACCAAGTCACAGCCTTGCAGATCTGAGACACGGAGGCCTGGTGACGCACTGCCCAAGAAGCAGCAACCGCTCTGGTAGAGTGCACCTTAACTTGAAAAGGGAGAATCTTCCCTTTGAATCATAAGTTTGAATTATTACTTGCCGAATCCAGCGTCAGTGGATTTCGACACCGCCTGTCCTTTTTTAGGACCCTCTGGCAGAATAAATAAGATGTCAATCTTACGAATCTGAACAGTTTTCTTTAAATAGATCTTTACTGCTCTCAATACATCAAGACAATGTAGTGACTTTTCTTCCCTGGAACATGGTCTTGGGAAAAACGAAGGCAGGACAATATCTTCATTCAGATGAAAGCCTGAAACCACTTTTAGCAAAAAGCCTGGATGAGGGCATAACACCACTCTATCCTCATGAATAACCAAATATGGCTCTTTACAAGAAAGAGCAGCCAATTCTGACACCCTCCTTGCTGAGGATTAGGGATGAGCCGAACACCCCCCAGTTCGGTTTACATCAGAACATGCGAACGGGCAATAAATTTGTTCGAACATCTGAACACCGTTAAAGTCTATGGGACTCGAACATGAAAAATCTAAAGTGCTAATTTTAAAGTCTTATATGCAAGTTAAACAATAAAAATGAAATATTCCTTTAAATTACGTACCTAGGGGGTATGTATAGTATGCCTGTAAAGTAGTGCTTGTTTCCCGTGCTTAGAACTGTCCCTGCACAAAGTAATTTCTGAAGGAAAAAAAAAGTAATTTAACTACTTCCCGCCTGGCCAATGTATATATATGGCCAGGTGGGAGCTCTCTCTTTCTGACTGGACATTCAGGAATGTCCTTCAGAAGGAGGGGGATTGTGCGTGCCTGCGCAGTGGCGAGATTCCGATGTGCTTGTGTCACCTTGACATCTGGGATCGGCAGGGGGGCTCTGTGATTGGCCCTCCTGATCACATGACGGCCGTGTCCAATCAAAGCCATCATGTGATGTAAACAGCCGGTTGTTAGGCAATCGGCTCTCCTCTCCTCACACGGAAGTGGTCGCTGAGAAGAGGAGAGCGGATCGCTGCACTGGTGATCAGTGAGTATGAGCTGTTTTTTACAGCTTCTTACTCATTGCTCACCAGCCTAGTGTAAAACACACATGTCCCCAAATAATAAAAACACATGTCCCCCACATATGTCCCACTAAGATCACATGTCCCAATGTTATCTGCACACATATGTCCGTGATCACCTGCACACATCTGTACATGATCATTTGCGTACATATGTCCGTGATCACAAAAACAATTATTATACACTTAACAGAATATTTTTACCAAAAACATGTAGCAGAATAAATTTTGGCTTAAATTTATGACAAAATTCGATTTTATTGGATTTCTTTTAAATTAGAAAGAAAATATTGTTTTTTTCCAAATTTCCACTAATTTTTTTGACTTGTATCGCAAAAAATAAAAAACGAAGTCGTGAATAAATACCACCAAAATAAAGCTCTATTTGTGCAAACAAAATAATAAAAATTTCATTTGGGTACAGCGTAGCATGACCGCGCAATTGTCATTGAAAGTGTGAAAGCGCTGAAAGCTGAAAATTGGGCTGGGAAGGAAGGGGGGGGAAGTTCCCTGTATTGTAGTAGTTAAAAGCACTCACAGCTATAATGAATTGTCGGCTCCCAGTAATAAAGAGAACAGTCATTGAAAGTCATTGATAAAAAAAAAAAAAAAAATGCGTGGGGATCCCCCCCAAATTCAATTACCAGGCCCTTCAGGTCTGGTATGGATATTAAATGGAACCCTGCGTCAAATTTAAAAAAAAAAATACGTGGGGTCCCCCCCAAATATCCATACCAGACCCTTTATCTGAGCACGCAACCTTGTAGGCCGCAGGAAGCCAGGCCACATGCCCTCAACTTTGGGAGGATACTTTGGAGGTAGCCACCCAAAGCACCTTGTCCCCATGTTGATGGGGACAAGGGCCTCATCCCTGCAACCCTTGCCCGGTGGTTGTGGGGGTCTGTGGGCAGAGGGCTTATCGGAATCTGGAAGCCCCCTTTAACAAGGGGACCCCTAGATCAGCACTCCTTGCATGAAACCCCGGACTAAAGAATGCATAGCTAGCGGTCTTTGAAATAAAATTGATAAGGCTGAGACTTGGCCCTTAATAGTACTCTGGGCCAACTTCATCTCTAAGCCTAACTGTAGAAAGGCAAGAATTCTGCCTATGATATATCTCCGAGGGTGCCAATCCCTGGATTCACACCATAAAACATAAGCTTTCCAGACTCTATAATATATAGCTCTAGAAGCTGGCTTCCTAGCATTAATCAAAGTAGAGATAACTGACCTGGAAAGCCCACGTTTCTTCAGAATGTGGGTTTCAATAGCCAAGCCGTTAAATTTAGCGTTTGTAAAGTAGGATGGAATATCGGCCCCTGAGATGGCAGGTCTGGCCTTAGTGGGAGGGGCCATGGACCCTCCACTGCCATTTTTATGATCTCTGTGTACCATGACCTTCTGGGCCATGCTGGAGCTACCAGTATTACCAACTTTCTTTCCAGCTTGATCCTGCAAAGAAGTCAAGGCAGCAATTGAATCGGGGGAAATGCATAGATCAGTGAGAACTGATCCCACTGGGTCACGAACGCATCTGTTCCGTATGCGAGTGGGTTCCTTGTCCTTGACACAAAAGTTGACTAGCTTTGTGTTGAATCTGGACGCTAGAAGGTCTACACCCAGTGTCTCTCATCTCTGGCAAACAGCCCGAAAGACTTTGGGGTGAAGAGACCATTCCCCTGGAAATAACTGCTGGTGACTTAGATAGTCCGACTGACGATTCTCTATTCCCGGAATGAAAACTGCCGATAGGCATGGGACATTCTCTTCTGCCCAAGTTAGAATCTGGCTCACCTCTCTCTGAGCTGAAAGAAAGACTTTCGATGCCCCCTTGGTGATTGATATATGCCACAGCCGTGGCATTGTCGGATTGGATCCTGACAGGACAATTCTTTAACCTGGAGTCCAGGTTTTTAGAGCCAGATACACTGCCCGAATCTCTAGGATGTTAATGGGCAAGGCTCTTTTGGTTCTTGACCACTGTCCTTGGACAGTCGTGCTCTCTAGTACTGCTCCCCAGCCTAAAAGGCTGGCATCTGTTGTTACTACTTTCCACATAATTGGTCTGAAGGATTTTCCCTTCAGCAGGTTCCGGGATAGTAACCACCAACTGAGGCTTTGGGACACTCTTGGGGACAGCCACATTGGCAAGTACAAAGCTTGAATAGTCTCAAATGGAATTGGACATAGGGAACTGCTTCAAATGAAGCTACCATCTTCCCTAACAACCTCATGCAAAGGCGGATTGAAGGATTTCTCCTTGACCTGATCATCCTCACTAGCTGCTGTATGGAGCTGATCTTTGTGGGAGGCAAGGACACCCTTTTCTGGGCTGTGTCTATGATCATGCCCAGATACTCCAGCCTTTTTAGTGGCTTTAAGGAGGACTTCTTTAGGTTGAGAATCCAATCCAGACTTTCCAGGTAACTGCTTGTAATGTCTACGACCTTGCTTCAAGCAAACCAGTGACTGGTCTATCAACAACAGATCATCTAAATAAGCAAAGACAGTTATGCCCTGTGCCCTTAACCTGGCTAGAGGTGGGGATAGTACTTTTGTGAATACCCAGGGGTGCTGTAGCAAGCCCGAAGGGCAAGGCTACAAACTGACAGTGCTTCTGTTCTACTTCAAACCGCATAAACCTCTAGTGAGGAGGGAATATAGGGACATGCAGATATGCATCTCTGATATCGATGGATGCGGGAAGTTCTCCTCCTTGCAGGATGGAAACGACTGACTTGATTGACTCCATGCGAAAGGAGCGGGTCCTCGGAACTTATTTAGATTCTGTAGATCTAGAATTGGTCTGATATCCCCATTTGTCTTTGGCACCATAAATAGGTTTGATCACCCCTTGAGCCAATAATCGGTCTAATGCTTGCAACAGGGATTGCCTTTTGCCTCGATCCTTGGGAATGTTTGATTTCAGAAAACGGGATGATGGAAACTCTCAAAATTCTAGCTTGTATCCTAGGGATACTATGGAGAGAGTCCATCTGTCCTGAATTTCCCTTTGCCAGACTTCTGAGTACCTCAGATGTCTTCCCACCACCTTGGTGAGGGGGAGATGCCTCTTCGTGATGAGGTCTTGGTATTCTGTTTTACAGACTTGCGGCCCCAGGTCTTCCTTTGTGCCTGGATTTGACTCTGGGATCTTCCCGTAGAGTCTAGCGGTGGAGACATTCGCCCCTGCCTAGGGGTGGATGCCCTTGGCATGGGGGAAAAAGTCTGTTAAAACGAAGGGCGTTTATATTTTCTTTTGACTGGCAAAAGAGTAATCTTTCCGCTGGGAATTGTTTGAATGTATTTATCCAAACTATCGCCAAATAGTAATTCTCCCTTAAAGGGGAAACTAGTTAGAAGGTTCTTACAAGGGGCTTCAGCTGACCAACCCTTTAACCAAAGGGTCCTTCACATGTGTACAAGCACAAGGCGTGATGCCTGGTGAATAGAATCCTTTATAGCATCTATGGCATAATGCTTTAGGTAGCTTCGCTAACGCCTGGGCTTGTTGTGCAGGGAGCTCTTTGAGAGCATCTATGAACTGATCCTTTAAGGACTGACAGATGCCTACAGCTGTGCTTGCAGGCTGAGTTACGGTCCCTGCTAAGGAAAAAGAGGATTTTAACAGACCTTTCAACTTTTTATCTGTTGGATCTTTAAGCATATGCACATTGTCCACTGGAAGTTAAACTTTTATTCACATTGGAAATCGCAGCGTCCACTGCTGGAACTTTCCATCTCTTAGTGAACTTTTCCTCCATAGGATAGAGACTTGAGAATCTCTTTGGAGGGGAAAAATGCTTATCTGGATGATCCCATTCAGAATAACTCAGCTTTTCTAGTAAGGGAAACGCATGCAAAGGCTGTAAAAGTTTAAAGGAACCCAAGGAGGCGACCGGAGTCTAAGGTGGGGGAGGGGGATCTAGGACGCTTCCTGTCCGCTTGCATGGAGGAATGAGATTAAAGCCGCTAATCTTCCTTCTAAGCCCTGCAGGGCAGAGGAAAATGCTTCTTCAGTCACGTATACAGGGGCTGAAGTGTGTGAAGCAGTTGCACCACCGCTAGCTTCCAATGACTCACCCTGGCTTGTCATGTCTGATCTCTCCGAAGAGGATGACAGTATGGAGGCATGACTGGGGTTCCCAGTGCCCGGGGGTGTCACCTTAGATACCTTTACGGTAGTTCTGGAAGACATAGTGCTAAGTACAAAAGCAGAGGTACACACAAATATTATTTGCTTGAGAATAGTTCTAGCAAAATAATGTCATCATAACAACAGTTATTTTTTGCTGCTAAGACACAATAGTTTTTTCCTGCACTGGAAATGCCTGTTTTACAGCCTTATGTGCCCAGTGCTCTGATGTCTCCTAGTGTGACAGACTCCTCTCTTCAGTTGAAAGTTTCTCTGTAACTGAGAGTGTCTTTATGTGTAAGCCTCAGGTGGACCTGATTGGTGTCCTCAGTGCTTCCCCTCAGTTATTAAATGCTGTGTGAATGGACGTACACAGCATCATGTGACCCTGCTGCCACGCCCCTCTGCGTCCTCCGGCAACACCCGCCCTCTCCTTGAATATGCCTAGTTTGCGCGTGCGCGAACGGCATTCGGGTCTGCTATTGCGGACTTGAAGGCAGAAGTGATGCTAGCCGTTCCTCTTTAGAAACTGAAAAATGCCAGAAATTCCCGCTCTTGAACAGGGATACCGGACCTATTATCCTGCGCCGCTGTAACAGTAGGCTTAGACACCTACTCTGTCACCACTAGGGACCGGTATGCAGAAAGTAAGTAGAGAACTCTTAAATTTGTGGATGCAGTAAGCACCTCTGTAAGAGGGGAGGGGAAGGAGGGGAGGGAGGGGGGTTCTGTCATCAGATTTTTTTTTTTAGTGCTACTGAACCCTGCAGACATAAGGGGCCATGGTTTGGGATAAATGAATCCTTTCAGCAACTAAGCAGCTGTGCCAACCATCCAGCCTGCTATCTATTTCCCTTAAAGAGGCTTTAAGTAAGAACCCCCTCTGCCACTGGGACCACACATGTTCTGAGACAGCGCTGCTCTAAGACATCGTACATAGGTGTGTAAATTAGTCCCTTAAAGGAGACATCGTTTAGGCATACAAGGTATTCGAAGAAAAAAGCATATGCTGAAACAGCAGATCCAAACTTCACTCATCACAGCGGGCTGCGTTGCAACATGCTCAAAGACCGGGTCCCTTTTTAATAGGGGTTCTGCTCCTTTGGACCTCTATAGCACCCCTCAGGAACAACTTTAGGTAATGTAAAAAGACAAAAAAAGAGTCCTAGTTCCTAGGGTCCAGCTCTCAGAGAGAAGCATTACAGGCAAAACCTGTACAAAACGAGCACATCTTCACTCGTGACCAACACCTTAGACACCTGAAAGTAGGCCCATAACCCACCAAGTAATTACTTGAGGCTCTTTGTCCTATGATGTACAATAAAGAAACACAAACATTTACAACCCCTTTATATAAGAGTTAATAATAAGTGATTAGATAGAAACATATTTTATTAAAAAAATACAGAGTAAAATATTTAACAAAACAATTTCTCAATGTTTTCAAACATTATCCAAAGCTTCATTTTACATTTACATTTTGCAGCTGCTACAACTGCTCCTTTGATAAATAGCAATAGTGGGGGTGGATAAAGAAGAGCAGGGTGTAAACAAAAATAACTTTTTTGAAGTTTCTCAGGTCCTCCGTCCTAGGCCCCTAGCAGATGTAAAACCCCACATTTATTTTGCTAAAGTACAGTGTACCATAAACAATTGCCCCATTTTTATCCTTATCTGTATTTCCATGCAGCTGATCTCCAGCAGCCTATTTGATCCATGCCCAGTTCCATTTACATGCACTCACTCTAGCATCTGCTTCATATCTTGGCTCTGGCTGAACTACCTGATGGTGACGAAAACATAGCTTGCCTGTCTGCAGAGCCACCTATAGTCTCTACCAGGAACGTATCAGGCCCGGACTGGCTATAGGGCAGACCGGCTGCCAGGCCACATGTCTTAAAAGAAGCTGGTAGAGCCGGCTGCAGGACGATATGCATGGCTGAAAGCCGAGGTTTGCGCATGTGCCCAGCAGCCACCAGTCACCCGGCAACCAGGATGCAAGGAGAGTAGGAGGGACAGAGAATCTGAGGCCACCACCTCCCCTATATGCGGCCGCAGCACCTTGTTGGCTTTAAAGTGCGGGAGGCGGGTAGAGAAGGAAGGTGGTGGCCTTGGCTTTTCTGTCCCTCCTCCTCTCCTTACGTCCTGGTTGCCAGGTGACCAGTGGCTGCACATGAAAGCCGACGAGGTGCTGTGGCCGCATATAGGAAAAGCAATACAAGTCCACTCCTCTTTCAAAGGGGTTTGATCTGATGCTCCAGGGCAAGAGAATGCTCCTTTCCTTAATGGTAACTCTGTGAGTAATAATTTATACCTGGCTCTGTGAGTAATTGTTTATACAGAAACCCCAATTCACCAACTAACCCCACCTCCCCCCCCCCCCCCCGCGCGGGATGCTTAGTCTAAAACGCCCAGGACTTTTTTTAGGCCCAGTATCCAGGGCCTTAACTTATGTACAGGGTGGCAATGCAGGTCCAAAACTCTGAGTCAAGGACAGGCTCGGTCACCTTCTAACAGGAAGTGCCTGCAATAGGATCTTCATGGCAGGATTACCAGTATAGTTTTTATGAAAACTGCAGAATTAAACAGATAGAATATGACTTCTGAGATTAGAGTAACATGTTAATGGGTATAAGAGATGTCAGTGATTGTATTTATATGTGCTTTAAACACTTCAATACAGGGCACTTTCACCCCCTACCTGCCCAGGCCAATTTTTAGCTTTCAGCCCTGACACATATTGAATGACAATTTAAAGTCATGCAACACTGTACCCATATTATTTTTTATCATTTTTTTACACAAATAGAGCGTTCCTTTGGTTGTATTTAGCCACTTCCCATCCGGCCCATTATCATATGACATCCGCAGGAGGGATCTCCCATCCTGGGTGGGTGTCATATGATGTCCTGGGCTTCCCGGCCGCCTAGAGGGTGCACGCGCCACGTCACTCTGGAGCTGATGTGCATCCCCGCTGGGCACCCGCGATTACCCGTTAACAGAGCAGGACCATGGATCTGTGTGCGTAAACTAAGGATGAGCCGAACACCCCCCCCCCCCCGGTTTGGTTCGTACCAGAACCTACGAATGGACTGAAAATTCGGGCAAACTTTAGAACCCTGTTAAAGTCTCGAACGTTCAAAATCAAAAGTGCTAATTTTAAAGGCTAATATGCAAGTTAATGTCCTAAAAAGGGTTTGGGGACCCGGGTCCTGCCCAGGGGACATGCATCAATGCAAACAAAGTTTTAAAAATTGACGTTTTTGCGGGAGCACTGATTTTAATGACGCTTAAAGTTAAAAAATTTGAAATATTCCTTTAAATATCATGGGGGGTGTCTATAATATGCCTGTGAAGTGGCACGTGTTTCCCGTGTTTAGAACCATCCCTGCACAAAATGACATTTCTAACGGAAAAAAAGTCATTTAAAACTGCTTGCGGTTTTAATGTAATGTCTGGTCCCGGCAATATGGATGAGAATCATTGAGAAAAATGGCATAGGTACTTGTATGGATATTAAGGGGAACCCCGTAACCAAATTAAAAAAGGAAAGGAGTGGGGCCCTCAGGCCCTATATACTCAGAACAGCAGTATACAGGCGGTACAAACAAGACAGGGACTATGTAGGTTTGTTGTTAAGTAGAATCTGTAATTTTTAATTGGTAGATTTTTAAAGTGTAGCTCCAGTCAAAAAATCTATATTTAAGCTTTTTGGAAAACATAGGGAAGGGTTATCACCCCTGTAACATTTATTTTGCTGTCTGTGCACCTCTTCAGAAGATTTCACTTCACTTTCTGTCCCAATGACAAATGTTTTTAGAAAATTAGGGGTTTTTAGTAAAACAAGGATTGGGATAAAGCATCAGTGGAGAGGAGACACGTTTTTCCCATATCAACTCTTACAGGAGAGAATTTCCCTTCCTAGATTTCATCTCACTTCCTGTTGTCTCCTTCCATTTGCAAGTAGGAGATGTTTGTAAGTTGGATGTTTGAAAGTAGGGGTCTGCCCTATATGCTCTGCAGAAATTTGGGCCTAAGGTGTTGGTGTTGCCACAACACTGTAAGCCCTCAAAGTGACTCTTGGTGGGCGCTGGAATGCCCTGCTGTGAACTGTTATATCAAGAATTGTAATTACATGCCATTGTTGAACAGTGGTAGAAAAATTGGGCCTTTGGTGGTGCTGGTGCCATAACACTGCAATTCCTCACAGTTACTCTTGGTGGGCACTGGAATGGACCATGCTGTGAAATATTATATCAAGAATTACATGCACCTGTTGAACAGGGGCACAAAAATTGGGCCTTAGGCACTGGTGCCACAAAACTGCAACACCTCACAGAAACTCTAGTTGGAGAGCGGGAATGAGTCCTGCTGCAAAGTATTGGATCAAAAATTGTAATTACACGACCCTGTTAAACAGGGACTGAAAAATTGGGCCTTAGGCACTGGTGCTGGTGCCATGACACTGCAACCCCTCACAGATACTCCAGTTGGAGCGCAGGAATGAGCCCTGCTGCAAAGTATTCCATCAAAAATTATAATTACATGCCCATGTTAAACAGGGGCTGAAAAATTGGGCCTTAGGCACTGGTGGAGGCGCATCAGCATGATCATTGAGGAGGAAGAGGATAGTCACTCAGCATAACAGGATAGTCACTCAGCATCAGCATAGGCAGTCTTGAAGGGATCTGACATTCCAAAAAAATTACTTGGTTACATCAGCATCAGGTGCTTGGTAGCTGGTGGTGATCCAAGACTGATTCATTTTTATGAAGGTCAGTCCATCAACCGAGTCGGTGGACAGGCGCACCCTGTGATAGGTTATAAAGCCTCCGGCAGCACTGAATGTGCTTTCCAAAAGAACGCTGGATGAAGGACAGGCCAGTAGCTCAATTGCATACTGTGCAAGCTCTGGCTAGTGATCCATCCTCAAGACCCAGTAGCCCAGAGGATTTTCGGTGGGAAAGGTGTCCAAGTCTGATCTTGCCCCTAGGTATTCCTGCAGCATGTAAATCAGACGCTGACGATGTTTGCTGGAACTGATCATACTTTGGGGCTGTGGACTAAAAATTTGTCTGAACGTATCGGTCAGACGGCCACCTTCTCCTTTGCTCCTTCTGACCGATGCCTCAGCAATACGTTGTCCAGGACCAGGAGTTTGTAACCTCCCAGTCTCTGGGAACGCGTTGCACAGACCTTTCTGCAAGGCCTCCCGGAGATGTCTCATCCTCTGCTCCCTCTGCGATGGCAAGATAAGGTCGGCAACCTTACCCTTGGACTGTGGATCATGGAGAGTGGCCAGCCAGTAATGGTCCCTCTCCTTGATCCAAAGAATACGAGGATCCTTCCACAGGCTTTGCAGGATCAGGGAGGCCATGCAGCGTAGGTTAGCTGAGGCATTCGGTCCGGAGTCCTCTGGGTCACTAAGGATGACATGATCCACAGCCACCTCCTCCCAGCCACATACAAGTCCACGGGTTTCTTGGGACTATAAATGATCCCTAAAAGGCTGCTGATGCTGAGTGCCAGGCTCCACCTCCATGCTGACATAATCTTCCTCCTTGTCCTCCTCCTGTGTGATCGGCGGGCCAGCAGGAACACTGTCTGGATAAAGGGGGCTTTGAGAGGCAAGGAAGTCCTACTCTTCCTGCCTCTGTTCTGCCTTAAGTGCCCTGTCCATTATTCCAGGCAGCGTGTGCTCCAACAGGTGGACAAGAGGGACAGTGTCACTGATGCATGCACTGTCACTGCTCACCATCCTCGTGGCCTCCTCAAATGGTGACAGGACAGTGCATGCATCCCTGATCATGGCCCACTGGCGTGGGGAAAAAAAACAAGCTCCCCTGACCCCGTCCTGGTGCTGTAGTCACACAGGTACTCATTGATGGCCCTCTGCTGCATGTGCAGTCGCTGCAGCATGGCCAACGTTGAGTTACACCCGGTGAGCATGTCACAGATTAGGCCATTCTTGGGCAGGTTCAATTCCTTTTGTAGGTCAGCCAGCCGAGCACTGGCATTATATGACCGGTGGAAATGCACAAAGACTTTCCTGGCCTGCCTCAGGACATCCTGTAAGCCTGTTAAGGACATGAGCCACACAGGGCACATGGGTCAGTTGTCCCTGTCGGAGGGTGGAGAGGAGGATGGTTCCATTGCCGCAAACCACCATTCCTGGCTTACGTTGGCATGGCGTCAACCACCTTTCAGCCTGTCCCTGCAGAGCTGACAGAATAACTGCCCCAGTGAGGCTCCTGTCCCCCAAGCACATCAGCGCAAGCATGGCATGGCATGGCATCTTTTTGCCTGCATACTCCCTTGAACGCCTACGGAGCACTGCTGGTTCCGAGGACAAAGCACAGGAAGAGGCCATGGAGGAAGAAACCGGTAGTAGCATTTTGGAGGCAGGTGGCGGAACAACCTCCAACACTACTGCACCTTGTCCTGCATTCTTCCCAGCTGCCAGAAGAGTCACCCAATGAAAGATAGGTAACGTCCCTGTCCATGCCTGCTGGACCATGAGTCAGCGGTAATATGCACCTTACTGCTGACTGCCCTGTCCAGCGAGGCCAAGACATTGCCTTCCACATGCTAGTAGAGGCAGCAGTTGAAGGGCTAGCAATTTAGCCAAGCTAGCATTCAACCGCTGGGCATGTGGATGGCTGGGAGTAAACTTCTTTCGACGGTCCAGCAGCTGGGGCAGGGAAATTTGCCTGGTACAATGGGACGTCGGTGTACCGAAAGCAGATTGCCCACAAGTACTTGGCTGTGACACACCTAAATCTACACCTTCAGTCCTCTCAGTGCAGATTTTAGAGAGGACTGAAGGTATAGTGGGGTTGGAGATCCCAGCTGAAGAGGTCCACTTTTTTCTTTGTTGTGGGTCTTTTAGGTATGCTTGCCAATGAACTGCATGGCAGGTCAACATATGTCTGGTCAAGCATGTGGTGCCTAAGCGGCTGATGTCTTGGCCACCTGAGATATGCTTGAGACATGTTGCAAATAGCAGCGGTGCGATCTGATGCACTCCTCTCAAAAAAGGCCCACACCAGAGAACTTTTGGAACGCGCAGAGGCAGCAGAGCTCTGCTGTGTGATTCAGTCAGTGTGCTGCCCTTAAGCTGGCCCCTGGAGGGCATCCTGCCTCATTGGAGATGTGCCTCCTCCTTTTCTCTATCAGGCACCCATGTGGAGTCAGTGACCTCATCATCCCCTCCCTCCTCATCACTGGAGCAAACCTGGCAGTATGCTGCAGCTGGGGGAACATGACTGTCAGATTGCTGTCCTTCTTGGGCATCCCCTTTCTCTAGGCTCATGTTACTGCCTTCCTCTAGCTGGGTATCATCATCAGAGCCTTCAAAAAGCTGGGCATCCTCATGGAGCATGTACCCAACACTGTGCTCAAACAGTTCAGGGGAATCCTCAGGAGGACATGGCAGGGCTAGGGAAGGAGTGACTGATGCCATTGAGCCGAGGGAAGAGGCTGCGTTGGCAGTTGCTTTGCCAGTACCCTGAGCCTGGGTGAGAGGGGATGAGGAGGATGAGGACGGCTTGGTAATCCACTCTACCAAGTCTTTGGCATGTTGCGGCTCAACACGTCCAGCTGCCGAAAATAAGGACAAGCATATCCCATGGCCACGTGCTGATGTGGATGCACCGTGTCCATGACCAGCACTGTTGCCTCTAGACACAGAGCCTGCTTGCCATCTTTTGTTGGCTCGTGACTTTCTGCCTCTCCTTGTTGGCCTTCCAGACATACTAATGGCCTGCAGGGAGATGTAGCTGCAAAAAGCTGGGACGTATATACTGATATACTGCAGCTAGCACAATCAACTGCCTGCCTGTACTATTATTAGTATGAGAACACCAGCAATTGGGGTAGCTTTATGTGCACACTGTGCAGAGGACACAGTAAACTGACTGTAATTACTGTAGCTGCCTACGGTATAGGATCAGCAGAACACCAGCAATTGGGGTAGCTTTAGGTGCACATTGTGCAGATGGCACAATACACCGACTGTAATTGCTACAGCTGCCTGCAGTATAGGATCAGCAAAACATCAGCAATTGGGGTAGCTTTACGTGCACATTGTACAGATGGCACAATACACGACTAATTGCTGATTGTAATTACTGCAGCTGCCTGCAGTATTGTCAGGGCTGGCTTAGCCCTTCCTCCTCTGGGCTGGCCACTCAGCTGTCGGCTAATTGCCAGCTCACCTCTTTCCACAGTTACCAGCTGTTCCTGATGATGCTCGACTGACCTGCCTATTTAAAGCCTTCCAGCTCACTCTTTCCTTTGACTTCAGGTTGGTCACATCACAAGGAACCATCTCCTGCTGTTTGTTTTAAGACTGGTTTGCTGACATCCCTCCTGGCTTCTTATCCTGCTTGCAGTTGCTCTCCTTGGATCCCTGACTTCTGGCCTGGCTGATTACCCGATCTGGTTTATGAACTTTGGACTTGCTGACTACCCGATCTGGCTTCTGGACTCTGGCTATGCTTGACTATGCTTTTTTCTATGTACCTTTTTATTTTTATTAACAAGTGTGATTTGATTGTACTTCTGTCTCAGTCTGTTTCATGGTTTCTGACAGGTATATTATCAGGAGAACACCAGCAATTGGTGTAGCTTTATGTGCACATTGTGCAGATGACACAATACACCGACTTTAATTACTGCAGCTGCCTGCGGTATAGGATCAGCAGAACGCCAGCAATTGGGGTAGCTTTATGCACACACTGTGCAGATGACCTGTAATTACTGCAGCTGCCTGCGGTATAGGATCAGCAAAACACCAGCAATTGGGGTAGCTTTATGTGCACACTGTGCAGATGACACAATACAAGGTCTGCAATTACTACAGCTGCCTGCCTGTGGTATAGGAGCAGCAGAACACCAGCAATTGGGGTAGCTTTAGGTGTACACTGTGCAGGTGGCACAATACACTGACTAATTGCTGCCGCTGCCTGCCTGTGGTATAGGAGCAGCAGAACACCAGCAATTGTGGTAGCTTTAGGTGTAAACTGTGCAGGTGGCACAATATACGGACTGTATTTGCAACAGCTTCAAATGAAATTAAATCACTCTCTCTCCATCTATCTCTCTCCGCCGCCACAACACACTACACAATGCCGCCACGCAGGCGGCCTTATATAGTGTGGGGCGTGTACTAAACCCCCTGAGCCATAATTGGCCAAAGCCACCCTGGCTTTGGCCAATTACAGCTCGCTAGACAGACGGCGCTGTGATTGGCCAAGCATGTGGGTCATAGTGCATGCTTGGCCAATCATCAGCCAGCAATGCGATGCCGCAGCGAATTATGGGCCGTGACACACCACTCGAATTTGGAGCAAACTGCCCATAATGTTCGGAATTTGCCAAACAGATGAACAGACGATGTTTGAGTCAAACATGGGTTCGACTCGAACACTAAGCTCATCCCTAGTGTAAACATACAGATCCACGTGCTGTCAGGTGAGAGACCACCAATCATGTGTCCCCAGTACAGAGAAACACTGATCGTTCTCCTCTCCTTGTGAGTCCCCTCCCCCTACAGTTAGAATCACAAACTAAATAACACAATTAACCCCTTGATCGCCCCCTAGTGTTGACCCTTTCCCTGCCAGTGACATTTATACAATAATCAATGCGTTTGTATAGCACTGATCGCTCTATAAATGTGAATGGTCCCAAAATGGTGTCAAAAGTGTCCGATATGTCCGCCGCAATGTCGCAGTCATGATAAAAATCGTAGATCACCCCCATTACAAGTAAAAAATAAAAAATAAATGCCATAAAACTATCCCCTATTTTGTAGACACTATAACTTTTGCGCAAACCAATCAATATACTTTTATTGCAATTTTTTTAACCAAAAATACGTAGAAGAATACATATTGGCCTAGATTGAAGAAAATTTTTATTTATTTTTTAAATTGGGATATTTATTATAGCAAAAAGTAAAAAAATTGTATTTTCAAACTTTTGTTTATAGCGCAAAAAATAAAAACCGCAGAGGTATTGTAAATTGTATTTGGGTACAGTGTTGCATGACCACGCAATTGGCATTCAAACTGCGACAGCGCTGAAACCTGAAAATTGGCTTGGGCAGGAAGGGTGAAAATGCCCTGTATTGAAGTGGTTAATTACCCCTTGGTTTTTTTTTATGCTTTGCTAAATGAACGAAATAAGACCAAAAATTTAGAAACAAAAACACATTTTTCTTTGTTTCTGTTATAAAATTTTGCAAATGAAAAATAGTTCTTCGTAAATTTAGGTTAAAATGCATACTGATAGGTTTCTTTGGTGAAAATAACCCAAATCAGTGTATATTATTAGGCTGTATGAATGTTACAGAGTCCACAAACTATGGTATGTATCTGAAAACTGATCAATCCTGATGTACTGACACCCTTCACATTTCTTGAGGTCCAGATGCCAGGACAGTACAACTATCCCCCAAATTAACCCTTTTTGGAAAGTAGACAGTCCAGGGTATTTAGTAAGAGGCATGAAAAGTTTTTTGAAGTTGTAATTTTTTGTCACAAATTTTTGGAAAATGTAGAAATTGTTTTATTTATTTTATTATTACATACTGTGGACTACAGTGTTATCATATAACTGGTGTGGTGGCGATCAGGGACACTGACTGGTGACAGTATGTAAAAAAACAAAAAAATTATAATTTGTTAAATTTTTCTTTTTTTATTAAATTTATGATTTTGTTGCATACTGTGACCAGAGCAGCACAGTGTTACCATAGTAACACTGTGCTACTCTTGGGAGGTAATAATGATTTTGTTTATACATCTCTGTAAACAACCATTTTTACCGAATGACATGGATTCATTCAATGTTTACGATTGTTATTAGCTGTGATTGGCCACAGACAATCACATGGTACAGATAGCTGTGATTGGCCCTGTCTGTACAATTTGATCACTGTGACAAATCACATAGATCAACACAATAGTACACAATGAATGGCATGAATAGAAGCCATTCTTTGTGTGCAATTTTCATGTGATCTGCTGTGATTGGTTACAGTGATCACATGGTACCAGCAGTGGACCAGTACACTAATCTGTCAGCGAGGTGCTTTCTGGGGAGGATGTCATATGATGTCCGTCCAGAACTAGAGTGGTCGCGGCAGTCTCTGTACAATAGGCTGGACGGGAACTGGTTAAATGTGGGTTTTCTACATTTTCTGCTGATACCATTATTTCTATAGACTCAAAGTACATGGTGCATAGTGGGCTGTGACAAACATTAGCCTCTACTAGCTCTTGGAGATTCTGGTAACAAGATCATATTGTCGTAGTTCTGCCCACATTGATGTTATATGTGTTCCTGCCCACTTTGGGTGTTGTATTAAGAACAAATGCGTGAAGACATTTATAAAAAGACTCCTTTTTTAGGTTTACATTTCTATTGTCTGTTAAAAGCACGCAGCACTAAAAGTAAGTCTGGGGACATAGAATGCCCAAAAAAAAAAAAACTACCAGATAACAAAATCATGTTTTAAAACAGACCCTGTCATCTATTCTAAAAATGCAATCACTGTCTTAAACTAGACAGTGACATATCAGCCTGGATGTCAAACCACTTCCTCAAACTTAATAAATCTAAAACTGAGCTCTTAATATTCCTCCCCTATGTGCCCCTTCCCCTGACTTCTCTGTCAAGATTAATGGCACATCTATCAGTCCGTCCGTCGGTAACCTTAGACTCTGAACTGTCCTTTCAGGTCCACATACAATCCCTGTCCAAATAATGCCGCCTTAGCCTCCGCAACATTTCCAGAATATGCCCCTTTTTAATTAATGACACCACCAAGCTTCTTATTCACTCCCTGGTCATCTCTAGCCTTGACTACTGCAACTCCCTCCTCATTGGATTACCTTTACATAGACTATCCCCCCTTCAGTCCATAATGAATGACGCTGTCAGACTCATACACATTCAGTGCCAATCCCTCCACTGGCTTCCACTCACCCAACGAATAAAATTCAAAGTACTAACAATAATTTACAAAGCCATCCATAACTCTGCCCCCAGCTACATCACTAACCTAGTCCCAAAATACCAACCAAGATGCTCTCTTTGGTCATCTCAAGACCTCCTTCTCTCTAGATCCCTTGTCACCTCCTCCCATGCTCACCTCCAGGATTTATCCATAGCTTCTCCCATCCTTTGGAACTCCCTACCCCAATCTGTCAGACTGTCCCCTAATCTATCCATCTTTAGGCGATCCCTGAAAACCCTTCTCTTCAAAAAGCCTTTGTTTTACTTCCTCCATCAGCTCATCTCCCCACAGCTATTACCTTTTGTATCAATTAACCCTTCCTTTTTAGATTGTAGGCTCTAACGAGCAGGGCCCTCTGATTCCTCTTGTACCAAATTGTAATGTAGCTCTAATGTCTGCCCTCATGTTGTAAAGTGCTGCGCAAACTGTTGGCACTATATAAAAACTGAATAATAATAATAAACTAGCTATACACCAGTGGCAGCCGGTCCACCATTTGTGTATCATTGTGTACTGTGAAGGCGCTGGACCAACAGGTCTCTCTACCAGGTCTGTCACCCCTCACAAGCACATGACCAGAGCCGAGGCCCCAATTGGACTGTTTCATATTGTCTTTGGGGCGCAGAGCACTGCACCCCGAACCCTCCCACCCTGTGATACCAGCGAATCAACACTCACGATCAGCTTCCGGCTTCCTGCCCCAGCCAATCAGGACAGGAGGCCGAATACCGAGAATCTGAAATGAACACTGGGTCAAAACCGAAGCCACAGTGTCAGGCACCAGTGGAACGGTGACCGCTGGAGGGCTCCGCCCATAGGGGAAAAATAAAGGAAACTTAAAACATTAACAAGAGTAGTCATACAGAGTCCACCTTTAAAAAGGTTCAACAGATTCCAGTTATGAATTAATAAACATAATTGTGTATTAAAATAGAAGTCTACTTGCAGAATGAGCCATGTGCATGTATTTAACTGCAGTACTGCTTGGAAATAATATTAATGAGGGTGAAGCGCGCCCACGTCCCACTAAAATTCTCCAGCACCAGCCGCCACTGCTATACACAGGTAGAATTTGTTCAAATGTTCATATGGAATTTCCATCATTACTTGACAAATTTTGAGTGAAACCACCATTCAATCTCCATTATGCGCAGTCATTTATCATGCACTAGAATCATATGACATTTTCACAGAACCCAAAACTAAGAGCTTACAACTTCCATGAAAATATGTTCTTGCTAACAAAAGTTCTAGTTCCGGCTGAAACTTTTGTGCATTACAACAGCAACAACTTTTTTGCCTTGCTAAAAATCACATTTACAAGTAGAATTTGTTTAGCTAACAAGCAATCAAAATTTCCCAACCTTCAGTCCCTACGGTTAAAAATGAAAATGACTTTGTGGACATTAAGACAAAATGAAAAGAACATTTTAACAACAACCACCCATGTACAGTATGGCCAGTTTTACAAAAAGGAAACTTAAAAAACATTAACAAGAGTAGTCAAACAGAGTCCACCTTTAACAAGGTTGGATAGATTCCAGTTATCAATTAATAAACATAATTGTATATTAAAATAGAATGTTACTTGCTGAATGAGTCGCGTGCATGTACTTCACTGCAGTACTGCTTGGAAATAAAATTTCTGCACAGTTTCAAATAATATTATGGAAGAAAACCTTTATCTACCTGAAGTAATCACTGGGTCATTGTACATGGAGATGACACCACATACAGCAATTCTTCCAAAATCTTTCATTTGTTGCAAGGCAGCTTCTGCAAACTTTCCTCCAACCTTTAACAGAAGAAATAATGATCAACCTTTATGACTACATTATAATTCTGTAGCAAATAAATACAGGAAAGTATATTCAACAGCAGCGTTTCTCAATCTGTTTGCAGTTATGACATACTTTTTTTGTTTAAATCTTTTTATTGAAAAATAAAGTGGTTATACAGATAGTAGGTAAATACCATGAAATGAGCATTTGACAGTCCGAATGAAAGGTTCAGATACATATCAAAACAATAACAGTCTGAAGGTAATGAAAATTATACCCACTTACAATAAACATGTAAACAATCAATATCTTGAGCATAGATAATAAATGACAAAAACCACGTTTAAACCTGTCATTCTGTCCATCTGTGCTAAATCTGACTGGAAACAGGGTAGAAGTCCTAGACTCTATTAGTGTACAATTTCCACGGGAGCCAGTTCTTATATTTCTGTAAATTACCGTCCCTATATGCTAAAATTTGTTCATATTCCATTACGGAGTTAATTCTGGCTTTGACACTTATAATGGATGGAGGTTCTGGTGTTTTCCAGTTACTCATAATCAGCGATCTAGCCGCTAAGAACACATGCAAGATCACTGATCTAAACTTTAGTGGGAAGTCGTTTATATTTATACCTAGAATGGCCTGTTCTTTCCGGAGTGGGGCTCTTTTCTTTATAATCCTAGAGATCATATCAAATACAGCTGCCCAAAAGGGGTGTAAAATTGGGCAGGCCCACAGCATGTGTAGCAATGTCCCAACATTCCCGCATCCTCTCCAACATACGTTTGAGACGCCGTCAGCAAACTTAGCAACAAGGTATGGTGTGTAGTACCATCTTAACCATATTTTCTGCATTAATTCATCATAGTTCGAGCACCTGGAGTACATGCTCATATGTTTAATGGCCTTTGTCCACTGGATGTCTGTGAATTCCTGTCCTATTTCCTTTTCCCAATTCAGAAATTGTGTGGGTTTGGTGAAGGCGTCTTTAGAATGCAAAGACTGGTAAATCACTGAGATACCTTTAGATTTTGGGGAGCTAGAGTGTAAATGAAACCATATTTTTTCAGTAACTGGCAACCTCACTACTTGAAATGTCTGAAAGTAGGAGGCTAACTGTGTATACGTTAAAAATTCAGAGCTTGGAAGGTGGAATTTCTCCTGTATCTTACTAAATGAAAGTATCTTGCCCTCTGCAGTTATGTCTGTCCAGTTCATCACTTTGTGTAATGACCATTGAGATAGGTTAATGTTTAGTATATTCCATTTAGCAATGTCCAAAGGTATTGGTACTTTTTTCGATGGGTAGAATTCGTTCCCTTCAGATTTTATTTCTTTCCATGCTTTGACTGAGGCTTGGATAGTAGGGTGTTTAGGGATATTGTTTTGTTTAGTAACGCAAGCTGCCATAAGCAAAGCCAAGGGAGGGGAATCTCTCATCCAAGTCTTTTCCAATGTACACCATGGTTTGGCATCTAAGTCTAGGAACCAATATCTCAGTTGGTCCAGAAGAAATGCGGTATAGTAATCGCGCAGTACTGGAATACCCATGCCTCCCGTTGTTTTATGTCTATGCTGCATATTGGGGGAACATCTAGATTTTTTTCCATCCCATACAAAGATCAGCAACTGCTTTTGTAGAGTAGCTAAAAAGGAGTGCGGAAGGAGGATTGGTAGAGCTCTAAAAAAATAGGTTAATTTGGGCAGAATAAACATTTTGTATGCCGCAATCCGGCCTGACCAGGACAGATAAAACTTCCGTAGCTTACTGATATCCTGTTGAAAAGATGATACTAGGGGAGCATAGTTTTCTTTATACAGTTTATCAGTGGGGTAAGTAAGATTCACGCCTAAGTATTTAATTGATGTGGTAGCCCATGTGTACGGGAAGGTATGTTTAAGATACTTTGTTAACGGTGGGCTGATGTTCATTCCTAAGATAAGTGATTTGGACGTATTAATTTTATAAAAAGAGATTTTGCTAAATTCCAGGAGTACTGAATGCGCTGCTGGCAGAGAGACTGAGGGATTAATTAGGGACAGTATGACGTCATCTGCAAATAATGATACCTTGTACTGTCCCCCGCTCACACGTATACCTTCTATCAGATGGTCTTCTCTCAATCTCTCCGCCAGGGGCTCCATCACTAGGGCAAAAATAATTGGGGACAGGGGGCAACCCTGCCTAGTCCCATTCGTTATATCAAAGGGTTTAGAGCATAAGCCCTCGGTGTACACATGGGCCGAAGGTTGTGAATAAAGGGCAGGTATGGCATCCCGTATCGTACCTTCCATCCCAAATTTAGAGAGTACTCCTCGCAAGTAACCCCAGTGGATTCTATCGAAAGCCTTCTCTGCATCTAGTGATAGAAGCAGAGAAGGCTCCCCCCTGCGCTCCACCATATACATGAGATTGATCATGCGCCTGGTGGCATCAGTAGTCTGACGTCCCGCTACAAACCCAACTTGATCATAATTAATCAGCTTGGGAAGAACTATTTTCAATCTATTTGCAAGTAACTTAGCGTGGAGTTTCACGTCCACATTCAATAAAGATATCGGACGAAAGTTCTGCGGTATATTGGGGTCTTTACCCGGTTTTGGAAGAGTAACGATCGTCGCTGTGAGCATTTCTGGAGGGAACGATGCCGCTGCTGTCGCGGCATCAAACACTCGGGACAGATGTGGCACTAGGCTAGAGCTAAAGAGTTGGTAATATTCCGACGTTTAACCATCGGGGCCTGGGGCCTTATTACGTGGGAGGCTGGCTATAGCTTTCGCTATTTCTGACAAAGTGAAGGGTGTATTTAGCTGCTCGAGATCATCTTTGGATAATTTAGGTAAATTAATTGACTCCAAAAACGCCGCTATTGAGGATTCAGTGGGTTGGTGTGTCTCTCCATCTGAGTTTAAGTTATATAGTGTCTTGTAATACTCACTAAACATATCAGCTATTTCCTGCGGATTCGTGTGTTTCTCATTAGTTTTGGGGTTTAGAAGGAAGGGCAGTTTTTGACGGATCGCTTTGTCCTTAACTTGCTTGGCCAATAATTTACTAGCCTTATTACCATATCCATAACTCTGGGCTTTAAGGGATCAGTAATGATTGTCATGTTGTGCGACCAACAGGGATTTTAAGTCCTGTCTGGCTAAGAACAGTTGTTTCCTAAGGTGTTGGGTGGTTTGTCGTTTGTTATCAATTTCCAACTGATTTTTTTTTTTTTAACAGAGTGTCTAGTTTTTCTGATCTTTTTTTCCTGATCCTACAATTCAACTGAATAAGCAGACCTCTTATGTAGGCTTTATGTGAGTTCCATACTACAAAGGGATTGCTCACTGAGGGTACATTTCGGTCAAAAAATGCCACAAGTTCTTCTTCAATAAATTTCCTATGACCTGGTTATGATAAAGTATAAATATCGTTTCTCCATCTATTTGCTCTTGTTTCCAAGCGGTTATCCCCCACATCAACCGAAATCGGTGCATGGTCAGACCATGTAATGCAGTGGATCTCCGACCTGGAAATTTGCTGTAACGTGAATTTGTCAACCAAAAACATATCAATACGTGAATAACTATGATGAACATTTGAATAAAAAGTAAAGTCTTTTTCAGATGCGTGTTGGCACCTCCATACATCAAATAATTCCGAGTGGGAGATGAAGCTCTCCAGTGATACCCTTTTTGTTAGACGCTGACCGGAGCTAGAGAGATCCATCTCCCCCCCAGGGACCGCATTGAGATCGCCACACCACACCACCTTCCCTTGTTTAAGTTTAGACACCTTTTTCCATAATTTGTTCAAGAAGGAAAGTTGTTTGACATTAGGTGCATACACATTAACCAAAGTTAATTTTATACTATTAATCTCACATATTAGCACAATATAACGGCCTAAATCATCTAAGTGTACTTCTATAAGCTTGAATTGAACTGTATTTTTAATAGCGATAGCCACCCCCCTTTTTTTTTTGGAGAAATTCGCTAGAAACACATGGGGGAATTGCCGGTTGTGGAACGTAGGTGTTTTGTGGGTAGCAAAGTGGGTTTCTTGAAAACAAATCATGTCACTATGTAAGCGTTTAGCTTCTTTCCATGCCAACTGACGTTTGAAAGGCTATTAAGGCCTTTAACATTGAGTGATGAAATGCGAAAAGGCATGGATTCAAAGGGCCTCCGCCTCTGTTTAGGGAAATTAGTAAGATTTAATGGCGGCCTATACACCTAAGCAGGAGGTCCCGTAAAACCCCCCCGTACTTCTCACGTACCACTGAGGTAACAAAGCTCGCTGTGCTGCTAAGGGTTGTTCTAAGAACTGAGCACAGATAATCACCTGAGGATAAGTTAAGATACTGTAAGTATGGCTCGCGTATAATACCACACAAAAAATTCAGTAGGGACTGTGAAATTATCAACTAACCACAGAATGGTTCAGAGTAGATCGGTCAATGGAAGGAATTCGCTACTTAAATGAGCGAATCTCTTTCAGACCAGTGCGGTGGGTTCACCGCTCAACTTAAGGGGGTTACAAAATGCAGTAATACTCTGCAAAAAAGAGAGAGAAACCAAACAAAATAAACGTATAACAACTGAAACGGCTACATGACGGCCGGGCCATCAGGGGGAGAATAGGGATAAAATCCTAAAAGCGATTGAACTCGTGTCCATTGCCTGAACACATGGCAGTAAACATACTCATCCTTGATCTGAGTCGTCCGTACGCTCTGGTTCCAGAATTTGCCAGTCCTTTAGGAGTCGCAGTCCTTCTTTCAAGGTAGAGATTGTATGAGTAGTGTCCTCTAGAACAATTTGTAGGCGAGCAGGGTAAATCCACCGATAAAGTATGCGATGGTTGTTTAAAGCTTTCGTAATGGTGGATAATTGCCTGCGTTATTGCATCGTAAACGCCGACAGGTCAGCAAAGAAGGACAAATCCTGCAAATCTTCTGGTAGGGATTCTCTGCGTCTTGTTGCTGCCATAAACTGATCCTTGATGTGGTAGAAATGGATACGGACGATGGTATCCCTAGGGAGATGAGCTGCCACATGCTTGGGTTTAGGGAGTCTATGGATGCGGTCCACAAGTAAGTCTTCCAGCGGTGCATCTGGGAGGATTGCCTTAGCTATCTGCAAAAAGTGACGTTTTAGGTCTGGAGGTTTAATGGATTCAGGTATGCCTCGGATTTTAACATTATTCCTCCTAGACCTATCCTCCAAATTTGCTAATTTCAGCTTCATGAGCATCATTTCTTCTTCCCTGTCATTATGGGCATCCACCAGGTCATTGAAAGTTGTAGCAAATTCACCCATTTTAGTTTCAACATGGGCCACTCTCTGTGACACTGAGGATATCTCTGATTTAAAGTTCCTAGTGAGGGTCTGAATGTCAGCATGTATCGTGGAGCGTAGTGACACCAGCATATCTTTTAATGTTGTGTCCAGAATAGGGGCATTGGCTGTGGGGAACTCTGACAGGGAATCTTGCAGCTCTCTGGTGTCCTCCAGAGAGGAATCCAAACTTGCTTCAGCCTCCTCTCTGTCACTACTGTCCAGTCTCAGCTTACTTTTAGCAGGGCTAGTCACCCCAGACAGCGGAGGGGTGCTGGTGTTTTTCCCTAAATAGCGGTGTGGATGTTCTGGGAGATGTGGGGCTGGTACCTGTCTGTTGGGCGCAGTATGAGCGCCATGTTCTCCTCCACAGCGTGTACCGCCGCCATCTTGCTCCGCATACCGCCACTGTGTGAGGAAGTAGTCTGGCAGTTTGCCACCGCTTTTTCTTTTTCGTTGAGGCATCTCCAGGCTTGCCCGCACCTCCTAGGGTAGAATGCGCCAGGAAACGAGGCTCGT
Source organism: Lithobates pipiens (assembly GCF_037356315.1). Taxonomy (NCBI): domain Eukaryota; kingdom Metazoa; phylum Chordata; class Amphibia; order Anura; family Ranidae; genus Lithobates; species Lithobates pipiens. The sequence continues at coordinate 82,748,788 of NW_027507718.1, forward strand.
AGATCGGGTAATCTCCCCCCTTTGGCCCGTGTATGCGAGGAGCTCTTCACTGAGCGTCCATCCGCTCCGCCGGCTAGCCACACCCCCGCAGTTATGACATACTTTAAGCGGTGCATAATCTCGAGGCACACCGGTCTAAAATATAAAAAACTAAAATGGGTTACTTATCAATAAAAAAAAAAACTTGTGTCTGGGATGATGCACACAACCACCTTGATGAAATTACATTCATCAGAAGCCTCCCTTCATATCAGATGTGACCAGACAAAGTATTACTAGATATGATCAAACAATTCATGGCCAACACTTTTGAAACTACAAAATAGTACACTGCCTCACAACTTTTCATGGCAGTATCTGCAATTACAGTATTGTCTTGATCTTTGACTTCAGTCTACATCTGATTTTTAGTTTTGAATAGAGCAGAGGGTTTAAACCACTGTTTTTTTTTCTCTCACAATAACTTTATTCTGATATAAAATGTACAACATTGACATTAGACAAAAGAAAAGGAAGACCCCCACTACACCAACATCTAAAATTAATATAAAAGGGTTGAATGCATTTAAAAAAATGTAAAATGTTATCAAAAAAGGCGGATTTGTAGGCATGTCATGGGGCGATGGTTAGTAAAAATATAATCTTTATTACAAAATAGTTAAAAAGCATATAACAAACAACACCCTCCTATAGTATGACAAGGTCAACAGATGCCCAATGGAATAATAGAATAAACATGAAGGTATGGAAGCTTATATGTAACAGTGTCCGTAACAACTGCACAAGAGACAGTGTGTATATGTATCAGAAGGTTAGGTCCATGGACTCCTACATGCTTTCTTGTGAACACGTTTCGCAATTTGATAGCTTTATCGGGACATACTGGGTAGGTGCAACCGGATATAGAGTCACATCAAATGAAACAGATTAGGGATGAGGATCAAGCCTTCTTCAAATATAAAGGTGTATGAATTTCCTACGTGACAAGTAGGTAGGAGAGGGGAAGAAATCTCACCTCCACTATAACCAAGATCACTATTTGAAATGAAGGTCAGTCATAACAGAGTTGGAGGAGAGGAAGGCCACACAGAAACAGCCAATGAGATTCAATTATTGGTATCCAAATTAATGTACTCACCCCTAAAAAGAACAAAAAAATTCTCTTCCACACACCTGTAATCAGCATCAAAGTGCATAAAACGTTATATCAGTATGCCCGGTGTTCCACATTTGGGGGCTTATAGAAGAGCCAAGACCAAAAAAGCCCTTAGTAGGGTAGGAGGCACCTCTTCCCCAAGGACTAGTAGTGCAGATGACCACAATGAGATAGCAGCTGTACATTAATTCTCACAGTAGGCAACATAGGAACAACAGCATAGAGACAAAGCAGATAGGAGATTCAGATTGACAATGCACCCCAAGTCCCAACCAGGAGTCTGTGTTTATGAATTATGATTAAAATAGTGAAGGTAGCAGGGACAAAGGTCATCCTATACGAACAATACAGAATCCTGCTAGATACAGGTATAGAGTATGTTAAAATTCAAAAGAGGAGAATCACATTTTTGTGAAACAAGCCTCTGCAGCCTAAAGACAACAAGATGAATAGGAAATAGATAAAGAGAAAGGGTGATGGACAAGGGAGGAAAGAGAGGGGTATGATTTGAAAGGAAATCGCATGGGAGAAATCACATAGACCAGATAGACAAAAATCATAGACCAGATAGATAAAACCAGCGAGAAAAATTGCATACCCCTCACTCATGACAATGACTAGCATATGGCGCATATGCCATCTTCTGAAATTCTAATTTTGTATAGAAAGAATTCAATAGAAAAGATTAGAATAGAATATATATATATATATATATATATATATATATATATTCTATTCTAATCTTTTCTATTGAATTCTTTCTATACAAAATTTGAATTTCAGAAGATGGCATATGCGCCATATGCTAGTCTTTGTCATGACTGAGGGGTATGCAATTTTTCTCGCTAGTTTTGTCTATCTGGTCTATGATTTTTGTCTATCTGGTCTATGTGATTTCTCCCATGCGATTTCTCCCATGTAATTTCTCCCATGTGATTTTGAATAGTAATATTAATTTTTTATGATTTTCTCTGGTTTTTACCATGCTTTTAATAGTCCCAATCTATATGTGTTATAGAGGGGTCTTAATTGATCTAGCTAGATATAGAGTGGATTTGTATGCTTGAATATTTACGTATTGGTATGTTTGGATGGGTGATGGATTATCTCCCTCACATGAGTGGACCTTACTAGTGGATCTTCATCAGCAGTAATGTGATGGAGATTATCGCCGTCCAATGAGACTAATATTTTACAGTACTGAATATTCTAAAATAGATTTTATATATATATATATATATATATATATATATATATATATATATATATATATATATATATATATATATATATATATATATATATATACACATATATACACATCTAGAATGACTGGTATATTTTAATCTATGGAATGTCTGTCATTATAGACATTTAATGCTTATTTTTATTTTTATGAATAGATCATCCATTAGTAGAATTGTTTGCAGTGATAAACATTGTTTTCCTTCTTTATAATGTTCAGGTTTTAGATTTTATACACCATCGCTTTAAGAGTAGTGTTGTAAAGGTTATGGCATCATCCATGTAAGGTGGAATTAAGCACTCACCATTGCGAAATAGGATGATTGTTTATTTACTTCCCAGACAGGTTAGTTTTAATGTGATTTCTGCTGGAGTAATGCAGCCGTGGGGACACGAAGTGTGTGAATGCGTGAGGTTTGAAGTCACATGACCTGGATGGTAAGAGTATAAAAGGGTTGATTGAAGGGCCGTGTAGCCAATCCCATGAGGAAGTCAGAGTGACGAAACATGTTGGGAGTGTGGCTACACGGAAATCAATTGTACTAACGTGAGACGCCGCTCAACTGAGAATCTGCACTGATGCCGAGAGCAGATACCTAGGAGTGGGTGAGAGACATTGTATGAGCACACACTTCAGGTCCGTCGAGGCCGCAGTTCACCGCTGAGCCATCCATTTCTGTTTGCTGTGGTTTTACATTGGAGGCTATCATTTATTGTTTGATATGTGAGTTTAACTATTGGAGTGTTGGTGTGATTTTATTAAACTGGTTGAAACTATAACACACTATGTGGAGCACTTTTTATTTTTATTTTTCACATATGGAGATATCTTGGTACTAATCATGTGGATAAAGTGGATGGTCGTTATTTAACCCAGGTGTGGATATATTACGCTTGAGCCGAAAATGAGAGTGGGAGGCAATAAAAGTTGGTGAGTGTGTTTTTCAGAGGGACAGGTGTCACAAGCACGTTGGTGTGGTGGAAGATTCAAGCATTTAAGAAGATTTAACCCTTTGGAATATTTTTACATTTTTGGACTATTTAAATAATTATGTCACTTGTCACTGGGTGATTTATATCATATTTTGTATAAGAATCACTAATCATTTTTGTGATCCATTTCACTAGCGCTATTAGTTTTCCCTATTCATTTAGTTATAGGTTTAATTTCAGATAATATAAAAAAATACCATACCCATAATTGTTCTTTAACAAAAAAAAAAACAAAAAAAAACGTAAATGTTATTTTTTCTTACAAATCAATAAAGCTCAAGCAGACTTACATTCTCAAAGTAACAGTCATATCCCTCCGGAGATGCTGCCTTCAGTGCTTCCTCAAGTGAGCTCACCGTCTTATAGTTGAAAGCTTCATCAAAGCCAATCTCCTTTAAATACTCAACTTTTTCATCTGAGCTAGCAGATCCAACTACTTTACAGCCCTGATTAAACACAAAAAAAGAATTCCATATTTACTTAGAATATTCATTTCATATCATTATTCTCTCCAACGTGGTCTTTAAGTTTGAGATTGTTTTCATTATACATACTGTAGGTGCTTTCACATTCATAGTTGTTACAATTTACCATGATGCAATTTTTTGCAACATTGAGGCTGGATACACACTATACAATTTTCTTTAGATTTTTTTTTTTTTAGATTAATAATATGAGGTCACACCTAAACACTTTCAGTTTGTATGCAATCAGGTAGGCCCTTGCACTATGTAATTGAAGGTAAATCTAAAGAAAATCAAACCACAAAGGTTGTATAGTGTGTATCCAACTTTAGGCTCAGGGGCACAGTCTACCTACTCAGTGTCACTTGTTTTCATCCTGGGATTGCCATATGTGCAGTGTTATATAAATCACTGTAGTTACTAATATCTTTTTTTTTTTTTTTTTTTTGCTGAAGGACCTTGAATATGAGGTTGGTTCCAGTACTTTCCTCTCTCTGGGCCCTTTACAGCCCTGCCCACAGACAATAAAGAATGAATGGGAAGCTGCATAGAACAGAATAGTATGCCAAGTGACTACAGTACAACCAGAAGAACATTACAAACCTCAGTAAGCTATTTGTATAAGATTAAAGATAAACCAGGTTGGCTTTACTGGTTTAAATAAATGTACCTAGAGAGCATTAGAACATTTTCTGCTCATTTTATCTGTTGGTTGGAGTTGCTGGAACCTGGAATGCTGACCAATATTTGCCTCCTAATACTAGTTGGCTGGCTTCCATTATTTTTCTCTGGCCTTTGAATTCATGGTCTGCAATTCATTTGCGAATTAGACATTCAAACTTTATTTATTCTGTGTTAGTGTCTCAAAAAACAAAGCAATGTGGCCTGCGAAAGAGCTGGGAAAGCAACAAGTTCACAGGAAGGTGAGCAGAGCATACTTTTCTCGACACACTACGTTTACAGACATTTGAACCCAATGGATTTCTCTGGAACAAGCCAATGTGGCCAACCCCCTCTTATGCCTCCCATGGCTGGACTCCAAACGTATTAAAACCGTACCCTCACACCCCCTCTATGGCCCTAGCAGTAGAGTAGCAGTACAATCTGGATGTATTCAGAATAATTGGATACCATCCTTGGCTATGACTTCTGTAAATGAAACACAGCCCTCGCCCCAGGCATGACACACAGCTGTCTATGAGAACTTCTGACTCTCAACAAATACCAGCTTAAAGTGTTTGTAAACCCTTACATATACCTAGTGAAGTCCAAAAATAAAGCTGCGCTAGAACTTATAGAATACCAGAATAATCATGTGACATAATATATCCTGTTTTTAAAAACTAAAAAATGTATGTGACTACAAATAGAGCAAAAATTAATCTAAAATTTATTTAAAAACACATAAACAGTCCAAAAAAGGAGGGAGAGAGACAAGGAGATGAATTTCAGTCCATTAAAGTGACTCCATAAAACACCCTTCAGGTATATAGCAGCCCAGAGAGAGAGGTTCATCCACCACCAGATTCAGTAAGGCTTACCAGCTGACAAGATCTCTTTTTAGGGAGATCATACAAGCTTGCAAACAAAACAATCACTCCTGGTCCCTTTAATAGGCTCTGCTGGTGTCTCCAACTCCTGTACCCCTTTCTCAGAGCGTCTCCCATTCCACCATAATCATTTAGTAAGAAAAAAGAGAAAGGCTCCCATAGCGTAACTCCATATTAGGGATGAGCCGAACACCCCCCGGTTCGGTTCGCACCAGAACTTTCGAACGGACCCCAAGTTCGAACGAACGTTAGAACCCAATTGAAGTCTATGGGACTCGAACGTTCGAAATGAAAAGTGCTAATTTTAACAGCTAATATGCAAGATACTGTCCTAAAAAGGGTTTGGGGACCTGACTCCTGCCTCAGGGGACATGGGTCAATGCAAAAAAAAGTTTTAAAAATGGCCGTTTTGGCGGGAGCACTGATTTTAATGACGATTAAAGTGAAAAAAAAAGTTAAATATTCTTTTAAATATCGTGCCTGGGGTGTGTCTGTAGTATGCCTGTGAAGTGCCACGTCTTTCCCGTGTTTAGAACAGTCCCTGCACAAAATGACATTAAACGGAAATAACACCATTTAAAACTGCTTGCGGTTTTAATGTTATATCTGGTTCCTGCAATATGGTTGAAAATCATTGAGAAAAATGGCATGGGTAGCCCTCCCTGCCCATTACCAGCCTATTTGGGTCTTGTACGCATATTAAGGGGAACCCTGTACCCATATTAAAAAAAGGAAATGCGTGTGGCCCCCAGGCCCTATATACTCAGAACAGCAGTATACAGGCGGTGCAAACAAGACAGGGACTGTGTAGGTTTGTTGTGTTAAGTTGAATCTGTTTGTAATTTTCAACTGGTACATTTTTAATGTGTAGCTCCAGTCCAAAAAACTATTTTTAAGCTTTTTGGAAAACATAGGGAAGGGTTATCACCCCTGTATAATTTGTTTTGTCGTCCATCTTTTTTCATCTCACTTGCTGTTGTCTCCTTCCGTTTGCAAGTAGGAGATGTTTGTAAATTGGATGTTTGAAAGTAGGGGCCTGCCCTATATGCTCTGCAGAAATGGCGGAACAAGGTGTTGGTTTTGCCACAACATTGTAACCCCTCAAAGTGACTCTTGGTGGGCGCTGGAGCGCCCTGCTGTGAACGATTATATCAAGAATTGTAATTACATGCCATTGTTGAACAGTGGTAGAAAAATTGACCTTTGGTGGTTTTGGTCCTCACCGTTACTCTGGGTGGGCACAGGAAGGGGCCCTCCTGTGAAATATTATATCAAGAATTGTAATTACATGTCCCTGTTAAACAGGGGCAGAAAAATTGGGCCTTAGGCACTGCTGCTGGTGCACACTGCAACCTCTGCCATATAATTACAAATTACATTTGTTCTGCCTATGAAGCAATAAAATAATAATTTAAGTGGGAGTTTAATGTAGTGGTACTGGAGAAAAGAAAGAAGAATGCAATAGGAAAATAATTAGAATGCATAATTTGCTGGATCCATTGGGCTCCCAAAATGTTTTCTCTACCTCTTCATTATTTGACTTAAATACCCACTATCTTTTTCTATTAGGCCTTTTCCCCCTTACTGTGTGAAGCCAGATATACCCACGTAAATCCCCAAACTAGATCCCACATCCCCACTGTTAGGAGTACCACCCAGGGGACCACCAGTCTCCTCCAATCCTCTCTGCTGATGTCCACCTTTTTTTTACCATAGCCCATCCAATAGGAAGTGGCTACAACAGGCAGGGGTGTGGATTTTATCTCTGAGAGGGGCTTTAAATGAAAAGTATAACATACAGTGGCAGTGCGTCCGTAAAGGGCGCAGGAGCGCTGCCCCCTCTCTTCTGTCACCGCTCTATCACCATAGATAGATTCATGCCTTGCATGAATCTATTTATAGTCCCCGCTGACACCCCCTATTCAGGTGTCTGGCCCCTTTTCTGGCGCTGGGCACCTGAATTATAGTGATGTTTTTTTTTTTTTGGAAGCACCTGATTAGAGCCGTAGACTCTAATAGGCACCCAAAAAGGTGAACAGCGGGTGCAATGCTGTGCGTTTGCTGCTCACTCAATTGTTTGTTAGCAAAGCGAAGGAATTCACTTTGCTAACACTGAACCACCTCTCAGCCAATCAGGTGCTCGGGTCTGTTATCTGTCACCTGATTGGCTGAAACATCAGACGCTGTGATTGGACGCCTGATAGAGAGGACGGAAGAAGACATCAAGGAGCACGCAAGACACCGCCACTGACCCGCTGCGAGACAGGCAAGTGCCGGGGTGATACACACTGCCAGCATTTGATGGGGCACAGTTGCAGCGGCAAATGATGAGCACACTGGCAGCATTTGATGGGGCACAGGAGCGGCAATTGATGGGTACACTGGAAGAATTTGATGGGCATACTGGCAGCAATTGATAGGTATGGTAGTTGGCACAATGGCTGCTCTTGATGGGCACAGTAGCTGCCTTTGATGGGCACAGTGGCTGCGTTTCATGGGCATAATGGCATTTGATGGGCACAGTGGCTTGCGTTTGATGGCACAGTGGCTGCATTTGATGGGCACAGTGGTGGCGTTTGATGGGCACAGTGGTTGCATTTGATGGGCACAGTGGCTGCGCTTGATGAGCACAGTGGCTGCGTTTGATAGACACAGTGGTTGCATTTGATGGGCACGGTGGTGGCAATTGATGGGCACGGTGGTGGCAATTGATGGGCACGGTGGCTGTGGTTGATGGGCACAGTGGTTGCATTTGATGGGCACAGTGGCTGAACTTGCTGGGCACAGGGGCTACGCTTGATGGGCACAGTGACTGCGTTTGATAGACACAGTGGTTGGGCTTGATGGGCACAGTGGCTTAGTTTGATGGCACAATGGCCGCAATTGATTTTCTTTTTTCAGTTTGTTTGCGCCTCCCCAAAAATTTTGAGCACCAGCCGCTAGTGGCACCAGTAGCTGCGTTTAATGAGCACAGTACTTGCGTTTGATGGGCACAGTGGCTGCGCTTGATAGGCACAGTGGCTGCGCTTGATGGGCGCAGTGGCTGCGCATAAAGATCAAGTAGGCTTTGTCCATTTAAGGGGTACATGAGAGAGCATTTGCAGAGCGATCCAATTGATTGATATTGCAAAATCCTGCTCTAACTCAGCACGCACTATCTCCTAACACTACTGACTGCAAGCTCTATTATAAAAGATAGATCACTAGCTATATAGGTGAGGTGAATATAGCGGTGTATACTGCGGTCAGGGCACAGACAATAACCACTACACATCAGCAAGATAGAAAAATCGGCCGAAAACGATCGGTGTGTACTGTGTTGAAGGTACACAGAACACCCACTGCTTCAGACGCCAACACACTACACGAGGCCGCCGCGATGGCGGCCTTATATAGTGTGGGGCGTGCACTACACAGCCTGAGCTATGATTGCCCACAGGCATCCTGCCTGTGGCCAATCATGGCTCTCCTTGCTGCTGGCGCTGCGATTGGCCAAGGATGCGGGGTCACAGTGCATGCTTGGCCAATCATGAGCCAGCAATGCACTGCGCCATCGCACACGAATTTGACGCGAACGGACTAAAATGTTCGGATTTCGCCGAATGGACGAACAGCCAATGTTCGAGTCGAACGTACGTTCGACTCGAACACGAAGCTCATCCCTGCTCCATATACAATTTAATCCGAACGTAGTAAAATAAAAGTAACAAACTCACAGATTTCCAGCTGAATACAAGCGTGTGTATAATCTCGAGCCGGCCGGCTCTGTCCTATTTACATTGCCAGCTGGAAATCTGTGAGTTTGTTACTTTTATTTTATTACGTTCGGATTAAATTTTATATGAAGTTACGCTATGGGAGCCTTTCTCTTTTTTCTTACTAAATGATTATGGTGGAACGGGAGACGCTCTGAGAAAGGGGTACAGGAGTTGGAGATGCCAGCAGAGCCTAAGGGACCAGGAGCGATTGTTTCGTTTGCAAGCTTGTATGATCTCCCTAAAAAGAGATCTTGTCAGCTGGTAAGCCTTACTGAATCTGGTGGTGGATGAACCTCTCTCTCTGGGCTGCTATATACCTGAAGGGTGTTTTATGGAGTCACTTTAATAGACTGAAATTCATCTCCTTGTCTCTCTCCCTCCTTTTTTGGACTGTTTATGTGTTTTTAAATAAATTTTAGATTAATTTTTGCACTATTTGTAGTCACATACATTTTGTTTTTAAAAACAGGATATATTATGTCACATGATTATTCTGGTATTCTATAAGTTCTAGCGCAGCTTTATTTTTGGATTTTTGTGTATTGTGGGTATCTCACATTGTGTTGCGGCAAGAATTTATTATTATTAGTATTATTATTATTTTAAATCTCGTCTCACTGGCACAGGTTTTTTTTGATTATTTAAGCAATTTTGGACAGTGCTGTTTTCCAATGATTTTATACCTAGTAAAGTGTCTGGTCTCACGTGATACCCCGAGATTAAACAAATCCTCCTACATAAGTTACCTGTTTATCTGCAGTCTTCTCTTCTCTACAGCCATTTACATATCAGAATTTATACAGTTTGCCTTAGCTGTCACAAAGCAGGGGGTTGGGAGATGAGGTGACACTTGTCAGAAGTGAGGCAACTGACAAAGTGGCACTTAGTGCTCCTAATTGAGTTAAGTACACACTATAGTGGCATAAGGTTTGTTCATATGGCATGTCTGAGGTTTACAACCACTTTAGTGATTTCATCTCCCACAATGGAATTAAACCAACTACTGAATTGAACAATGCTAGACCCCCCTCTAGACAACTGGAGACTGACCCAGCTGTCATACTTTCTGTCCACACTGACCCCCAGAAGACACAAACTGGCCACACTGACTTCCTTTGAACACTTTCGTCATTGAGGTTTTGGGGTCTATATATAACCATATATAACATGGAAATAATACTTGGTACCATGCAATCTGCATTTGTTCTTTATTTCTCCCACCTCTGGAGATGTAGATACTGTAAACTACTCCTAATGCCGCGTACACACGATTGAATTGTATGACGTACTTAGTCCGTCATACAATCCGGCGGACTTTCTACCGAACGGACTTGGCCACACACGGATACACAAAAAGACGAAAGCTTGCGCGATGACGTACAGCACGTACGACGGGACTAGAAATAGGAAGTCCAAGACACAGCAAAGCACCCTTTGAGCTCCTTCTGCTGACTTTGCGTTAGTGGAAGTTTGGTTAGAGACGATTCGCGCTTTTCAGACTTCAGCTTAATTCGTCCGTTATTTTTTATTTTTATTTATTCTCGAATTGGAATATTAATCATAAGATGAGGATGAATAAAGACATTTGTGATAACTCTGTGTGAATATAAGCAGCAAAGCAACTTCACTTTTCTCGCATTATGAAGAAGAAAAGAATGTGCTATATTAAAAGATCACAAAATTAGCAGCATGACGAATATGCTAGCTTCAATACGAACACTAGTTTTACAAGACAGAGCGCTTCCGCCCTGTAAATCCTTTCTGGGCATGCGCCATTCTTAGTCCGTCGGACTAGCATACTGATGAACGTTTTGTCCGCTGAAACCAAAGTACGACGGGAAGATTGGTGTGCAAACCGGCCTTCTTAGTACTCCGGACTTCACGCTGAAAAAGTCAGCTGAAGCCCACACACGATCGGATTGTCCGTTGAAATGCGTTTCAACGGACTAAGTACGTCATACAATTAGATCGTGTGTACGCGGCATAATACAGCTATTAAATGCAGCCAGGATGTACATTCCCACCTTCCAGAGACAGATCCTTCCCCTACTCTCAGTCTATGGATATATAAAATAAACAAGATCATACTTGTGGAAGACCTAAATATCCTACAAATACAACTCAAATTAAATGAGTCTTTAACTTTAGGGGAATAAGCAAAGTCACAAGGATGACACATATAAGAGCTTTTTGGAGGAAAAAATTCAAAGGCACCACAAATTAAAATGGTAACTTACTTTCATCTTTGCAATCTGTCCCACTATAGAACCTACAGAACCAGCAGCACTGTTAACAAGAACCACGTCTCCTTTCTTGGGACTGCAGACTTCCAACAAGCCAAAGTATGCCGTCAGACTGTTTCATGAAAAAAATCACACAGTAATGCAGAGTTAATATGGTGGCTTTTATTTAATTGTATAATGCAAAGTGCTGTAATTTATTTTACCCATTGTAGTCAATTAGAAGGGCTCCTGGAAGGTGTAGATTTGGGGGCGTGCCTACCTTTATAAGGGTTGAGCTCCCCAGTACTGCCCCTGCAAAGATTTTCTCACTTCATGAACAATGTAAAACAATTGTGCAGGGACTTCGGTAGAGGAGAAGAAGTTTTGGTGGGTACATTTCCACAATGCCTGAATACGCAGTACACTGTAAAGCGGAGCATCACCCAAAAGAGGAAGCTCCGCTTGTTCGCACCCTCCATTTGGCACATTTGCCACTTTTTGGGGGGGAACGGGTACCGGATTATGACAGGTACCGGGTAAGATCACCAATCGGCAATCTACAACATTTCTGACCCCTGCTCCTTCCCTTCTGCTGCATTCTGAGAGACACACAGGTTCTAGAAGACAGCGGGACCATTACTTACAATGCTGGCGCCTGCACCTAAAGCCGATTGACGAATCGGCTTGGGATGCCGACATTGTGGAATCCCTGGACAGGTAAGTCAGCCAACCTGCCCAGTATTTGTACCTACTGACTTATTTTTCCTGACTGGAGCTTCTCTAACTGCTTGCCAACCAGCCGCTGTCATACTGTGGCAGATTGGCACAGCTGCCATAGGTGTACGTCTGCGCTTTAAGATCTACCCTGGGGCCTGTGCACATGGCCGGCAGCCACACACGTTTGATTGCGACCCGCGATTGCTTCTCAGAGAGCCAGAATGGAGATCTGTCAATGTAAACAGACAGATCCCAGTTCTGTAAGGGAAGTAGAGAGAGATTTGCTGTTCCTAATGATCAGGAATAGCGATCTCTCTCTATTCCCTGTCAGTACACTCCCCCTCAGTTAGAAACACCTCCCTAGGGAACACTTAACCCCTTGATCGCCCCCTAGTGTTAACCCTTCCCTGCCAGTGACATTTATACAGTAATCAGTGGCTACTTATAGCACTGATCGCTGTATAAATGTCACTGTTCCCAAAAGTGTCCAATCTGTTCGCTGCAATGTCGCAGTCTGCAAAATCGATGATCACCGCCTTTAATAGTAAAAAAAAAAAAAAAAACATAAAAAAAAAAAATATTAAAAATGCCATAAATATATCCCCTATTTTGCATACGATATAACTTTTGCACAAACCAAAACTGATGAAGAAATTAGTTTTTTAGTTTATTTTGGGATATTTATTATAGAAAAATTTTAAAAATATATATTTTTTTCAAAATTGGTTGTTTTTTTTTTTGTTTATAGCGCAAAAAATAAAAAAAGGCAGGGGTGATCAAATACCACCAAAATAAAACTCTATTTAGGGGAAAAAAGGACACATTTTGTTTGTGTACAACGTCGTATGGCCACACAATTGTCAGTTAAACCGCCGCATCGCAAAAAATGGCCTGGTCAGGAAGTGGGCAAATCCTTCCGGGTGGTGGTAGTAATGGTTAATAGATGTTTTCTTTAAAAGTATTTTTTTTAACCCTTTTGCTGCCACATCATTTTTCTAATATTTTGTGCATTTTAGTTGCGCAAGAATCCTAAAACACCTAAAACATTATATATTTTTTGAAAGCCGAGGTCCTGTATAATATAAATATGGCATTTGCTAATTTTTGCATTACACAACATGTATACAGTTTATCAAACCTAAATTTTCTGTTAAAAAAAAAATAGACTTTAATAATGATGCACACAAACCAATATATAATTCACTTTTTTTTGTAAAATTTAAAGACAAGGCTTTGTCAAGTAAATGTATACCAAACATGTTAAGCCCTAAAATTGCACTTCCAGTGACCCTAGAATTTTATCGGATTACTTCAGATAATGCTCTGCCATTCTTTACATAGGGAAAATTTTGTTTCAACTCTTTGAATGCCAGCCAATATTTTAAAAGACTTTGTTTCTATGTGTAATTGTAATAATATATGCACATGGAGGCAGTCATATTTGTAATTACATGGTGAGATTCTGCTCCCTGCATTGCAATGCTAAACAATGTTTACCAGCGCCCTTTCTCACAATGCAAATTGGAAACAATGCACTTTGTGGCTGATATCTTATTTCAGTACTGCCCCATACACATGGTTGGACATTCCGATAACAAAATCCATCGGATTTTTTCCAAAGGATTTTGGCCAAGCTTGTCTAGCATACACGCGGTCGCACAAAGTTGTCGGAAAATCTGAACGAGGTGACGTAAAACACATACAACAGGACTATAAATGGGCCAGTAGCCAATAGCTTTCATCTCGTAATTTATTCTGAGCATGTGTGGCACTTTGTCCATTGGAATTGTCTACACACGATCGGAATTTAAACGATCGGATTTTGTTGTCGGAGAATTTTAGATCCAGCTCTCAAACTTTGTGTGTCGGAAATTCCGACGTAAAAAGTCAGATGGAGCCCACACAGGATTGGATTTTCCAACAACATGATCCAATCGCACATTTTCCATCGGAATGTCCGACCGTGTGTACAGGGCATTATATAGGGACTCTGAATGGGGCTAAATTCAATGCAGGGCTGCTTCTAGGGCCTAATCTACAAATTTGTATAATTAATAGAATAGCCAAAATATCAAAGACCAAGAACTTAGAAATGTGGATATCATGAAAGTTACTTTAAATAAATACTGCAATAACTAAAACATGCGATCCTTTAAAATATACAATACACAGCTTTTGCCATGATACTAACTTAAAGCAGTTGTATACCATTACATGGAACAAAAAAAAACCTTGTAAGGCAAAGACATAATGAGCACTATGCACCACATACTAGCTGAATATGAAATACTCACCTTAGAATGAGGTCTCTGTATCTCATCTCGGTCTTATGAGCTGTCCATCACAAAGAGACCAACAGGCAGGCTGTGTCCTGAGATTGACAATTGATGTTAGAGAGCTTGCCCTCAGTGTGATGGTACCATTTGCTAGAGAATGTCAGCAATCATGGTAGAATCCTACAAAAAATGCAGTTTGCACAGAGGACTCCCAGGGGGTGTCGATGTGGGTGTGTCTTTATTATGCTTGTGTAGGGTAAAAAGGGCAATCTGACAATTCTCTCTCCCTCTCTAAGCCTCAGCCAAGAAACAAAACTTCAGAATGGATGGACTTTCTGTGTAAAGTATCATCATTGCTCTATTACTGTAACTGCTCTGCAGCATCATTTGAATCTTGTTATGTATTTGTGTCTGATTTTCCTTCTAAAGGATAGATTCACCTTTCAGAGCATGTTACATCTTACACCCATAATTCGGGTGTAACATGCTCCAGACCTTCCCCCAGCACCCCTGATCCCCCCTCTTCTCCTAGCATCCCAAATATCTTGTTTGCCTATTGTATGGATTCTGACCAAATCCTTTTGGATGGAGCACCCCACTCCCTCAGTAAGTACCTCTCATTAGTGACCACCTGTGTCATGGTAGAGACCTCATGTTCTCCCATATAGAGGAGTATAGCTCCCATGGTTCAGAGAAGCAGGATCTCCCAATCTATGGATAGTGTAGGACCCACTAAACATGGGGTACTTTGTCGCAGTAAGTGGGCTTAAGCACCATATAGCAATATGGTGTGACCAAATCCCCATATTTTTTTATAATGTTTTATGAAAGTGTCTAGGTGTTTTAAAAAGCTTTGCTGGAGGTAAATGTTAGTTTTGCATGTGTGCGTTGTAATATTTTTGTTCTGTTGTATGGTCTTATGGCAGCACCATCTTTATGCATTTTTTTAGGGTGTGCTCCCCAAATATTTTGTTTGCCTATTGTATGGATTCTGACCAAATCCTTTTGGGTGGAGCACCCCACTCCCTCAGTAAGTACCTCTCATTAGCGACCACCTGTGTCATGGTGGAGACCTCATGTTCTCCCATATAGAGGAGTATAGCTCCCATGGCTAAGAGAAGCAGGATCTTCCAATCTATGTATAGCGTAGGACCCACTAATCATGGGGTACTTTGTCACAGTAAGTGGGCTTAAGCACCATATAGCAATATGGTGTGACCAAATCCCCATATTTTTTGATAATGTTTTTTGAAAATGTCTAGGTGTTTTAAAAAGCCTTGCTGGAGGTAAATGTTAGTTTTGCATGTGTGCGCTGTAATATTTTTGTTCTGTATTGGAGGCTTGTCTGCAGGATCCTGGCATTGCACCCAGTGGTGGCCAGAAAACAGTACCACCACCTACCCAGCGCGCCCCTCCCCCCCTCCCCTGATCAGTTGGGTCTGGAGCACTTACCCCATCTATGGTGGGCAGCGCTTCTCCCGGGCTTCACATGTGGCTTCCCCTTCCCCTGCTCAGTGGCAGCTTCCACTTCCCCTGCTCTCCATGGTAATTGCTGCGGCTTCTGTCTCCTCCCTCCACCCCGGCGGTCAATTGGGACTCTTCTCTTTTCGGCCAATCGGAAAAGGAGTCTCAGACCCGCCTCTGATTGGCCGGATTAAGAATCAGTGTTTCAATAGTGAATATTCATTCGCTGTTGTAACACCTGGGTGGAATTATGGTGCAATGCTCTGCGCCACAAGCCCACCCTATTTTAAAGCCTATTAGAGCCTCTAATCAGGTGCTTAAAAAACACTTCCGCTGCTGTAGTTCATGCGATCCGCGACCTGAAAGGGGCCGGACACATGAATAGAATGTGGTGGCCGTGGATCATAGAGCATGAATAGGGGGCGGCTGCCGTGGATCATAGAGCATGAATAGGGGGTGGCGGCTGTGAATAGAGGGAGCATTGCCTGGGTGCCCCTAATTGGCAGGCCGCCACTAATTGCACCCCTGTTCCACTGATTATGGGTGCAATGCTTTCCAGGGTTCTGTGGGGAAAAATAATAAATGCACATTTTTTTCCTGCAAAAATATGTGCATTTATTATTTTTCCCAAAAGGTTAAATAAATCTTCTGCTTCTACAATGCTACTGCTGACACACTGCTGTTATTGTTATCATCACTATTATTAGAACTCTAGCAATTAAGCTTCATTCAGAGACAGATAGAATAGAATATATATTTCAGGCTTTGTACATACAGTCTTCAGTATGTTAAAGACAAGATTTCATCAAGTTTCCACAGCTTTGGTTAAACCTTTTAGGTAAACATAAATCCCAAAAGGAGTGCCGATTGTTCTTTTAAAAAATGCTGCTAGCAATCTTTAACAAGTACGCAATTCCACTGAAGTATTTTAGCAGCTTGTTTAACGATAAAAGCCATAAAAGCCAGCACTTCCATTAAGATCTATATTTAAACTTCCCAAACTGGAGCAGAAAGGTGTTTTAATAAAGCCGTTGGAAGCCGGCTGAAAGATTTGCAAAAGATTTTCTTTGCAGACATTTGTAGTACACACAAAAGCCTGCATGTACAAGGCTCTACACAATAAGCAAGTTTATGTGTAGGTGAGGTAACCATAGACATTAGATGGCAGTCTGTTGATCTTGCAATTTTGGATAGATCAGGGTCAATGTGAGGTGGTAGCCTTCTGATGGTTCCCAATGGAAGAGGACCCAATTATTAGAAGGGTCAGAAAACCTTGCCCAATCAATATTGATTCTCACAAAGTAAGTCTCTTTTTTTCCACTCCTTTACTTCAAAAGCAAAATGTCTCCAATAAGATCTGCAGTTAGGCCAAGTGGTTGCAGTGTCCATGCTGAAGAAAAATTTAATAATGAATAAAAAAGTACTTTGGAGATGTTGTCAGTAAAACTCACCCAGATATGCCAACGGCTCCAATTGCCAGTGATTTAGGCAGAGATTCAGGCCAGCAAGAGGGTAATGCATGCAGTCCTTTGCCATCAGATATGAAGTGTGTTGTCCATCCACCCTGTGCAACATAGTATCCTCCCACTGGGAACTCAGGATTTTTACTCTCTGTTACCCTACAGAACACAAAACAATACACAGAGAGGTGCATAATATATATCAAAGGAGGTACAACAAAACCAGCCTGAAAATTAGTCAATACTTAAAGCCAATCTGTTCTTTGCCAATGCAGGGCAAAGCAACAACAGGTCTACCTCATTCCCCTCTACTCAGCACCACATGCTCATTCTGCCCCTTGCCTGCCACACTATTCAGCCAACAGGTATAAAGGAAATACCCATTATTTCTGGGTATGGAGAAGCATGTGACTCCCCCCCCCCCCCTCATGTAACATGCACTGGTGCTTGATATTTGAAAATGTTACTTGAATTAAAGCAGGTGTGTTTAAAGATCTGTTTAAAGATTATGTTCAGCTCATTTTAAACCTTTATTGAATCAATGCATAAGTTATGCCTACAGCAAAGAAATCATGTATAGATTTAGACAATGTATAGATTTCTTTTGTATCTCCAAGTATCAAACAAAATACTGTATGTACAGTGTAAAGGATGTCAGGAATGGGTCCTGGATGGCAGATATATTTCACTACTATTTGGGTTGTGGTCCCTTTAAGGGAGAGTTCAAGGTACATTTTTAGTACTCAAGGGTTCTCACTCATGCAGGGTAGTCCGGTCTGAGAGAACTGATTTCAGTACTCTCTGGATTGGCAAGTCCTCATTTGGGACCTGGAATTCAAAGGCACGGAGTGACTTTGAGTGGGAATGAGCCTCCAAACCATGATTACAGGGACTATAGTCCTAAAAAGGGTTAACCCATCTGCATAGGAGGCATGAAAAGTAGTGGGATGGAGTAAACATGTGTCTATGAGGTAGTCTGTAGTGGTTTCCAGGTGTGGAAAAGCGTGGACTATCTGGATGCTTAGACTCAGTTTTGATGACCTCCTGATACTTCTCCTGTACCTCGAAGCAGATGGGAATGCTAAACCTAATTGTGGG
Source organism: Lithobates pipiens (assembly GCF_037356315.1). Lineage (NCBI taxonomy): Eukaryota > Metazoa > Chordata > Amphibia > Anura > Ranidae > Lithobates > Lithobates pipiens. The sequence continues at coordinate 82,767,191 of NW_027507718.1, forward strand.
ACTTGTACAGTATATTGGAGAGTATACTAGGGTTATGGACAGTTTTCTTTATCAGTTTCTTTATTCTCGCTGAAGAAAGCTGTTTTTTTTTTCTTGCTTTGGGAGTTCAATAAAGACTTTTACTTCTATGTCACGTACACACGATCAGACTATCTGGCGGACTCGGTCTGGCAGATCAGAGTCCACTGGACAATCCGCCCGTGTGTGGGCCCCGGCTGACTTTCTTTCCAAAAGTCCGGCGGACTTCGAAAGAAGTTTGGACTCAAAATTGACAATCCGCCCGTCTATGTGCTAGTCCGCCGGACTTTTGAAATGAACGGACTTGCCCATGCACAGAGAAAAGTCTGTTCATTTTGAACGCGGCATTAGGTAGTCGGGACTAGCAAAGGAATTCAATGTCGCCACCTCCATTGACAAGATTGACACCTCGCTGGCCCCGTCACATGGTATGGATTTAAAGGGGAACCCCTACACAGAAAAAACGGCATGGGTTCCCCCCAAAGTCCATAGCAGACCCTTATCCGAGCACGCAGCCGGTCAGGAAAGGGGGCGGGGATGAGCGAGCGCCCCCTCTCCTGAGCTGTACCAGGCCGTGTGCTCTCAACATGGGGGTGCTTTGGGGAAGGGGGGGCCCTGAAGCCCCCCACCCCAAAGCACCGTGTCCCCATGTTGATGAGGACAAGGGCCTCTTCCCAACAACCCTGACCGTTGGTTGTCGGGGTCTGGGGGCTTATCGGAATCTGGGAGCCCCTTTAATAAGGGGCCCCCAGATACCGGCCCCCCACCCTATGTGAATAAGTATGGGGGACGATATACCCCTACCCATTCACCTGGGGAAAAAAGTGTAAATAATAAAACACAACACAATAAAACACAACAAAAGTTTTTTAAATAATTTATTAGACAGCTCCTATGGTCTTCCGTCTTGGGGGTGGGGGGGGTCTTCTCGCCGGACTCATACACCATCTTCTGATCTTTTACTAGCGGAGGAGCCTGGCTTTCTTCTTAGTCGCCTCCTGGGGGTCTTCTTATGACTTCAGGGGTCTTGTCCCGCTCTTCCCGCTCAGGAAGCCTGTGGCCAATTATAGCTCAGGGGGTTTAGTACACACCCCACACTATATAAGGCCGCCAGCGTGGCGGTCTTGTGTAGTGTGTTCGGCGTCTACAGGAGTTAATGGGTGTTGTGTGCCTCCAGCGCAGTATACACCTGTATCTACCCTTTATTGCTGTTGTTCTCTAATACAGCCCTCTGCAGGAGTTAGTGGGTGTTGTGTGCCTCCAGCGCAGCACAATATACACCTGTATCTACCCTTTATTGCTGTTGTTCTCTAATACAGCCATCTGCAGGAGTTAGTGGGTGTTGTGTGCCACCAGCACAACACAATATACACCTGTATCTACCCTTTATTCAGGGCCGATCCTGGACGGGGTGCACATGGTGCAGTGCACCCAGGCGCCACAGTGGTGGGGGCGTTGAAGCACCAGAGTGCTCCCCTCCCTCTCTCTCCTCCTCTCCTTGTCCATACGCGGCTTTCTCCACCGGTCACCGTGGCCGCATCCCTCCTCCTGTCAGAGAAAACAGCCGGAGATTGGAGTGGCTGTCTCTCTGACGTCCCGGGGGGGTCCATGCCCGAGCCCGACGTGTTGCAGTTCTCCTCCTGTGAGTAACTCCTGCCTGCTGCCCAAGCCTTACACGCTCTGATCTCCACCAGGCTGCACCCTGTCCTCTCTTCTTCAGCTGCCGCCCGGGTGTTTTTTAATTAGCTTAATGGGGGGTGGTTTGTCAAGGGACTATACTAATGGAGGGGGGGTTTGTGCTGAGGGGCCTTTACTATTGAAGGGGGGTTTGTCGGGGGTCTATATTAATGGAGGGGTGCTTTGTCACGGGTCTATACTAATGGAGGGGGGATTTGTCGGGCATCTATACTAATGGAGGGGGGATTGTTCTGGGGGACTATACTAATGGAGGGGGGGTGGTTTGTCCTTGGGGGTGTGTACTAATGGAGGGGGGGTGGTTTGTCCTTGGGGGGTCTGTACTAATGAAGAGGGGGTGGTTTGTCCCGGGGGTCTGTACTAACAGAGGGGGTGGTTTGTTTTGGGGGGTCTGTACTAATGGAGGGGGGTTGTTCTGTACTAATGGAGGGGGGTATGTACTAATGGAGGGTGGTGGTTTGTTCGGGGGGGCTGTACTAATGGAGGGGGGTGGTTTGTCCTGAGGGAGGTCTGTACTAATGGAGGGGGGTGGTTTGTCCTGAGGGGGGTCTGTATTAATGGAGGGGTGGTTGGTTTGTCCTGAGGGGGTCTATACTAATGGGGGGTCTGTACTGAGGGAGAGGTTTATAATTAGTGGGGGGGTCTGTACTGAGGGGCGAATATAGTTGGTGGGGGGGTGATACCATGTTTTACCGCACCGGGTGACACCAACCCTAGTAACGACACTGCAGCCGCAGGCTCTTATTTCCCCTCTCCTCCTCGGGTGCACTGCTGTACTAGTGAGCGGCGCACTATGTTTCTTCCCCGCCTTCATATCAGCCAGGGAATATCCATATCCTGAGGGGTCTATAATATTGAAAGGGGGGTGGTTTTTCGGGGGTCTATATTAATGGAGGGGTGGTTTGTCAGGGGTCTATACTAATGGAGGGGGGATTTGTTGGGGGTCTATACTAATGGAGGGGGGATTGTCCTGGGGGGCTATACTAATGGAGGGGGGGTTTGTCCTGGGGGGTCTGTACTAATGGAAGGGGGTTGTTTGTCCTGGGGGGTCTATACTAATGGGGTGTTTTTTCCTGGGGGGTCTGTACTAATGGAGGGGGGGTGGTTTGTCCTGGGGAGGTCTGTACTAATGGAGGGGGGTGGTTTGTCCTGGCGGGGTCTATACTAATGGAGGAGGGTGGTTTGTCCTGGCAGGGTCTATACTAATGGAGGGGGGGTGGTTTGTCCTGGGGGGGTCTGTGCTAATGGAGGTGGGGTGGTTTGTCCTGGGGGGTCTGTACTAATGGAGGGGGGGTGGTTTGTCCTAGGGGGTCTGTACTAATGGAGGGGTGGTTTGTCCTGGGGGGTCTGTACTAATGGAGGGGGGTGTACTACCCTAGTAACGCCACTGCAGCCGCAGGCTCTTATTCCCCTCTCCCTCTCCTCCTCGCATGCGCTGCTGTACTAGTGAGCAGCGCACTATGTTTCTTCCCCGCCTTCATATCAGCCAGGGAAGAAAAAAAAAAAGGAGCAAAGAAGAGGATTGTGGGACATGTAGTACCAAGGACTGGCAGCCCCACTGTAACACAGCCCACACAGCATGGGAAAGAGAGAGAGCCAGAAGCCTGGGAAAGCTTTCAGGGAAGTACACCCAGGACTCCAGAGGGAGAGGACAGTGCTGAGAGAACACCATCAGAGAGAACCCCGCTGCCCTGCACCACCAGAGGGAAAGCCACATAGCCTAGCGTCATCCCCGGCAGAGAAAGGAATGGAGTCATTGCCAGAATACAGATCTGAGCTCTACCCAGCGGAGTCAACACTGGCAATTCAGAGTGAGTAGACTCCTGATCAGAGGAACCATTGTTGCTGTATCGCTGGGTCAGGTGAGAGGGCCGATCGGCCATTATCTACTAACGTCCATAGGAACTGCAGTCTCTGACCATCTCCTGTACTATGTCTGCAGTCTCCGACTGTCTCCTTTACCATGTCTGCAGTCTCTGACCATCTACTATATTATATCTCCAGTCTCTTACAATCTCCTTTAATACATCTCCAGTCTCTGACCATCTCCTGTAGTATGTTTGCAATCTCTGACCATCTCCTGTACTATACCTGCAGTCTCTGACCATCTCTTGTATTATGTCTGCAGTCTCTGACCATCTCCTGTAGTATGTCTACAGTCTCTGACCATCTCCTGTAGTATGTCTACAGTCTCTGACCATCTCCTGTAGTATGTCTACAGTCTCTGACCATCTCCTGTAGTATGTCTACAGTCTCTGACCATCTCCTGTAGTATGTCTACAGTCTCTGACCATCTCCTGTAGTATGTCTACAGTCTCTGACCATCTCCTGTACTATGTCTGGGGGTTCTAACAGAAGCCCTCTCTGTGTGCATCAGAGAGACTCCCATCCTGGTCCCATTAGTGTACGCTCTTCCTGTATTTTCTTTATTAATAAAAGATCATGGGAGGATCCTATGGTAACAAAGACTTCTTAGGGGAGTGTTTGAGTCGTTACCATGGTATCATTTGTAAAGGGGAGGAGTTGGTAAGATGACCACACCCACGTAGAGGCACCAGAAATATTTCTGCACCCAGGCGTCTGTGACCCTAGGATCGGCCCTGCCTTGATAGATACACAAAAGCAACTCAAAGTTCACAAATGGTCACCAAACCGTAAAGTATACCAATTGTAACTGGAAGGAGAAGAAAGATCCCTGGCGTCACACATCCACTAAGTGCTATGGTGGTATAAGAGAGACAACCTCAGCTTGGGTTCCCGCCAGGCCACACCCCAACGTGTTTCACTCTGCCCCCGGAGCTTAGGCATGGGACTCTGTGGATGTCCGGTACCAGGAATCTTTCCTCTCTTCCTTCCAGTGACTACAGGAGCTGGGGCGAGCTCCATCCCTTGCTGGCACTCCTGAAGTGGTTGCAGCATCACCCACACTAATCCCCATAGTGATCGAGCCTGAGCAGCACACTAAACAAACCGTGGGTCACAGTGTATACCAATTGTAACACTGTAATCAACTTCTGCTGATTATATTGTTACAATTGCTATAATTAAAATCCAAAAGGAGGGTTTACACTGTATCATTTAATTGTACTTTCCTTTGAGCCCATTTAGGTCCTTATGTCATTTTCTTGGGCCCTGATGGGGGTGGGAGTCTTGTTGCCCCTGAAACTTGTTGGCTGCCTTATGGATTGTTCAATACTCTGATTAAATTACTATTTTCTGTTATGTCAAGATATATGCTGAATCTCCTTACTCAAAATGCCTCACCTAGAGACCCCCCTCCCATCGAGTGAGTCCAGGAGTCCACAAGCCATCAACAGAAAACCTGGATAAAACTGGCCAGATGACCCCTTACATAAGGGTCCTCCAATCTCTGGTTGACAGCACGGAATACACCTGAGCTGATGCTTTTGCAAATAATGAGTCATCTTCTACTATAAAAGAAACTATATGCCCAAAAGCAATAAAGGAAGCTTTTCACTGAACAGTGTGTGTCAGCGTACTCCTAAACATGCCTGCATGGAAATTTGAATTAGACCAGGTTCAGATAACTCCGTCAGACATTTGTCTGGGATCCAAAACAGCTGTTTTCATGCAAGTGTATTGGGAACCATTAGAGGTACCTTGGACCCTTTGTGGTTTGGCACCACTTTGTATACTTTTAGCTACATTTGCATGACAAGGTAGCCAGATACCTTACTACGCCAATCCATACATGTACACCCCTTTTATACCTTTTCTTATAAAAAATGACACAGACACCTGCTGGATGTAAATGGCCTTTCCAGGCCTTTATTTAAACAATAAACCAAACTAAAACTTTTTCTTTAAAACTTCTGTAACCATTTTATTTTCCCATATATTTTCTTGTAACCAAAACCAGCTCATCAGATAAACAGTTGTTGATCCCTGACGACCCCATTTCAACTTGAGCCTGTAATCCCAACTTTTTATGGCATTCGTCCCCAGCCGCCAACTTGCCTCGGGGACTTACCAATTGACCACAGACCCCCAACTTATTAGCCCGTCAGTCTGGCCAGCCGCCAGACCACCCGGGAGGACTCCATACCCATGATGGGTCCTAACTTTTCCAAAACCTAATTTGGAACAGATAAATTGCATACCAGCCGTCAAGGACCCTACCGCCACTCGTACTCATGGTCACCCCATATCCAACCAACCCTCCCCATTAACAGGGCGGGCGGGCGGGAACGTTCCTCCTGACCTGCTGCTCCAGACTGCTGACCCTCCTAGACTCACGTGCCTTCACATCAACTCTACTCCACCCCCTCTTACACCATCCTCCAATCAGGTAAGCCTTGTAACTTTCTTAACCCCTCGTACCATTCCCCTGCGTAAGCCTTGCACCCTGTCATGTATGTCCTACGCTTACGTTGCACTACAGCTACGTACATGTCTTGACAAGGTAGCCAGATACCTTACTACGCCAATCCATACATGTACACCCCTTTTATACCTTTTCTTATAAAAAATGACACAGACACCTGCTGGATGTAAATGGCCTTTCCAGGCCTTTATTTAAACAATAAACCAAACTAAAACTTTTTCTTTAAAACTTCTGTAACCATTTTATTTTCCCATATATTTTCTTGTAACCAAAACCAGCTCATCAGATAAACAGTTGTTGATCCCTGACGACCCCATTTCAACTTGAGCCTGTAATCCCAACTTTTTATGGCATTCGTCCCCAGCCGCCAACTTGCCTCGGGGACTTACCAATTGACCACAGACCCCCAACTTATTAGCCCGTCAGTCTGGCCAGCCGCCAGACCACCCGGGAGGACTCCATACCCATGATGGGTCCTAACTTTTCCAAAACCTAATTTGGAACAGATAAATTGCATACCAGCCGTCAAGGACCCTACCGCCACAGCAGCACAAGAGTGACACCTCACCCTTGTGCCTGCCGCCACACCTGCAGAGCCCTGCCAATGCCATCTTCCAAACCCAAAGCCCACAGGTCAATCCCGACTGGGTTAAGGTGGACACCATCCCCCCGTAAATACCTCCACGTCTCCACTTCCAACTCCCAATGCCTCACCACAATACCACCATTCCGGGCAACAAACCTCCCCACCTCTTTGTTCACCTTTATCCGGGCCTTATTAATCTTCTCACAAGACCGGGCCCCCCTCCAAGACATGCGGGCCACAATATCGGACCACACAATAATCATGTCCGGGAAGGCAGTACGAAGCCTGAGGAAGTCCCACCTGATGTCTTTTATGATGTTGCGCATCGGCCTAACAACCAAGTCGTTACCTCCCACATGTATGACCAGTACGTCCGGTGCCCGATCCAGGCCTGCATAGCGATGAACCTCTGGCACCACCCTGTGCCACATCAGTCCCGGGATGCCAATCCATCGAACCCGGCCTTCATCCCTGGACAGTCTGAGTTGTCTGCCGTCCGGCCGTACATCCGCCCGTCTAGCCCCCCAGAACACAAAAGAATGTCCCAAAATCCAAATGAGACATCCCGGCTCTGAAATGACATAACCAAAAATTAACCAACCCAACCCAAAACAACCAAAACATATAGTCGACCACGCCAATGAACCGTACTCCCACCCCTTTTACACGAGGTGCGGTCGCACATAAAGCCGATACCTCCGAGACTCCCACCTCCCAATTTGCTTAATAACCTCTTCCGGCAATCCCCATCTAGCTGCCTCCGTGGCCGCCCCTATCCGGAAGGAATGAGCAGCATACTCTCCCGGAGACAAACCCCCGCTCCGCAAACACTTCCTCAACACCGCCGTAAATTGAAACCGCGAAAGGCACGAACCATCCGCATGCATGAATAACACACCGTCCCGGTCCGGGCGAACCTCCAAATAAACCCTTAAAGCCTCCACCGGACAAAAACTAGGGTCCGTCCCCCGAAACAATGTTACCCGCACCCCTCTACCCAACTGGTCCGTTTTGGACTTCCTGACCAAAATTACCACCGAAGAAGGGGCTCATGAAACGTCACCCCTCCCCAAACCCCCCGGAGCTGTTTTAGATGGCGATACCAATTCTCCTATCCGAAACGCCCCAAAAAATGCCACCAGGAAAGCAGCTCGGAAAAGTAGTTGTTCAAAAACCAGAGAACACACTTCCCGGACGTGGCTCAACAAAATACCCAAAACTTCATAAGAAATCGGGCGCCGCAAATCCCTTTTTGCCGCCCCTTTTCTAAAACCCCTCAACGCCTTTTTAACTAAAAAATTCTTAGTCACATCCGCCAACCCCTTACATTGAAACAAAAAGGCCAAAGCCGACATTTTCTTGCTGACTGCCGAGCCCGACACCCCAGACACATAATTGTAACAGATAAAACCCAATACCCACCGCAGCAGCTCCGCCGGGCCCTCCGACCCCCCAACCTCACCCAACCAGTTCGACCATTCCCTCCACACTGCATTATAAGCCGCTCGAGTACCTTCACTCAACGACTGCTGAATCAGTCCTCCGATGATTCCAACGCAATCCCCCACATCTCTGGAGGGCACGGGTCCCCGCATCTGTTCGCGTCCGGAGCCAGTCTGCGAAAGTCCTCCCACTGGAAACGAGACAGAGCATCCGCCAACTTATTCTCAATCCCAGGGATATGCACCGCATAAACAAACGCATTAATCCGTAAACAACTGAGTACCAACCTCCTTAACAACCTAACCACCGGGGGGGAGGAGGCCGAAACATTATTTATGGCCACCACCACTCCCATGTTATCACAATGGAAGCGCACTTTTTTATCCCGGAGCTTGTCCCCCCACAATTCCACCGCCAGAACTATGGGAAAAAGCTCCAGTAACGCCAGGTTAGTTAAAAACCCCGCCTCCCTCCAAGAGTCCGGCCATGGTTCGGCACTCCATTGCCCCTGGCAATAAGCTCCATAACCTGCCGAACCTGCCGCGTCAGTAAACAAAACCAAATCAGCGTTGCTGACCGGTCCCTCCTGCACAATCGCTCTCCCATTAAACTCCACCAGGAACACCCCCCATACACCCAGATCATCCCGTAATTCTCTGGACAACCGCACAAAATGAGTGGGCACCTTCACCCCTGCTGTGGCTGCCGCCAGTCTCCTGCAAAAAATTCTCCCCATAGGCATAATCCTGCAAGCAAAATTCAATTTGCCCAGGAGCGATTGCAATTCCTTCAACCTGAGTTTTCGTTTTCCCCGCGCCGCGACCACCTCCTGCCGCAGCGCCACCACCTTCTCCTCAGGCAACCTACATTCCATGGCCATGGAATCAATCGTGATTCCCAAAAACACTATCTCCGACCTAGGACCCTCCGTCTTCTCCCTCGCCAAGGGAACCCCAAACTGTTCGGCCAAATGCTGCAACGTCCCCAGCAGTATCCCGCAGCCGCGGGATTCTGCCGGCCCTACACACAGGAAGTCATCCAGGTAATGTATGACCGAGTTGACTCCCGCCGTCTCCCGTACAGCCCATTCAAAAAACGAACTGAACAGCTCAAAAAGTGCACACGAGATAGAACATCCCATGGGCAAGCAGCGATCGACAAAATACGACCCCTGCCAGCAACAACCCAACAAGCGCATACTCCCTGGATGTACCGGCAACAAACGAAACGCCGCCTCTACATCCGTTTTGGCCAAAAGAGCCCCCCTGCCATACTTTCTCACCCACGCTATCGCTGCATCAAATGATGTATAAGTAACCGCACAAGCTTGCGGGTCAATACCATCATTTACCGATCCGCCCCTGGGGTAAGACAGGTGGTGAATCATCCTGAATTGCCCCGGTTCCTTCTTCGGAACAACCCCCAAAGGCGAGACCACCAGATCCGCCATCGGAGGGGCAAGAAATGGGCCGGCCATCCGGCCCAACGCCACCTCCTTAGCCAATTTTGCCGACACCACGTGTTCGTGCAGCAAAGCCGACCTTAAATTCTTGGCCAGCGGGGGAACTTCCCTCAACACACTCGGAATCCTAAACCCATCCCGAAAACCAGCCTCCAACAACCCCGCCGCCGCACGATCAGGATACCTACTTAGGAAAGGAAGCATCCTTTCCAGCCTCACCGGCGTCATCCCTTTTTCCAGCGAAATCTCCAGTACGACCTTTTCCCTGTCTGAAACAACGTGCGAAGGGGTGCCCTCCACTGCATCCCGAACACTCGTGCTTGTAACGACAGGCGTTACCAAACTTGCACGTCCCGTCATTAAATTGCCAGCAGACCCCCTTCTTTTTTGGGGCCAGCGATCCCGCTGAGGCGGCGGCGGCGGCCCCCCCTGGAAAAAACTGTCCCGGGGCCCGGGCCGAAGTCATCAACTTCATCCACAGGCTGATGTCCTTGTGGTCCCACCTAATGGACGTCCGTACCGCTTTGCGTTGACGAAACTGTTCGTCATAACGTAGCCAGGCCAAGCCCCCATAAACCCTGTGCGCCTCACTAATGGCCTTCAGGTAACAGAACAATGCCGAACAATTCTCCGGCGCCTTTTCCCCAATCACGCTAGCTAAAATCGCAAACGCTTGCAGCCAATTCGCAAACGTGCGTGGAATAAGCCTATATCTCCTCTTCTCCTCCTCTTCCTTCTTGCTCTCATCAGGCTTGACCCTGTCTAAATTAAATTTCTCCAACGGCAACAACGAGAAGATCTCCACAAACTCGTCCTTCCAAATCTTCTCCCTCACCTCCTTCTTCAAATGCGCCCCTAACGGTCCCTCGAAGCACACATAAACTTCGCTCCTCGCCGCATCTGCCAAGCGAATTTTTTCAGCATCCTTGTCTTTGTCCACCGCAGCCCCACTTGGTCCCTCGCCGTCCTTCCGCGCCAGCACCTCCCTCTCCGTCTGCGTCTCCGCTGCCACCCCACCCACCGACAACCCCAACCCGGGGGGGACAGCCGTCCCCAGCTCTACCCGAGCCGCGGCGGGCGGCCCTACCCATGGAGTACTCGGGGCGTGCACCGGCACCGAGTCGCCTTGCAGGCTGCGCAGCAGCTCTTTCAACACCACCAACAACTCCCCCCCCCTTCGCCCCCCCACCCCTGCATCCCCCCCACCCACCCCCGCAAGAAACCCCCCCACAGACCCCAAGGACTTACCGGGCTGCTGTTGCCTGGAAGGCTCTCCAGCCGCTGACCCTACTGCCGCCGCCAGATTGCACTCGTCCTCTTGCAGCTCTCCCTCTTCCATGCTGCTGTCCTCCGTCAGTGTTCTGACCCTCGGGGGCCTCTGCGCTGGCGTGCCAGACGGCCCAGGCCGCTCCCGACCGTTTTCCTGTCGTTGTGCATGGCGGCCGCCATGTTTTTTGTTTACTAGGACATCACTTCCGGTCGCGCCGACCTCACTTCCGCCGACGTCATCAGCGTGCGCCGAGCGCGCGCACGCTGCTCCTCCGCTGGCCCTCCCTCCCAGGCACAGAAACATGCCCGGAGGCGTGGCCACCCGACTGCCGCTCTGCATCTTCTAATGGGCCCCCCCCGAAGCTAAGATGGCGCCCACACGTGGCAGGCCGACGGCCGCCTCCGGGACAAGGCCGGCGCCCGAGGACCCCACTCTCCCCCGTCGAGCGGCCCCCCGACCGGAGCATCGCCAGGGGGAACCACTGGAACCACCACCGATCGCGCGGTCCTGGAGGTGGCCTGAGGCAGATTCCTCCCAGGCCCCCCACTAGACGACCGGGGTGTCTGCTTAGCAGGGGGGCCTGAAGGGGCCCAACTGGGGCTCCCAAGCCGGCGCTGAGTACGGGGGGCAATGTCAGGGCTAAGGCGCACAGGGGGCCGAGACCTCCTTGCCCGTGTCGGGGGTACCCCATCTGCGGAAGGTCCCTGCCCTACCCCCTGAAGGGTGGCTGCAATTTGGCTTTGTAACCAGTCTGCACCATGCTGTTCTGCGGCTGATCTAAGCTGGGCCCAAAGCTGCTCTAACCCACTCATCTTTTCCAGGTAGCTGATCCTGAACGTTCCTCCTGACCTGCTGCTCCAGACTGCTGACCCTCCTAGACTCACGTGCCTTCACATCAACTCTACTCCACCCCCTCTTACACCATCCTCCAATCAGGTAAGCCTTGTAACTTTCTTAACCCCTCGTACCATTCCCCTGCGTAAGCCTTGCACCCTGTCATGTATGTCCTACGCTTACGTTGCACTACAGCTACGTACATGTCTGGAGTGTGAACCCACCTGAAACTTACTGTCATGTCAGCTATTTCACTTCAAACACTGGAAATTCAGACAATGGGAGGTTGGGCAGTTGATAGACTAACAACTATCAAACCTCAGGTGACTAACTGCCCTAGAAATAGCATGATAATTTAATACATTTTATTGATCCATGAAGTGGCAGTGGTTTGTGAGTAACCAGAAATGAATGAGGACTTTGCAACGAAAGCAGATCTTGCCTTCAAACTCCAGTGTAAGTGGAACCGAAAAGTATTTACCTGGCAACCTGGGCTCCTATCATAATGTCCCCTTCCTTCATCATTTTTCTTCTATATAGCCTGGTGAAAGACAAATAAATGAGATAAATTTAAAGTGTACATTTTTTTTTCAAACATAAAATAAAATCCATCAAAGCATACTAAAGAATAAATTTAATAGAGATATATAGGTTTTATGTGATTTTAATTTATTGTAAAAATATTTTTTTTTGCTTTCTACTGTTCATTTTTTGGCCCATATTATTGTATAATCTTTATTTAGGCATCATTATAACCCCAGAGATTTATGACTTCCAAATACAGTAGAAGGCTACAGCTGCAGCCAAGAATCACTAAAGCATATTTCACGTTTTATCCTTTTCCGGTACATGCTCAATACTGTTATATGTAGGTGACATGGTATACTAGTTTGTCAGCAATGTTGGTTTGTTTTCTAACACCTCCCAATAGGGGATGTGGTTTTGCTTTTTTTTGCTCCTTTGTTGTGATTGGAACTGTCTTGTTCTTTCCCCCCCCCCCTTTTTTTATATAGGTAAAAAAAAGGAAGTCTGCTCTTCCCTTTCCTCTATTCTTTTTCTTTTTTTTGAGGAGGGGCATAGGAGAGGAAAGGGTGGGAGGAGGGGAATAAAAAAAACGGAAAACTCAAGCTAAAGTAGTACTTATTTGTACATGAACCTCACGTGGTAATATAATATAATGCCTTCTCATCGTACCACAAAGGCAGGTCAAGCGGCAGCAAAACTGGAAAAATTTGCCCACACCCCAGGCCAGGGCCCAAGCCAGTCCCCCCTAAAAACACTCAACGGGCTCATTCTAATCGACAATGCGGGGCCACAGGGGTGAGGAAAAGCCAGGGTCAGCACCAACCATCAATGCAACCTGAGGTGGGGGACTTGGCAGGAAGACCCCAGACGCCCGAAATGGCTGTGGGGACATCTCCCGGGGATGCGGGTTCATCTCCCGAGGATGGGACCCCGGGTGACCCCGAGCCATCACTAAAGGAGATCCTACAGGCAGTTAACTCCTGTCGGAATTCATTGAGTGATATGACTGTCTAATTGAAAACAATACATGAGGAACTTTCATTCATTAGACATGATTTACAAAAAGTTCAAGAAAGGACCACAGCCCCGGAGGGGAGATTGGGCTTGGTTGAGGATGATCTTGCTCTTCTTAAACACGAGATAAGAGCTATAAGAGAACAATTGACTAAACATGATAGTAAAATGGATGAAATGGAAAATAGGATGAGTAGGAAGAATGTACGAATAGTAGGATTTCCAGAAAATAGGGAAGGTACAGACCCTGCTGCTTTCCCTGAAAAATGGTTTCGTGATGTGTTTGGTCGGGAGTCCTTTACAGCATTTTTTGCAATTGAGAAAGCACATAGAGTACCTACTAGACCCCTTCAGTCTGGTGCTCACCCAAGACCTCTCCTGGCCAAAATATTGCATTACAAAGATAAAGTGACTATTACACGTAAAGCCAGGGAGATGAGTAACATAGTATAATGGCTCCAGAGTTTCGATGTATCCGGATTTTTAACCAGAGCTTCAGAAGAGGAGAACTAGAAGGGGAAGTAAAGTGTAAACTACGTCAAGCAAATATTATGTATGCTCTGCTTTACCCGGCTAGATTGCGGCTAACCTTTTCTGAGGGGACTACATTTTTGGATTTTCCTGAAGGGGTATAAGAATGGCTGATAACCCATTAAGAGGAACTGTAAAAAAAAAACATGGGCTGTTTCCAAAGGGAAGGAGAAAAGATACATTTTCATCCCCCCCCTTTTTTTTTCTCTTCTCCTACCTTTGGGGCTAATAAGTATTAATATGAGCTATAGATATTCAGCAGGGGGGGGGGGGGGGGGTTGGGAGGTGACTTGTAAGGAAGGGAGAGAAAATGATTTTTTTCTCTTTTTTTGTTGCCTCTCCCCCCCCCCCCTCCATATTGGGGGGTGGGGGTGAGGTGTATGGAAGGAAGGGAACAAGGAAGCATGGTATCCCCCTTTTTTAGAAAAAAGTTCTCATGTTGTATATGTTGTACTTTTTTTTTGTTGTTTTTTTGTTTATTTTTCAGGGTTGGGAGGGAGGGCTAGGTGGGGAGGGAGAAGGGAAAACTTTAAATAGTTTCACATTGAGTATACTTAAGATGTGGTGTGTATGGTTAGGTCACTATAGTAAGCCCCTGGGTATGCCGAGGAAGGCAAAGAGTGTAGAATACAAGTGGTGTAGAGGGGGTGTGTGGTTCACGCTGTATGGAAAATATGTAAGTGTAAACAACTATGTATGTATGGGGTAAGGAAGACTGGAAGGAACACCTACTAGAGTTAAGTTTTTCGTAAAAATCAACTCAACACTATATCCCAGGTACAAAGTTTTTTGTGTATAGGATGGATCGAGTTAAAAATAACATATAATTCTATAAGTTCACTGAGAAAGTTGAGTATTGATGAGTAATGCACCAATGATTAAAAATTCACGAGCACTAGTGAGTAATTTACAAATGATTAAGGGTATTCCGTTGAAAAGGTACATTTTTCTACACTTTAAGATAGAGAATAGAGTATTTATAATAGCTAATGTCTATATTCCACCCCCTTTCAATACATGGATTTTGTACAAGCTGGTAGAGTTTATATTGGACAAGCCAGGTGTTCCACTATTGGTTGTAGGGGATTTTAATATGGTCATTGACCAGACTTTGGACAGGTTCTCCGAGAGGATACAACGGGGAGGTACAGTAGATGGTCGACTTTCCCAGTTTATGGAAGAGGTGGGTCTGAAAGACCTCTGCAGACTACAGAACCCGGAAACTAGGAATTACTCCTGCTTTTTCAGGTCATACTCCACTTTATCAAGGATCAATCTGATACTGGAGAAAGACGAGGTGATTACGTTGGTAAGCATAACATCTACATATACACCAGAAATAGTAGATAGGTTTAGAGACAATTATTAGGCTCTATATAGCTCTGGACAGGAGGAGATGGGGGAAATAATGGATAGTTTCTTTGATGGTCTGATGATCCCTTGTCTCTCCGAAGAGGATATGGCTGTATTGGATAGCCCGATAACATTAGTGGAGATCCAACGGATTGTGCAGGAAATGTCAGGACAGAAGTCTCCAGGCCCAGACGGCTTGCCTGTTGAGATTTATCGTCGCTATGGAGGGGTGCTACTTCCTGAACTGTTGAAGGTTTTTAACTGGGCGGCAATGAAAGGCAAACTTCCGCGTTCCATGATGCAATCTACTATAATAGTGATTCCTAAAGAAAACAAAGATGTGCTTGACTACTCTTCATATAGACCCATTTCCTTATTGAACTCAGATATAAAGATCTTGGCAAAGGTCCTGGCGGCTAGACTAAATAGAGTTATAGAGAAACTTGTTCACCCTGACCAATCAGGATTTATTCCTGGCAGGTCTACCAGTATAAACATACGACGGGTTTATTTAAATCTTCCAAGTACCCTCTGATGAAGATGGTCATATAGCTATACTCTCGTTGGACGCTGCCAAGGCTTTTGATTCCCTGGAGTGGGGCTACCTGTGGAGGGTTCTGAGAGAATTTCAGATAGGCCCGACCTTCATTAATGGGTGAAGCTCTTATATGCTTCACGAGAAGCAAGGGTAAGAGTTAATAATGAACACACTGCCAGGTTTCGGTTGCATAGGGGGACGACAGAGGAGTGTCCCTTGTCCGCCCTTCTCTTCGCTCTCACGATCGAGCCCCTGACGGTGTCTCTTAGGTCTTCCTTAGGGATTAAAGGTTATAAAAGAGGGGTGGAGGAAGAGAAGGTACTATTGTTCGCGGATAGTATATGTACAGTTATGTAGTTCCCAGATGTGTATAGGTTTTCTTTTAATGATGTTTTTTATTTTCTGTATATTTATTTATAATTATGTTTAATTTGTATGCATCACTGTGGTCCTGTGAGATAGGACATTTCATTCTACTGTATGTTCTTATGTGTAGTAAAATGACAATAAAGTTTGACTTGACTTGATGATCTCCTTATACTCTTAGGGGATGTACAACAATCATTGAAGGAGACCATGTATACAATAATTTTGGTCAGTTTTCTGGTCTCAAGATAAACTGGGGAAAATCTATCTTATTACCAGTCTACCCGCTAGATTGCCCCTTGGTCCAAGAGCCCGAGCGGCTACAAATAGCAAGTCATATTAAATATCTGGGTATAAAAAATTTTAAAGATCCTAATCAATACATAGCCGATAATTTGGAACCACTATTATTTAAATTTAAGGGAAAAGTCAAAATCTGGAAAAAAAACTCCCTCTAATCGTGGCAGATCGTTGCAATTTAATTAAAATTATATTTTTACCTCAACCTTTATATATGTTTTGCATAACTCACCGGTTTGGATCCACAAGAAATGGTTCTACAAGATAAATACAATTTTCAGGGAATTCATTTGGAAAGGGGGATCAGCGCGTACAGTAGGTGCCACCGATATTGTGTTTCCAGCGTGATACTGTTGCGCTGGTTCCCGGCGGCAGGCTTCTCTAACCAGCGCAATCCCGTTGCGCTGGTTCTCGTGCTGGCTGCTATAGGAAAATGTCATTTTCCTATAGTAGCGAGAGCAAGAGAGCGGCGATAATGTCGCCTCACTCATGAAGCCTGCATGCCTTCTCGGGGGCATACCAGGCCCTTAGGTCTGGTAGGGATTTTAAGGGGAATCCCCTTTGTCGAAAAAACCAGCATGGGGTCCCCCCCAAAATCCATACCAGACCCCTATCCGAACACGCATCCCGGCCAGTCAGGAAAGGGGGTGGGGACGAGCGAGCGCCCCCCCCTCCTGAGCCGTACCAGGCCGCGTGCCCTCAACATGAGGGGTGCCTTAGGGAAGGAGGGGCCGTGTGGCCCCCCCACCCCAAAGTGCCTTGTCCCCATGTTGATGAGGACAAGGGCCTCTTCCCGACAACCCTGGCCGTTGGTTGTCGGGGTCTGCGGGGGGGTTATCGGAATCCCGGAGCCCCCTTTAATAAGGGGGCCCCCGGATAGCGGCCCCCCACCCTATGTGAATGAGTATGGGGTACAAATGTACCCCTACTGATTCACCTGTGAAAAAAAAAAAAACGCAACACACAAGGGTTAAAATCGTTTATTGCACAGCTCCGGGGGTCTTCTGTCTTCGGGGGTCTTCTCGCCAGACTCCTCCGCTATCTTCTGCTAGCTCTTTTACTAGCGGAGGAGCCCGGCTTTCTTCTTCGTTGCCGCCCTCTTCTTCCGACTTCGGGGGGTCTTGTCCCCCTCTTCGGTTCTAATTGCCGGGCCACCGCTACTTCTTCTAGCTCTTATACTAGTGGTGGCCCGGTCTTCTGTCGCCGTCACCGCCTTCCGTTCTTCTGGAGATGTTGACTCGATGCTCTCTCCGGCCTCAATGCCAGGGACGCGGTGCGCAGCAACTTATATAGGGACAAGGGGCAGGGTCACCGGTTGATGTCACATGGTGACCCCGCCCCCTTACGATGTCACAGTCCCGGAGGATGCTGGAACTGTGACATCGTAAGGGGGCGGGGTCACCATGTGACATCAACCGGTGACCCCGCCCTGTGTCCCTATATAAGTCGCCGCGCACCGCGTCCCAGTCATTGTGGCCGTAGAGAGCGTCCAGTCAACATCTCCAGAAGAAGAACGGAAGGCGGTGGCGGCGACAGAAGACCGGGCCACCGCTAGTAAAAGAGCTGGAAGAAGAAGCGCTGGCCCGGCAAGAAGAACCGAAGAGGGGGACAAGACCCCCCAAAGTCGGAAGAGGGCGGCGACGAAGAAGAAAGCCGGGCTCCTCTGCTAGTAAAAGAGCTAGCAGAAGATAGCGGAGGAGTCCGGCGAGAAGACCCCCGGAGCTGTGCAATAAACTATTTTAACCCTTGTGTGTTGTGTTTTTTTTTCACAGGTGAATGGGTAGGGGTATATTGTACCCCATACTCATTCACATACGGTGGGGGGCCGCTATCCGGGGGCCCCCTTATTAAAGAACCTGGTATGGCTCAGGAGGGGGGCGCTCGCTCGTCCCCACCCCCTTTCCTGACCAGCCGGGCTGCATGCTCGGATAGGGGTCTGGTATGGCTTTTGGGGGGGCTACGCCGTTTTTTTCGGCGTAGGGGATTCCCCTTAAAATCCCTACCGGACCTAAGGGCCTGGTATGCCTCCCAAGGGGGAACCCATGCCGTGTTTAAGTTGGCGTGGAGTTCTCCCTTAGGATTCATACCAAACACAGTGCCTGGTATTGGCGGGAATCCAATTCGGATCCCCGCACCAGTGTGAACCCGGCCAGCGATGCTTGTCGCTTATCGGGAAAGGAAAAGAAACATTTTTCCTTTCCCGATGCGAGCCAGCTCAGCGCTGGCTCCCGCGATGGGGCTCGTAGGGTGTCAATCTCGCCGATAGACGCGGCGAGATTGACACAATATCATGGTCACCTACTGTATTAGTTTAAGCACTTTACAACTCCCAATTAAGGAAGGAGCAGTTGCTCTTCCACATCCCTTTTGTTATTTTATATTTTATGTTTTGGAGATGTCCCAAGCTATTTCGATACTGGAGGGAAGTAATAGATAATATAGCTAGTGATGGCCGAACGGTTAGCCCGGCGGTCGTTTCGCGGCGAATTTCGGCTGTACGCGGTCCGCTCGATCGGCAGACTATTGCCGCCGTTCGCCCGGCGGACTTCCGTGTTTACTGTGTAAAAGATCTTTGACCTATGATGACACATCCATCATGGGGTACAGGACAGCCAATTGAGACATTACAGCACATGGACACTTGGACATTCCCCCTAACTTATAAATAGACGCGATCCAGCGGCCATTTTACATTCTTTCTTCTGTCACTATAGGGAGAGGTTGCTGTGTGGAGCAGGGAGAGATTGCAGTGACCCAAATCGCTAGCTATTTTGTACACAAAAGTTCTTTTCAGGTCTGGTATAGGTGTTAGGTGTAGTTCAGGATATAGGTTTGAGGCAGTGCTGTGCTAGTGTCAGGGAATTGTTAGACCAGACTGTGTGGACTGCACAGAGGAAACCCAGAACGAATGTGAATGAAAATAACAAGTGTTTATTATAAAAGAAAGTGAAAACATACAGTGCACAACCAACCACAACAGCAAGAAATATATATACAATAAATGGGAACTACCGGAGACGTCAATGAAAGCCAGGCCGAGGTCATATACCGGGGAATCAGTCAATGGGTAAGGACGGATGGATCGGCTGCAGAGCAGGGATCTAGGTAGCAGGAGGGACAACAGGTCCAGGATGGGCTCAGGATAGGAAAGGGACAGATCAGGTAGATACAGGGTACAGGGTTCAGGGTACAGGGTACAGGGTTCAGGGTTCAGGGTTCAGGGTTCAGGGTTCAGGGTTCAGGGTTCAGGGTTCAGGTTCAGGTTCAGGTTCCAGCGGTCAGGGCACTTGCAGAGAGAGATACCAAGGCAAAGCATATTAGCGCTTGCCGGGTATATACAAGACTGATGATTAATCTCACGTGACAGCTGATCGGAGCAGATGCTGTCTGCTCCACACTGCCGGAGTACACCCGCTGGTGAGCGCCGGTACTACAGTCCAAAAGATAAACAGCGCCACCAACGGGTGGACCTTTTCATGACAGTACCCCCCCTCAAAGGAGCGGCCTCCGGACGCTCCAACTAGGTGTAATTGTCCCAGGTTAATGGCCTTAAACCACACCATGGATGAGGGCACGTCAAGCTGGGTACCGGGCACGTCAGGGCAGACGGCGGGCACGTCAGGGCAGACAGTGGGCACGTCAGGGCAGACAGCGGGCACGTCAGGGCAGACAGCGGGCACCGACTCCGCAGACTGAGTAGCGGACACCGAAACTTCAGGCTGAGACATGGGCACTTCAGACTGGAACATCAGTATCCAAGCATCAGGCTGGGAAGCTGGCACATCAGGCTGGAGATACGGCACATCAGACTGGGAGGCAGAGACATCAGGCTGGCAAGCAGAGACATCAGGCTGGCAAGCAGAGACATCAGGCTGGCAAGCAGAGACATCAAGCTGGCAAGCTGGAACATCAGGCTGGCAAGCAAGGACAACAGATTGACAAGCAGGGGCACCAGGCTGACAAGCAGGGGCACCAGGCTGGAAAGCTGGAACGTCAGACCGGAAAGCTGGAACGTCAGGCCGGAAAGCTGGAACGTCAGGCCGGAAAGCTGGAACGTCAGGCCGGAAAGCTGGAACGTCAGGCCGGAAAGCTGGGGCATCAATTTGGCAAGCCGGCACATCAGACTGGCAAGCTGGCACATCGGGCTGGAAGGCAGGCAGCGACACATCAGGCTGGAAGGCGGGCAGCGGCACGTCAGGCTGGAAGGCGGGCAGCGGCACGTCAGGCTGGAAGGCGGGCACTGGGATGTCAGGCTGGAAGGCAGGCACATCAGGCTGGACAGTAGGCACATCAGACTGGAAGGCAACGGACTGGTAGGCCGGGGCATCAGACTGGAAGACATCAGACTGGAAGGCCGGGGCATCAGACTGGAAGGCATCAGACTGGAAGGCCGGGGCATCAGACTGGAAGGCCGGGGCATCAGACTGGAAGGCATCAGACTGGAAGGCCGGGTCATCAGACTGGAAGGCATCAGACTGGAAGGCCGGGTCATCAGACTGGAAGGCCGGGGCATCAGACTGGAAGGCATCAGACTGAAAGGCCGGGGCATCAGACTGGAAGGCATCAGACTGGAAGGCCGGGTCATCAGACTGGAAGGCCGGGGCATCAGACTGGAAGGCATCGGACTGGAAGGCCGGGGCATCAGACTGGAAGGCATCGGACTGGAAGGCCGGGGCATCAGACTGGAAGGCATCAGACTGGAAGGCCGGGGCATCAGACTGGAAGGCATCAGACTGGAAGGCCGGGGCATCAGACTGGAAGGCATCAGACTGGAAGGCCGGGGCATCAGACTGGAAGGCGTCAGACTGGAAGGCCGGGGCATCAGACTGGAAGGCGTCAGACTGGAAGGCCGGGGCATCAGACTGGAAGACGTCAGACTGGAAGGCCGGGGCATCAGACTGGAAGACGTCAGACTGGAAGGCCGGGGCATCAGACTGCAAGACGTCAGACTGGAAGGCCGGGGCATCAGACTGCAAGACGTCAGACTGGAAGGCCGGGACATCAGACTGCAAGACGTCTGGCTGGAAGGCCGGGACATCAGGCTGCAAGGCGTCTGGCTGGAAGGCCGGGACATCAGGCTGCAAGGCGTCTGGCTGGAAGGCCGGGACATCAGGCTGCAAGGCGTCTGGCTGGAAGGCCGGGACATCAGGCTGCAAGGCGTCTGGCTGGAAGGCCGGGACATCAGGCTGCAAGGCGTCTGGCTGGAGGGCCGGGACATCAGGCTGGAAGGCCGGGACATCAGGCTGGAAGACCGGGACATCAGGCTGGAAGGTGTCTGGCTGGAAGGCCGGGACATCAGGCTGGAAGGCGTCTGGCTGGAAGGCCGGGACATCAGGCTGGAAGGCGTCTGGCTGGAAGGCCGGGACATCAGGCTGGAAGGCGTCTGGCTGGAAGGCCGGGACATCAGGCTGGAAGGCGTCTGGCTGGAAGGCCGGGACATCAGGCTGGAAGGCGTCTGGCTGGAAGGCCGGGACATCAGGCTGGAAGGCGTCTGGCTGAAAGGCCGGGACATCAGGCTGGAAGGCGTCTGGCTGAAAGGCCGGGACATCAGGCTGGAAGGCGTCTGGCTGAAAGGCCGGGACATCAGGCTGGAAGGCGTCTGGCTGGAAGGCCGGGACATCAGGCTGGAAGGCGTCTGGCTGGAAGGCCGGGACATCAGGCTGGAAGGCGTCTGGCTGGAAGGCCGGGACATCAGGCTGGAAGGCGTCTGGCTGGAAGGCCGGGACATCAGGCTGGAAGGCGTCTGGCTGGAAGGCCGGGACATCAGGCTGGAAGGCGTCTGGCTGGAAGGCCGGGACATCAGGCTGGAAGGCGTCTGGCTGGAAGGCCGGGACATCAGGCTGGAAGGCGTCTGGCTGGAAGGCCGGGACATCAGGCTGGAAGGCGTCTGGCTGGAAGGCCGGGACATCAGGCTGGAAGGCGTCTGGCTGGAGGGCCGGGACATCAGGCTGGAAGGCGTCTGGCTGGAGGGCCGGGACATCAGGCTGGAAGGCGTCTGGCTGGAAGGCCGGGACATCAGGCTGGAAGGCGTCTGGCTGGAAGGCCGGGACATCAGGCTGGAAGGCGTCTGGCTGGAAGGCCGGGACATCAGGCTGGAAGGCGTCTGGCTGGAAGGCCGGGACATCAGGCTGGAAGGCGTCTGGCTGGAAGGCCGGGACATCAGGCTGGAAGGCGTCTGGCTGGAAGGCCGGGACATCAGGCTGGAAGGCGTCTGGCTGGAAGGCCGGGACATCAGGCTGGAAGGCAGGTGGCACGACATCAGACTGGAAGGCAGGTGGCACGACATCAGACTGGAAGGCAGGTGGCGCGACATCAGACTGGAAGGCAGGTGGCACGACATCAGACTGGAAGGCAGGTGGCACGACATCAGACTGGAAGGCAGGTGGCACGACATCAGACTGGAAGGCAGGTGGCACGACATCAGACTGGAAGGCAGGTGGCACGACATCAGACTGGAAGGCAGGTGGCACGACATCAGACTGGAAGGCAGGTGGCACGACATCAGACTGGAAGGCAGGTGGCACGACATCAGACTGGAAGGCAGGTGGCGCGACTTCAGACTGGAAGGCAGGTGGCACGACATCAGACTGGAAAGCAGGTGGCGCGACATCAGACTGGAAGGCAGGTGGCACAACATCAGACTGGAAGGCAGGTGGCACAACATCAGACTGGAAGGCAGGTGGCACAACATCAGACTGGAAGGCAAGTGGCACGACATCAGACTGGAAGGCAGGCGGCACAACATCAGACTGGAAGGCTGTCACGTTGGACTGGAAGGTAGGCAGCAGGACATCAGGCTGGGTAGCAGAAACTGGGACGTCAGGCTGGGTAGCAGAGACTGGGACGTCAGGCTGGGTGGCTGGGACTGGGTTGGTTGGTGCGGAGGCAGGTTGGGTTACTGGCAGGATTGTGCGGGTCGGAAAGAACTTTCGTTTCTTTTTTGACTTAGCCACTGCAGCTTTGTAGGTAGGTGCAGGGCTGTAAGAAAAGAAAGTATCTGGGCAAAAGGAAGACCAAGGAACAGTGGCAGGAGGAGGGTTCTGTGGGACTGTTACAGGTGGAGGAGAAGAGGCGGGTGGATTGAAGGCAGGATAGGTGCAACACTTGGTGACAGGATAATAGTATTTGGTAGGAAGTGGAGTAGACTGGGCTGTAGCTGAGGTTGCCATAGGCAATGGGGAGATAGACACTTGGGAAGGAAGGTGGTTAATGACAGGGCTGGAGTGTTGTGGCTTGGCTAAACGCAGGAGATCTGACCATGCTTGTAGTACAGGTTGAACAAACACTGATTCGCACACAGCCTGGCTAACCAGAGATTGCACTGAATGGATGCAATCAGACAACACCTGCCGTGGACAAGAGGAATAACATTCCATGAAATAGGCTGGATCATCCTCTAACAACCATACCAGAGATTCAACTTGGCCCAAATTGAAGGGGGGAGAAAAATCATCACTTCCTTCGGGATAACATGACAGGGCTGGCTTTGCACATAACTGGATCAAGGGCTGCACATCCTCAAATGACATGTAGCCCTGATCCACCAGGGAATGAGCTGATCGGATGGTTTCCATCAGCTGGTCACTAGTCCATCCTTTTAGAAGCTGGCGACAATATTCACCATCCTCTTCGGCCAGCAGAGAATAATACAAGATTTCATTGAAATCCATATTGGCCGACTTCACAGGTCGGGATGGTTCCTCAATGCAGCCACGTCTGGTCAGGGATGGCCTTGGTATACTGTCAGGGAATTGTTAGACCAGACTGTGTGGACTGCACAGAGGAAACCCAGAACGAATGTGAATGAAAATAACAAGTGTTTATTATAAAAGAAAGTGAAAACATACAGTGCACAACCAACCACAACAGCAAGAAATATATATACAATAAATGGGAACTACCGGAGACGTCAATGAAAGCCAGGCCGAGGTCATATACCGGGGAATCAGTCAATGGGTAAGGACGGATGGATCGGCTGCAGAGCAGGGATCTAGGTAGCAGGAGGGACAACAGGTCCAGGATGGGCTCAGGATAGGAAAGGGACAGATCAGGTAGATACAGGGTACAGGGTTCAGGGTACAGGGTACAGGGTTCAGGGTTCAGGGTTCAGGGTTCAGGTTCAGGTTCAGGTTCAGGTTCAGGTTCCAGCGGTCAGGGCACTTGCAGAGAGAGATACCAAGGCAAAGCATATTAGCGCTTGCCGGGTATATACAAGACTGATGATTAATCTCACGTGACAGCTGATCGGAGCAGATGCTGTCTGCTCCACACTGCCGGAGTACACCCGCTGGTGAGCGCCGGTACTACAGTCCAAAAGATAAACAGCGCCACCAACGGGTGGACCTTTTCATGACAGCTAGTGATTGTTGCAGCAGCCTGAGTGTCTTTTGTCAGTTTAGAGAAAGGGACAAGATGGTGTGTGCTGCAGGGACAGTCAGTTTAATCATTAGCTGTTACTATCAGGTCCACAAAAGTGCTATTCCAGTTATTGTTCCCGCAGCCTCTGTTTTGTCAGTTTATATAGGGACAGGTAGGAAGCTGTGTGTGAGGCAGTGAGGGTCAGTTTAATCAGTAGCTGTTACTATATTAGGTCCACAAAGGTTCTTCTCAGGACTGGTATGGTAATAGGCTTGTACACGTATAATATTCTTTCTTCCAAATATAGAAAGAATATTATACTTGACTGCTGCCCTTCTGCTGCAGTCTGCTAATCAGTCACAACCTACTTGTTCCACAAAGGTCCTTATAAGGACTGGTAAGGTCTAGGGTGCTACAGTACATAGGGTTGAGTGAGGTACAGTCTGCTATTCCGTAAGGACTGGTATAGGTCCACAATACATAGGGTTGAGGTGCACTACTGCTGACCGCTGCCCTATACTGCAGCAGTCCTTCATCAGTATAGGGACTGACGTACAGTCTGCTAATCAGTCACACACAACCTACTTGTTCCACAAAGGTCCTTATAAGGACTGGTAACTTGGTCTGTCTAGGGTGCTACAGTACATAGGGTTGAGTGAGGTACAGTCTGCCATTCTATAAGGACTGGTATAGGTCCACAATACATAGGGTTGAGGTGCACTACTGCTGACCGCTGCCCTATACTGCAGCAGTGCTTCATCAGTATAGGGACTGAGAATTTTGTCACAGGGTCATTTAAAAAATGACAGGCAGAGGAAGAGGCAGGCCCTTCTGCAGGGGTGGTAAGGGTAGGGCAGGAGCAACAGGCTTGAGCCAAAGTGGGAAGTTGCAGAAGGTGCGTTCAATTACTTTAAAGGACGCACCAGACCTGGTTGAGTGGCTCACTCAGCCTTACTCTTCTGCACCCTCCTCATCCTCTCGACCTGCACCCTCTTCTTCACTCTCTGCTATGTGCACCCCCAAAGACACTACCACCACCAACACCATCACCACCACATACCTTCCGCTTGAGTCACAGGAATTATTTTCCGATCCATATCAAGACATTTCTGATGCGCAGCCACTCTTGGTATTGGATCAGGAAAAGGAGGTAGCAACAACCGCCACTCAGCAGTCTGACAACAGTACCCAGATCAGCCCAAGGCGGAGGTTGGTCCCCGGTGTTGCTGCCTACTCCGAGATCTCTACTTACAGCGGTGGGGAAGGTGATGTCGATGATGACGTGTCTAGTGATGTCACGTGGGTGCCCACAAGAGAGGAAGAGGAGGGGAGTTCAGAGGGAGATATGGACCAGCAGATAGGGAGGAGAAGCAGGAATAACTTACATTGCACAGGAGGGACAAAGCAGACTGCAAATGTATCAGGAGCGAGTCATCGACCATGTACAGTCACATCTTGCGCTCCCAGGACACCGGCACATGGCTCCACAGTGTGGTTTTTTTTAACGTGTCCGCTGCTGACAATAGCGTTGCCATCTGCAATCTTTGCAGTCAACGCATTAGTCACGGTAAGCCCAACACTCACCTAGGGATGACCACCTTAACCACTTTCAGACCGGACCATTTTGCTGGTAAATGACCAGAGGTCTTTTTACACTTTGGCACTGCGCTGCTTTAACTGGTAATTGCGCGGTCATGCAATGTTGTACCCAAACAAAATTTGCGTCCTTTTCTTCCCACAAATAGAGCTTTCTTTTGATGGTATTTGATTGCCTCTGCGATTTTTATTTTTTGCGATATAAACGTAAAAAGACCGCAAATTTTGAAAAAAAATGATATTTTCTACTTTTTGTTATTAGAAAAATCCAATAAACTCAATTTTAGTCATACATTTAGGCCAAAATGTATTCAGCCACATGTCTTTGGTAAAAAAAAAGTCAATAATTGTATATTTATTGGTTTGCGCAAAAGTTGTCACATCTACAAACTAAGGTACGTTTTCTGGAATTTACGCAGCTTTTAGTTTACGACTGTCTATCTCATTTCTTGAGGTGCTAAAATGACAGGGCAGTACAAAACCCCCCCAAATGACCCCATTTTGGAAAGTAGACCCCCTAAGGAAATTGATAAGAGGCATGTTGAGCCCATTGAATATTTTATTTTTTTGCCTCAAGCGATTGAATAATGACAAAAAAAAAATTTTTTTTTTTTTTTTACACAAAGTTGTCACTAAATGATATATTGCTCACACATGCTATGGGCGTATGTGAAATGACACCCCAAAATAAATTCTGCTGCTTCTCCTGAGTACGGGGATACCACATATGTGGGACTTTTTGGGAGCCTAGCCGCGTACAGGGCCCTGAAAACCAAGCACCGCCTTCAGGCTTTCTAAGGGCGTAAATTTTTGATTTCACGCCTCACTACCTATTACAGTTTTGAAGGCCATAAAATGCCAAGATGGCACAAAACCCCCACAAATGACCCCATTTTAGAAAGTAGACACCCCAAGCTATTTGCTGAGAGGCATGTTGAGTCCATGGAATATTTTATATTTTGCCACAAGTTGCGGGAAAATTACAAACTTTTTTTTTTTTTTTTTTTTTTTCACAAAGTTGTCACTAAATGATATATTGCTCATGCATGCCATGGGCATATGTGAAATGACACCCCAAAATAAATTCTGCTGCTTCTCCTGAGTACGGGGATACCACATATGTGGGACTTTTTGGGAGCCTAGCCGCGTACGGGGCCCCGAAAACCAAGCACCGCCTTCAGGCTTTCTAAGGGCGTAATTTTTTGAGTTCACTTCTCACTACCTATTACAGTTTTGAAGGCCATAAAATGCCAAGATGGCACAAAACCCCCACAAATGACCCCATTTTAGAAAGTAGACACCCCAAGCTATTTGCTGAGAGGCATGTTGAGTCCATGGAATATTTTATATTTTGCCACAAGTTGCGGGAAAATTACAAACTTTTTTTTTTTTTCACAAAGTTGTCACTAAATGATATATTGCTCACGCATGCCATGGGCATATGTGAAATGACACCCCAAAATAAATTCTGCTGCTTCTCCTGAGTACGGGGATACCACATATGTGGGACTTTTTGGGAGCCTAGCCGCGTACGGGGCCCCAAAAACCAAGCACCGCCTTCAGGCTTTCTAAGGGCGTTACAGTTTTGAAGGCCATAAAATGCCAAGATGGCACAAACCCCCCCCCCCAAATGACCCCATTTTAGAAAGTAGACACCCCTAAATTTAGGGGTACACTAGTGAGACTAGGTAATAAATGGCGGGTGCCCTGAAACTATAAAAAAATAACTAACCAACCAGCGTCACCTGTAACAGTTATATGGTGATCACTGGTGAAAGGGTTAACTAGGGGGCAATCAGGGGGCTTTATGCGGTAGTATATGGGGGTCCCTGGCGCTATAAAAAGCTGCGGCGAACCTAAATACCTACCTGCCTAACTAGCGTCACCTGTGACACTAATACAGCGATCAGAAAAACGATCGCTTATTAGGCTGGGTTCACACTGGAGCGATGCGGGAACGCCACGAATGCGCGGCGGGTTCCCGCATCGCATGCCTCCCGGCGGCAGTTCACACTGCCCTATGCGAACTGCTGGGAGTGTCAGTGAAATGTTAATGACACCCCCAGATCAGTTCGCATATCGCAGTGCGATCTGCAAACTTGGATCGCATGGTGTGAACACCCATGCGATCCGATTCTGCTGCGGACCAAAAAAAGGGTCCCGTGCGAGTTTGCGGCGGGTGCGGCGGGTGCGACACGAATTCAGCCATACTATCTGTATAGCTGAACTCGAATCGCACAGAGATCGGATGTGATTTGCACTGCAGTGCGGTGCGAATCACATCCGTTCTCATAAACCGCTGCAATGTGAACCCAGCCTTAGTGACACTGGCGACGGGGGGTGATCACGGGGTTAAACCTTTATTGGGGGGGTTAGGGGGGTACCTTAGAACTAAAGGGGGCTAACCCTAACTGCCCTAACAGTTATTAGTCACAAATGACACCTGCCGGGTGATCAGGGGGTTAAACCTTTATTAGGTAATAAATGGCGGGTGCCCTGAAACTATAAAAAAATAACTAACCAACCAGCGTCACCTGTAACAGTTATATGGTGATCACTGGTGAAAGGGTTAACTAGGGGGCAATCAGGGGGCTTTATGCGGTAGTATATGGGGGTCCCTAGCGCTATAAAAAGCTGCGGCGAACCTAAATACCTACCTGCCTAACTAGCGTCACCTGTGACACTAATACGGCGATCAGAAAAATGATCGCTTATTAGGCTGGGTTCACACTGGAGCGATGCGGAAACGCCGCGAATCCGCGGCGGGTTCCCGCATCGCATGCCTCCCGGCGGCAGTTCACACTGCCCTATGCGAACTGCTGGGAGTGTCAGTGAAATGTTACTGACACCCCCAGATCAGTTCGCATATCGCAGTGCGATCTGCAAACTCGGATCGCATGGTGTGAACACCCATGCGATCCGATTCTGCTGCGGGCCAAAAAAAGGGTCCCGTGCGAATTTGCGGTGGGTGCGGCGGGTGTGGCGGGTGCGGCGGGTGCGGCGAATGGCTGAACTCGAATCGCACAGAGATCGGATGTGATTTGCACTGCAGTGCGGTGCGAATCACATTCGTTCTCATAAACCGCTGCAATGTGAACCCAGCCTTAGTGACACTGGCGACGGGGGGTGATCACGGGGTTAAACCTTTATTGGGGGGGTTAGGGGGGTACATTAGAACTAAAGGGGGCTAACCCTAACTGCCCTAACAGTTATTACAGTCACAAATGACACCAATGCAAAAAAAAAAAAAAAAAAAAAAAAAATGACATTGGTGTCACTGTGACTGGGGGGCAGGGGTAATTGGGGGGGTGATCGGGGGGTAAAGGGGGGGTGTGAGTGTGCCTGGCATGTTCTACTGTGTGTGGGATGTGTTGGTGCAACTCACTGATCCGCTCTCCTCCGTGTCGGAACGAAAAATACCGACACGGAGGAGAGAATACATCACTTCCTCTCCTGTGTTTACATTACAGGAGAGGAAGTGATGTCACCGGGGATTTCCATTCGTCGGGAGCGATCGCGAGGGGGTGGCCATGAATGAATGGCCGTCCCCTCGTCCGGGATCGCTCCCGAACGAAAACCGACCGCCGCAGGCACCGGGCGGGGGCCCGATCGGGCCCCCGACCCGCGGGAGGCAAAGCACGTACATGTACGTGCTTATGCCTGCCCGTGCCATTCTGATGACGTACATCGGCGTGAGGCGGTCGGCAAGTGGTTAAGAAGGCACATGAGCAGCCATCACCGAGCCCAGTGGGAGCAACGGAACACACAAAGCCACACTCCAGGCTCTCACCGTCCAGCCTCATCTTCTACTTCTCCTTCTCCTCTCTCCTCAAAATTGTCCGCCACTCCACTCTACCTTCCATCACGCCAAGCTCACGTTTTTCTGCAAAAAGGCAGGCTTCCGTGGGCCTAATGTTCGAGCGTAAAAAATGATGACGCCGGATAACCCTCTTGCCCAGCGGTTGACGGCTGGCTTGTCAGAACTCATAGCCCGCCAACTACTGCCATATAAACTGGTGGACTCGGAGGCCTTTCGCAAATTTGTGGCCATTGGAACACCACAAAGTGGTGTGTGACAACAGTGCCAATCTGCTTAGCGCATTGAAACAGGGCAAAATCACGCACGTGCCATGCATGGCACATGTCTTAAACTTGGTCGTGCAGCGATTCCTTGTCAAATACCCTGGGGTGCAGGACATCTTGTGGTAGGCAAGGAAAATCTCGGCCCATTTCAGAAGATCTTACACGGCCATGGCTCGCCTTGCTGACATTCAGCGGCGACACAATCTGCCGGTCAGATGTCTTATTTGCGATTGCCCGACGCGATGGAACTCAACCTTCTATATGCTTGATAGGCTGCTCCAGCAGAAACGTGCAGTTAAGGTCTACCTGTATGAACTCTGCAGCAGAACAGGTTCTGGGGAGCTGGGGTTTTTTTCACAGCGCCAGTGGCTGCTCATGCGCGACGCATGCAGACTTCTGCGGCCATTTGAGGAGATCACCAAACTGGTCAGTCGCAGCCATGGCGCCATCTGTGACATGGTACCTTATGCCTTTTTTATGGAGCGTGCATTGCGTCGTGTCATTGATCAAGCTGTGGAGGAGCAGGAGCGGGAAGATGAGGAAGTCGCAATGCTGGATGAATTCCCAAGGGGGGCTACTCTATCAGACAAGTCAACAACAGGAGTCTGAAGAGGAGTCAGAGGAGGATGGTGCCGGTGCGGATGAGGAGGAGCAAGAAGAGCATGCTTTAAACCTTTCTGGGATCCCTGTTGTGCGTGGATGGGGAGAGGAGAATGAAGAGGACGACATTATCCTGGATGATGAGCAGGAGCCAGGCCACCACACCGCTTCCAGTTTAGTGCAAATGGGGGCCTTCATGCTCCAGTGTTTTAATAGGGACCCCCGTATAAAAAGCAGAAGGGTCAAGGACCAGTACTGGGTGGCAACGTACTTAGACCCCCGGTACAAACACAAAATGGCAGAAATGTTACCGCCGTCACAGAGGGCTGGCAGAATGGAGCATTTCCAGGCCTTGCTTCAAGAAATGCGGCATTCTGCTTTTGCGTGCGCTGGCAGAGGAGCAATTCCCACTCCCAGAGAAGGAGTTGCGGGTACCAATCCAACAGCGCCTGCAAGAAGAGGCCGGTTTGAAGATGTGTTGGTGACTTCGGATACGAGGTCATTCTTTCAGCCAACCCATCGACAGGTGTCATCCGGATCCAGCGTCAGGGAACGCCTAGACCGTCAGGTGTCCGACTACATCGGGTTAACGGCCGATGTGGACGCTCTGAGGAGTGATGAACCCCTGGACTACTAGGTGGGCAGGCTTGACCTCTGGCCAGAGCTTGCCCAATTTGCGATCAAACTGTTGGCTTGCCCCTCGTCCAGTGTCCTGTCCGAAAGGACGTTCAGCGCAGCAGGGGGGATCGTGACCGATAAGCGTACTCACTTAGCTCACGACAGTGTTAACTACCTCACATTTCTAAAAATGAATGAGGCATGCATCTTGGAGGAATTCAACACATGTGACCAGTAGACCATGTATATGTCGATAAACTATTTTTTTAATCGAGCACACAGACCTTCTTTCTTCATTTGGCTCACTTCCTTGTCCAAAAAAAGCACACCGTACTATATGCCCGTACCCTCCTCTTTGAAGATGTCGAGCGGTGTCATATTTCTACTGGGGCTGCTTATCATGAGGGGCTCCCAACATCCCTGTGCTGTGCTAACTTCCTCCTGGGCCTTCTTATTATGAGGGGCTCCCACCATCCCTGTGCTGTGCTGACTTTCTCCTGGGGCTGTACCTCTGCTGTGCATATTATGAGGGGCTCCCACCAATCCCTGTGCTGTGCTGACTTCCTCCTGGGGCTGCTTATTATGAGGGGCTCCCACCATCCCTGTGCTGTGCTGACTTCCTCCTGGGGCTGCTTATTATGAGGAGCTCCCACCATCCCTGTGCTGTGCTGACTTCCTCCTGGGGCTGCTTATTATGAGGGGCTCCCACCATCCCTGTGCTGTGCTGACTTCCTCCTGGGGCTGTACCTCTGCTGTGCATATTATGAGGGGCTCCCACCATCTCTGTGCTATGCTCATTATGAGGGGCTCCCACCATCCCTGTGCTATGCTCATTATGAGGGGCTCCCACCATCCCTGTACTATGCTGACTTCCTCCTGAGGCTGCTTACGGTGCAGGTGTCAGTGCTGTATATCACGGTGCTGATGTCAGTGCTCTCTATCACGGAGCTGCTGTCAGTGCTGTATATCACGGTGCTGGTGTTAGTGCTTTATGTCACGCTGCTGATGTCAGTGCTCTCTATCACGGTGCTGGTGTCAGATGACTATCACGGTGCAGGTGTCATTGCTGTATGTCACGCTGCTGATGTCAGTGCTCTCTATCACGGTGCTGCTGTCAGATGACTATCACGGTGCAGGTGTCATTGCTGTATGTCACGCTGCTGGTGATCATCTCCTGCACCCTCTTCTTTCCCTACCCTGACCTTCCCTCTCCTCCATTGCCTTCATGCGCTCCACAGTCCTGAATTGTCACAACAATTTCCCATATAAAAAAAGAATGCTTGTAATTGTCGATCCCAGATTCACCTCATACATGTGTTATGTCATTGGCCATGTGGTGGGACTATGTTTGCACAGCTATTAATTATTTTGTGGCTGCAAATTTGACCTGTAGGTTTGCAAAGTTCGCCTCCCATTGAAGTCAATGGGGCCCACCGCGAACGTTACGGTTCCCAAACTATCGGCCGCGTACGCGGTCCGCGTTCGCGAAACGTCCCATCGGAAGTTCGTCCATCACTAAATATAGCTCAGGTATTTGAGGTATCTATTGACATGGACCCCATGGTATATACTGGGGTGGGCAGAGGGAGAGGGTAACCCAAAAGATATTAACGTAGCAATTTTGAGATGCCTCTTCCAGGCTAGGAAACTTATAGCCCAGAAGTGGCAATCTTCCTCCCCTTCTAGTAGGGAATGGGAACAAAATATCATTGTGGTGATTCTTAAAGAAAGGACATCATACATTAGACAAGGAGCCTTTAAGAAATTGAATAAGATTTGGAAAAGGTGGTGCAAGAAAAAAGAATGGGAGAAGTAGCAATATATAAAAGTGAAAGGGTTGTTAAATCAAAGGAGAATAGTAAGGAATTAATGTGAGGGAGAGTGGTGTAGAGAGAAAAAGGGTTAGGTAATGTGTGTGGTATGAGAGAAGGGATCACTGGTATAGTAAGGGTAGAGGGAAAAGCTGGAGATATAGAGTTAACTGAAGTTGTATAATCTCCCCCTGTTTAGGTTTCTTCTTGTTTTCTCTCTATGTGGTATGGTTATATTTATTAAAAAATTTTTATTGTTGTGGTTTTCCTATTTTGAAACACAAGTATATGAAATAATGGATTGTTTTGTAGTTAATTGTGAAAAAGAAATTAATAAAAATATAAAGGACATAAAACATCAGATAACTGATACTGTACGTCAGGAAATCAGAATGCAGGCCCCATGTGGAGGTGGAAATTATTTACCTTGGAACCAGGGATCTTATTGTAATGTCTTCCTTCGTTATTTGGCTACCAAAAAACCTTTGAGATGCAAGACAAAACATTTAAAATCAAATCACTTGTCTTTTTTCTAACAAACAAAATCCATCGAAGTACACCAAATATATATATATATACTGTATTTCATTTTTATGGTTATTTTATGCTATCATGAACATCCTTTAATTTTTTTTTTTTTTTGCACATGACACGCTCAGGCACCAACTCCACCAGACCTACCCCTCGCCAGCGCGACCTGAACACACTGAAGCAGGCAAGTGTCACAGCCATATTTTTTACTGGCAATCTTTTCCTGTAAATAATGCTAATCACATTTGGTGGCAAACTCAGTTTAAAATCTTTCACAAGACCTACCTTCCCTTCCCCCCTAACACGGTGGACTCCTCGCAAGCACAATGCCCTTGGTGCACAATAATACACCCTACATTGCTTCATCGCCTCTGGGATTGCTCGGCTATCTCTATATGCTGGGACTCTGTTACCACCTACATCTCTAATGACACGAAGACTCAGCTACCCAAAGACCCTTTACTATGCCTTTTTGGATGTGAAGTACCAGCTCCCCCATCCTCATCGGGGTACACCCTACGTTTCTCTCTTACTTCTGGGTAGGCCCTCAAACAGCCTAGCAGCCAGATGTCCCCGGGATAGGCCTCAGGCTAAGGCCTAAGGCTTATGGCCTAGCAGCCCAGGGCAATATGACAGACATCC
The DNA here is from genome assembly GCF_037356315.1 of Lithobates pipiens. Taxonomy (NCBI): domain Eukaryota; kingdom Metazoa; phylum Chordata; class Amphibia; order Anura; family Ranidae; genus Lithobates; species Lithobates pipiens. The sequence continues at coordinate 82,801,710 of NW_027507718.1, forward strand.
ACCCAGACAGCCGTCCAGGTGGCACAGAACCCCAATCACCTGACTCCACCTAAATAAATAGGTTCTCCCAGCAGACCAAGGGATCCAAGAAAATCCCTGCCCTTTGGTTGAGACACCCCATTACTTCTTAATCTGTCCTTGCAATGCCCTTGTCTTATATAATGTCACTAAGTACCTGGCCACCTTGCAATAGAAGAGAGAAGTGCAGCAATTCCAGAATTAGGGTAAAATCAATTGACCTCCTAAATTTAACAGCATCCATGCCTAAACATCAGGGTGCTACATCCTCCCCCTGCATAGGAAACTATGTCTTGGAGTTTGCAGAAAAAAATAATTTGAGCTCTCAAGCCTGAGAGTGAATGTCCTGGCAAAAACTGACAGGTGGGGAAACATGAAAGGAATAAGGATAACAATACATGTAGCATACCACATGAAGTACACATGCATAACATATACATGAGCAAGTGGAAGTTCACACAAGGGCAAATAACAGACATATACAATTTTATTTGTGGCGTACCTCCCAAACAGGTAAGGGAATATTATGCAAACAGTAGTCTACATCCTAAGTATCTATCTATACACAAAAAAAACAAAAAGGTTAGAAGTGTTGTCCAAGTTGAAATTACTGTCTCTCCTTGTCCAAGGAAGACGCAATGGTTGCAGGAACACCTGAAAGAGAGAAACACAGACAGCAGAGAAATACATCCTATCCCTACGATAACACAGTGCAATATATACATAAGCGACTCTTACATAATTGTCCTCAGCCAAGAACAGCATAGCAGTGTATACCCTATAATTTGTCTATACACATATAAATGAAAGTGGGCCCCATTCTCATCCAAGAATGCCACCCTTTCCACAGTTATCCTATAGAACTTTCTTATTTCCTATCGGATAAACACATAATGTGAATAAAGGTCCACTCAGGTTGGCACTTCTCACACCACCTATTGGCCAGTATATGAAAACAACCCTGATTCTGGACAGTCCATCATCCAAAGTACAGTGCCTTGCGAACGTATTCTGCCCCCTTGAACTTTTCAACCTTTTGCCACATTTCAGGCTTCAAACAAAGATATAAAATTTTTATTTTTTGTGAAGAATCAACAACAAGTGGGACACAATTGTGAAGTGGAACGAAATCTATTGGATTTTTGAAACTTTAACGAATAAAAAAATTTAAAGTGGGGAGTACAAAATTATTCGGCCCCCTTGCGTTAATACTTTGTAGAGCCACCTTTTGCTGCGATTACAGCTGCAAGTCGCTTGGGGTATGTCTCTATCAGTTTTGCACATCGAGAGACTGAAATTCTTGCCCATTCTTCCTTGCAAAACAGCTCGAGCTCAGTGAGGTTGGTTGGAGAGCGTTTGTGAACAGCAGTTTTCAGCTCTTTCCACAGATTCTCGATTGGATTCAGGTCTGGACTTTGACTTGGCCATTCTAACACCTGGATACGTTTATTTGTGAGCCATTCCTTTGTAGATTTTGCTGTATGTTTGGGATCATTGTCTTGTTGGGAGATAAATCTCCGTCCCAGTTTCAGATCTTTTGCAGACTCCAACAGGTTTTCATCCAGAATGGTCCTGTATTTGGCTGCATCCATCTTCCCCTCAATTTTAACCATCTTCCCTGTCCCTGCTGAAGAAAGGCAGGCCCAAACCATGATGCTGCCACCACCATGTTTGACAGTGGGGATGGTGTGTTGAGGGTGATGAGCTGTGTTGCTTTTACGCCAAACATATTGTTTTGCATTATGGGTAAAAAGTTCGATTTTGGTTTCATCTGACCAGAGCACCTTCTTCCACATGTTTGGTGTGTGTCCCAGGTGGCTTGTGGCAAACTTTAGACGAGACTTTTTATGGATATCTTTGAGAAATGGCTTTCTTCTTGCCACTCTTCTATAAAGGCCAGATTTGTGCTGCGTACGACTGATTGTTGTCCTATGGACACACTCTCCCACCTCAGCTGTAGTTCTCTGCAGTTCATCCAGAGTGATCATGGGCCTCTTGAATGCATCTCTGATCAGTCTTCTCCTTGTCTGAGCTGAAAGTTTAGAGGGACGGCCAGGTCTTGGTAGATTTGCAGTGGTCCGATACTCCTTCCATTCCAAAATGATCGCTTGCACAGTACTCCTTGGGATGTTTAAAGCTTGGGAAATCTTTTTGTATCCAAATCCGGCTTTAAACTTCTCCACAACAGTATTACGGACCTGCCTGGTGTGTTCCTTGGTCTTCATGATGCTCTCTGCGCTTTCAACAGAACCCCAAGACTATCACAGAGCAGGTGCATTTATACAGAGACTTGATTACACACAGGTGGATTCTATTTATCACCATCAGTCATTTAGGACATCATTCAGAGATCCTCGCTGAACTTCTGGAGTGAGTTTGCTGCACTGAAAGTAAAGGGGCCGAATAATTTTGCACGCACCACTTTTCAGTTTTTTATTTGCTAAAAAAGTATAAAATATCCAATAGATTTCGTTCCACTTCACAATTGTGTCCCACTTGTTGGCGATTCTTCACAAAAAATAAAAATGTTATATCTTTATGTTTGAAGCCTGAAATGTGGCAAAAGGTTGAAAAGTTCAAGGGGGCCGAATACTTTCGCAAGGCACTGTATATGGTAAGAATTGTTGCATCTTTTTGCTACAGCCCATTTTATTTAGCCAACTAAATATCCCAGTGTCCTTGATGCTTCAGAGTCAATCAATATTTCCACTTGGGGTAGAACAACATTTCCCAGAAACTTCCTTTCTTCTTATGGATAACTCCGGAGACAGGTGGCACAGCTGCAATTAGGCAACAAGCAGCCATGCTATGGTGCAAGGGGCCGCACTTCTGAACACAGGTCCCCTTGCAATGGTAATCTCAGTCTGTCCGCATGACAGCCAGGGACTGAGAAAAGAGTTCCTCATAAGTTAAAGAACTAACCTGCTGAACGCAACATCACAGGTCACTTTTCAGAGGGAGACGCACTGGCATTTTCACAGTACTAGCCAGCACGACTCAAGTGGGCACTCCCTGTATCTGCCAGCAGTATTCAGTCCAGCACAGTCTAATACAATACAATACAGCGAACAGGAATGTTCACCACTAGCAAACATTTTCTGTACAAAAGAGGGAGGGGCTTTTCAGCATTGTGTCTTAATTCCCCAAAGTACACGTTTGTAATCCACATAGTGTCAGTGAAACAATTCAATATCTTCTACCAGTAATATCCGGGATCAGGTAACTTCAAGGACTCTCCTTTTGGCATTTACTGTAGTAATGAATGCTGAATGTCCTTCCTCGTATTACCGTCATCTTAGTTGGACAGTCATATTTATGAACAGGTAACAGTGAGGTTCTTAAGCTCGATCACTGGGCCATATGTCACGATAATAACCCTTTCAAAGAACACTTTAGGCAACTCTGCGGACTGCAACAGTACTTTTCTTCTATTAGCTTTGGGGAGATGAATAGTACAATTCAGACATTTTTATCCGCTACATCTCAACAATTTTATGCAACAGTCACTCTACTCACCCTGTGTATCATCAACTCCCTCTTGGCTCACCAGCTTCAGGCACCGCAGAGGCTGAAAATGAGACCGGCCATCCTTCTTTGTACGAGATGATCGGACATATTGAGCCAGATGAGTGAGAATTAGAGGGCTACAATCCTCGGTAACGGTGACACCCAGAGTGGCAGTTGAGACAAAGACAAGGTGTTGGTACCACTTGCTCCAGACTAGCAGTTACTGTAAAAAGCTCAGCACGAACAGTGGCATCGGGAACTGACACTTCCACTGCGGTCTCTATAGGAACACTAGACAGAGCGTGTTCCGATGGAGAAGAATCTGCCCAGGCAGAGACAGGCCTACCAGAATCAGCGGCGATGGTGCTGGATGTAGGTTCCTTCACAGTGACATACCTGTGGGCCCAATACACCCTCATTACCTGCGATGGCAGTGACGATCTGGCAGCCACCAATAGTAGTTCTCTACAGTGATAACATCAACTCCACGGGCACAAGAATACAGCAAAGCTGGAACATCATTGGCACACAATCTCCATGGCTGCAGAACTTTAAGAGCTATACAATGCTATCTTTCCTCTAGGTACCATCCGAAAACCTGTGTAGCACCCTCTACCAGAAGGTAGGTGCTAGTAAGGGCCTGCTTTACTAGGTTTGTTCAGCACAGACAAATTTAGGCAGGCCTATGCTGCAAGCTAGGCCTGTCTGATTTGATCTGGGGCTGGGAGGGGTTAGAGTAGCAGTGGGTGTGACCACCTGTGCTCCAGTCTGAGGCTGCTCCCCTGCTTAGAGGGAGAATGTTCTGGAAGAGGAGGCTGGGCCTAGAGCTGGAGTGGCAGGCAGCACATATGGGAGCCTTGACCAATCCCTAACTGCCATTGGCAAGGGGCGGGCCTCCTCTATAAGCTGAGGTCACATGCTGCTGAGGGGGATTAGTTGACTGGGTGATGAGCGGAATGGAGTGCTAGACTGCCGCAACATCACATCCCAGTCTGGGGGGGGGGGGGTGTAGCGATCACAGGAGGAGGCCCAAGGAGAACTGTGAGGGAACACTGCATCTACATGGTCATTGGCAATGTGTGTCACCACATGGTCGGTGGCAGGGAACTCCTGGAGCAGAGGGTCAGGAGAATCTGTCAGAACGCATGGTCCGGACAAATTCCTCATCAAGGCCTCAGGGCTGGAAGGTTGGTGTGTGTTACCACAGTAGATGGCTGGAGGTGCCAGGGATTCTGGAAGGAAACTCTGCTTCTACACGGTCACTAGCAGAGTCTTTATCATGCACACAGTGGATAGTGAAGAGTCCTGGATCAGAGAAGAGACTGTGGGGATGCGTGTCAAATCAGTGTGACCGGTAGTGATGGCCGAACGGTTCGCGGCAAATTTCGGCTGTTCGCGGTCTGCCCGTTCGGCGGACTATTGGCGCCGTTCGCCCGGCGGACTTCCGTGTTTACTGAGTAAAAGAACTTAGACCTATGATGACACATCCATCATGGGGTACAGGATAGCCAATTGAGACATTACAGCACATGGACACTTGGACATTCCCCCTAACTTATAAATACACCCGATCCGGCAGCCATTTTACATTCTTTCTTCTGTCACTATAGGGAGAGGTTGCTGTGTGGAGCAGGGAGAGATTGCAGTGACCCAAATCGCTAGCTATTTGGTACACAAAAGTTCTTTTCAGGACTGATATAGGTGTTAGGTGTATATAGGATTGCTGTGCTACTGATTGTTGCAGCAGCCTGAGTGTCTTGTCAGTTTAGAGAAAGGGACAGGACGGTGTGTCTGCTGTAGGGACAGTCAGTTTAGTCATCATTAGCTGTTACTATCAGGTCCACAAAAGTGCTATTCCAGTTATTGTTCCAGTAGCCTCTGTTTTGTCAGTTTATATAGGGACAGGCAGGAAGCAGTGTGTGAGGCAGTGAGGGTCAGTTTAATCAGTAGCTGTTACTATATTAGGTCCACAAAGGTTCTTTTCAGGACTGGTATCAGTGGTATGGCAATAGGCTTGTACACATATAATATTCTTTCTTCCAAATATAGAAAGAATATTATACTTGACTGCTGCCCTTCTGCTGCAGTCTGCTAATCAGTCACAACCTACTTGTTCCACAAAGCTCCTTATAAGGACTGGTAATAACCTGGTGTAGGGTGCTATAGTACATAGGGTTGAGTGAGGTACAGTCTGCCATTCTATAAGGACTGGTATAGGTCCACAGTACATAGGGTTGAGGTGCACTACTGCTGACCGCTGCCCTATACTGCAGCAGTCCTTCATCGGTATAGGGACTGACGTACAGTCTGCTAATCACTCACACACAACCTACTTGTTCCACAAAGGTCCTTATAAGGACTGGTAAGGTATAGGGTACTACAGTACATAGGGTTGAGTGAGGTACAGTCTGCCATTCTATAAGGACTGGTATAGGTCCACAATACATAGGGTTGAGGTGCACTACTGCTGACCGCTGCCCTATACTGCAGCAGTCCATCAGTATAGGGACTGACGTACAGTCTGCTAATCAGTCACACACAACCTACTTGGTCCACAAAGGTCCTTATAAGGACTGGTAACTTGGTCTGTCTAGGGTGCTACAGTACATAGGGTTGAGTGAGGTACAGTCTGCCATTCTATAAGGACTGGTATAGGTCCACAGTACATAGGGTTGAGGTGCACTACTGCTGACCGCTGCCCTATACTGCAGCAGTCCTTCATCGGTATAGGGACTGAGAGTTTTGTCACAGGGTCATTTAAAAAATGACAGGCAGAGGAAGAGGCAGGCCCTTCCGCAGGGGTGGTAGGGGTAGGGCAGGAGCAACAGGCTTGAGCCAAAGTGGGAAGTTGCAGAAGGTGTGTTCAATTACTTTAAAGGACGCACCAGACTTGGTTGAGTGGCTCGCTCAGCCTTACTCTTCTGCACCCTCCTCATCCTCCCGATCTACACCCTCTTCTTCACTCTCTGCTATGTGCACCCCCAAAGACACTACCACCAACAACACCACCACCACCACATACCTTCCGCTTGAGTCACAGGAATTATTTTCCGATCCATATCAAGACATTTGTGAAGCGCAGCCACTCTTGGTATTGGATCAGGAAGAGGAGGCAGCAACAACCGCTACTCAGCAGTCTGACGACAGTACCCAGATCAGCCCAAGGCGGAGGTTGGTCCCCGGTGTTGCTGCCTACTCCGAGATCTCTACTTATAGCGGTGGGGAAGGTGACATCGATGACGTGTCTAGTGATGTCACGTGGGTGCCCACAAGAGAGGAAGAGGAGGGGAGTTCAGAGGGAGATATGGACCAGCAGATAGGGAGGAGAAGCAGGAATAACTTACATTGTACAGGAGGGACAAAGCAGACTGCAAATGTATCAGGAGCGAGTCATCGACCATGTACAGTCACATCTGGCACTCCCAGGACAATGGCACATGGCTCCGCAGTGTGGGCTTTTTTTAACGTGTCCGCTGCTGACAATAGCGTTGCCATCTGCAATCTTTACAGTCAACGCATTAGTCGCGGTAAGCCCAACACTCACCTAGGGACGACCGCCTTAAGAAGGCACATGAGCAGCCATCACCGAGCCGAGTGGGAGCAACGGAACACACAAAGCCACACTCCAGGCTCTCACCGTCCAGCCTCGTCTTCTATTTCTCCTTCTCCTCTCTCCTCACAATTGTCCTCCACTCCACCTTCCATCATGCCAAGCTCACGTTTTTCTGCAAAAAGGCAGGCTTCCGTGGTCCTAATGTTCGAGCATAAAAAAATGATGACGCCGGATAACCCTCTTGCCCAACGGTTGATGGCTGGCTTGTCAGAACTCATAGCCCACCAACTATTGCCATATAAACTGGTGGACTCGGAGGCCTTTCGCAAATTTGTGGCCATTGGAACACCACAATGGAAGGTCCCAGGAAGGAAGTATTTCTCAGAGAAGGGCATCCCAGAGCTATATGGCCATGTTCAGTGGCAAGTGAATGTATCTCTGGCACACAGTGTTGGTGCCAAGATACATCTGATCACAGACACGTGGTCTAGCAAACACGGGCAGGGAAGGTATATCACTTTTACTGCCCACTGGGTGAACCTTCTGACGGCCGTCAAGCATGTAACCTGTGGCACCCGTGTAGATTTTGTTTTACCGCCATGGATTGCATGCAGGCCTGACTCTTCTTCTCCTCCTCTATCCTCCTCCCTCTCCTCCTCAGCTGACTCCTCCTTTTCCGCTGCTAGCGTCTCTTCTGCTGCGCCACCCAAGCTCCCCAGAACCTATTCGACATGCCAGGTGAGACGTTGCCATGCCGTGCTGCGTCTGTTGTGCCTGGAAGCCAAGAGCCACACTGGCCCGGCACTCCTTTCAGCTTTGCGTTCACAGGCAGATCAGTGGCTAACACCGATCAATTTGACAGTTGGTAAAGTGGTGTGTGACAACGGTGCCAATCTGCTTAGCGCATTGAAACAGGGCAAAATCACGCACGTGCCATGCATGGCACACGTCTTAAACTTGGTCGTGCAGCGATTCCTTGTCAAATACCCTGGGGTCCAGGACATCTTGCAGCAGGCAAGGAAAATCTCGGCCCATTTCAGAAGATCACGGCGACACAATCTGCCGGTCAGACGTCTTATTTGCGATTGCCCGACGCGATGGAACTCAACCTTCTATATGCTCGATAGGCTGCTCCAGCAGAAACGTGCAGTTAACGTCTACCTGTATGAACTCTGCGGCAGAACCGGTTCTGGGGAGCTGGGGGTTTTTTCACCGTGCCAGTGGCTGCTCATGCACGATGCATGCAGACTTCTGCGCCCATTTGAGGAGATCACCAAACTGGTTAGTCGCAGCCATGGCGCCATCAGTGACATGGTACCTTATGCCTTCTTTATGGAGCGTGCATTGCGTCGTGTCATTGATCAAGCTGTGGAGGAGCAGGAGCAGGAAGATGAGGAAGTCGCAATGCTGGATGAATTCCCAGGGGGGGCTACTCTATCTGAGACAAGTCAACAACAGGAGTCTGAAGAGGAGTCAGAGGAGGATGGTGCCGGGGCGGATGAGGAGGAGCAAGAAGAGCATGCTTTAAACCTTTCTGGGATCCCTGTTGTGCGTGGATGGGGAGAGGAGAATGAAGAGGACGACATTATCCTGGATGATGAGCAGGAGCCAGGCCACCACACCGCTTCCAGTTTAGTGCAAATGGGGGCCTTCATGCTCCAGTGTTTTAATAGGGACCCCTGTATAAAAAGCATAAGGGTCAAGGACCAGTACTGGGTGGCAACGTACTTAGACCCCCGGTACAAACACAAAATGGCGGAAATGTTACCGCCGTCACAGAGGCCTTGCTTCGAGAAATGCTGCATTCTGCCTTTGCGTGCGCTGGCAGAGGAGCAATTCCCACTCCCAGAGAAGGAGTTGCGGGTACCGATCCAACAGCGCCTGCAAGAAGAGGCCGGTTTGAAGATGTGTTGGTGACTTCGGATGTGAGGTCATTCTTTCAGCCGACCCATCGACAAGTGTCATCCGGATCCAGCATCAGGGAACGCCTAGACCGTCAGGTGTCCGACTACATCGGGTTAACGGCCGATGTGGACGCTCTGAGGAGTGATGAACCCCTGGACTACTGGGTGGGCAGGCTTGACCTCTGGCTAGAGCTTGCCCAATTTGCAATCCAACTGTTGGCTTGCCCCTCATCCAGTGTCCTGTCAGAAAAGGACGTTCAGCACAGCAGGGGGGATCGTGACCGATAAGCGTACTGGCCTAGCTCACGACAGTGTTAACTACCTCACATTTCTAAAAATGAATGAGGCATGGATCTCGGAAGAATTCAACACATGTGACCAGTAGACCATGTATATGTCTATAAACAATTTTTTTATTCGAGCACAGAGACTTTCTTTCTTCATTTGGCTCACTTCCTTGTCCAAAAAAAGCACACTGTACTATATGCCCGTACCCTAATCTTTGAAGAGGTTGAGCGGTGTCATATTTCTACTGGGGCTGCTTATTATGAGGGGCTTCCACCATCCCTGTGCTGTGCTGACATCCTCCTGGGGCTGTACCTCTGCTGTGCATATTATGAGGGGCTCCCACCATCCCTGTGCTGTGCTGACTTCCTCCTGGGGCTGTACCTCTGCTGTGCATATTTTGAGGTGCTCCCACCATCCCTGTGCTATGCTCATTATGAGGGGCTCCCACCATCCCTGTGTTGTGCTGACTTACTCTTGGGGCTGCTTATTATGAGGGGCTCCCACCATCCCTGTGCTATGCTCATTATGAGGGGCTCCCACCATCCCTGTGCTATGCTCATTATGAGGGGCTCCCACCATCCCTGTGCTATGCTCATTATGAGGGGCTCCCACCATCCCTGTGCTATGCTCATTATGAGGGGCTCCCACCATCCCTGTACTATGCTGACTTCCTCCTGGGGCTGCTTACTGCGCAGGTGTCAGTTCTGTATATCATGGTGCTGATGTCAGTACTCTCTATCACGGTGCTGCTGTCAGTGCTGTATATCACGGTGCTGGTGTGAGTGCTTTATGTCACGCTGCTGATGTCAGTGCTCTCTATCACGGTGCTGTTGTCAGATCACTCCATCACGGTGCAGGTGTCATTGCTGTATGTCACGCTGCTGATGTCAGTGCTCTCTATCACGGTGCTGTTGTCAGATGATTATCACGGTGCAGGTGTCATTGCTGTATCTCACGCTGCTGGTGATCATCTCCTGCACCCTCTTTGCCTACCCTGGTCCCTGACCTTCCCTCTCCTCCATTGCCTTCATGCGCTCCACAGTCCTGAATTGTCACAACAATTTCCCATATAAAAAAAGAATGCTTGTAGTTGTCGATCCCAGATTCACCTCATACATGTGTTATGTCATTGGCCATGTGGTGCACAGCTATTAATTATTTTGTGGCTGCAAATTTGACCTGTAGGTTTGTGAAGTTCGCCTCCCATTGACGTCAATGGGGCCCGCCGCGAACACTCTGGTTCGCGAACTATCAGCCGCGTTCGCGAAACGTCCCGTCGGAAGTTCGTCCATCACTAGTGACTGGCTGGCACATGGTTTGCAAGTTGGACTGGCTGGGAGCAGTAGTCCATTTCCTAGAACATAGACTTTTACATACTAGGCCTCTGGGGAGAGGTTCTGCAGGCCTCAGGCTTAGTAGCAGCGAGTCACCAGAGCCAGTAGAGGGGCTTATTCAGAGTGAGTTCTTCATACCCATTAGAAGAGGATGTGTTATACCTTAAACATAATTACAAGTTGTGCAGGAGGAAACCAAGTGTGCAAGAGGAAGCAAGTTTTGGGCAGGTGGTGAAGAGAACTAAGACCATTACTTTTACATGGTCATAAGTGATGTTTCTGTCCCTCACACAGTGACAGATAGAGATCTCTTAGGAACAGTAGTCTGCATGGAGATGCAGAGGGAGCAATAGTCTCCATGGAGATGCAGAGGGAGTAACAGTCTGCAGGGAGCTGCAGGATAAGATTTCTACTTAGTCAAGTATGCACATTCAATCTTCAGGCTCTAACTATGATCAAAGTAAATGAAATCTGTAAATATGATGCCAATGATTAATTCTATGGGCATCCCATATCGCAATCCCTATTCAAGTCGTACCCCCCAATAAAACAACAAAAACAAAGCTTGCAAAAGACTGTTCATTGTCTCTGGAAAGGATGCATGAAGTCTGGCAGTGGGGTGATTTGGCGGATTGTGTGTCAGTGGTGCTAACACCATGTCTACACCCGTATCTAATCGTCTCTCCGGAGGCAAAGAAACTGGCAATTTCCCGTGGGTCATATTCAGCTGATATAGGATGGGGGGCCTCAAACCTAGGGGCTCTCTGATGTGCCATGTTTCCCTTGAAGCCACGAGGTTCCAGCATGCGGACCCAAGATGGCATCCTCAGCAGCAATGAGTGCTCCTCTGCAGAGCGGGGGATCCTCCCCCTGCCAATGGATTGGTGCAGATACTTTCTTGAAGTTTTAGCGCCTGCCTTTTTCCTTCTGCACACCACCAAATCTGTAACAGGTCTGTTTTAACCCTAGCAGCGCTGGTGGAAAGTATCAAAAGACCAGGCTGGTACTCCCATGGGCACTGAGGCTTGTTTGTTCTTCCCCATGTTGTTAGAATGCATAATAACAGTGTATATACAAGTAAAGATGTTACTTGCCACTTTCCCATGGAGCCAGACAAAATCCCGATGTAACCGGTTGATATGGTGGACTGCTGCAGGAACATCGCCTTTGCCCCAAGTTGGGCACCAAATGTGGCGAGGTCCTGAGCCCCCAGAGGCTTAATGGTGACCACCAGAGTTAGGGACAGCTGACATCCTTCTGTGTAGAGTGGGTTACAAGGCATGGTGGGTGTAATGCAAGGTAGATTGATGGGCGCCAGACACTTTAATGCAAAGAGATTTATTGTCTCTTGAACAGAACTATGGGAGAGAGGGTTAGGGCCAGGACACCCTTTAGTGGATGCAATGATAATTGGCAGACTCTGAGACTTCTATAGACAGACAGCCATGCAGGGAAAGCATCCAGCTAGACACCATGAGTAGGACTGCTGTCTCCTATGGCAATAATCTTGTAACCGTTTCTAACAAAGGTTGCAATGAACTCTTTCACTTCTTCTACAATCTCCCATTGTAAAACTTCTCTCAGCTGAGCTCCTGGTCTTTTACTAGACTAACAGATCCACTCGCCACTGGATACCCTGAGTGCTTCCAATCTTCTCACTCAGTATCTTCCTCAAGCGTCACCCCTGTGTCCCTGCTGGGTCCCTAGCTTTCACTCACAAATACTCCTCAAGCATCACCCCCCTGGCCTGCTTGGTCCCTGACTTGGCAAACAATGCTCTGCAAGCGTCACCTCCACTGGCTGGATCCCTGGCTGGGCACTTGCTGTAGTTTTCCCAATTCTTCACCATCCCCGGCTGGTGAGAATACTGCTCTGGTACTTGCTTTAGCTACTGACAGTGGTCTACGGTAACAAGGTTGATGGTCCCTTAGTGATGACAGCTTACCTTCTACCTCTGACTACACCAGTTCTCCGGCCAGCAGAACCATTACTTCTGGTTGGACTGCAAGCCTGCAGTCCCAACCCTACGCTGCTCTCTTGTCTCTGAATAGGCCCTCAGACAACCTAGCAGCCAGATGTCCCTGGGATAGGCCTAAGGCTTATGGCCTAGCAGCCCAGGGCAATACGACACCCAGACTCTGATCACCTGACTCTACCCAAATAAGTAGGTTCTCCCAGAAGGCCAAGGGACCCAAGAAAATCCTTGCCCATTGGCTGAGACACCCCATTCATTCAGGTACCCAGTCACCTAGCGACAGAAGATAGAAGTGCAGCAATTCCAGAATTAGGGTGAAATCAATTGACCTCCTAACAATTGGCCAAGGCAGCTGCCTAGCAACTACAGTACATTTAACAGCATCTCTGCCTAAACATCAGGGTGCTACATCATAAAACCTTTGTAAACCTCACACGTATCAATAACTGTAGGTACTATCAGTGTGGGTCATTACTTCCAACAGCAGAAGGAACAATCAACCAGCAACTCCTTCAGGGGTAGTGTTACATTCACATGTGCAGTTGTTCAGAGGAAAGAACCTTATCACTTGGTAGAAGTGCACCACTTTCCAGTTTTTCTACAGAATGACTACTCCGTTATAAAACATCTGATATATCTGACTGATATACCTAGTTAACTTAACAATACTCTGATCTTACCACATAAGAGGCCTGCTTAGGTCCTTCTGATAGTTAATTGAAAAAAACGTTCTCAGTTAATATAATTTACCTCATGTACGGGTCCACAGTCAAACACACTGATTCCAACATCAATTCTAAGATAAAAAAAAAAAAGAAGATTTGTATAAAAATTCCAATTCAATTTATATAAGACTTGCACAAATTCATATAATTTTGGTTCAAGGAACACAGCTTAGTAAAAAGAAAAATAAAGACTGCGCTAAACCTAAATCTACACTAGTGCAACTAAAAATCGCTGCAGCTCAGTTTTACAAGATACACGTAAACACAATAAGATCACAAAAGGAAAAAGCCACACACATGCATAAATACTATAAATAAATTAAATATAAACTCCTATGAGTGATTAATTGATTGCAATAATAGTGAGAAAAATTGATCTACCCCTCTAATAAATCAAACATAACATAACTTATAAAAAGAATTATAACAAGTGTTAATAATGAAGTGATAAAAAAAAGTCCAACAAATGAAAAATAGTCCAGTGAGAACTTAATACCTAAATTGATGAAAAGTAAAAATTCGTGAAAAAAAAAAAAATTTTTAAATTTAAATAAATGTTTTTTTATCAATTTAGGTATTTATTAAGTTCTCACTGGATTATTTTTCATTTATTGGACTTTATCACTTCACTGGGATTTTTCTAATTTCATTATTAACACTTGTTATTTATAATTCTTTTTATAAATTATGTTATGTTTGATTTATTAAAGGGGTAGATCAATTTTTCTCACTATTATTGCAATCAATTAAGTAATCACTCAAGCTTACTTGAGAAGAAACCATAGATCTCTGGATGTGCAATATGACATTGTTTGTTCAGGTTAAAAAAAAGGCACAAGTCAATCTAGTTCAATGAATGGAACAAAACAATAAATACATTGAAAACCCCATATACTGAACCCTAAACCCAGTTGATTGAGAGGGAGGCAAAAAACCCATGGCTTCATTTTCTCAATGAATGCCATGTACACGCGATTGGAAATTTGGCCAGCAAAAGACAGATGAGAGCTTTTGGTCGGAAAATGCGACCATGTGTATGCTCCATTCGACTTTTGCTGGCCAAATTCCCGCCAGCAAAAGATTGAGAGCAGGTTCTCAATTTTCCGAGCCGATCGTTTGTAGCAATTCCAACACGCAAAATTCTGCGCATGCTCGGAAGCATTGAACTTCATTTTCTCGGCTCGTCTTAGTGTTGTATGTCACTGCGTTTTTGACATTCGAAAGTTCAGAGAATGTTTGTGTGACCGTGTGTATGCAAGCCAAACTTGAGCGGAATTCCGTCGGAATAACCATCCAAGATTTTTCAGATGGAAAATCTGCTCGTGTGTACGTGGCATAAGGGTAAAAAATGTCCTCCCTGATCCCTAAGGCAATTGGATACTGGAAAGACAATTTCTGGTGTTATTACCTATAAACATTTAATAGCTAATTAATTGTTCTGTGCATTCATAACATCCAGCATTCAACTCAGCTGGCTAAAACTAGTTCTTGAGGGAACCTATTTCACAGCTTTTACTGTGAAGATAGCTTTCTGTATTCATAGCAGAAACCTTTTTTCCTCCAGTCGCAAACCATGCCCTTTGGCCCTTGTAATTAAGATTAGTTCACACCTGGGCAATTTGAAACATTGGTGAAATTGCCGCAATTCTTCCCACGATTCCAAATTGCTGGACACAGGTGATATGCCCTTCTTAATGGCACCCCAATCGTGCTGTGATTTTGCAGTGATAAACAGCACTGCAATCGCAACAAAAAGGAGTAGGAGCTACTTCTGAATGTCAGTGCCCCACATTGCGATTTGCTGTGATTGCAGCGGGACATATAGTGTCAAAAACGTGTCGCAATTGGGGTGCCATTAAGAAGTAATGACATTGCACACGCATCTCGCGATTTGTCACAATTTGGAATCGCAAGCAGCATTGCGGTGATTCCGCCCATGATTCAAATTGTCCAGGTGTGAACGGAGTCTAAAAGTGAATAACATTATGTAAGAATGAATAAACTATATAACTGAATTTTGCACAAAGTTCACTTTATGTAGCATTTATTCAAGGTGATCATATTCCCTCCTAAATACCCATACTCAAGGGAGAATAAATTCAGTTTGGCTAATCTTTCCTTATACCTGAGGTCCTTCATGCCTCTTACTAAGGTGCTTTGGGTTGCGGTGCCATTTATTCAGGATGCCCTCCCCTACGCATTTGTATGGTAGTTGCCAATGCAAGGCAAAATGCATTTTTATTGTATTAGAGCTACACTGCTGCCACATTCAAACTTAATAAGCTGTCCTCACACAGCATACCATAATGATAATGCAACACATAGCATGAATGGTCCCCAAAAGCTTTCTGCCTTGAGATGCCTGCACATGAGTATTTTTCATACAATTTCTCAAGCACCCCAAGTGCCCTCTTTACTCTCCATTGGTTCTTGAACATGATGGACAACCCGGTGGGCAAAAGAAAGTTAGAAAAGAAATGGAAAATGTAATTAACAGAGCCTTAGGGATGATATGTGTGGGAGAGGACCCTGTGATGTCAATGCAGCCACCTTATGCACCTATGTCTGCTGTTAAGACTATATGCCATTCATCCCAGCGCTGGAGTTACAGTGCTACTTGTGCGAGTATCCATTTTTATGAATAAATAAAGTATTTTTAGCTACACAGTGTGCACTATATACTTTTTTATTGGTTCTTTATGGTACCACGGTTGGGAGTAACAACGTGCGGCTTTTGTGGTTGGACATCATATCCCATTCATCTGTCTATTCAAGCCTCCATCTGTGACCACTTTAAGTGGTGAATGCCTGTTTGACCCATCTGTTAACTCAGAGGTCCAGTAATTGAGGTGAGCGGTTTGGCTAGCTGGTGGAGGAATCACGGATTGATTGTGTCTGTGAGCACCCTTATCACCGCTGAGGAGATCTTGTCTGTCAACTCTCATATTAATTTTTTCCTTCACCAAAGGGGACTTTCAATATTTTATGCTATAAGCAACGTGTTTGTTTGGTCTTTCATAAATTACTAGCGCTGCACTGTTATTTTGTGATCATTAACAGAGCCTCACTTTTTTTGCATGAAAAAACATGTTTGTGGGGCGCATGTGCGGATGCCTAGGAGGATGGTAATGCCGGCTTAGAGCTCTCCTGTGACAAACGCGCCGGAGGACTACAGGTCGCAGAAGTCCCTAATTCTTCACAAAACGAGAGAAAAACCTACTACTAAGACTCTGGCACATATAAGGAAGGTTTTAAAGGGTACAAAAGCTACATTTAAAAGCGGAATAAGCAAAGAGAAATTGCCTCAGCCGTCTTCCAAGATGGTGGCGGCAGTCTCCTCACAGCCTTATTCTTCACAGCAGGCTAAATCTCCTAAATCCAATATAAACACTACAGAAAATATTGAAGACTCTGACTCTGATTGTGGTGATAGAGTTAGAGATACGTGTAGATGATATTGAAAGTCAAACTCAGCACTACATTTCTGAATTTAATAGTCTCAAATAAGAGAATGTCATATTTCAGTCACGTTTAGAGGACCAGGAGAATAGGGACCGAAGGGCCAACTTGAGGATCAGGGGAATTCCAGAGACTGTCATGGATGTGAATGCCACTGATTGCTTTATTTCAGGAATTGCACCCTAGTATCCCTGTGGAGAGATTAGAAATGGACAGAGGGACATAATTGCCAAGCTGCACTGTTTTCGTACAAAAGAACAATTGTTGGCAGCAGCAAGAGAAAAGGGTTCCCTAATGTTCCAAGGACAAGTATAGCAACTCTTCTCAGATTTATCTCCTATTACAGTGGCTAAAAGGCGAGCTCTTAAACCGCAGCTACAAATACTTCAACAGCACCAGATCACTTATCATTGGGGGTTTCCTTTCTCTCAAATTCACACATCTGGAAACCAGATATGTATGTCGCTCTTCAGAGGACTTACAGTAAGCCTTGGTCGAATTAGGTCTTGCAGATCAAACCACAATTAAAGACCAATCCTGCAGAGGATCAGCCTCCAGGTCCCCTCAACAAAACACTGCAACCAGCTCTAAGTCATCTACTCCTTCTTGCCATAATCAGCATATATATTTTTCTCCTCTTTGATGCATTTCATCTTTTTCAGAACCACAGGATTCCACTTTTTCTGAAACAACTTATTTTTCAGTTGCTAATTTTTTCAACGTTGTGGCCCTTTGTCTTACAATTCTTTGCTGGCCCTCTTCTATAAAAAACTTTCATTTATCTACTGCTTATTTACTTAAATTTCACTCCCTTTTTTTCTCCCTCTCTCATATCAGTTAAAGATACTTATGTGGTCATTTCCTGAGGTTATGGTCTTGATAGTTTTCCAACAACCCCCCCCCCTTTTTTTTGTATAATATATATACAGTTACTATGATAATATAGATGCTTTTTGTATAGTTCCTGTGGTTCTCTGGTGGGTGGTTTGTCACTTTAGGAACTACTTGTTGCCCTTTTGCCATCCTCAGACCCTTGCTTTTATTATGTCAGACTCTGATGGCTGTGGAGCCCCTGGGAGTCCTTTGTTCACTCCCAGGAGTTGCTCACATACCCTAGTGATTTCTTATCGCATTAACTCAGTTTTTTTCATATTAGGGTTATTCTACCAAGCTATGTTCTTTATTCTATTCTTTCTTCCCTTCTTTTTTCTCTCAAGGTGGTGACCTGTATTCTAAGTTCAAGTTATTGTTCTTATTATGAGCTAGTTTTTATGGCCCCCATAAATATTTTATGTCTTAATGTACAAGGATTTCATATCCCACACAAACAAAAGCAATGAGATCTTTCTCGGCCAAGAAGGCACACAATCTGTTTGCAGGAAACCCATTTTATTGACAAAGCTGCCCCTAAATTTCTTTCCTCCTCATACCCGCAATTTTTTATCGCTTCTACCACGGTTTCATATTATGCTCCAAATAAAAAAACAGAATTTTTTTTATCCCATCTTTTTCAAGTGGTTGATACATGGCGTGAAACCAATCCGACTAGTAGACGTTTTACTTATTACTCCTACCCACATAAATCTTTCTCCCGTATTGATCATATTCTGGTCCCTTCTAGTATGCTGCCTGAAATTCTATCATCTAATATTATCCCGTTCACATGATCCAACCATTGTGCCGTATTCACAACTATTGCTTCTATAAATACCCAGATCACATGATACCACCTGGTGCATAAACGACTCTACATTAGCTAACACTCTACATTGACAGACGATAGAAAAAGAGATTAATAACTATCTTTCATTTAATGATACTGGTGACACTTCCGATTTGACATTGTGGGAAGCTCATAAAACTGGCGTTCGGGGTAAGTTGATACAACTAGCTACAAAGCTTAAAAAAGAACGTAAACTCATGTTTGCAAAGCTGGAAGCTAACTTCACTTCCTGTCATGATATGTTTCAATCTTCCCCGAATTCCATTAATAATGCTAAATTAGATAAAGTCTGTTTAGATTTAGATCTATTTTTAACGGATTCAGCGGATAAACTCCTCCGTAAAATGCCAACATACACAATACCTCAAAGCTAATAAACCAGACTCCCTTATGGTCAGAAGTTTAAGATCAATAAATCAAATCAGATCCTCCATAAGATTGAAAATGCCCCGTGATTCATATACCAGTAATCCAGTCTAATCCAGTTTTAGAGGCGTTTCATTCCAAATTAGCTAAAATGTACTCCCCTGCTACTGATTTCAATCAGGCCAGTGCGGACAGGCTATTTTCTAATATTAATCTCCCTACTCTTGATATTGAACAAAGAGAGAGTCTAGAAAGCCCTATTACTACTAATGAAGTTCAGACTGCTATAAAGGGACTAAAATTACATAAAAGGCCTGGTCCTGATGGCTACTCGGCATCGTATTACAAAAACTTTGAGCATATTTTATCACCAGTCTTAACCACTTGCTTACTGGGCACTTAAAACCCCCTCAGTCCCAGACCAATTTTCAGCTTTCAGCGCTGATGCACTTTGAATGACAATTGCGCAGGCATACAACACTGTACCCAAATGAAATTTTTATCATTTTTTTCCCACAAATAGAGCTTTCTTTTGGTGGTATTTAATTACAGCTGGGAGTTTTATTTTTTGCTAAACAAACAAAAAAATAATGCAAAAAAAAAAAATCATGTTTAATAGTTTGTTATAAAATTTTGAAAACAGGTCATTTTTCTCCTTCATTGAAGTGCGCTGATTAGTGATGGACGAACTTCCGACGGGACGTTTCGCGAACGCGAAATGCGAACGGACCCAAACGTTCGCGAAACCGAACGTTCGCCGCGGGCCCCATTGACTTCAATGGGAGGCGAACTTTGCAAACCTTCATGTCGAATTTGCGGCCACGTGGTAATTATTAGGGGGTAAAACGTAGTCCCACCATCTGGACAATGACATAATACATGTATGAGGTGAATTTGGGATCGATAACTACAAGCATTTTTATTTTATTTGGGAAATTGTTCTAACAATTCAGGACTATGGAGCTAATGAAGGCAATGGAGGAGAGGGAAGGTCAGGGACCAGGGTAGGCAAAGAAGAGGGTGCAGGAGATGATCACCAGCAGCGTGACATACCGGAATGACACATGCACCGTGATAGAGGCATCTGACAGCAGCACCGTGACATACAGCGCTGACAGCAGCACCGTGACATACAGCGCTGACAGCAGCACCGTGACATACAGCGCTGACAGCAGCACCGTGACATACAGCGCTGACAGCAGCACCGTGACATACAGCGCTGACAGCAGCACCGTGACATACAGCGCTGACAGCAGCACCGTGACATACAGCGCTGACAGCAGCACCGTGACATACAGCGCTGACAGCAGCACCGTGACATACAGCGCTGACAGCAGCACCGTGACATACAGCGCTGACAGCAGCACCGTGACATACAGCGCTGACAGCAGCACCGTGACATACAGCGCTGACAGCAGCACCGTGACATACAGCACTGACAGCAGCACCGTAAGCAGCCCCAGGAGGAAGTCAGCACAGCACAGGGATGGTGTGATCCCCTCATAATAAGAACCCCCAGGAGGAAGTCAGCACAGCACAGGGATAGTGTGATCCCTTCATAATAAGAACCCCCAGGAGGAAGTCAGCACAGGGATATCATAAGCAGCCCCAGTAGAAATATGACACCGCTCAACCTCTTCAAAGAGGAGGGTAGGGGCATATAGTACGGTGTGCTTTTTTGGGTCAAGGAAGTGAGCCAAATGAATTAAGAAGGTCTGTGTGCTTGATTAAAAAAATTGTTTATAGACATATACATGGTCTACTGGTCACATGTGTTGAATTCCTCCGAGATCCATGCCTCATTCATTTTTAGAAATGTGAGGTAGTTAACACTGTGGTGAGCTAGGCGAGTACGCTTATCGGTCACAATCCCCCCTGCTGCGCTGAACGTCCTTTCGGACAGGACACTGGATGAGGGGCAAGCCAACAGTTCGATTGCAAATTGGGCAAGCTCTGGCCAGAGGTCAAGCCTGCCCACCCAGTAGTCTAGGGGTTCATCACTCCTCAGAGCGTCCACATCGGCCGTTAACCCAATGTAGTCGGACACCTGACGGTCTAGGCGTTCCCTGATGCTGGATCCGGATGACACCTGTCGATGGGTCGGCTGAAAGAATGACCTCATATCCGAAGTCACCAACACATCTTCAAACCGGCCTCTTCTTGCAGGCGCTGTTGGATTGGTACCCGCAAATCCTTCTCTGGGAGTGGGAATTGCTCCTCTGCCAGCGCACGCAAAAGCAGAATGCAGCATTTCTCGAAGCAAGGCCTGGAAGTGCTGCATTCTGACAGCCCTCTGCGACGGCGGTAACATTTCCGCCATTTTGTGTTTGTACCGGGGGTCTAAGTACGTTGCCACCCAGTACTGGTCCTTGACCCTCATGCTTTTTATACGGGGGTCCCTATTAAAACACTGGAGCATGAAGGCCCCCATTTGCACTAAAGTGGAAGCGGTGTGGTGGCCTGGCTCCTGCTCATCATCCAGGATAATGTCGTCCTCTTCATTCTCCTCTCCCCATCCTCGCACAACAGGGATCCCAGAAAGGTTTAAAGCATGCTCTTCTTGCTCCTGCTCATCCGCCCCGGCACCATCCTCCTCTGACTCCTCATCAGACTCCTGTTGTTGACTTGTCTCAGATAGAGTAGCCCCCCCTGGGAATTCATCCAGCATTGCGACTTCCTCATCTTCCCGCTCCTGCTCCTCCACAGCCTGATCAATGACACGACGCAATGCACGCTCCAGAAAGAAGGCATAAGGTACCATGTCACTGATGGCGCCATGGCTGCGACTGACCAGTTTGGTGATCTCCTCAAATGGCCGCAGAAGTCTGCATGTGTCGCGCATGAGCAGCCACTGGCGCGGTGAAAAAAACCCCAGCTCCCCAGAACCGTTTCTTTCGCAGAGTTCATACAGGTAGACGTTAACTGCACGTTTCTGCTGGAGCAGCCTATCAAGCATATAGAAGGTTGAGTTCCATCGCGTCGGGCAATCGCAAATAAGACGTCTGACCGGCAGATGGTGTCGCCGCTGAATGTCAGCAAGGCGAGCCATGGCCGTGTAAGATCTTCTGAAATGGGCCGAGATTTTCCTTGCCTGCCGCAAGATGTCCTGGACCCCAGGGTATTTGACAAGGAATCGCTGCACGACCAAGTTTAAGACGTGTGCCATGCACGGCACGTGCGTGATTTTGCCCTGTTTCAATGCGCTAAGCAGATTGGCACCGTTGTCACACACCACTTTACCAACTGTCAAATTGAGCGGTGTTAGCCACTCATCTGCCTGTGAACGCAAAGCTGAAAGGAGTGCCGGGCCAGTGTGGCTCTTTGCTTCCAGGCACAACAGACGCAGCACGGCATGGCAACGTCTCACCTGGCATGTGGAATAGGTTCTGGGGAGCTTGGGCGGTGCAGTGGAAGAGACGCTAGCAGCGGAAAAGGAGGAGGCAGCTGAGGAGGAGAGGGAGGAGGATGGAGTAGGAGGAGGAGAAGAAGAGTCAGGCCTGCATGCAATCCGTGGCGGTAAAACCAAATCTACACGGGTGCCACGGGTTACATGCTTGACGGCCGTCAGAAGGTTCACCCAGTGGGCAGTAAAACTGATATACCTTCCCTGCCCGTGTTTGCTAGACCACGTGTCTGTGGTCAGATGTATCTTGGCACCGACACTGTGTGCCAGAGATACATTCACTTGCCGCTGAACATGGCCATATAGCTCTGGGATGCCCTTCTCTGAGAAATACTTCCTTCCTGGGACCTTCCATTGTGGTGTTCCAATGGCCACAAATTTGCGAAAGGCCTCCGAGTCCACCAGTTTATATGGCAGTAGTTGGCGGGCTATGAGTTCTGACAAGCCAGCCGCCAACCGTTGGGCAAGAGGGTTATCCGGCGTCATCATTTTTTTACGCTCAAACATTAGGCCCACGGAAGCCTGCCTTTTTGCAGAAAAATGTGAGCTTGGCGTGATGGAAGGTGGAGTGGAGGACAATTGTGAGGAGAGAGGAGAAGGAGAAGTAGAAGACGAGGCTGGACGGTGAGAGCCTGCAGTGTGGCTTTGTGTGTTCCGTTGCTCCCACTGGGCTCGGTGATGGCTGCTCATGTGCCTTCTTAAGGCGGTCGTCCCTAGGTGAGTATTGGGCTTACCGCGACTAACGCGTTGACTGCAAAGATTGCAGATGGCAACGCTATTGTCAGCAGCGGACACGTTAAAAAAAGCCCACACTGCGGAGCCATGTGCCGGTGTCCTGGGAGCGCCAGATGTGACCGTACATGGTCGATGACTCGCTCCTGATACATTTGCAGTCTGCTTTGTCCCTGCTGTGCAATGTAAGTCATTGCTGCTTCTCCTCCCTATCTGCTGGTCCATATCTCCCTCTGAACTCCCCTCCTCTTCCTCTCTTGTGGGCACCCACGTGACATCACTAGACACGTCATCATCAACGTCACCTTCCCCACCGCTATAAGTAGAGATCTCGGAGTAGGCAGCAACACCGGGGACCAACCTCCTCCTTGGGCTGATCTGGGTACTGGCGTCAGACTGCTGAGTAGCGCTTGTTGCTACCTCCTCTTCCTGATCCAATACCAAGAGTGGCTGCGCATCAGAAATGTCCTCTTGATATGGATCGGAAAATAATTCCAGTGACTCAAGCGGAAGGTATGTGGTGGTGGTGGTGGTGGTCGTGTTGTTGGTGGTAGTGTCTTTGGGGGTGCACATAGCAGAGAGTGAAGAAGAGGGTGCAGATCGAGAGGATGAGGAGGGTGCAGAAGAGTAAGGCTGAGCGAGCCACTCAACCAAGTCTGGTGCATCCTTTAAAGTAATTGAACGCACCTTCTGCAACTTCCCACTTTGGCTCAAGCCTGTTGCTCCTGCCCTACCCCTACCACCCCTGCGGAAGGGCCTGCCTCTTCCTCTGCCTGTCATTTTTTAAATGACCCTGTGACAAAACTCTTAGTCCCTATACCGATGAAGGACTGCTGCAGTATAGGGCAGCGGTCAGCAGTGGTGCACGTCAACCCTATCTATTGTGGACCGATAGCGGTCCTTACAGAACAGCAGACTGTACCGCACTCAAGCCTATGTACCGTAGCACCCTATACCAAGTTACCAGTCCTTATAAGAACTTTTGTGGACCAAGCAGGTTGTGTATTAGTGTTTAGCAGACTGTACGTCAGTCCCTATACCGCTGAAGGACTGCTGCAGTATAGGGCAGCGGTCAGCAGTGGTGCACGTCAACCCTATCTATTGTGGACCGATAGCGGTCCTTACAGAACAGCAGACTGTACCGCACTCAAGCCTATGTACCGTAGCACCCTATACCAAGTTACCAGTCCTTATAAGAACTTTTGTGGACCAAGCAGGTTGTGTATTAGTGTTTAGCAGACTGTACGTCAGTCCCTATACCGCTGAAGGACTGCTGCAGTATAGGGCAGCGGTCAGCAGTGGTGCACGTCAACCCTATCTATTGTGGACCGATAGCGGTCCTTACAGAACAGCAGACTGTACCGCACTCAAGCCTATGTACCGTAGCACCCTATACCAAGTTACCAGTCCTTATAAGAACTTTTGTGGACCAAGCAGGTTGTGTATTAGTGTTTAGCAGACTGTACGTCAGTCCCTATACCGCTGAAGGACTGCTGCAGTATAGGGCAGCGGTCAGCAGTGGTGCACGTCAACCCTATCTATTGTGGACCGATAGCGGTCCTTACAGAACAGCAGACTGTACCGCACTCAAGCCTATGTACCGTAGCACCCTATACCAAGTTACCAGTCCTTATAAGAACTTTTGTGGAACAAGCAGGTTGTGTGTTAGTGATTAGCAGACTGTACGTCAGTCCCTATACCGCTGAAGGACTGCTGCAGTATAGGTGAGCGGTCAGCAGTGGTGCACGTCAACCCTATCTATTGTGGACCGATAGCGGTCCTTACAGAACAGCAGACTGTACCGCACTCAAGCCTATGTACCGTAGCACCCTATACCAAGTTACCAGTCCTTATAAGAACTTTTGTGGAACAAGTGAGTTGTGAATGTTTAGCAGACTGCAGCAGAAGGGCAGCAGTCAAGTATAATATCCTTTCTATATTTGGAAGAAAGAATATTATACATGTACAAGCCTATTACTGTACCACTGATACCAGTCCTGAAAAGAACCTTTGTGGAACTAATAATAACAGCAAGTCTTTAAAATTACCCTCACTGCCTGACAACACTGCTTCCTTCCTGTCCCTATACAAATTGGCAAAAAAAGAGAACGATTAGTGGTTACTGGAACAGCTCTTTTGTGGACCTTGATAGTAACAGCTAATGATGATGATGATGATGATGATGATGAAAGACTAATCTGGCTGTCCCTGTAGCATACACCGTCCTTTCCCTTTCTCTAAACTAACAAAAGACACTCAGGCTGCTGCAAGAA
This sequence comes from Lithobates pipiens, assembly GCF_037356315.1. NCBI lineage: Eukaryota > Metazoa > Chordata > Amphibia > Anura > Ranidae > Lithobates > Lithobates pipiens. Next base: position 82,826,970 of record NW_027507718.1, read on the forward strand.
TCAGCAGCACAGCAAACCTATCAACACCTAACACCTATACCAGTCCTGAAAAGAACTTTTGTGTACCAAATAGCTAGTGGTTTATCTCTCCCTACTCCACACAGGAACCTGTCCCTATCGTAACAGAAGAAAGAATGTAAAATGGCCACCGGATCGGGTGTATTTATAGGTTAGGGGGAATGTACAAGTGTCCATGTGCTGTCATGTCTCAATTGGCTGTCCTGTATCACATGATAAACGTGTCACCAAAGGTTAAAGTTCTTGTATACATTAAACACGTAAGTCCGCCGCGGCGAACGACGGAAAAAGGCGTTCGAACGTGCGGACCGCGAATGTCGGAAATTCGCCGCGAAACGACCGCCGGGCGAAACGTTCGTCCATCACTAGCGCTGATGAGGCGGCACTGATAGGCTGCATTGGTGGGCACTGATAGGCATAGTTAAGGCGGCACTATTATTAGGCACAGATAAGGTGGCACCGATGGGCACAGATAAGGCGGCACTGATGGGCAAAGATGGGCACAGATAAGATGGCATGGATGGGTGGCACAGATGGGTGGCACGGATGGGTGGCACTAATGGGCACTGATAGGTACCACTGATAGGTACCACTGATAGATGGGACTGATGGGCACTGATAGGTGGCACTGATAGGTGGCTCTGATAGGTGGCTCTGCTGGGCACTGATGTGCGGCACTGCTGGGCACTGGTAGATGACACTGATGGGCACGGATATGTGGCACTGGGGTGCAGCACCTTTGTTGAGGCAGATTGTGGGCACTGCTGGGTGGCATTTTGGGCACTGCTGGGTGGCACTGTGGGCACTGCTGGGTGGCACTGATGGGGGGCACTTATTTTTTAATCATCTTTAGTGATGAGGGGGCAGGTGGGCACTGGCAGGGGGCAGGTGGGCACTGGCAGGGCTGGCCGTGATCGGGACTGATGTCCCGATCACGGCCGCCGGTGATCGGCTCTTTTTTTTTCTCCTCGCGCTGTCAGCGCGAGGAGGAATAATAGCCAATTACCGGCTCCGTTATATCACATGATCAGCTGTCATTGGCTGACAGCTGATCACGTGATAAGGGGTCGGGATCGACCCCTTGCTCTGATCGGTGATCAGGCGAGTCTCATAGACTCACCGATCACAGAGAGCGCCGTGCGCGGGACTACGTCAATAGACGTAGTCCCAGCAAAGGAGATCCGCGCTGTAGCCGTCATTCGGCTATGGCGCGGGTCTCAAGTGGTTAACCAGAGCCTTCAACTCCCTTCTGTTGGGTCATTTATTTCAGAGTCATTATCTTCTATTATAGTTATGTTACCTAAACCATGATCAGATTTAACTATCTGGTCTAATTACCTTCCCATTTCTCTCCTTAATTTAGACATTAAAATACTAGCTAAGGTCCTTGCGTCTCGCTTGAATAATTTTATAGGTCACCTATAGGGATGAGCCGAACACCCCCCGGTTCGGTTCGCACCAGAACTTGCGAACGACCCCCGCGTTCGGTACGAACGTTAGAACCCCATTGAAGTCTATAGGACTCGAACGCTCGAATTGGAAAGTGCTAATTTTAACGGCTAATATGCAAGATATTGTCCTAAAAAGGGTTTGGCGACCTGCCTCCTGCCTCAGGGGACATGGGTCACTGCAAAAAAAAGTTTTAAAAACTACCGTTTTGGTGGGAGCACTGATTTTAATGACGATTAAAGTGAAAAAAAAAAAAAGTGAAATATTCCTTTAAATATGGTGCCTGGTGGGTGTATGTAGTATGCCTGTGAAGTGCCACGTGTTTCCCGTGTTTAGAACAGTCCCTGCACAAAATGACATTAAGCGGAAATAACTCCATTTAAAACTGCTTGCGGTTTTAATGTTATATCTGGTTCCTGCAATATGGTTGAAAATCATTCAGAAAAATGGCATGGGTAGCCCTCCCTGCCCATTACCAGCCTATTTGGGTCTTGTACGCATATTAAGGGGAACCCTGTACCCATATTAAAAAAAGGAAATGCGTGTGGCCCCCAGGCCCTATATACTCAGAACAGAAGTATACAGGCGGTGCAAACAAGACAGGGACTGTGTAGGTTTGTTGTGTTAAGTTGAATCTGTTTGTAATTTTCAACTGGTACATTTTTAAAGTGTAGCTCCAGTCAAAAAAAATATTTTTAAGCTTTTTGGAAAACATAGGGAAGGGTTATCACCCCTGTATAATTTGTTTTGTCGTCCATCTTTTTTCATCTCACTTGCTGTTGTCTCCTTCCGTTTGCAAGTAGGAGATGTTTGTAAATTGGATGTTTGAAAGTAGGGGCCTGCCCTATATGCTCTGCAGAAATGGCAGAACAAGGTGTTGGTTTTGCAACAACATTGTAAGCCCTCAAAGTGACTCTTGGTGGGCGCTGGAGCGCCCTGCTGTGAACGATTATATCAAGAATTGTAATTACATGCCATTGTTGAACAGTGGTAGAAAAATTGACCTTTGGTGGTTGTGGTGCTGGTGCCACAACACTATAAGTCCTCACAGTTACTCTGGGTGGGCACAGGAAGGGGCCCTCCTGTGAAATATTATATCAAGAATTGTAATTACATGTCCCTGTTAAACAGGGGCAGAAAAATTGGGCCTTAGGCACTGGTGCCATCACACTGCAACCTCTGCCATACACTCTAGTTTTATTGCAGGAATTAGCCCTGCTGCAAAGCATTGCATCAAAAATTGTACTTAAACGCCCCTGTTAAACAGGGGCAGAAAAATTGGGCCTTAAGCACTGGTGCCATCACACTGCAACCTCTGCCATACACTCTAGTTTTATTGCAGGAATTAGCCCTGCTGCAAAGCATTGCATCAAAAATTGTACTTAAACGCCCCTGTTAAACAGGGGCAGAAAAATTGGGCCTTAGGCACTGGTGCCATCACACTGCAACCTCTGCCATATACTCTAGTTTTATTGCAGGAATTAGCCCTGCTGCAAAGCATTGCATCAAAAATTAGAGTTACGCTTACCGGTAACGTCTTTTCCAGTAGTCTTTCAGGACAGCCACTATGAGAGATAGACTCCTCCTCTTCCTCTGGAAACACTGCGCCAGCCCATAAATTCTTACTTCCCCTGCCGGACCTCAGTTTATATCGAGAATACCTCCGGCCAGCTGGGGAGACACAAGAACACATTAATAACATATTTATCAAATACCATTATCTTGCTGCGCTCTGGTCTTTTGTAAGACACCCCCCAATTTTCGGGTGGGAACTAGGGCTGTCCTGAAAGACTACTGGAAAAGACGTTACCGGTAAGCGTAACTCTAATTTTCCCTAATCGTCTTTCAGGACAGCCACTATGAGAGGATAAGCGAGCACTTAACAGTTAGGGTGGGACTACAGCTTGCAAAACCTTTCGCCCAAAGGTCTGCTCACCTGCCGACACCAGATCCACTCTGTAGTGCTTTACAAAAGTGGAATAGCTGGACCATGTTGCTGCTCTGCAAATCTGCTCTGGCGTTGCTCCCGCTCTTTCTGCCTGGGAGGCTGCCATAGCTCTAGTGGAGTGTGCTTTAATACCCACTGGGATTTCTTTCCCTGAACTAAATAAGCCTGCTCGATGGCTACTCTGAGCCACCTAGCAATAGTGCGCCGGACGCCTTACAACCTTCCCTGGCCCCGGAAAACAAAATAAATAAGGAATCTGACCTTCTAAATGACTTGGTCAGTTCCAGATAGTGTAGGATACATCTCCTAACATCCAATAATGGAATTTTAGTTCCTTCTCACCAGAGGGATTGGGACAAAAAGAGGGCAAAACAATTTCCTGGCTTCTATGAAAGCTGGATACCACCTTCGGCAAAAAGGCTGGATCGGTCTTTAAAACTATCCGATCCAGAAAAATAACGCCAAAGGGAGCCCTGACTGATAAGGCCTCCATCTAACTGACCCTCCTAGCAGTTGTCACTGCTACCAGAAACACTGTCTTCAGAGTAAGCTCTCTCAGAAGACACTCCTTTAAAGGCTCAAAGGGGGGTCCAGCTAAGCTCTGCAAAACTAAAGATCAATCCCATCTGGGAAAGGACAGGCCCTGGACCGGTCTCTGTCTGGACAGGGCCCTAAAGGACCTGACTACCCATGGGTTGGCAGCCAAATGATCCTCTAAATAAACACTGAGGGCTGATACTTGACCCCTAAGGGTACTAATGGATAAGCCCTTATCTGCCCCACATTGTAAAAATTCCAACACTGCGGAGGAGCTCCGTACTGGGAAAGAGTTCTCTGCGCACCACTTGTTGAAACGTAAGCAGACCTTTTCATAGATCTGGCGAGTTTCCTTTTTTCTACTGTTCAGGAGGGTAGAAACTAGTTTCTGTGAAAATCCCTTAGATTTTAATAAACCCTCCTCAGTAGCCAGGCCGCTAATTTCCACTGGCGTACCTGTGGGCAGAGGACTGGCCCCTGAGAGAGAAGATCGTCCATGAGGGGGCAAGAGTAAGGGAGGTTCTACCGCCAACTGCTTTAGCATTGAGAACCATGCTCTCTTGGGCCAATGTGGAGCCACCAGAATCAGAGATGTGCTTTCCATCTGAAACTTTCTCAGAACTGCTGGCAACAACGCTGGAGGTGGGAAGGCATAGCAAGTTCTGAAGTGCCAATTCTGGCTCAAAACGTCCACCCCTAAGGCTCCTTCTCCCCTTTTTAGGGAGAAAAAACAGGGGGTTTTTGCATTGTTTCTGGACGCGAACAGGTCCACCTCCGGAGACCCCCATCTCCTTATTATGAGATTGAAGACCTCCTGGTTGAGAACCCAATCGTCCTCCCTCCGCCTTTTTCGGCTGAGAAAAGTCTGCTACCACGTTTTTCTCTCCCCTCAGAAAAACTGCTGAGAGCGAAAGGGGGTAGGTTTCGGCCCAGGACAGGATCTCGGTCGCTAAAGACAACAGAGTTCCGCTTCTCGTGCCACCCTGTTTGTTCAAATAGGCCACTACGGAAGAGTTGTCCGACCGCACCTGAATGTGGTAACCCCGGAGCTTTTTTTTGAAGAATTTGAGGGCTAGTCCCACTGCCCTTAATTCTTTCTAGTTGGACGATCGAGTCAACTCGCCGTCCCCCCCAGGTGCCCTGGGCTAGAAGGGAACCCAAATGTGCCCCCCAACCTTTTCCACTTGCGTCTGTGGTTACTATCCGAGAAATCGGGATGAGCCACAGACGACCTTGCGACAGATTTGTCACTTTCCTCCACCACCGGGGGGATCTCCTTACCTGGTGTGGAATATGAACTAAGGTGTCTAGGGCCTCCTGACTGTGGTCCCACACCCCTAGGATGAAGGACTGTAGGGGACGAAAGTGTAGCCCTGCCCACTGCACTGCTGGAAGGGTGGATGTAAGGAGATCCCGTACTGACATCAGAACCCTTATGGAAACCAGCTGGTTGCTCTGAAGAGAGGCCACCGCACTGTCCAGTTTTTGTACCTTTTCTCTTGGTAGAAAAAACTCTCAACAGTGTTGAGTCCAACAGGAAACCTAGGTAGGAGATCTGTTGTGAGGGGATCAGGCTGGACTTTTCCAAGTTCAGAAGCCACCCCAGGTCTGTAAGGACCTCTTTGGTTAGATCGAGATCCCTGACCAACTGTGTTGGGGATGCTGCAAATAAAAGCAGGTCATCCAGGTAAGCAATTATACATATCCCCTGGAGCCGAAGAAAGGCCATGGCTTCTGCCAGGACTTTGGTAAATATGCGGGGTGCAGAGGATAGCCCGAATGGCAGGGCCTGAAACTGAAAGTGTATTGTTTCTCCGCCCAGATCTATGGCAAGGCGTAGAAACCTCTGCGAGGCTTCCGCTATAGGGATGTGTAAATACGCGTCCCTTAGGTCCAGGGATACCATGAAACAGTTGTGGGGCAGAGGCGCCTTTACTGAAAAGATCGATTCCATGCGGAATCTTTTGTATGTCACTGAAGCGTTCAGGGGCTTTAAGTTCAGAAACAACCTGAACTTCCGAGGGTTTTTTCACTATGAAGATGTGAGAAAAAAACCCCCTTCCCTCTGCTTTTGGGACCCTGAGAATAACATCCTGATTCTCCAATTCCCTCAGAGCTTCTAGCAAGGCCTCGGCCTTTACCATGCACCTGGGTAGATGCGTGACAAGGAGCCTTTGAGGGGGTGGTCTTAGGAATTCCAAGAGGTACCCCCTTCTTACTACCCCTAAAATAAATTGATTGGGGGATATTGTCTCCCACTGTGGAAGAAAGGCCCCCAGTCTTCCTCCCCCTGTAGCTGGAAAGTCACTGGGTTTTACGGGGCTGGATAGGAGGGCGAAAAATCGCCCCTCCTCTGCCCCTGCCTTTTTGGGGCCAGGTTCTCTTTTTTTTTCCCCTCTGGTTAAGAGGTTTCCCTACGCCCCTGCGGAGGAAACCTCTTTCTTGTTGGTACGGAGGTTTTCCGTTTGAGAGGAAAGGACTTTTTCCTGTCCGCTGTCCGGTCTAGAACCGTCTCTAGCCCTGGGCCAAACAGGAGGTCCCCCGCCAGGGGTATCCCACATAGCTTTATCTTGGAGGCATTATCCCCTGGCCATGTTTTTAACCAGAGGGCCCTTCTGGCCGAATTGGCTAGAGCCGCCGTTCTGCCCGACATGCGGACGGACTCAGCAGAGGCATCAGCTATGTAAGTGATCCCTCGCAGCATAGTAGGGAAGGATGACAGAATGGTTTCAATATGTTGTTGGATCTGTGAGAGCCAGTGCTCTAAATTGCGAGCCACAACTGTAACTGCCATTTCAGGCTTTAAATTGCTGATAGCCGAGTCCCACGTCTTTTTAAGCAGAGAGTCAATCCTTCTGTCCATGACATCTGCCAAGGCCCCCCATGTCTTCAAACGCCAAATCTGTGTGTCTGGAGACCTGGGAGAACGCGGCATCCAATTTGGGACTTTTATTCCAAAGGCATGCCGGGTCCTCTGAAAATGGGAACCTTCTTTTGAGGGATCTAGATAAAAAGGGTTTTCCCGATCCTGCCACTCCTTTTTAAACTGTTTCCATTAAAACTTTGTGTACTGGAAACACCCTTCTTTTTGGCTCCCCTAAACCTGAATACATTTGGTCATGCAGGGTTAGGGGCTTTTATCCGTCTGGATACTGAGGATTGCATAAATTGCCTTTAAGAGGTCCCTACCTCATAAGGGACAACTTATATCTGGAGGCTTTCCTGGACCCGTCCTGGTCCTCCCCCTCGAAGCCCTCCTGGGAATCGGAGGAGGAACTATCTGGAAGTTCCCTACCTGTCCCTGAAGGGCCTGCAACCTCTGTCCCCCCTGTACTAGCAGGTTGGACTGGAGCAGAACTCTGTGCTAGAGGTGGGGTTGTATCCTGGGGAGATGGACCCGTGGGAACAACACTTTGGTCCAAGATTCCCCTAAAATGTCCCTACAGGAGGCACACTTCTTTTTAGAGCTATGCGTAGACCTAGTTTTTTCCGTAGCTTTCAAAAAAAAAGGAAAAAAGAAAAAAACAGAAAAAGACAAAGTCAATCAAAAGCTCGGGATACAACCCTGGGAGTGCACTAGACCCTTTTTTAAAACGAAGGGATCTGAGCCTCCCTTCCCCCCTGGCCACCCAGGGGGTCTGCCCCCCCACCCATGATAGAACCATACATTGGGGTGGGGGGATCCTAGATAGAGAGAACCCCTCCCCAGGGCGCTCTTACCTTAGGAATGCTGGAGATAGAGTCTGTCGTTTGAGCCTCAGCTTCCGACATGACTGCAGGTGGCTGCTTACTACAGAGTTCCACGTTGCCTGTGCACGTTCTGAACCCATCTCCAGCTTGTGCCCGGACCTCCTATCAGCTCCACGACCCGGAACCGGAAGTCGATCGTATTTCGAGGTCAAGCCTTCGTTTCCGCCGGATACGACGTCGCCCGTCGTTCGGCCCGCTCGGTTCAGAGAAAAAAGGGGCGGACTGTACCCATGTACAGGGAAATCTTCCGAACGGCTTGCCAGCTGCGTCCCTGTAGACGCGATAGGAGTCCCCCACGACCTGAAGCCGCGCTCGACTCGGAAGGGGTGGCAGTACCTGGTGAGGTAAGTAAACCGTTCGACCCGTCCGACACGCGGACGTTGGTTTCGAATGGTTTGAACCCAGCTTTCTCCAAACGAAGCCCCTGCTTCTTTCAACCGGGTTATTTTAACGAAAAAACGGCCACAGCCTCCCCAGCTGATCGGCCTGGTTCCTTGCACAGTGTCTCCCCGCCGGAGGAAACACTAATAACTGAGGTCCGGCAGGGGAAGTAAGAATTTATGGGCTGGCGCAGTGTTTCCAGAGGAAGAGGAGGAGTCTATCTCTCATAGTGGCTGTCCTGAAAGACGATTAGGGAAAATTGTACTTAAACGCCCCTGTTAAACAGGGGCAGAAAAATTGGGCTGCTGGCATCACCCAGAACCAAAAATGTTCTTCCAACATATCAGCGGAGGAGGAAGAGGATAGACAATCAACATAACAGGACAGTCACTCAGCATCAGCATAGGCAGTCTTGAAGGGATGTGGTATTTCAAAAAAAATTATTCGGTTACATCAGCTTCAGGTGCTTGGTAGCTGTGGGTGATCCAAGACTGATTCATCTTGATGAAGGTCAGTCGATCAACTGATTCGGTGGACAGGCGCACCCTGTGATCGGTAACGAAGCCACCAGCAGCACTGAAGGTGCGTTCCGAAAGAACGCTGGATGCAGGACAGGCCAGTAGCTCAATTGCATACTGTGCAAGCTCTGGCCAGTGATCCATCCTCAAGACCCAGTAAGCCAGAGGATTTTCAGTGGGAAAGGTGTCCAAGTCTGACCTTGCCCCTAGGTATTCCTGCACCATGTAAATTAGACGCTGGCCATGGGTGCTGGAACCAATCATACCTTGGGGCTGCGGACTAAAAAATTGTCTGAAAGCATCAGTCAGACGGCCACCTTCTCCACCGCTCCTTCTGACTGATGCCTCAGCAACACGTTGTCCAGGACCAGGAGTTTGTGACCTCCCAGTCTCTGGGAACGCGTTGCACAGAGCTTTCTGCAAGGCCTCCCGGAGATGTCTCATCCTCTGCTCCCTCTGCGATGGCAAGATAAGATCGGCAACCTTACCCTTGTACCGTGGATCAAGGAGAGTGGCCAGCCAGTAATGGTCCCTCTCCTTGATCCGAAGAATACGAGGATCCTTCCGCAGGCTTTGCAGGATCAGGGAGGCCATGCAGCGTAGGTTAGCTGAGGCATTCGGTCCGGAGTCCTCTGGGTCACTAAGGACAACATGATCCGCAGCTACCTCCTCCCAGCCACGTACAAGTCCACGTGTTTCTTGGGACTGTAAATCATCCCTATAAGACTGCTGCTGCTGATGCTGAGTGCCAGCCTCCACCTCCATGCTGACACAATCATCCTCCTCCTCCTCTTCCTCCTCCTCACCCTCTTCCTGTGTGATGGGTGGCACAGCAGGAACACTGTCTGGATAAAGGGGGCCTTGAGAGGCAAGGAAGTCCTCCTCTTCCTGCCTCTGTTCTGTCTCAAGTGCCCTGTCCATTATTCCACGCAGCGTATGCTCCAAGAGGTGGACAAGAGGTATAGTGTCACTGATGCATGCACTGTCACTGCTCACCATCCTTGTGGCCTCCTCAAATGGTGACAGGACAGTGCATGCATCCCTGATCATGCCCCACTGGCGTGGTGAGAAAAAACCAAGCTCCCCTGACCCTGTCCTGGTGCCGTAGTCGCACAGGTACTCATTGATGGCCCTCTGCTGCGTGTGCAGCCGCTGCAGCATGGCCAATGTTGAGTTCCATCTGGTGGGCATGTCACATATAAGGCGGTTCTTGGGCAGGTTCAACTCCTTTTGGAGCTCAGCCAGCCGAGCACAGGCATTAAATGATCGGCGGAAATGCACACAGACTCTCCTGGCCTGTTTCAGGACATCCTGTAAGCCGGGGTACCTGCCCAAGAACCGCTGCACCACCAGGTTAAGGACGTGAGCTACACAGGGCACATGGGTCAGTTGTCCCTGTCGGAGGGCGGAGAGGAGGTTGGTGCCATTGTCGCAAACCACCATTCCTGGCTTAAGCTGGCGTGGCGTCAACCACCTCTCGGCCTGCCCCTGCAGAGCTGACAAAACATCCGCCCCAGTGTGGCTCCTGTCCCCCAAACAAACCAGCGCAAGCACGGCATGGCATCGTTTTGCCTGCGTACTTGCGTAGCCCCTGCAACGCCTACGGAGCACCGCTGGTTCTGAGGACAGAGCACTGGAAGAGGCCATGGAGGAAGAAGAAGAGGAGGGGGTGGAGGAGAGAGGTGTGTCACAACCAATAGTAGCATTTTGGAGGCGTGGTGGCGGAACAACCTCCAACACTACTGCACCTTGTCCTGCATCTTTCCCAGCAGCCAGGAGAGTGACCCAATGGGCCGTGAAAGACAGGTAACGTCCCTGTCCATGCCTGCTGGACCATGAGTCAGCGGTAATATGCACCTTACCGCTGACCGCCCTGTCCAGCGAGGCAAGGACATTGCCTTCCACATGCCGGTAGAGAGCCGGAATCGCCTTCCGTGAGAAAAAGTGGCGTTTGGGGACCTGCCACTGAGGAACCGCACATTGTACAAACTCACGGAAGGGGGCCGAGTCTACCAACTGAAAAGGCAGCAGTTGAAGTGCTAGCAATTTAGCCAAGCTAGCATTCAACCGCTGGGCATGTGGATGGCTGGGAGTAAATTTCTTCCGCCGGTCCAGCAGCTGGGGCAGGGACATTTGTCTGCTATAATCGGACGTGGATGTACCACTAGCAGAGTTCCCGGAAGCACTTGGCTGTGACACACCTAATTCTACACCTTCATTCCTCTCAGAGCAGGTTTCAGAGAGGACTGAAGGTCTAGTGGGGTTGGAGATGCCAGCTGATGAGGAGCAAGGAGAGGTCCGCTTTGTTCTTTGGTGTGGGTCTTTGAGGTATGCTTGCCAACGAGCTGCATGGCAGGTCAACATATGTCTGGTCAAGCATGTGGTGCCCAAGCGGCTGATGTTTTGGCCACGTGAGATACGCTTGAGACATATGTTGCAAATAGCAGCGGTGCGATCTGATGCACTCGTCTCAAAAAAGGCCCACACCAAAGAACTTTTAGAATAACGCGCAGAGGAAGCGCTCTGCGCAGAGGAAGCGCTCTGCGCAGGCGGAGCTCTGCGGTGTGATTCAGTCGGTGTGCTGCCCCTAAGCTGGCCCCCGGAGGGCATCCTGCCTCGTTGGACATGTGCCTCCTCCTCCTCCCTCCTTCCAGGCACCCACGTGGAGTCAGTGCCCTCATCATCCCCTCCCTCTTCATCGCTGTAGCAAACCTGGCAGTATGCTGCAGCTTGTGGAACATGACTGCCAGATTGCTGTCCTTCTTGAGCATCCCCTCTCTCTGTGCTCACGCTACTGCCTTCCTCTAGCTGAGTGTCATCATCAGAGCCCACCAAACACTGGGCATCCTCCTGGAGCATGTACCCAACACTGTGCTCAAAGAGTTCAGGAGACTCCTCAGGAGGACGTGGTGGGTCTAGGGAAGGAGTCACTGATGATGACATTGAGAGGAGGGACGACGATGTGTTGGCAGCTGCTTTTCTACTACCCTGAGACTGGGTGAGAGAGGATGAGGAGGATGAAGAGGGCTTGGTCATCCACTCTACCAAGTCGTTGGCATGTTGCGGTTCAACATGTCCAGCTGCAGAAAAGAAGGACAAGCATGTCCCATGGCCACGTGCTGATGACAATGCACCGCGTCCACGACCAGCACTGTTGTCTCTAGACACAGAGCCTGCTTGCCCTCTTTTATCGGCTCGCGCCTGTCTGCCTCTCCTTGCTGGCCTTCCAGACATGGTAATGGCCTGAAGGGAGTTGGGTAAAACAGTAGTTGGGTAGTTTATATTGTGCTGGAGGCACACAACACCCACTAACTCCTGCAGATGCCTTTTTTATAGAACAGCAGAGTTAAAGGGGTATATACAGATGTATACTGTGCTGTGCTGGAGGCACACACAACTTCCAATAACTCCCGCAGATGCCAATCGGGCCCAAATAGAGAACAGCTATGTAGGTGGATAATAGCGGTATGTACTGGGTACAGAGCAGGCACACAGCACGTACTATCTCCTGAGTGACACTACTGACTGCAAGCTCTATTGTTAAAGATGGACCACTAGCTATATAGGTGAGGTGAATATCACGGTGTATACTGCGGTCAGGGCACGCAGACAATAACCAGAAAACAGCAGAGTTAAAGGGGTATATACAGATGTATACTGTGCTATGCTGGAGGCACACACAACTTCCAATAACTCCAGCAAATGACAATCGGGCTCAAATAGAGAACAGCTATGTAGGTGTATATAGTGGTATGTACTGGGTACAGAGCACGCAGACAGCACGCACTAACACTACTGACTGCAAGCTCTATTATTAAAGCTAGATCACTAGCTATATAGGTGAGGTGAATATAGTGGTGTATACTGCGGTCAGGGCACAGACAGTAACCACTACACAAGAGCAAAATAGTAAATCAGCCAAAAACGATTGGTGTGTAACTGTGTTGAAGGTACACAGAACACCCACTGCTTCAGATGCTAACAAACACTACACGAGGCCGCCTGAAAGGCAGCTTTATATAGTGTGGGGCGTGCACTACACAGCCTGAGCTATGATTGGCCACAGGCAGGATGCCTGTGGCCAACCATTGCTCTCCTCGCTACTGGCGCTGCGATTGGCCAAGCATGCGGGGTCACAGTGCATGCTTGGCCAATCGTGAGACAGCAATGCATTGCGCCATCGCAATGCATTGTGGGCCACACGAATTTTGCCGCGAACGGCCCAAACGTTCGGAATTCGGCGAACGCACGAACGACCGATGTTCGACTCGAACATGCGTTCGACTCGAACACGAAGCTCATCCCTAGTCACCTAATACATCAAGACCAAACGGGTTTTATACCCAAGAGACAGGCAGGAGACAATATTAGAAGAACACTATTACTTATTCAAGCTGCTAAAAACAGACGTATCCCAACTTGCCTTCTATCTTTGGATATCAGTAAGGCTTTTGACTCAGTCACCTGGCCTTATATGCAATTTACTCTCAAAAAATTGGGTTTTGGTAATCATTTCCTGACTTGGATCTCTTCCCTCTATAACAATCCCAGGGTGTATATTAAATATGCAGGTTATAAATCAGCAATAATAGACATCAGAAGAGGCACAAGACAGGGTTGTCCCTTATCCCCACTTCTTTTTGCCCTACTTATGGAACCTTTGGCACAATTAGATCCAACCCAGATATCAAAAGGTATTGAACTAGTTGGGCATCACCATAAACTGTGTCTTTATGCAGATGACATACTTATTTATCTATATAATAATAGCGAATATTGGATACATTTTCACATATTTCTGGTCTCTTTGTAAACCCCACCAAATCAAATGCATTGGATATTTCTATAAAACACTCTGACCTATTACAGGCTCCATCCTCTCTACCTTTCAATTGGGTTGATTGCCAATTACCATATTTTGGTGTACACCTTACATCCTCACTTTCTGATCTTTTTGCAGCTAATTATTTACCCCTGTTGAAGAAAGTTACAGGCTTATTAAAGAGGAAGTAAACCCTGATGGGTTTACTTCCTCTTTCATTCCCTGCAAAGGCAAAGCATAATGGACTACTATGCATCGCATAGTAGTCCATTATGTGTCACTTACCTGACACAGGAGCCAGCGAAGTCACCGCTGTCCCCTGTAGTCCGGCGCATCCATCTTCTCGGTGGGGTCTCGCAGCTCCGCCGCTGTCATTCGGCGAAGCCGCGATGACGTCACTCCCGCAAATGCGCACGGGAGCCAGCACGCGCGGCATCTTCGTCGTTGACGATGCCGCGCTCAGTGCACCTGTGCGCCGCTGTCTACGCCGCATGCGCCGTAGACAGCAGTGCCTGTCTTCGGGCAAATATCTCCTAAACCATATAGGTTTAGGAGATATTTCTTGGACCTACAGGTAAGCATTAATCTAGGCTTACCTGTAGGTCAAAGTGTGTTGTAAGGGTTTACAACCACTGCCGAAGTTTTTATATTTATATAGGGTACTTCCCATTTCCATACCTTCATATTTTTTACGACTCACACAGCTTAGAATTATGTCTTATTTGGAAGAATATTAAACCCTGTATACCTAAATCCACTTTATAGCTTAGTAAAACTAGTGGAGGTTAGGGGCTACCTAACTTCGCTTCTTACTATTTTGCAGCTCAATTATCGATACTCCCTAAATATCATTCAACAGAAGACATACCTTTTTGGGTATCTTTTGAAGCCATTGTGACCCCATATCAGTGGCCAATCTGCTATGGATTCAGCCAAAGGATAGATCGCATCTGACTAATCCTATCGCAAAACATTCATTGGTTATCTGGGATAGATTTGGTAGTTCATGTAAATTACAATCAGTACATAATCCACTTCTTTCCTTTCTAGGGAATCCAGCTTTTTATCCTGAATGGACATTTCCAAAATCTTTTTCAGCATGGTCTTCTACTAATCTGTCTAGATTCTATAAGCTATTATCCTCAAATACTTTTCAAACATTCCCTATGTATGAACTACGGGCTGTCAAACAATGAGATATTTCGATATCTACAAATTAAGAATTTCTATATGCCTCTTATTGGGTCAGGTTTAGCACTGAGGTGAGATGTCTAAATTTGAACATATTTGTATAAGTGACCCACATGTTAAAGGTTTAATTTCATATGTGTACCAAACCCTTATTACTACCCCCAATGAGGTACTTCCATCATATTCTGTCAAATGGGCACAGGATTTGGGTAGAATATTTAACAATGACTGGTCCAACATTTGGTTAGCTACTAAATCATCATCTCCCAACTGTTATGCTTTGGAAACGAACTTCAAAGTTCTGGCACGATGGTACCTAGTACCAGCAAGGATTGCAAAATTTTCTCCATCTTACCCTAATCATTGTTTTAGAGGTTGCTCCTCTCCTGGTACTCATCTTCACATATGGTGGGATTGTCCGGTGGCGCAAGAATTTTGGCCTCTAAAGCTTTAGATATCTATATTGCCCCAGACCCAGCTATTGCACTTTAAATCTCAAACCAGATTCACTCACACGGACACAATTTAAACTACTTGTTTATATTAGTACGGCAGCTAAACAAACCATAGCTAAGGCATGGAAAACCAAAAATGTTATTGTTGCGGAAGCAGACTGAACAAAGCTCTCATTTTCGATAAAATGACAGCTATTGAAAACAATATTAGTAAATTTCACATGATTTGGCAACCATGGGTTAAACATTTCTTTCCATCTGATTTTGACCAGTCATTGCTGTTCCCACAATAAAATCCTTGTGTATCGTTGTTGTGCTATTGATTCATGTCATGTACCAGGTAACTACCTCGAGAGTTTTCATCTCATCCCTTTTCTTCTCTCTTTTCCTCCTTTTCTATCCCTTTTTTTTTTTTTATCTTTTATCTTTCAAAAGTTGGTTTAATTCTCATCAACATAGAGAATCAATCTCTCTTTTAGAGGATCTATTCTTCAAAACGTTCTTTAAATACTGGTTGTGCTGAGCTAAGGTTAACCAGGAAAAGAGGTTTACTTTTTAATTATACCTGCCCCCACCTGTTCACAGCGTGAACCCATTTGGGGTGGACAGGTGGTCTGGAGGCATATTTCATTAATTCTCTCATAGGTGTCCTTTTATGAAGCAGTGAAATCTATTCACTGCTTCATTCTCCGGCATTCACATAGGAGATCTTTCTCCTCTGTGTGCCACTATATGAAGCGGAGTAGATCGCTTCACACTTGGAGGAGTGAAGAGATCTACAAACGCTTCTAACACTGGAGAATGGCCCCTAATACTGGAATCTCGTGAGACTTTACGAGATTACAGTACTAGAAATTCACTGATACACACAGATGTCATTATATTAAGCAGTGATAAATTATCACAGCTCAATACACTGACACGCGGTGTGATTAATGTTAGTGAAATAAAGCGTCCCCCTACATAATATATACATGTATACACACACAGACATTATATATACATGTATATACACACACATTATATATATATACATATGCACATTATATATATATATGTATATATATGTATACACATACATATGACAGGGGGACATGGTTACAGTGTTGGGGGGTCTGAACGAGGCATAAGGAAGTTAATTATCTTCCTCTTTCCTCCTCAGATCCCCCTGATTCCCTCTTCACTACCCCGGTTCTCCACCTCTGAGTTGGTGAATCGGGGCGTGTGAATTCTGACACAGATCACAAGTGAAGCGCTGAGATCACAGCTTCATATAGTGACCGTTACTGTGTCAGTCTATGAGGATTCTCCATGTGCGGAGATAATCGGCGGGAGAACAAGTTCAAACACATCTCCCCCGATTATCTCTGGTTTATATACTGTTTATGGGCTGTGATCAGCGGCGATCCTCTGGATCTCCACTGATCATTGCTTCATAAACGGACACCATAGTTCGTTCCTAATTTAGTTCAGTACTTATAATATTATAGTATACAATCTCTGTTACTTATACTTTCACTTATAACATACCTAATCTATGTGATCAATACCTGATTATAACTATATTGTTCATTTTCGATACTCATGATATGATGCTGGTTATGATCTGTAAACCTCCTTTTTTTAAATTCAATAAAAAGATTTAACAAGTAAAAAAACATTTTTGTACCACAGGGTGACCATATTTCATTTGTGATGGTATTTAGGGGACCTAACAAAAGTTTTATCTTGCATATAGTCAAATGTGATGGTTACAGATAATAAGGTAACATTTATGAAGTCAGAGGTCATAAAGTAAGTATCTTACCTCCATCTTTAAGTGCCGGAAGCTCATTTTCAACCAGCTTAAAATCTTCAGGTTTTGGAGCACCATCAAAATGCTTCACCATTGTCCATGACTTTGCTACAACCATGATTACTGACCTGTCATACAAGATAGATTATTCAAACACAAATGAGACATGTTGCATGAAAAAAGTTATTTATATGTACACCTGAACTGTCAGTGAATGGTACCAGTGACACAACACTCATTATTCTGTATGTAGGATGGGGAGGCAGACAAAGCATATCAAACAAAAACCCTAAAACGTAAATGTATATATTGCAGTTTACCAGTCCATAAATGTGATGACTGCATCAAAATGTAGCTAATGGCTAAAAATTGCCATTTCTGATGTGCAGAGAGAACCAGCTTAGGTCTTGGAAACAATGGCCCATTTCCTATTATTATTATTATACAGGTTTTATATAGCGCCGATTGTTTACGCAGCACTTTACAACATTAGGGTAGACATTACAATACAATTCAAGACAGAGGGCCCTGCTCGTTAGAGCTTACAATCTAGGAGGGAGGGTCAAGTTATACAAAAGGGTAATAGCTGTGGGGGATGAGCTAATGGAGAAAATAGTGCAGTTGTTAGATGGATGCAGGATAGGCTTCTCTGAAGAGGAAAGTTTCCAGGAAACGCCTAAAAGTGGATAACTTTGGAGACATTCTGACAGATTGTGGTAGTGAGTTCCAGAGGATGGGCGAGGCTCGGGAGAAGTACTGGAGGCGGATATGGGAGGAGATGATGAGGGAGCTAGAGAGCAGGAGGTCTTGGGAGGAACGAAGTGGGCGATTCGATTGAGACTAGTCTAGTGATGTAGCTGGGGGCAGAGTTGTGGGTGGCTTTGTAAGTGTAAGTGTTAGTATTTTGAATTTAATTTGTTGGGCAAGTGGCAGCCAATGGAGGGATAGGCGTAGCAGACACTGTGCGGTTTGTAAGGTGTATGAGTCTGGCAGCAGCAATCATGATGGACTGAAGGGGGCATAGTCTATTTAAAGGTGAGCCAATGAGGAAGGAGTTGCAGTAGTCAAGTCGAGAGATAACCAGGGAGTGAATCAAGAGCTTTGTGGTTTCATTGGTTAGAAAGGGGCGTAGTTTAGAGATGTTTCAGAGGTTGAGGCGGCAAGCTTTGGAAAGTGAGTGGATGTGAGGCTGAAAGGGGAGTTCAGAGTCCAGGATAACACCTAACACCCTGACACGTGGGGATGGCTGGATGGTTGTGCCATTACTCTTGACAGAGAAGTCAGGGAAGTTTAGTTTGAGGAAGTGTTGTGACATCCATATAGATATGTCTGTTAGTAAGTTGGTGATGTGTGAGGAGACTGATGGAGTGAGTTGAGGGGTGGAGAGAGATTTGTGTGTCATCAGCATAGAAAGGATATTGAAAGCCTTGAGTGGCTGACCCAAGGAAGAGGTGTAGATTGAAAATAAAAAAGGTCCAGGAACAGAACCTTGGGGGACTTCGACAGAGAAGGGAAGAGGAGTGGAGAAAGTAGAATTGTAAGTGACGCTGAAGGTGCGTTGGGATAGGTAGGATGAGAGCCACTGAAGAGCACAGTCACGGAGACCAAGGGAGTAAAGTTTGAGAAGGAGAGGGTGGTCAACCGTGTCAAAGGCAGCTGGAAGGTCCAGAAGTAGGAGTACAGAATGGTTTCCTTTGGTTTTTGCCGTCAGTAGGTCATTTGTGAGTTTTAAAAGAGCAGTTTCTGAGTGTTGAGGGCAAAATCCAGATTGAAGGGGATCAAGAAGGTTGTTTTTATTGAGGTAGTTGCTCAGTTAGTTGTAAACCAGGCGTTCAAGGAGTTTAGAGGAAAATGGGAGCAAGGAGATAGGGCGTAGGTCAAGATTGGTAGGGTCCAAGGACGGCTTTTTAAGTGGGGGGTGACCAGTGCATGTTTTAGAGCGTTGGGGAAAATGCCAGACGTGAGGGAGAGATTGAAGATGTGAGTTAGAGTGTGTAGGATAGAGTCAGATGGTGACCGTAGTGTTTGAGAGGGAATAGGATACAGGGGGCAGGTGGTTAGGTGGGCGTTAGGAGTTTAGCAACTTCGTCTGTAGTAGCAGTTTTGAATAAGGGGAGCGTTGAGAGTACCTGTTGTAGTGGGGTCTTAACTGGGGGAGATACCTGTAGAGTGGAGATTTCATCACGGGTTGCATCAATCTTGTTTTTGAAGTGATTATCAATCTCCTGGGCAGTGAGTGAGTCAGTCGGTGGAGGTGGTGGAGGACGGAGTAGAGAGTTGAAGGTAGAGAAAAGTTTACGGGGACTGGGCAAGGTGGTGTTAAGAGTTGTAAAATAGGTCTGTTTGGCAGTGTGGAGGAAAGAGTAGTATTTTTGGAGGGCAGATTTGTATTGGTTGAAGTCTTTGAGAGACTTGGTCTTGTGCCACAGATGATCAAGAGCGCAACTACGTTTTTTGAGAATTCTAGTGTGATCAGTTTGCCAGGGTTGTAGGGGTCGAGGCCTGATTCTGGGTGTAGTGAGGGGAGCGAGCTTGTCCAGGGTGGAGGCCAGGGATTTATTGTAGATGGAAGAAGCTTGGTTGGGGCAGGACAGGGGAGAGATTTTGTCATAGAGGTGGTCATCAGCAGAATAGAGGAGAGAAGAGTTGCGAAAGTTTCTACGGGTGATGGTTAGGCGCTTGGAGGGAAAGGTGTTGGAAGACAGGGAGAGAGAGAGAAACTAATTAGGTGATGGTCGGAGAGAAGTTGCATGGAGTGCAAAGGTAGGAGAATACAAGGTCAAGGGTGTTGTCATCAGAATGAGTAGAAGCCTGTACCCATTGCTTCAGGTCAAATGAAGAGGTTAGACTAAAGTTTAGAAGTAGCAGGAGTGTTTCTATTAACAGGGATGTTGAAATCACCGAGAAGGAATCTGGGAATTTCTGAAGACAGAAAGTAGGGTAGCCAGGCAGAGAACTCATCAAGGAGTTCCTACTTCTATCGCAATTTTTTACATTATTTACAGAAATATTTTTTATTTATTTGAATTGTGTTTTTTTTTTCCTTAAGACCTTCCGTGCTCTGGTCAAGCAAACACAGACATGGGAGGTAAGGCTAAAATGCTATTATATCCATGAGTTAGGGGGTGTCAAAGATGTACCAATGACCAGAGGTGGCCTAGTTTACTCTTAAAATACTAACCTGCCCTGATGTATAGTGATGGCCGAACGGTTCGCCTGGAGGTCGTTTCGCGGCGAATTTCGACTGTTTGCGGTCCGCCCGTTCTGCGGACTATTGGCGCCGTTCGCCCGGCGGACTTCCGTGTTTACTGTGTAAAAGAACTTTGACCTATGATGACACATCCATCATGGGGTACAGGACAGCCAATTGAGACATTACAGCGCATGGACACTTGGACATTCCCCCTAACTTATAAATACACCCGATCCGGCGGCCATTTTACATTCTTTCTTCTGTCACTATAGTGAGAGGTTGCTGTGTGGAGCAGGGAGAGATTGCTGTGACCCAAATCGCTAGCTATTTGGTACACAAAAGTTCTTTTCAGGACTGGTATAGGTGTTAGGTATATATAGGTTTGCTGTGCTACTGATTGTTGCAGCAGCCTGAGTGTCTTTTGTCAGTTTAGAGAAAGGGACAGGACGGTGTGTCTGCTGTAGGGACAGTCAGTTTAGTCATTATTAGCTGTTATTATCAGGTCCACAAAAGGGCTATTCCAGTTATTGTTCCAGTAGCCTCTGTTTTGTCAGTTTATATAGGGACAGACAGGAAGCAGTGTGTGAGGCAGTGAGGGTCAGTTTAATCAGTAGCTGTTACTATATTAGGTCCACAAAGGTTCTTTTCAGGACTGGTATCAGTGGTATGGTAATAGGCTTGTACACGTATAATATTCTTTCTTCCACATATAGAAAGAATATTATACTTGACTGCTGCCCTTCTGCTGCAGTCTGCTAATCATTCACAACCTACTTGTTCCACAAAGCTCCTTATATGGACTGGTAATAACCTGGTGTAGGGTGCTACAGTACATAGGGTTGAGTGAGGTACAGTCTGCCATTCTATAAGGACTGGTATAGGTACACAATACATAGGGTTGAGGTGCACTACTGCTGACCGCTGCCCTATACTGCAGCAGTCCTTCATCGGTATAGGGACTGACGTACAGTCTGCTAATCACTCACACACAACCTACTTGTTCCACAAAGGTCCTTATAAGGACTGGTAAGGTATAGGGTACTACAGTACATAGGGTTGAGTGAGGTACAGTCTGCCATTCTATAAGGACTGGTATAGGTCCACAATACATAGGGTTGAGGTGCACTACTGCTGACCGCTGCCCTATACTGCAGCAGTCCTTCATCGGTATAGGGACTGAGTTTTGTCACAGGCAACAACCGCTACTCAGCAGTCTGACGACAGTACCCAGATCAGCCCAAGGAGGAGGTTGGTCCCCGGTGTTGCTGCCTACTCCGAGATCTCTACTTATAGCGGTAGGGAAGGCGACGTCGATGATGACGTGTCTAGTGATGTCACGTGGGTGCCCACAAGAGAGGAAGAGGAGGGGAGTTCAGAGGGAGATATGGACCAGCAGATAGGGAGGAGAAGCAGGAATAACTTACATTGCACAGGAGGGACAAAGCAGACTGCAAATGTATCAGCAGCGAGTCATCGACCATGTACGGTCACATCTGGCACTCCCAGGACACGGGCACATGGCTCCGCAGTGTGGGCTTTTTTTAACATGTCCGCTGCTGACAATAGCGTTGCCATCTGCAATCAACGCATTAGTCGCGGTAAGCCCAACACTCACCTAGGGGCGACCGCCTTAAGAAGGCACATGAGCAGCCATCACCGAGTCGAGTGGGAGCAACGGAACACACAAAGCCACACTCCAGGCTCTCACCGTCCAGCCTTGTCTTCTACTTCTTCTCCTCACAATTGTCCTCCACTCTACCTTCCATCACGCCAAGCTCACATTTTTCTGCAAAAAGGCAGGCTTCCGTGGGCCTAATTTTCGAGCGTAAAAAAATGATGACGCCGGATAACCCTCTTGCCCAACGGTTGACGGCTGGCTTGTCAGAACTCATAGCCCGCCAACTACTGCCATATAAACTGGTGGACTCGGAGGCCTTTCGCAAATTTGTGGCCATTGGAACACCACAATGGAAGGTCCCAGGAAGGAAGTATTTCTCAGAGAAGGGCATCCCAGAGCTATATGGTCATGTTCAGCGGCAAGTGAATGTATCTCTGGCACACAGTGTCGGTGCCAAGATACATCTGACCACAGACACGTGGTCTAGCAAACACAGGCAGGGAAGGTATATCACTTTTACTGCCCACTGGGTGAACCTTCTGACGGCCGTCAAGCATGTAACCCGTGGCACCCGTGTAGATTTTGTTTTACCGCCACGGATTGCATGCAGGCCTGACTCTTCTTCTCCTCCTCCTCCTCCTCCTACTCTATCCTCCTCCCTCTCCTCCTCAGCTGACTCCTCCTTTTCCGCTGCGCCGCCCAAGCTCCCCAGAACCTATTCGACATGCCAGGTGAGACGTTGCCATGCCGTGCTGCGTCTGTTGTGCCTGGAAGTCAAGAGCCACACTGGCCCGGCACTCCTTTCAGCTTTGCGTTCACAGGCAGATCAGTGGCTAACACCGCTCAATTTGACAGTTGGTAAAGTGGTGTGTGACAACAGTGCCAATCTGCTTAGCACATTGAAATGGGGCAAAATCACGCACGTGCCATGCATGGCACACGTCTTAAACTTGGTCGTGCAGCGATTCCTTGTCAAATACCCTGGGGTCCAGGACATCTTGCGGCAGGCAAGGAAAATCTCGGCCCATTTCAGAAGATCTTACACGGCCATGGCTCGCCTTGCTGACATTCAGCGGCGACACAACCTGCCGGTCAGACGTCTTATTTGCGATTGCCCGACGCGATGGAACTCAACCTTCTATATGCTTGATAGGCTGCTATAGCAGAAACGTGCAGTTAACGTCTACCTGTTTGAACTCTGCGGCAGAACCGGTTCTGGGGAGCTGGGTTTTTTTTCACCACGCCAGTGGCTGCTCTTGCGCGACGCATGCAGGCTTCTGCGCCCATTTGAGGAGATCACCAAACTGGTCAGTCGCAGCCATGGCGCCATCAGTGACATGGTACCTTATGCCTTCTTTATGGAGCGTGCATTGCGTCGTGTCATTGATCAAGCTGTGGAGGAGCAGGAGCAGGAAGATGAGGAAGTCACAATGCTGGATGAATTCCCAGGGGGGGCTACTCTATCTGAGACAAGTCAACAACAGGAGTCTGAAGAGGAGTCAGAGGAGGATGGTGCCGGGGCGGATGAGGAGGAGCAAGAAGAGCATGCGTTAAACCTTTCTGGGATCCCTGTTGTGCGTGGATGGGGAGAGGAGAATGAAGAGGACTACATTATCCTGGATGATGAGCAGGAGCCAGGCCACCACACCACTTCCACTTTAGTGCAAATGGGGGCCTTCATGCTCCAGTGTTTTAATAGGGACCCCCCTATAAAAAGCAGAAGGGTCAAGGACCAGTACTGGGTGGCAACGTACTTAGACCCCCGGTACAAACACAAAATGCCGGAAATGTTACCGCCGTCACACAGGGCTGGCAGAATGGAGCACTTCCAGGCCTTGCTTCGATAAATGCTGCATTCTGCCTTTGCGTGCGCTGGCAGAGGAGCAATTCCCACTCCCAGAGAAGGAGTTGCGGGTACCAATCCAACAGCGCCCGCAAGAAGAGGCCGGTTTGAAGATGTGTTGGTGACTTCGGATATAAGGTCATTCTTTCAGCCGACCCATCGACAGGTGTCATCCGGATCCAGCATCAGGGAACGCCTAGACCGTCAGGTGTCCGACTACATCGGGTTAACGGCCGATGTGGACGCTCTGAGGAGTGATGAACCCCTGGACTACTGGGTGGGCAGGCTTGACCTCTGGCCAGAGCTTGCCCAATTTGCAATCGAACTGTTAGCTTGCCCCTCATCCAGTGTCCTGTCCGAAAGGACGTTCATCGGCGCAGCAGGTGGGATCGTGACCGATAAGCGTACTCGCCTAGCTCACGACAGTGTTAACTACCTCACATTTCTAAAAATGAATGAGGCATGGATCTCGGAGGAATTCAACACATGTGACCAGTAGACCATGTATATGTCTATAAACAATTTTTTTAATCGAGCACACAGACCTTCTTTCTTCATTTGGCTCACTTCCTTGTCCAAAAAAAGCACACCGTACTATATGCCCGTACCCTCCTCTTTGAAGAGGTTGAGCGGTGTCATATTTCTACTGGGGCTGCTTATTATGAGGGGCTCCCACCATCCCTGTGCTGTGCTGACATCCTCCTGGGGCTGTACCTCTGCTGTGCATATTATGAGGGGCTCCCACCATCCCTGTGCTGATTTCCTCCTGGGGCTGTACCTCTGCTGTGCATATTTTGAGGTGCTCCCACCATCCCTGTGCTATGCTCATTATGAGGGGCTCCCACCATCCCTGTGCTGTGCTGACTTACTCCTGGGGCTGCTTATTATGAGGGGCTCCCACCATCCCTGTGCTGTGCTGACTTACTCCTGGGGCTGCTTATTATGAGGGGCTCCCACCATCCCTGTGCTATGCTGACATCCTCCTGGGGCTGCTTATTATGAGAGGCTCCCACCATCCCTGTGCTATGCTGACATCCTCCTGGGGCTGCTTATTATGAGGGGCTCCCACCATCCATGTGCTATACTGACATCCTTCTGGGGCTGCTTATTATGAGGGGCTCCCACCATCCCTGTGCTATGCTCATTATGAGGGGCTCCCACCATCCCTGTGCTATGCTTATTATGAGGGGCTCCCACCATCCCTGTGATATGCTCATTATGAGGGGCTCCCACCATCCCTGTGCTATGCTCATTATGAGGGGCTCCCACCATCCCTGTGCTATGTTGACTTCCTCCTGGGGCTGCTTACGGTGCAGGTGTCAGTGCTGTATATCACGGTGCTGATGTCAGTACTCTCTATCACGGTGCTGCTGTCAGTGCTGTATATCACGGTGCTGGTGTTAGTGCTTTATCTCACGCTGCTGATGTCAGTGCTCTCTATCACGGTGCTGTTGTCAGATGACTATCACGGTGCAGGTGTCATTGCTGTATGTCACGCTGCTGATGTCAGTACTCTCCATCACGGTGCTGCTGTCAGTACTCTCTATCACGGTGCTGCTGTCAGTGCTGTATATCACGGTGCTGCTGTCAGTGCTGTATATCACGGTGCTGGTGTGAGTGCTTTATGTCACGCTGCTGATGTCTGCTCTCTATCACGGTGCTGTTGTCAGATCACTCTATCACGGTGCAGGTGTCATTGCTGTATGTCACGCTGCTGGTGATCATCTCCTGCACCCTCTTATTTGCCTACCGTTGTCCCCGACCTTCCCTCTCCTCCATTGCCTTCATGCGCTCCACAGTCCTGAATTGTCACAACAATTTCCCATATAAAAAAAGAATGCTTGTAGTTGTCGATCCCAGATTCACCTCATACATGTGTTATGTCATTGGCCATGTGGTGGGACTACGTTTGCACAGCTATTAATTATTTTGTGGCTGCAAATTTGACCTGTAGGTTTGCGAAGTTCGCCTCTCTTTGAAGTCTATGGGGCTCGCCGCAAACGCTCCGGTTCGCGAACTATCGGGCGCGTTCGCGGTCTTCGTTCGCGAAACGTCCCGTCGGAAGTTCGTCCATCACTACTGATGTATGTGCTGTGCCAGAGAGGATCTTAAGCACATTTGGGGTCTGTGACTGAGAAGCTGAAGTTTAATAACCTGGGGGGAGGGTGTGTGGTGTTTGGGGTGCACAGTATTTTCGCTTTTTGTTTTAAAGAATGCAATGAGGTGCTGCAACAAAAAGGCAGCTTTTGAATGACTTTCAGCAACAACTGCCTGATGCCCTCTAATCACCTCAAGCTAAAAAGTTATAATCTACTTGACTAAGGGATGTGCAGATTATTGAGGCTATCGTCGAGTGGCCATAGCAGCCATTTTTATTATAACAAAACGAAATTCAAAAACACTCAACATACAACGTAATGCATATAATACATTTTACATAACCATTAAACCAAATAAAAACTCAGTTTAAACCTGCCCAGTCTAAAGATCTTTGAAGGGGAATTTTTCTCGACCAACTAATTCTATCTGTACACCCCATAAAGGCCCCACACCATGTATTACGCCAGCTCAGGGACAATCACCAGTTACTTCCTTCTAGATAAAACCAACTAAAAACCATTGTTACCATGGTAATGTTAGTAAGGGACGGGACACCCATACCTCCAGATAGGCCCAATCCCCCTAAACCTTCATTATTTTTCCAGCACTGCCTTCAAAGACCCCATAGACGTCTGCTGCTACGACTATCTAGAAAAGAAAATTACAAATCTCTAACATTAATATGCAAGGGAAACCATACCCCTCTAATGCCCGCCCCACCAGGTGTGAACCATCCTACCTTGTGCGGGCCCAGTGAATTACAAAGGTGACTCCTGAGAAACTAAAAAATGGGGAGGGTGGGTGGGAAAAACTTTCCTTCCTCTGTGGCAAACCAGCACTGACTGCGCACTGGTGAAAAGAACATCTCTCTACCTCCCTGGGCAACACCCCCACACTCGGCACCCACCAATCCTGGTAAATGCCATAATACCTCCCCCTACCTCCAGGTCTTCCTCTGCCTCACTGCCCACCCCAGTCATGCTGGCCCTCCTCCCAGTTGCACTTTCTGCTCCGGGCCATTACTAAATAACTGGGCAGCAGCAGCAGTGAAAAATTGACCAGCTGCATTTTAGGCCCACATATACTAAATATACTAGAGACAAAAAGCAAATGTAGGAGTCTTACTATAAGAATTAGGAGACTGTAGATGACACAGCAATGTAAAATTAGCCTGCAACAGGACAATTTACATAGCAAGGCTATGCCCATTTTTTAAAATCAGGAAATGCTTTAGTGAGCAAGTGCACACAATACAACCAGTATATGCATAACTCCCAACTGTCCCCGATTTGGAAGGATTGTCCCTGATTTGGAGCAATGTCTCTCTGTCCCTCTTTGCCCCTCATTTGTCCCTCATTTTGGTCTGATCTACAGTATATAGTTGTACATAAAATTTACTTTTTATCTTTCAAAGGTGTTTCCCAGTGCTAAACCTTTCATCCAATTTCTAAATTGCTGCATTTGTAAATTTAAAAGCCAATATAAAGCAAGTTATTGTCCTAAAAAGGGTTTGGAGACCCGGGTCCTGCCCCACGGGACATGTATCAATGCAAAAAAACGCTTTAAAAAGGCGTTTTTTTCAGGAGCAGTGATTTTAATGATGCTTAAAAAAAAAAAAAAAAAAAGTGAAATATTCCTTTCAATATCCTACCTAGGGTTGTCTATAGTATGCCTGTAAAGTGGCGTGTGTTTCCCATTCTTATAACAGTCCCTGCACAAAATGACACTTTTAAAGGAATAAAAGTCATTTAAAACTGCTTGCGGCTTTAATGTAATGTCTGGTCCCAGTAATATGGTTGAAAATTAGTGAGACAAATGCCATACCCCCCCCCCCCCCCCCCAGTCCATTACCAGGCCCTTTGGGTCTTGTATGGATATTAAGGAGAACCCCACACCCAAATTAAAAAAAGGAAAGGCGTAGGGCCCCAGGCCCTATATACTCTGAACAGCAGTATACAGGTGGTGCAAACAAGACAGGGACTGCAGTACTGTAGGTTTGTTGTTAAGTAGAATCTGTTTGTAATTTTGAACTGGTACATTTTTAAAGTGTAGCTCCAGCTAAAAAAAAATCTATTTTTAAGCTTTTTGGAAAACATGGGGAAGGGTTATCACCCCTGTAACATTTGTTTTGCTGTCTGTGCACCTCTTCAGAAGATTTCACCTCACTTTCTGTCCCAATGACAAATGTTTTTCGAAAATTTGTGTTTTTTAGTGAAACAAGGATTGGTGATAACGCATCAGTGGAGAGGAGACAAGTTTTTCCCATATCAACTCTTACAGGAGAGAACTTCCCTCCTAGGGGTAGATTTCATCTCACTTCTGGTTGTCTCCTTCTGTTTGCAAGTTGGATGTTTGAAAGTAAGGGCCTGCCCTATATGCTCTGCAGAAATTTGGGCCTAAGGTGTTGGTACAACACTGTAAGCCCTCACAGTTACTCTTGGTGGGTGCTGGAATGCCCTGCTGTGAAATATTATATCAAGAAATGTAATGACATGCCATTGTTGAACAGTGGTAGAAAAATTGGGCCTTTGGTGGTGGTGCTGGTGCCGTAACACTAAGTCCTCAGTGTTACTCTTGGTGGGCGCTGAAACAGGCAGCGCTGTGAAATATTCCATCAAGAATTGTAATTGCATGCACCTGTTGAACAGGGGCAGAAAAATTGGACCTTTGGTGGTGTTGCCACAACACTGTAAGCCCTCACAGTTACTCTTGGTGGGCGCAGGAATGGGCCCTGCTGTGAAATATTAGATCAAGAATTGTAATTACATGTCCCTGTTGAACAGGGGAAGAAAATGGGGCCTTAGGCACTGGTGCCACATCACTGCAACACCTCACAGAAACTCTAGTTGGAGCACAGGAATGAGCCCTGCTGCAAAGTATTGGATCAAAAATTGTAATTACAGGCCCCTGGTAAACAGGGGCAGAAAAATTGGGCCTTAGCCACTGGTGGCGGTGCCCAGGACCAAAAATGTTCTTACAAGCTATCAGCATGATCATTGAGGAGGAAGAGGATAGTCACTAAGCATAACAGGAAAGTCACTCAGCATCAGCATAGGCAGTCTTGAAGGTATCTGACATTTCAACAAAAAATTATTCGGTTACATCAGCATCAGGTGCTTGGTAGCTGGTGGTGAACCAAGACTCATTCATTTTTATGAAGGTCAGTCGATCAACCGAATCGGTGGACAGGCGCACCCTGTGATCGGTTACAAAGCCTCCAGCAGCTTTCCCAAAGAATGCTGGATGCAGGACAGACTAGTAGCTCAATTGCATACTGTGCAAGCTCTGGCCAGTGATCCATCCTCAAGACCCAGTAAGCCAGAGGATTTTCGGTGGGAAAGGCGTCCAAGTCTGATCTTGCCCCTAGGTAGTCCTGCACCATGTAAATCAGATGCTGGTGATGGTTGCTAGAACCGATCATACCTTAGGGCTGCGGACTAAAAAATTGCCTGAAAAAAGAAAAAGGGGTAAAGGTGCGCTATGGACCCTAAATTATTAATAAAACTACACCTATAGGTGAACAACCCAATCTACAGAAAATGAAGAAAAATTGAAGTGAAATGAAATAAAATAAAAAATAACAACAAACAAAAACCCTGGTGGTGAAAGGAAGGGGCTGCCACTACCTTTTAAATTCACCCAAAGGTGAGTAACGTGAGTATATATCAAAGGTGGTAGTAACGGCGCACACCTGCTATTAATTGTACTTATTGCGAGTATTTGCTAATCAATATGTTATATATATGCCCGATTTGTGTGAATGTGTGGGAGAATAAAAAATGTGACAAAGATGTATGCGTGATAAAGTCTTGCGTGAAATTGTGAAAATATTCTAATGACCAATAAAAGCCAATAGATATCAAGTAACCTATGCTATGTGAAACAAATGTTTTGCAAGTATAAGTCGCTTTCAATATGCGCAAGGGTATTGAAATTTTAATGTGCTTGGTGCAAAGCATTCATAGTAAAGTGCACAATGCTCCTGAAAAATGCTGGAATGAAGGAGTGTTTAGTGCAAAACATTCATTATAAAGTGCATGGTGCTCCTGAAAAAATGCTGGAATGACAAAAAGTGCTGCTTGCTATTTAAAGTGCCAAGATATAATTACAGTCTTTATGCATTTATGAGATCGCTAGGTAGAGGCATTCAGTAAAAAAGTTGATATAAAAAAAGTTGATATAAAAAATTGATATAAAAAATTGATATAAAAAGTCCAACGCCAGAAAACCATAAACAATAAAGCTCCAATAAAACTCCAATAAAACTCCAATAAAAAGTTCTTCTTAAACTAAGGTGACAGAGTGCTTCAGGATTCCTGGATAGCAACCGGTGCGATTTTGGTGTAAAAAAGACAATAATCCGCACTCATCAGCTCCCCATCCCCTTAAGGGGTTAATGCGCCTTCACAGTGTGAGCCCCTGTGTTGCTATGCTGAGCTGGTCCAGTTAGATATCCAGTGATAATCCAGGGATTTCCTCATGGAAAGTAAGATGAGGCAAACATAGTGTAATCCAGTATTTAAATTTTATGAATTCAAACACATTGTGACTCATACTGGATTATTTGAATGCCGGTTTTATCTTACACTGTGTGAGTAGCTTTCTAATAATTTATTAAATAAAATTTAAATACTGGATTACACTATGTTTTCCTCATCTTACTTTCCACGAGGAAATCCCTGGATTATCACTGGATATCTAACCGGACCAGCTCAGCATAGCATGGCCAGCTGCCAAAAAAAAAAAAAAGGACAAGCATGTTCCACGGCCACGTGCTGATGAGGATGCACCGTGTCCATGACCAGTAGGGATGGCCAAACGGTTCGCCCGGCGGTCGTTTCGCGGCGAATTTGGGCTGTTCGCGGTCCGCCCGATCGGCGGACTATTGCCGCCGTTCGCCCGGCGGACTTCCGTGTTTTTACTGTGTAAAAGAACTTTGACCTATGATGACACATCCATCATGGGGTACAGGACAGCCAATTGAGACATTACAGCACATGGACACTTGGACATTCCCCCTAACTTATAAATAGACCCGATCCGGCGGCCATTTTACATTCTTTCTTCTGTCACTATAGGGAGAGGTTGCTGTGTGGAGCAGGGAGAGATTGCAGTGACCCAAATCGCTAGCTATTTGGTACACAAAAGTTATTTTCAGGACTGGTATAGGTGTTAGGTGTAGTTCAGGATATAGGTTTGAGGCAGTGCTGTGCTAGTGATTGTTGCAGCAGCCTGAGTGTCTTGTCAGTTTAGAGAAAGGGACAGGACGGTGTGTGCTGCAGGGACAGTCAGTTTAGTCATTAGCTGTTACTATCAGGTCCACAAAAGTGCTATTCAAGTTATTGTTCCAGCAGCCTCTGTTTTGTCAGTTTATATAGGGACAGGCAGGAAGCTGTGTGTGAGGCAGTGAGGGTCAGTTTAATCAGTAGCTGTTACTATATTAGGTCCACAAAGGTTCTTTTCAGGACTGGTACCAGTGGTATGGAAGGATAGGTATGATAGGGTTGAGTGAGGTACAGTCTGCTATTCTATAAGGACTGGTATAGGTCCACAATACATAGGGTTGAGGTGCACTACTGCTGACCGCTGCCCTATACTGCAGCAGTCCTTTATCAGTATAGGGACTGAGAGTTTTGTCACAGGGTCATTTAAAAAATGACAGGCAGAGGAAGAGGCAGGCCCTTCCGCAGGGGTGGTAGGGGTAGGGCAGGAGCAACAGGCTTGAGCCAAAGTGGGAAGTTGCAGAAGGTGCGTTCAATTCATTTAAAGGACGCACCAGGCTTGGTTGAGTGGCTCACTCAGCCTTACTCTTCTGCACCCTCCTCATCCTCTCGATCTGCACCCTCATCTTCACTCTCTGCTATGTGCACCCCCAAAGACACTACCACCAACAACACCACCACATACCTTCCGCTTGAGTCACAGGAATTATTTTCCGATCCATATCAAGACATTTCTGATGCGCAGCCACTCTTGGTATTGGATCAGGGAGAGGAGGTAGCAACAACCGCTACTCAGCAGTCTGACGACAGTACCCAGATAAGCCCAAGGTGGAGGTTGGTCCCCGGTGTTGCTGCCTACTCCGAGATCTCTACTTATAGCGGTGGGGAAGGTGACGTCGATGATGACGTGTCTAGTGATGTCACGTGGGTGCCCACAAGAGAGGAAGAGGAGGGGAGTTCAGAGGGAGATATGGACCAGCAGATAGGGAGGAGAAGCAGGAATAACTTACATTGCACAGGAGGGACAAAGCAGACTGCAAATGTATCAGAAGCGAGTCCTCGACCATGTACAGTCACATCTGGCGCTCCCAGGACACGGGCACATGGCTCCGCAGTGTGGGCTTTTTTTAACGTGTCCGCTGCTGACAACAGCGTTGCCATCTGCAATCTTTGCAGTCAACGCATTAGTCGCGGTAAGCCCAACACTCACCTAGGTACGACCGCCTTAAGAAGGCACATGAGCAGCCTTTACCAAGCCGAGTGGGAGCAACGGAACACACAAAGCCACACTCCAGGCTCTCACCGTCCAGCCTCATCTTCTACTTCTCCTTCTCCTCTCTCCTCACAATTGTCCTCCACTCCACCTTCCATCACGCCAAGCTCACGTTTTTCTGCAAAAAGGCAGGCTTCCGTGGGCCTAATGTTCGAGCATAAAAAAATGATGACGCCGGATAACCCTCTTGCCCAACAGTTGACGGCTGGCTTGTCAGAACACATAGCCCGCCAACTACTGCCATATAAACTGGTGGACTCTGAGGCCTTTCGCAAATTTGTGGCCATTGGAACACCACAATGGAAGGTCCCAGGAAGGAAGTATTTCTCAGAGAAGGGCATCCCAGAGCTATATGGCCATGTTCAGCGGCAAGTGAATGTATCTCTGGCACACAGTGTCTGTACCAAGATACATCTGACCGCAGACACGGTCTAGCAAACACGGGCAGGGAAGGTATATCACTTTTACTGCCCACTGGGTGAACCTTCTGATGGCCGTCAAGCATGTAACCCGTGGCACCCGTGTAGATTTGGTTTTACCGCCACAGATTGCATGCAGGCCTGGCTCTTCTCCTCCTCCTCCTACTCCATCCTCCTCCCTCTCCTCCTCGGCTGACTCCTCCTTTTCCGCTGCTAGCGTCTCTTCCGCTGTGCCGCCCAAGCTCCCCAGAACCTATTCGACATGCCAGGTGAGACGTTTCCATGCCGTGCTGCGTCTGTTGTGCCTGGAAGCCAAGAGCCACACTGGCCCGGCACTCCTTTCGGCTTTGCGTTCACAGGCAGATCAGTGGCTAACACCGCTCAATTTGACAGTTGGTAAAGTGGTGTGTGACAACGGTGCCAATCTGCTTAGCGCATTGAAACAGGGCAAAATCACGCACGTGCCATGCCTGGCATGCGTCTTAAACTTGGTCGTGCAGCGATTCCTTGTCAAATACCCTGGGGTCCAGGACATCTTGCGGCAGGCAAGGAAAATCTCAGCCGATTTCAGAAGATCTTACACGGCCATGGCTCGCCTTGCTGACATTCAGCGGCGACACAATCTGCCGGTCAGACGTCTTATTTGCAATTGCCCGACGTGATGGAACTCAACCTTCTATATGCTTGATAGGCTGCTCCAGCAGAAACGTGCAGTTAACGTCTACCTGTATGAACTCTGCGGCAGAACAGGTTCTGGGGAGCTGTTTTTTTTTTCACCGCGCCAGTGGCTGCTCATGCGCGACGCATGCAGACTTCTGCGCCCATTTGAGGAGATCACCAAACTGGTCAGTCGCAGCCATGGCGCCATCAGTGACATGGTACCTTGTGCCTTCTTTAGGGAGCGTGCATTGCGTCGTGTCATTGATCAAGCTGTGGAGGAGCAGGAGTGGGAAGATGAGGAAGTCGCAATGCTGGATGAATTCCCCGGTTGGGGGGGGCTACTCTGAGACAAATCAACAACAGGAGTCTGAAGAGGAGTCAGAGGAGGATGGTGCCGGGGCAGATGAGGAGGAGCAAGAAGAGCATGCTTTAAACCTTTCTGGGATCCCTGTTGTGCGTGGATGGGGAGAGGAGAATGAAGAGGACGACATCCTGGATGATGAGCAGGAGCCAGGCCACCACACCGCTTCCACTTTAGTGCAAATGGGGGCCTTCATGCTCCAGTGTTTTAATAGGGACCCCCGTATAAAAGCATAAGGGTCAAGGACCAGTACTGGGTGGCAATGTACTTAGACCCCCGGTACAAACACAAAATGCCGGAAATGCTACCGCCGTCACAGAGGGCTGTCAGAACACAGCACTTCCAGGCCTTGCTTCGAGAAATGCTTTTGCGTGCGCTGGCAGAGGAGCAATTCCAACTCCCAGAGAAGGAGTTACGGGTACCAATCCAACAGCGCCTGCAAGAAGAGGCCGGTTTGAAGATGTGTTGGTGACTTCGGATATGAGGTAATTCTTTCAGCCGACCCATCGACAGGTGTCATCCGGATCCAGCATCAAGGAACGCCTAGACCGTCAGGTGTCCGACTACATCGGGTTAACGGCTGATGTGGACGCTCTGAGGAGTGATGAACCCCTGGACTACTGGATGGGCAGGCTTGACCTCTGGCCAGAGCTTGCCCAATTTGCAATCAAACTGTTGGCTTGCCCCTCATTCAGTGTCCTGTCCGAAAGGACGTTCAGCGCAGCAGGGGGGATTGTGACCGATAAGCGTACTGGCCTAGCTCACGACAGTGTTAACTACCTCACATTTCTAAAAATGAATGAGGCATGGATCTCGGAGGAATTCAACACATGTGACCAGTAGACCATGTATATGTCTATAAACAATTTTTTTAATCGAGCACACAGACCTTCTTTCTTCATTTGACTCACTTCCTTGTCCAAAAAAAGCACACCGTACTATATGCCCGTACCCTCCTCTTTGAAGAGGTTGAGCGGTGTCATATTTCTACTGGGGCTGCTTATTATGAGGGGCTCCCACCATCCCTGTGCTATGCTGACATCCTCCTGGGGCTGCTTATTATGAGGGGCTCCCACCATCCCTGTGCTGTGCTGACTTCCTCCTGGGGCTGTACCTCTGCTGTGCATATTATGAGGGGCTCCCACCATCCCTGTGCTATGTTCATTATGAGGGGCTCCCACCATCCCTGTGCTATGCTCATTATGAGGGGCTCCCACCATCCCTGTGCTATGCTCATTATGAGGGGCTCCCACCATCCCTGTGCTATGCTCATTATGAGGGGCTCCCACCATCCCTGTGCTATGCTGACTTCCTCTTGGGGCTGCTTACGGTGCAGGTGTCAGTGCTGTATATCACGGTGCTGATGTCAGTACTCTGTATCACGGTGCTGCTGTCAGTGCTGTATATCACGATGCTGGTGTTAGTGCTTTATGTCACGCTGCTGATGTCAGTGCTTTCTATCACGGTGCTGGTGTCAGATCACTCTATCACGGTGCAGGTGGCATTGCTGTATGTCACGCTGCTGATGTCAGTGCTGTATATCACGGTGCTGGTGTTAGTGCTTTATGTCACGCTGCTGATGTCAGTGCTCTCTATCACGGTGCTGTTGTCAGATGACTATCATGGTGCAGGTGTCAATGCTGTATGTCACACTGCTGGTGATCATCTCCTGCACCCTCTTTGGCTACCCTGACCTTCCCTCTCTTCCATTGCCTTCATGTGCTCCACAGTCCTGAATTGTCGCAATAATTTCCCATATAAAAAAAGAATGCTTTTAGTTGTCGATCCCAGATTCACCTCATACATGTGTTATGTCATTGGCTATGTGGTGGGACTATGTTTGCACAGCTAGTAATTATTTTGTGGCTGCAAATTTGACCTGTAGGTTTGCAAAATTCGCCTCCCATTGAAGTCAATGGGGCCCGCCGCGAACGTTCCGGTTCGTGAACTATCGGCCGCGTTCGCGGTCCGCGTTCGCAAAATGTCCCGTCGGAAGTTCATCCATCACTAATGACCAGCACTGTTGCCTCTAGCCACAGAGCCTGCTTGTCCTCTTTTATTGACTCGTGACTGTCTGCCTCTCCTATTTGGCCTTCCAGACATACTAATGGCCTGCAGGGAGATGTAACTGCACAAAACTGGAATATATATATATATATATATATATATATATATATATATATACACACAATGCAGCTAGCAGAATCAACTGCCTGCCTGTAGTATTAGTATGAGAACACCAGCAATTGTATTCAGGTAAGCTTTAGGTGCACACTGTGCAAAGTGCACTAAAACAAAATACTGCAGCTCCCTGCCTGTATTTGTATGAGAACTCTGGCAATTGTATTCAGGTAAAGCTTTAGGTGCACACTGTGTGAAGGACACTAAAACAAAATACTGCAGCTCCTTGCCTGTATTTGTATGAGAACACCAGCAATTGTATTCAGGTAAAGCTTTAGGTGCACACAGTACACTAAGTGAAAATACTGCAGCTCCCTGCCTGTCAGTATATTATGAAGAGAATAACAGGAACGGATCTAGCTAAACTGAATACAGTGTATAAATATATATACATAACACACCTGTGATGCATATATATCCTCTACACATTGTAACTGAAGCTAAATGACTTGCCTGCCTACTCGAACTCAAATTTAATGACACTGTCTCTCTCTATGTCTTTAATCACTGCTGCAACACACTACACAAGGCCACCACGCAGACAGCCTTATATAGTGTGGGGCGTGTACTAAACCTCCTGAGACATAATTGGCCAAAGCCATGGCTCTCCGTTTTTTCTGCGCTGTGATTGGCCAAAGCATGCGGGTCATAGTGCATGCTTGGCAAGTGAATTATGGGCCATGACGCGCCACTTGAATTTGGTACAAGCGGCCCATAATGTTCAGAATTCAGCGAACGGCTGAACAGACGAACTCCAAGTTCATCCGTAGTGGCGGCATGTTATAACCAAATGACAAGTTATCAATTTTCACGCAATGTAAAGAAGCTACTGCAATAAGACTTGATGCCGTATCTATAATATGCTTCCAATATCTGAATAATTACTTGTGCTCAAATTCCAGTAGCTTCTACATGTATATGATCTATACGGTACTAAAGGGGTGTGACCACATGTTAATGCTAAAAATTCTGGATGACCCCTCTGCACACTGCTATATACCCTTTCTAGCAAACTTTGAAATAAAAAAAAAGGGATTTTTAGTTTACATACTTTGCAATACATGTTTAACCACTTCAATACCAGGCACTTTTACCCCCTTCCTTCCCAGACCAATTATCAGCTTTCATCGCTGTCATACTTTGAATGAGACTTGCGTGGTCATGTAACACTGTACCCAAATTACATTTATCATTTTTTTTTCACATGGAGCTTTTGTTGGTGGTATTTAATCACAACTGGGGTTTTTATTTTTTAACTCTACAAATAAAAAAAATACCAAAAATGCATTTTCTTAATTTCTGTTAGAAAATTTTGCGAATAAGTAATTTCTCTTGATAAATTTTGACCAAAAATGATGCTGCTACATTTCTTTGGTAAAAATAACCCAAACCGGCGTTTATTTGGTGTTGGCAGTGATGTGGGACAGATTTTTTTATTGGGACACTAAAATGTGTATAGGGACAGGGATATCAGTGGTGCTTGGTGTACTTTGTGGGGTGATCTATAACAGCTCTCTGTAAAATAATCCGCACACAGAGAGCTGTCACAGATTTACAGATTTCCCCTCTCCCTCCACCCCCCCCCCCCCCCCCCGAGCTTGGCGGGGAGAACTGTCAGAGACACGTGTCTGTTTACATTGTGACAGGTGTGATTGGATACAGCCAATCTCTGCTCAGCTGGATCCTGTGATCAGAATTGAGCCGCAGCACGCCTTGTGGCCACGCTGAGAGCACTAATTGAGGGACGCTCCTAAACGTCCACCTGGCCGTTTATGTGCAGTAGCCGGGTGGGAGGTGGTTAAGCTTAATCTACTGATGGATCATATACATGTACAAGCTTTTGCTTGGATTTGAGCACTGGTATTTTCTTCTATTGCATTGGAGGTCAGTAATCAGATCTGAAACCTGTAGCTATTCTAAAACCTGCTTCTATCTGCCCCATACTGCCACTTATAGCCACTGTAGCATTTGCATTTTGCAGAGCAGAATTGTAACTGGTCAGAAAGGGATGTGGTTGGCCAGCTTAAACATGTATTGCAATGTATGTGAACTAAAAATGTCTATTTTTTTATTGCAAAGTTTGCTAGGAGGGCTATATAGCAGTGTGCAGAGGGGTCATACAGAATTTTTATTGGTAGTATGTGGCCACACCCTTTTAGCACCAGATGGATCAAATACAGCTATTGGGATTTGAGCACAGGTATATCTTACTTCAAAGAATTGCCCTATTGCCTAGATTATCCACCGGGAGTTGTACTGTAGGTTCAAGAACCACCATCTAATATTAAGAGTTTAGACTTCAAAGGAATAAATCACGATTGGTCGCTGTTTATCAATTTAGAGGTGACAACTGCTAGTCTTGTTGCTAAGATTTGGGCAAAGAGATTGACATGGCCAACGTTCAGTGCCCCCACAATAAGCAGCTTGCTATGGGGGCACCCGAGCAGAGTCACAGCTCCCTTTGTCCATTCAGACACAATGAGGCCTGATCCGGCCCTGCCTCCTCTCTCACCTGATTGGCTAGCTGACTTTGATTGACAGCAGCAGGCACCAATGGCGCCACTGCTGTGTCTCAGCCAATCAGGAAGGAGAATCTCAGACAGCTGAGACACTTGTGGACATCGCTGGACAGAGAGGGACCTTGGATAAGTGTTAGGGGGTCTGAGGGGAGCTGCTACACACAGAAGGCTTTTTATCTTAATGCATAAAATGCATTTAGATAAGAAAAACTCCTCTCTTTATAACTCCTTTAAGTATTTGCGGACAATACAGTTCAGTATAGTACAGTATACACATTTGTACATCCACCACACAATGAGCAACAGACATAAGTATTTATTAAGGAGATGGGCCTATAAGAGTTTGGTAGCAGCTTGTCTTTGCTGAGTTTTGGCAAGACTTATTATTGCCTCATTAGTGGAAAGTAAGTACCCAAGATCTGCTGCAGCATTATACGTTTTATCTAGTGCAGGTAAGAGGGTTTCAGTATATTTTTTGTTACCTCCAATAGAAGGCCATTCAACCCTGGTGATTTATCATTAGAAAATCCAACCAATGCCTCAGTAATTTCTTCAAATGTTATCGGACCATTAAGGATAGCCAAATCTGCCTCATTCACTGTAGGAAGAAGACACTTGTCTAGGAACTGTAATATCTCAGCCTGGGATGATACGATCTTAGAGGAATACAAATCTGTATAAAAATGTTGGAAGTTCTGTAAATTCTCAGTGTGGGCATAAGTAACCACGCCCTGCACATTAGTAATAGCATCAATATAGGACGATGCCTGTTGTGTTCTTGCTACAATGGCCAAAATGCACCCTGTATTTTCTCCTACCTCAAAGTATTTTTGTTGAATAAAGAAATGTTTGTTCTCTGCAATGGTGAGAGACAAGTTCTTATACATAGAGTGGTCCTCCAGCCATACTCTCTGTAGTTGGGGTTGGGTTAGTTTCATTCTCTGCCTTTCTCACCTCCTGAACAATAAAGTTCTCCCAGGATTTGGTTTTGGATTTTATAGTGGACATTGCTTTCATAATTTGTCCCCTCAAGAAAGCCCATGTTCTGCTGTGTGCTCCATGTTCTGCTGTATACCCTATGTCCTGCTGTGCGCCCCGTAATGTTCCCTGTGTCCTGCTGTGTGCCCCTTGATGTGTCCTATACCCTGCTGTGAGCCCCATAATGTGCCATGTGCCCTGCTGTGTGTTTCTTGTTGTGCCCCATGTTCTGCCAAGTGCCCCATAGTGTGCCCCATTTTCTGCTGTCCCATGATGTGCCCCATTTTTACTGTGTGCCCCATGCACTGCTGTTAATCCCGTAATGTTCCCTGTGCCCTGCTGTGTGGTCCTTGTGCCCCATGTTCTGATGTGTGCCCTGCTGCCCCCCATGTAATGTGCCCTATTGTGCCCCATAATGTGACCTGCTGCCCTTTCATGTAATATGCCCTATTGTGCCCCATAATGTGACCTGCTGCCCTTTCATGTAATATGCCCTATTGTGCCCCATAATGCACCCTGCTGCCCCCCCTGTATTGTGTCCTCCTGACCTCCTATACTCTGCCCTGCTTCCCCCTGTATACTGCTTAGGGATGAGCTTGGTGTTGGTGTTGAACGCATGTTCGACTCGTACACCAGCTGTTCGCCCAGTCGGCGAAGCCAGAACTCTGTGGGCCATTTGCGCCAAATTTGTGTGGCGCTCACGGCCCACAATGCACTGCGCCATCGCAGTGCATTGCTGGCTCATGATTGCCAAGCATGCACTGTGACCCCGCATGCTTGGCCAATCACAGCGCCGGCAGCAAGGAGAGACATAATTGGCCACAGGCAGGATGCCTGTGGCCAATTATAGTTCAGGGTGTTTAGTACACGCCCCACGCTATATAAGGCCGCCAGCGCGCCGGCCTTGTGTAGTGTTCCAGCGTCTGCAGGAGTTAGTGGGTGTTGTGTGCCTCCAGCGCAGTATACACCTGTAGCTACCCTTTATTGCTGTTCTCTAATAGAGCCACCTGCAGGAGGTAGTGGGTGTGTGCCTCCAGCGCAGTATACACCTGTATCTACCCTTTATTGCTGGTGTTCTCTAATACAGCCATCTGCAGGAGTTAGTGGGTGTTGTGTGCCTCCAGCACAGTATACACCTGTATCTACCCTTTATTACTGGTGTTCTATCATACAGGCATCTGCAAGAGTTAGTGGGTGCTGTGTGCCTCTAGCACAATATACACTACCCAATTGCTGGTTTTCCCCTCTCCCTGCAGGCCATTGCTATGTCTGGAAGGCCAACAAGGAGAGGCAGACAGTCATGAGCCAATAAAAGAGGGCAAGCAGGCTCTGTGCCTAGAGACAACAGTGCTGGTCGTGGACGCAGTGCATCGTCATCAGCATGTGGCCATGGGACACGCTTGTCCTTATTTTCAGGAGCTGGACGTGTTGAGCCACATCATGCCGAAGACTTGGTAGAGTGGATGACCAAGCCCTCTTCATCCTCCTCATCCACTCTCACCCAGGCTCAGGGTACTAGCAAAGCAGCTGCCAACGCATCCTCTTCCCTCGTCTCAATGTCATCAGTCACTCTTCCCTAGACCCACCATGTCCTCCTGAGGAGTCCCCCGAACTGTTTGAGCACAGTGTTCGGTACATGTTCCAGGAGGATGCTCAGTGTTTTGAAGGCTCTGATGATGATACTCAACTAGAGGAAGACAGTAGCGTGAGCACAGAGAGGGGATGCTTAAGAAGGACAGCAATCTGGCAGTCATGTTCCACAAGCTGCAACATACTGCCAGGTTTGCTCCAGTGATGAAGAGGGAGGGGATGATGAGGTCACTGACTCCACGTGGGTGCCTGATAGGAGAGAGGAGGAGGTGGCAAATCTCCAATGAGGTAGGATGCCCTCCGGGGGCCAGCTTAGGGGCAGCACACCGACTGAATCACACCGCAGAGCTCCGCCTGTGCAGGGCGCTGCCTCTGTGCGTTATTCCAAAAGTTCTTTGGTGTGGGCCTTTTTTGAGATGAGTGCATCAGATCGCAGTGCTGCTATTTGCAACATATGTCTCAAGCGTATATCGCATGGCCAAAACATTAGCCGCTTGGGCACCACAGGCTTGACCAGACATATGTTGACCTGCCATGCAGCTCATTGGCAAGCATACCTTAAAGACCCACACCAAAGAACAAAGCGGACCTCTCCTTGCTCCTCATCAGCTGGGATCTCCAACCCCACTAGACCTTCAGTCCTCTCTGAAACCTGCACTGAGAGGAATGAAGGTGTAGAATTAGGTGTGTCACAGCCAAGTGCTTGCGGGCACTCTGCTAGCAATACGCCCATGTCCGATTGTAGCAGGCACATTTCCCTACCCCAGCCGCTGGACCTGCGAAAGAAGTTCACTCCCAGCCATCCACATGCCCAGCGGTTGAATGCTAGCTTGGCTAAATTGCTAGCACTTCAACTGCTGCCTTTTCAGTTGGTAGACTCGGCCCCCTTTCGTGAGTTTGTGCAATGTGCGGTTCCTTAGTGGCAGGTCCCCAAACGCCACTTTTTCTCACAGAAGGCGATTCCGGCTCTCTACCGGCATGTGGAAGGCAATGTCCTTGCCTCACTGGACAGGGCTGTCAGTGGTAAGGTGCATATTACCGCTAACTCAGTCCAGCAGGCATGGACAGGGATGTTACCTATCTTTCACGGCCCATTGGGTCACTTTTCTGGCAGCCGGGAAGGATGCAGGACAAGGTGCAGTAGTGTTGGAGGTTGTTCCACCACCACACCTCCAAAATACTACTACTTGTTGTGACACACCTCTCTCCTCCACCCCCTCCTCTTCTTCCTCCATGGCCTCTTCCAGTGCTCTGTCCTCTGAACCAGCGGTGCTCCGCAGGCATTCAAGGGGCTACACAATTACACAGGCAAAAAGATGCCATGCCGTGCTTGCGCTGGTTTGTTTGGGGGACAGGAGCTACACTGGGGAAGATATTTTGTCAGCTCTGCAGGGGCAGGCCAAGAGGTGGTTGACACCATGCCAGCTTAAGCCAGGAATGGTGGTTTGCGACAATGGCACCAACCTCCTCTCCGCCCTCCGACAGGGACAACTGACCCATGTGCCCTGTGTGGCTCGCGTCCTTAACCTGATGGTGCAGCGGTTCTTGGGCACATACCTGGCCTTACAGGATGTCCTGAAGCAGGCCAGGAAAGTCTATGTGCATTTCCACTGGATCATTTAATGCCAGTGCTCGGCTGGCTGAGCTCCAAAAGGAGTTGCACCTGCACAAGAACCGCCTTATATGTGACATGCCCACCAGGTGGAACTCAACGTTGGCCATGCTGCAATGGCTGCACATGCAGCAGAGGGCCATCAATGAGTACCTGTGCGACTACGGCACCAGAACAGGGTCAGGGGAGCTTGGTTTTTCTCACCATGCCAGTGGGGCATGATCAGGGATGCATGCACTGTCTTGTCACCGTTTGAGGAGGTCACAAGGATGGTGAGCTGTGACAGTACATGCATCAGTGACACTGTACCTCTTGTCCACCTGTTGGAGCTTACGCTGCATGGAATAATGGACAGGGCACTTGAGGCAGAACAGAGGCAGGAAGGAGGAGGACTTCCTTGCCTCTCAAGGCCCCCTTTATCCAGACAGTGTTCCTGATGTCCCACCCATCACACAGGAAGAGGACGAGGAGGAGGAGGATTGTGTCAGCATGGAGGTGGAGCCTGGCACTCAGTATCAGCAGTCTTGTAGGGATAATTTAAAGTCCCAAGAAACCCGTGGACTTGTACGTGGCTGAGAGGAGGTGGCCGAGGATCATGTTGTCCTTAGTGACCCATAGGACTCCGGACCGAATGCCTCAGCTAACCTACTCTGCATGGCCTCCCTGATCCTGCAAAGCCTGCAGAAGAATCCACATATTCTTTGGATCAAGGTGAGGGACCATTACTGGCTGGCCACTCTCCTTGATCCATGGTACAAGGGTAAGGTTGCCGACCTTATCTTGCCATCGCAGAGGGAGCAGAGGATGAGACATCTCCGGGAGGCCTTCCAGAAAGGTCTGTGCAACGCGTTCACAGAGACTGGGAGGTTACAAATTCCTGGTCCTTGACAACATGTTGCTGAGGCTTCGGTCAGAAGGAGCGGGGGAGAAGGTGGCCGTCTGACCGATGCGTTCAGACAATTTTTTAGTCCGCAGCCCCAAGGTATGATCGGTTTCAGCAACTTGCATGGTGTTGCTGGAAATTGCTGATTTCCATGGTGCAGGAATACCTAGGGGCAAGGTCAGACTTGGACACCTTTCCCACCAAAAATCCTCTGGCTTACTGGGTCTTGAGGATGGATCATTGGCCAGAGCTTGCACAGTATGCAATTGAGCTACTGGCCTGTCCTGAATCCAGCGTTCTTTCGAAACGCACATTCAGTGCTGCTGGTGGCTATGTAACCAATCACAGGGTGCGCCTGTCCACCGACTCAGTTGATCGACTGACCTTCACAAAGATGAATCAGTCTTGGATCACCATCAGCTACTAAGCACCTGAAGCTTATGTAACCAAATAATTTGTTTGGAAATGTCACATTCCTTCAAGGCTGCCTATGCTGATGCTGAGTGACTGTCCTGTTATGTTGACTAACTATCCTCCTCAATGATCCCGCTGATATCTTGGAAGAACATTTTTGGTTCTGGGTGATGCCACCAGCCCAATTTTTCAGCCCCTGCTTAACAGGGGCATGCAATTACAATTTTTGATGCAATGGGCTCATTTCTGCACTCCAACTAGAGTATCTGAGAGAGGTTGCAGTGTTGTGGCACCAGCAAGCAGTGCCAAAGGCCCAATTTTTCAGCCCCTGTTTAACAGGGGCATGTAATTACAATTCTTGATATAATATTTCACAGCAGGGCCCGTTCCTGTGCCCACCGAGAGTAACTGTGAGGACTTATCGTGTTGTGGCACCAGCACCACCACAACCACCAAAGGTCAATTTTTTCTACCACTGTTCAACAGTGGCATGTAATTACAATTCTTGATATAATAGTTCACAGCAGGGCGCTCCAACGCCCACCAAGAGTCACTTTGAGGGCTTACAGTGTTGTGGCAACACCAACACCTTAGGCCTCAATTTCTGCAGAGCATAAAGGGCAGGCCC
This sequence comes from Lithobates pipiens, assembly GCF_037356315.1. Classification (NCBI taxonomy): domain Eukaryota; kingdom Metazoa; phylum Chordata; class Amphibia; order Anura; family Ranidae; genus Lithobates; species Lithobates pipiens. Next base: position 82,871,328 of record NW_027507718.1, read on the forward strand.
CTACTTTCAAACATCCAACTTACAAATGTCTCCTACTTGCAAACAGAAGGAGACAACAGGAAGGGAGATGAAAAGATGGATGGCAAAAAAAATTATACAGGCATGATAACCCTTCCCTATGTTTTCCAAAAATCTTAAAAATAGATTTTTTTGACTGGGGCTACACTTTAAAAATGTACCAGTTTCAAAATTACAAACGTATTCTACACAACAAACCTATACAGTCCCTGTCTTGTTTGCACCGCCTGTATACTGCTGTTCTGAGTATATAGGACCTGGGGGCCCCATGCCTTTCCTTTTTTTAATATGGGTACGGGGTTCCCCTTAATATCCGTACAAGACCCAAAGGGGCTGGTAATGAGCAGGGGGGCTACCCATGCCATTTTTCTCAATGATTTTCATCCCTATTGTCGGAGACAGATATTAGTGATGGACGAACATCCGACGGGATGTTTTGCGCAAACGCGAACCGTGAACGTGGCCAAAAGTTTGTAAACCACAAGGTTCACGGCGGACCCCATTGACTAATGGCAGGCAAACCTTAAAAACCTCCAGGTCATATTTTCAGCCACAAAATACTTACTAGCTGTGCACACAGTCCCACAACATGGACACTGACATAACAAGTATTAAGTGAATCTGGGATCGACAACGACAAGCATTCTCTTTTTATCTGTGAAATTTTGACAATTCAGGAACGCATGAAGGCCATGGAGGAGAGGCAATGTCAGGCAAGGCTATGAAGGGGGTGCAGCAGATGATCAGTGCCACAGTCAGGGCAGCGCAGTCCTGTGCCAGTGTCCCAGTGTGCCAACCTGTGCTTGAGCACCTCCCTCTGCCCGTCCATTACCCCCACCTATGCAGGGCTCACTGCGGTGGTCTGGAAGGGCCAGTCCAGTGCTGATCCTCAGCCATGGTGCTGGCACTGCCTGCTGATTAGCTTCTCCGCTGCTATCTCCCTCACTGTCTGAAACCAGCACAGCGATAGAGACTGAGCACTGATACCAGCACCGTGATAGAGAGCACTGACACCAGCATCGTGATAGAGCGCACTGAGACCACACCAGCACCGAGACAGAGAGAGTACTGACACCAGCACCGAGACAGAGAGAGAGCACTGACACCAGCACCGAGACAGAGAGAGAGCACTGACACCAGCACCGAGACAGAGAGAGAGCACTGACACCAGCACCGAGACAGAGAGAGAGCACTGACACCAGCACCGAGACAGAGAGAGCACTGACACCAGCACCGAGATAGAGAGAGCACTGACACCAGCACCGAGATAGAGAGAGCACTGACACCAGCACCGAGATAGAGAGAGCACTGACACCAGCACCGAGATAGAGAGAGCACTGACACCAGCACCGAGATAGAGAGAGCACTGACACCAGCACCGAGATAGAGCGGGCACTGACACCAGCACCGAGATAGAGAGGGCACTGACACCAGCAACGTGATAGAGAGAGCACTGACACCAGCATTGTGATAGAGAGCACTGACACCAGCACCGTGATAGAGAGCACTGACACAAGCACCGTGATAGAGAGCACTGACACCACACTAGCACCGTGATAGAGAGCACTGACACCACACCAGCACCAAGATAGAGAGAGAGCACTGACATCAGCACCGAGATAGAGAGAGCAGTGACACCAGCACCGTGATAGAGAGAGCACTGACACCAGCACCATGATAGAGAGAGCACTGACACCAGCACCATGATAGAGAGAGCACTGACACCAGCATCGTGATAGAGAGCACTGACACCAGCACCGTGATAGAGAGCACTGACACCAGCACCGTGATAGAGAGCACTGACACCAGCACCGTGATAGAGAGCACTGACACCACACTAGCACCGTGATAGAGAGCACTGACACCACACCAGCACCAAGATAGAGAGAGAGCACTGACATGAGCACCGTGATAGAGAGCACTGTGACCACACCAGCACCGAGATAGAGAGCACTGACACCACACCAGCACCGAGATAGAGAGCACTGACACCAGAACTGATACCAGCAACTCGCTGCAGGACCCAAAAATATGACACCGCTCAACCTCTTCAAGCAGGAGGGTATGGGCATATAGTATGGTGTGCTTTTTTGGAAGTGAGCCAAAGGTAGAAAAAAGGTCTGTGTGCTAGATTATATAAATCATTTATAGAGTTATGCATATACATGATCTACTGGTCACATGTGTTGAATTCCTCCGAGATCCATGCCTCATTCATTTTTTTGTTTCAATATATTTTATTTTGCATAAAGAAAAAGAAACAGAAGCAATGTAGATATGACAGAAGTACATCAGGAGGTGACATGAAATTACAAATATTTGTAGTCCTGAAATTGCCAAGCAGGCTGACAGTCGAACATATCAACATAATACAGTCAATGAACCATTATAAAGTAAGCACTACGGGGATTACAAACTGAGGTACCTGGATGAGTCAATAGCCTCCAATAGACAGGAGCTATCTTGTACATCTGTTCAAAATCCCAGCTAAAAGGGATGTAAAGGAAAGAGGGAGGATCCTCCGTCACCCCATAAGGGCTCTTGCTGTGACCGGGGACCCCCAACCCCTCACCAAAACTGAAGTCAGTGAGAGCGAGGATTGTGCTCACCAGAGAATACAATCTAGTTAATATTGCTTGGCTAATAAACAATATAGATCCAGAGATGATTATAACAACATCCAGGACGGGCGTCAGAGCCCAAAGTAACCAGTTGAGTGTATGCACCCCGGTATCCCGGGAGCCGGTAAAAACAGGCTTTAGCCTATATTGTAGTGCAAGGACAGACCCTGAATTAGGTATAACTGACCCTGCTCTACAAAGGAGCACCTACGACAGACTGTCCGTCGCCAAGCGTCACATAAAAGGAAAAAATGGAGAAGAAGAGAGGAAAAAGGAGAGAGAGGAAAGAAAAGGACGAGAAAGGTAAATTAAATCTTCTAGCAGGAGTCGACTAGGGGGTAATGAAGCTGTAGTCGGGATCCCAATCCATGTGGAATTACGTGGACAGGGCTATACCCACAAAGCACGCCCAGGGCTCCCAAGTGGCCCTGAATTTGTCCGAGCGATCCAGGAGTACACTTGCCATCTTTTCCTGGAGCATGATCCATGAAATTTTCCTTTTGGCCATCAGGGTGGAAATAGTGGGTTGCTTCCAGGCTTTGGCAAGAGTAAGCTTTGCTCCCAGTAAGATAAAGGTGATGAGGCGTTGTGTACTCCTGGAGGCTCCTTCTACTGGGAAATTAAGGAGCGCCATGAGAGGAGACATCTGAACAGGGATGGTGGACAATTTGGAAATACAGGTAAAAATCCTATACCGGAACTGACGTATTCTGGGGCAAGTCCACCAAATGTGTAACATGTCACCCCGTAGGCCACAGCCTCGGAAACACAGAGGAGAAGTTGATGGGAACATTTTAGCCAATTTCGAAGGGACTAGGTACCATCTCATTAGCACCTTGACACCAGCTTCTATCATACTTGGGTTAAGGATGCCTCTAAAGGACTTAAGAAAAAGTCCATGCCAGGTGTCAAGGCTCCAAGTTTGGTTGAGATCCTCCTCCCAAGCTTGCATGTAAGTCGTTTTAGAGCGTGTGGAGGATAGTGCTTTATAAATGACTGAAATCCCCCCCCTCTGCTCATTGGACTGACTGCACCATGTTTCATATGAAGTCACCTGGGGACCACTAGGAAGAGTCTTGCATTTTTTGTGTAGGAAATTCGAGATCTGAGCGAATCGAAAAAGTTTGGTGGGGGGCATATCCAGTTTGCTGACACAGTAGGCTTTAGAGATTGGGCCTATAGGTCTAAGGAAGTGTCCTATTCTATAGAGACCCTTGTCAAGCCACCACTGAAAGGCTTTAATGTCCATTCCCGGAGGGAAGTCTGGATTGTGGAAGATGTGGGACAAAGGTTTCAATGGAGAGATTAGACAACAATTATTTTTTAAACCGTCCCAGACTGCAAAGGAGTGGGAAAGAGTTGGGTAGAGGATCGGGGGTCTCGTCTTTTTAGGGCTCCACATAAGGAAATCCAGCGTGTGCCTAGGTACCGCTTGTCTCTCGATCTGTATCCAGTCAGGCTGTTCTCATCTAGAATAAATAGCTGACACCTGTGCCAGCTAGGCGGCTTGATAGTAGTGACGTAAGTTTGGGAGGCCTAAACCGCCTTCTGACTTGGATCTAAATAATATGGATTTAGAGAATCTGTGACCTCCTTTACCCCATATAAATTTAACAACTTTGGCTTGAAAGCGTTGTAGGCGCACCCTGTCCACTGGGATGGGAAGAGCTCTGAAATAGTACAGGATGCAAGGGAGTAGCGTCATCTTTATTGTATTGATTCTACCCAGCCAGGACAGGGACAACCCAGACCACCTGGTGAGATCTTCCTCCAGTTTATGGAATAACGGTGGGTAATTAGCTTGATGGAGGATATCAATCCTGGGGGTTAATTTGATCCCCAGGTACGAGATCATAGAGTCGCTCCAGGTGAACTTGAAGCTGTCCCTTAGACCGGCCAAGAGAGGGCCAGGGATATTAACATTGAGTGCCTGAGATTTGTGATAATTAACCCTGAGACCCGAAATCTCTCCAAAGTCGTCAAGGAGACGACAGATATTGGGCAACGAGATCAGAGGGGAAGAAACGAACATCAGGATGTCGTCCGCAAATAAGGCACATTTGTGCTGATGAGAACCGCAATGAATACCCTGAATATTTGGGTTATGCCTAATGGCTATGGCCAATGATTCAATTGCTATGGCAAAAATCAGTGGGGATAGCGGACATCCTTGTCTGGTACCTCTGGATATGGGGAAAGATTCTGAGTAAAATCCCTGCAGACGCACCTGGGCTGTTGGGGAAGAGTAAAGGGCACGCATGACATTGAGGAAAGAATCGCCAAATCCCCAACGCTGTAAGGTGGTGAAAATATACGACCAGTGAACGGAGTCAAACGCCTTTTGGAGATCTAAAGACAAAAGGCAACCCTGTCTGGTAGAACTCCCGTCCCAGTTAGAATTGAGAAGCGATATGATGTCAATGGCTCTGCAAGTTTGATCAGGGCCTTGTCTTCCTGGAATGAAACCTACTTGGTCCTTGTGAATGTATAAGCTAATAAAGGAAGCCAGGCGGTCTGCAAGGATTTTAGTTAGAATCTTCAAATCATTGTTGATGAGAGAGATTGGTCTATAATTACTGACCGAGCTAGCATCCTTATTTGGCTTAGGAATGACCGTGATATAAGCCTCATTAAGAGAGGAATCCAGTCGCCCTCCCCTTCGGAGAGTATTGAAGAAACGGGCCATGTACGGGGCAAGAGTAGGAGCGAATGATTTATAGTAGGGTATCGAAAATCCATCCGGTCCAGGGGCCGAGTGCATTTTCAAATTTTTAATCACCGCGCACACTTCGTCTGCAGAAATGGGCGATTCCATCCTCAAACGGTGTCTATCTTCTAATGAGGGGATCTGGATAGTATCAAGGAATTTATTAATCTCCGCAGGGGACAGACCATGAGATCCGCTGTATAATGATGTGTAAAAGTCATGGAATTCGTGCATGATGCGCTGGGGGTTCTGGGATAGGGTACCACCTTGGATTCTGATTTTGGGGAGGGCCGGGGCTCGGAATTTAGGTGTCAGTCTCTTGGCTAGCATAGAACCAATATTGTCACCCTGGTAGTAGAATCTAGCTCTATTCCAGCGCAGCCATTTTTCCGCTTTGGTGGTTAGGGCAAGATTCAAAGCCACTCTAGCAGCATCTAGTTTGGAAGTGGGGACGGAACTTGGGCTAAGTTTATGTTGTTTGGCTAACTTGTTGTACTCCTTGTCCAATTTATCAATGTTTGCTTTGTTGGTTTTGTTAATCTATGAAGAAATTTGAATAAGTTGACCCCTAATTACTGCCTTATGGGCGACCCACAGGCAGGTAGAGTCTACGTCAGGCGTATCATTTGTAGCAAAATATTGAAGGATATTTTTTTCGATTTCCTGTGCTCTAGCGGGATCACTTAAGATAGGCTCATTAAGTCTCCAACGTCTGCATGGCTTGTGGCAAACAGGACGAGTGAGAGTCAATACTACCATCGAGTGATCCGACCAAACCACATCTTTAATACTAGCCCTTTTTGCGAGTGGAATGGATGCCGATTCAACAAGTATGTGGTCGATCCGGGAGAAAGACTCGTGGGGGTGTGAATAGTGCGTGAAGTCCCTTAAAGTCGGATTAACTTCTCTCCAGATGTCAACAAGACCTCGTTGGAAGAGCAACTTGGCTATACGAAGGCTTTGTTTAGTGGGTCTGGTCAGGCGTTTGCCTGGAGGGCGCGATTTGTCCATACCCTGGTCGAACGCAGTGTTGGAGTCTCCTCCAAAAAGTATCGTGCCCTCCAGTAACGGGATAAAAGTGGTAAGCATACATTGAAAAAAGGCTAGCTGACCCTTATTGGGTGCATAGTAGGATATGAATGAGTACAATTTACCATCCAGATCACCCATTAATAGCAAGAACCTGCCCTCCTCGTCCTTGAATTCAGTTTTTAGAGTGAATTTGCAGTGTTTAGAGATAAAAATGCCCACGCCCCTAGTTTTGTCCTCTGCGTTGGCTAAGTAAAATAGGGGGAATTTGGAGTGTATAAGGGAGGGGTTGAACCGTTTAGGGAAGTGTGTTTCCTGAAGTAGAGCCACATCCACCCCATGTTTATGTAGATACTGGAACACTTTGCGTCGTTTAAGTGGAGAGTTTAGTCCCTGAGAATTGTGGGAAATTATTTTAAGTGGTGGAGGTGTGTTTAAAGTCGTATCAGCCATTGAGCAGAAAGGGAGGACCGCCATAGAAATCATAAGCACTTACCCCTGTACATCCATTGAGCCCGACCCGACTTACAAACCATGCAAGGGTCCCTGGAAGGAGATGAATGTTTCGCTGAACTGTCCCCCTGTCGACTCCTGCAACGATAAGGGAATGATTAGTACAGTTGGAAGGAAGAAAAGAGAGAAAGAAGAGAAAGTCGGATGACAAGAGAGCCAACCGTAAAGTAGAGGGGACAGAGTCCTCCAGAAGTGAAGACAAAACATACATACAGCCCATCCCTCCAAAAAGCAGGGACAAGGCTCGTCTAGTTACTAGGGGCAAAAATACCCAGTGAACCAGACAATAAGAGGTACATGAGCAACGCCCCAGCAGGTAGGCCTCATCAATTATGGATAACCATATAACATATAAAAATAGAAAGGGCACCCGTAGAGTCATGGCCCCTACCCCTCCATGATTATCAATAAGTTGAGATGAGCAAAAATGGAGGGGGGAGGACCGAGAGCACATTGTGTAGCAAAAAATGTGGTATAACAATATATGAAAAAGAAAAGAAAAAATATGCACAAAGCAATAAATAACACCTGAATCTCAAGGGGAGTGGAAGTCCCGGATATTTGGCAGGGGGAAGGGAGAGAAACAACAACGAGGGGGGAGAAGGAGAGGGGAATCTGAAACGTCCCCAGGTGTCAGCAAGGGGGAAAGGAAAAGTTCAAGACCCAGTCCCCCACCTCCCCCCAAAAAAAAAAAAAATGAGGGAGAGATGAGGCAAGGGGAACTCCAACGGAAAGTCCCGCGTGGGGCCTCACGGCCTAATCCCCATCCAATGTCCGCCATATGTCCGCCGTGGTTGAGGGCGAAGGTAGTGGTCAAAGAAAAGGGTCAGTTCCAAAGGCACAAGTGGGGTAGCAGTTGCTCCCAGGGAGCCTCTGAGAAGATACAAAGCACTTGGAGGTCTTGTGATTGGTAATCTCAGGGGGGCCCAGTTTCCTTAGATTTCTTAGAGCGTACAGTCTCCCATACTGGAGGCAGGGGGCTGGTAGGCAGTTGTCCTTTAGCGGACTGTAGGGTACATCCTTGTTGAGGAGGATTTGGAGTCTGGATGATGAGACCTAACTGTAGCAGGAGTTTTTCACCTTCATGTAGGGAACCAAAAGTGTATGCTTTGCCTCTCAATATAAACTTGATTTGAAATGGAAAAAGCCACCAGTACTTGATTTCCTTGTCCAGCAGGACTTGAAGCAGAGGTTTCAAGGCTCTCCTTTTTTTGGATAGTGGACGGGGACAAGTCAGCAAAGATCTGCAGGTGGTGTCCCTGAAAAATGATCTTGGGTAAGGATCTTGATTTGCGCATTATTTCCTCTTTGACCGAATAGAAGTGGGGTTTGACCACGATGTCTCGGGGAAGACCGTCGGCTCTGGGAGGCCTGAGAGCTCTGTGAGCCCTGTCTAGTTCCAGTCGGTGGTGCGGAATGTCTGGAATTAGGGCTTTGATGAGAGAAGAGATAGTTTCAGGGACATCTTTGTAGGATTCAGGGAGCCCCCTGACCCTAAAATTGTACCTTCGATTTCTGTTTTCGAGGTCGTCAATTTTAGCTTGTGCAGTCTCCAATTGTTCCTGCAGGTTCTGTATGCAAGCCGTGTTTTGATTGGTTCTGGTAATAGTGGTTTCCAAATTAGTCTCAACTATTTCAATGCGGGTGCCTATATGTTGTAGGTCAGCATTGATATCGCTTGTAATTTTGTGCGCTGTTATGTTCAGGAGATCAGCAAATTTTGCGAAGAGCTCAGACACATTCATGTTGTGCAGTAGGCCTGAAGCCTCAGGCTGTGGTGAGGGATGTGACTGAGGTGGGCCAGCCTCCATTGGTGAGAGGCCCAAGTCCGCCAGGGTATGCTCCAAGAGGGATGCAGTAGAGGCCGGGGAGGTAGCAACCAGGGGAGGGAAGTCAGCCAAAGGGTCCGGTGGCAGTATGGATGGGGATGTCGCTGCATTTGTGCTGGGAGAGCAAGCGGGGCCTGAGCAGCGCGGGGCCGCCGCCATCTTGGCCGTCTCTGACAGGGACACACCGGCCTCAAATGCGGGCTTTAGACTCCTTCTTACCGCTCCCGAGTACATCGGGGGTGTCCCCGAGGCTTCCGCCTGCCTTGTGGAGGGGATGCAGGTGATAATCGCTGGCGAAGGTGCCGGTATAGAGGCCAGAGCTGCTGCGGCGGGACGGAGCTCCCTGACTAAGCATCCATCTTAGGAGCTGCCGCGCATGCGCCTCCTCATTCATTTTTTTAAATGTGAGGTTGTCAACACTGTCGTGAGCTAGGCGAGTGCGCTTATCGGTCACAATCCCCCCTGCTGCGCTGAACGTCCTTTCCGACAGGACACTGGACGAGGGGTAAGCAAACAGTTCCATTGCAAATTGGGCAAGCTCTGGCCAGAGGTCAAGCCTGCCCACCCAGTAGTCCAGGGGTTCATCACTTCTCAGAGCGTCCACATCGGCTGTTAACCCGATGTAGTCGGAAACACCTGTCGGTCTAGGCGTTCCCTGATGCTGGATCTGGATGAGACCTGTCGATGGGTCGGCTGAAAGAATTTTCTCATATCAGAAGTGACCAATACATCTTCAAACCGCCCTCTCCTTGCAGGCGCTTTTGGATTGGTACCCAGAACTCTTTCTCTGGGAGTGGGATTCCTCTGCCAGCGCACGCAAAAGCAGAATACTCTCTAAGCAAGGCCTGGAAGTGCTCCATTCTGACAGCCCTCTGTGAATGTGGTAACATTTCCGCCATTTTGTGTTTGTACCGGGGGTCCAAGTATGTTGCCACCCAGTACTAGTCCTTGACCTTTATGCTTTTTATACGGGAGTCCCTGTTAAAACACTGGAGCATGAAGGCCCCCATTTGCACTAAACTGGAAGCGGTGTGGTGGCCCGGCTCCTGTTCATCATCCAGGATAATGTCATCCTCCTTGTTCTCCTCTCCCCATCCATGGACAACAGGTATCCCAGAAATGTTTAAAGCATGCTCTTTTTGCTCCTCCTCATCTGCCCTGGCACCATCCTCCTGACTCCTCTTCAGACTTCTGTTGACTTGTCTCAGATAGAGTAGCCCCCCCCCTGGGAATTCATCCAGCATTGCGACTTCCTCATCTTCCCGCTCCTGCTCCTCCATGGCTTGATCAATGCACATGCTCCTTAAAGAAGGCATAAGGTTCGATGTCACTGATGGCGCCATGGCTGCGACTGACCAGTTTGGTGATCTCATCAAATGGCTGCAGAAGTCTGCATGCGTCACGCATTAGCAGCCACTGGTGCGGTGAAAAAAACCCCAGCTCCCCAGAACCTGTTCTGCTGCAAAGAGTTCATACAGGTAGACGTTAACTGCACGTTTCTGCTGGAGCAGCCTATCAAGCATATAGAAGGTTGAGTTCCATCGCGTCGGGCAATTGCAAATAAGACGTCTGACTGGCAGATTGTGTCACAGCTGAATTTCAGCAAGGTGAGCCATGGCCGTGTAAGATCTTCTGAAATCGGCTGAGATTTTCCTTGCCTGCTGCAAGATGTCCTGGACCCCAGGGTATTTGACAATAAATCACTGCACGACCAAGTTTAAGACGTGTGCCATGCATGGCACGTGTGTAATTTTGCCCTGTTTCAATGCGCTAAGCAGTTTGGCACCATTGTCACACACCACTTTACCAACTGTCAAATTGAGCGGTTTTAGCCACTGATCTGCCTGTGAACGCAAAGCAGAAAGGAGTGCAGGGCCAGTGTGGCTCTTGGCTTCCAGGCACAACAGACGCAGCACAGCAACATCTCACCTGGCATGTCGAATGGGTTCTGGGGATCTTGGGCGGCGCAGCGGAAGAGACGCTAGCAGCGGAAAAGGAGGAGTCAGCCGAGGAGGAGAGGGAGGATGGAGGAGGATAAGAAGAGCCAGGCCTGCATGCAATCCGTGGCTGTAAAACCAAATCTACATGGGTGCCACGGGTTGTATGTTTGACGGCCATCAGAAGGTTCACCCAGTGAGCAGTAAAAGTGATATACCTTCCTGCCTGTGTTTGCTAGACCACGTGTCTGTGGCCAGATGTATCTTGGCACCGATACTGTGTGCCAGAGATACATTCACTTGCTGCTGAACATGGCAATATAGCTCTGGGATACCTTTCTGTGAGAAATACTTCCTTCCTAGGACCTTCCATTGTGGTATTCCAATGGCCACAAATTTTCAAAAGGCCTCCGAGTCAATCAGTTTATATGGCAGTAGTTGGTGGGCTATCAGTTCTGACAAGCCAGCCGTCAACCGTTGGGCAAGAGGGTTATCGGGCGTAATCTTTTTTAGGCTCGAACCTTTGGGCCACGGAAGCCTGCCTTTTTCCAGAAAAACTTGAGGACGGCATGATGGAAGGTGGAGTGGAGGACAATTCTGAGGAGAGAGGAGAAGGAGAAGTAGAAAACGAGGCTGGACGGTAAGATTCTGGAGTGTGGCTTTGTGGGTTCCATTGCTCCCACTGGGCTCGGTGATGGCAGCTCATGTGCCTTCTTAAGGCGGTCGTCCCTAGGTGAGTGTTGGGCTTACCGTGACTTATGCGTTGACTGCAAAGGCTGCAGATGGCAACACTATTGTCAGCAGCGGACACGTTAAAAAAAGCCCACACTGCGGAGCCATGTGCCGGCATCCTGGGAGCGACAGATGTGACTGTACATGGTTGATGCCTCGCTCCTGATACATTAGCAGTCTGCTTTGTCCCTCCTGCGCAATGCAAGTTTTGCCTGCTTCTCCTCCCTATCTGCTGGTCCATATCTCCCTCTGAACTCCCCTCCTCTTCCTCTCTTGTGGGCACCCACGTGACATCACTAGACACATCATCGATGTCACCTTCTCCGATCTCAGAGTAGGCAGCAACACCAGGGACCAACCTCCTTGGGCTGATCTGGGTACTGTCAGACGGCTGGGTGGCGGTTGTTGCTACCTCCTCTTACTGATCCAATGCCAGTAATGGCTGCGCATCTGCAATGTCTTGTGATGGATCGGAAAATAATTCCTGTGACTCAAGCGGAGGGTATATGGTGGTGGTGGTGTTAGTGGTAGTGTCTTTGGGAGTGCACACAGCAGAGAGTGAAGAAGAGGGTGCAGATCGAGAGGATGAGGAGGGTGCAGAAGAGTAAGGCTGAGTGAGCCACTCAAGCAAGTCTGGTGCATCCTTTGACATAATCGAATGCACCTTCTGCAATTTCCCACTTTGGCTCAAGACTGTTGCTCCTGCCCTACCCCTACCACCCCTGCGGAAGGGCCTGCATCTTCCTCTGCCTGTCATTTTTTAAATGACCCTGTGACAAAAGTCTCTAGAGAAGTGCAGTATATGTGGAAGAAGGTATATAACACCCCGCTTCAATCATTTTGGGGGGCCACTGGTCTATCACACTAGTTATAATAATTTTTTCTAATTGCGTTTGTCACTCTTTGTAGTATTGCTGCAGAACGGCTCAGCAGTCACAATGCTGCACAGTAGAAATGCACTATACTAGGCTTTCTATATTTGAAAGTATTTTATACGTGTATTACACCCCTATATACTGCACACCAAATAGTACACCTATACCAGTCCTTAAAAGGACCTTTGTGGACCTAATAGTAGCTAGCTAGTAGCTAGTGAATTGCAGACTATCCCTGCTCCAAACACCAAACTGTCCCTCCCTACACTGAGAAATGACAGCTGCAGAATCGGGCAGCACTGCATGCAGTGCACTATAATATGCTTTCTATATTTAAAAGAAAGTATATTATAAGTGTATTACAACCCTATATACTGTACACCTATACCAGTCCTTAAAAGGACCTTTGTGGACCTAGTAGCTAGTGAATTGCAGACTGTCCCTGCTCCAAAGAAACTGTCCCTCCCTACACTGAGAAAAGACAGCTGCAAAATCGGTCAGCACTCAGCAGCACAGCAGTGCACTATAATATGCTTTCTATATTTGAAAGAAAGTATATTATACATTTATTACAACCCTATATACTGGACACCTATACTAGTCCTTATAAGGACCTTTGTGGACCTAGTAGTAGCTAGCTAGTAGCTAGTGAATTGCAGACTGTCCCTGCTCCAAACACCAAACTGTCCCTCCCTACACTGAGAAAAGGCAGCTGCAGAATTGGTCAGCACTCAGCAGCACAGCAGTGCACTATAATATGCTTTCTATATTTGAAAGAAAGTATATTGTAAGTGTATTACAACCTTATATACTGTACACCTATACCAGTCCTTAACCACTTAAGCCCCAGACCAATGGTCAGCCTAAGGACCAGAGGTCTTTTTACAATTTCTCACTGCACTGCTTTAACGCGCGTTCATGCAATGTTGTACCCAAACGAAATTTGCGTCCTTTTCTTCCCACAAATAGAGCTTTCTTTTGATGGTATTTGATTGCCTCTGCGATTTTTATTTTTTACGATATAAATGGAAAAAGACTAAACATTAAAAAAAAAAAAAAAGATATTTTCTACTTTTTGTTATAAGAAAACTCGAATAAACGTAATTTTAGTCATGCATTTAGGCCAAAATGTATTCAGCCACATGTCTTTAGTAAAAAAAATGTCAATAAGTGTATATTTATTGGTTTGCGCAAAAGTTATAGCGTCTACAAACTAGAGTACATTTTCTGGAATTTACACAGCTTTTAATTTATGACTGCCTATCTCATTTCTTGAGGTGCTAAAATGGCAGGGCAGTACAACCCCCCCCAAATGACCCCATTTTGGAATGTAGACACCCCAAGGAAATTGCTGAGGGGCATGTTGATTGATAATGACAAAAAAAAAAAGTTTACAAAAAGTTGTCACTAAATGATATATTGCTCACACATGCCATAGTTATATGTGGAATTGCACCCCAAAATATATTCTGCTGCTTCTCCTGAGTATAGGGATACCACATGTGTGGGACTTTTTGGGAGTCTATCCACGTACGGCACCCCGAAAACCACTCACTGCCTTCAGCTTTTCTAAGGGTGCAAAGTTTTGATTTCACTCCTCACTACCCATCACAATTTCGAAGGCCATAAAATGCCAAAATAGCACAAACCCCCCCAAATGACCCCATTTTGGAAAGTAGACACCCCAAGCTATTTACTGAGAGGCATGTTGAGTCCATGGAATATTTTATATTTTGCCACAAGTTGCGGGAATATTACAAACTTTTTTTGCACAAAGTTGTCACTAAATGATATATTGCTCACACATGCTATGGGCATATGTGAAATTACACCCCAAAATAAATTCTGCTGCTTCTCCTGAGTACGGGGATACCACATGTGGGGGACTTTTTGGGAGCCTAGCCACGTATGGGACCCCGAAAACCAAGCACCACCTTCAGGATTTAAATATAAAACGCTACAAAAAAAACTGTTAGCGATCGCAGGGATCAGGCCTGACTCTGCGAATGCTGCAGTTATGCGTTTAGTGTTTTGTAAGTGACAGTGATCGATCAATACTGCACTTGGGTGGGCTGGGCGGAGGGGTAAAACGCAGGTGCTAGCAGCTTTCTGGGCTGATCCCGCTAACAATGCGTTTTTTTGGAACCCTAAACTGCTGGGGACTCTAGTATAGATCTGATCAGATATTGATCTGTTCAGATACTATACCACTACGGGAGGTGTATGCTTTGCGCATGGGTGTTAGCGGTACTGCCACTAAGCTAGCGCTGCCTGGGGTGACGCAGACCCTATCTGACCCTAAAACCTAATTGATATCACCCGCTGGGTGATCAGGGGGTTAAATCTTTATTGGGTAATAAATGGTGGGTGCCCTGATGCTATAAAAAGCAAACTAACCAGCGTCACCCGTAACACTTATACGGTGATCACTGGTGAAAGGGTTAACTAGGGGCAATCAGGGGGTTAAAATTTTATTAGGTAGTATATGGGGGTACCCAACACTATAAAAACCTGGCGGTGAACCTAAAAAATAACTAGCTACCTAGCGGCACCAATGACACTAATGCAGCGATCAGAAAAACGATCCCTTAGTGACACTGGCAAATGGGGGTGAAAGGGTTAACCTGTGGGCAACCAGGGGGTTAAAATCTTTACTAGGTAGTATATGGGGGTCCCTGATGCTATATAAAAACCTGACAGGGAACCTAACTAACTGGCTAACCAGCGTCACCAGTGACACATACGGTGATCGCTGGTGAAAGGGTTAACTCTAGGGGCAATCAGGGTTAAAACCTTTATTAGGTAGTATATGGGGGTACCTAATGCTATAAAAACCTGGCGGTGAACCTAAAAAATAACTAGCTACCTATCGGCACCAGTGACACTAATGCAGCGATCAGAAAAACGATCGCTTAGTGACACTGGCAAAAGGGGGCGAAAGGGTTACCTGGGGGCAATCAGGGGGTTAAAACCTTTATTAGGTAGTCTATGTGGGTACCTGACGCTATATAAAAACCTGATGGAGAACCTAAATAACTAAATAACTAACTGTCTAACCAGCGTCACCAGTGACACTTATATGGTGATCGCTGGTGAAAGGGTTAACTCTAGGGGCAATCAGGGGGTTAAAACCTTTATTAGGTAGTATATGGGGGTACCTAATGCTATAAAAACCTGGCAGTGAACATAAAAAATAACTAGCTACCTAGCAGCACCAGTGACACTAATGCAGCGATCAGAAAAACAATTGCTTAGTGACATTGGCAAAAGGGGGTGAAAGGGTTACCTGGGGGGGGGGGGGCAATCAAGGGGTTAAACCTTTATTAGGGGGGTAGGGGGCTACCCTGGACCTAAAACTAACTGCTCTGACACTTTTTACAGTCACAACTGACACTAAATGCAGTGATCAGTAAATAAATGATAACTGCAATCAGTGGTACTGTGACTGGGAGGGGGGGTCAGGGGGTGACTGGGGGTGATTTGTGTGCCTATGTGTACCTACATGTTAGTGTAGTGTTGGTGCACTTACTAGGATGTCTTCTCTCCTCGCCGTCCGGTCAAAAAGACCGCCCCGAGGAGAGTGACATCACTTCCTCCTGTCTGTGTTTACATTACACAGGCAGGGGAAGCTTCTCATTCGCCAGGAGCGATCGAGAGGGGATGGCCAGAAACCAATGGCCATCCCCTCATCCCGGATCGCTCCTGAAGCGAAACGGACTGCCGCAGCCAGCGGGAGGGGGTCCGATCGGACCCCCCACCCGCTGAAAGGCACGTATGGGTACGTGATTGTGCCTGTCCGTGCCATTGTGCCGACATACATGCGGCAGTCCTTAAGTGGTTAAAAGGACTTGTGGACCTAATAGTAATAGCTAGCTAGTGATTAGGCTGACTGTCCCTGCTCCATACAGCGTCCTTTCCCTACACTGACAAAAAGACAGAATGTAAAATGGCCACCAGATCAGGTCTATTTATAAAGTAGGCGGTATGTCCATGTGCTGAAATGTCTCAATTGGCTGTCCTGTACCCCATGATGGATGTGTCATGGGTCAAAGGTCTTCACAATGTAAACGCATATGTCCACCGCGAACAGCGCCAGAAGTCCGCCGGTTTGACAAATTGCAAACGAGCAAAGTTTGCCACAAACCGACCTCTGGGCGAACCGCAAGGCCATCTCTAAAGCCGCGTACACACGGGCGGATTGTATGGCCTACTTAGTCCGTCATACAATCCGACGGACAGTCCGTCATACTTTCTAATGAACAGACTTGACCACACACGGATGCACAAACAGTCCGTCGAAAGCTTGCGCGATGACGTTTACAGCACGTACGACGGGACTAGAAATAGGAAGTCCAATACACAGCAATGCAACCTTTCGCCGTGTAAATCCTTTCTGAACATGCGCCATTCTTAGTCCGTTGAACTAGCCTACTCACGAGCGGATTGTCCGCTGAAACCAAAGTATGATGGACAGTATTACGGAAATTCCGAAATACTTAGTACGCCAGACTGCACGCTGAAAAAGTCCGCTGAAGCCCACACACAAGCGGACTGTCCGCTGAAATGTGTTTCGACGGACTAAGTTGGCCATACAGTCCGCCCGTGTGTACGCGGCTTTCCAGATATTACATTAAAACTGCAAGCAGTTTTAAATGACTTTTTTCCGTTAAATGTCATTTTGTGCAGGGACTGTTCTAAACACGGGAAACATGTGGCACTTCACAGGCATACTATAGACAACCCCAGGCACGATATTTAAAGGAATATTTCACTTTTTTTTAACTTTAATCGTCATTAAAATCAGTGCTCCCGAAAAAACATCAGTTTTAAAAAAAAAAAAAAATCGGCATTGACCCATGTCCCCTGGGGCAGTAGCAAAGTCCCCAAACCCTTTTTTGGCAATATTTTGCATATTAGCCATTAAAATTAACACTTTTTATTTTTAACATTTGAGTTCCATAGACTTCAATGGGGTTCTTAAGTTCACACAAATTTTCGGTCCGTTTGAAAAAGTTCTGGTGCGAACCGAACCAGGGGGTGTATGGCTCATCCCTAATACTGCAGTTAAACACAGAATTGAGCATCTGTGCAGAAAAAAAACAGCACAAGTTTCAAATATAGGTAAGTGCTAATATTCATTCATAATATGTAATGCTATTTCTTAAAATAATTGTTATATTACAGCTGGCAGATTACACAGATGTTCTGTGAGCCGAAGCTGAATGTTATTTCAAGGGTTCCCTGAGACCTCAAACTTTTTGCCAGGGGTTCCCAGAGAAACACTGATCTATGCTTTAAAAATCACCAAAAAATAGCCAAAGCAATACAATGAGGCATCTGCATTTCTCGACTCAACTGCTTTTTGTTTAGCACAGACAGGAGATTTTAATCTGACCATTTTGTCACTGACATTTGAATTTTGCGGAAAATGAGGGTGTTATGTTAACCACTTGCTTACTGGGCACTTAAACCCCCCTCAGTCCCAGACCAATTTTCAGCTTTCAGCGCTGATGCACTTTGAATGACAATTGCGCAGGCATACAACACTGTACCCAAATGAAATTTTTATCATTTTTTCCCACAAATAGAGCTTTCTTTTGGTGGTATTTAGTTACAGCTCGGAGTTTTATTTTTTGCTAAACAAACAAAAAAAGATGCAAAAAAAAAAAAATCATGTTTAATAGTTTGTTATAAAATTTTGCAAACGGGTAATTTTTCTCCTTCATTGAAGTGCGCTGATTAGGCGGCACTGATAGGCTGCACTGGTGGGCACTGATGGGCTGCATTGGTGGGCACTGATAGGCTGCACTAGTGGGCACTGATAGGCATAGTTAAGGCGGCACTAATAGGCACAGATAAGGCGGCACCGATGGGCACAGATAAGGCGGCACTGATGGGCAAAGATGGGCACAGATAAGATGGCACGGATGGGTGGCACAGATAAGATGGCACGGATGGGTGGCACGGATGGGTGGCATGGATGGGCACTGATAGGTACCACTGATAGATGGGACTGATGGGCACTGATAGGTGGCACTGCTGGGCACTGATGGGCGGCACTGCTGGGCACTGGTAGATGACACTGATGGGCACGGATAAGTGGCACTGGGGTGCAGCACCTTTGAGGCAGATTGTGGGCACTGTGGGTGGCACTGTGGGTGACACTGCTGGGTGGCACTGTGGGCACTGCTGGGTGGCACTGTGGGCACTGCTGGGTGGCACTGACGGGGGGCACATTTTATTATTGTGGCACTTGGAGGGGGCAGGTGGGCACTGGCAGGGGGCAGGTGGGCACAAGCAGGCCTGGCCGTGATCGGGACTGATGTCCCGATCACGGCCGCCGGTGATCGGCTTTTTTTTTTCTCCTCGCGCTGTCAGCGCGAGGAGGAATAATAGCCGATTACCGGCTCCGTTATATCACATGATCAGCTGTCATTGGCTGACAGCTGATCACGTGATAAGGGGTCGGGATCGACCCCTTGCACGGATCGGTGATCAGGCGAGTCTCACGGACTCGCCGATCACAGAGCGCGCCGCGCGCGCCCCGCAGGCCGCTCGTGCACGGGACGACGTCAATAGACGTAGTCCCGGCAAAGGAGATCCGCGCTGTAGCTGTCATTTGGCTATAGCGCAGATCTCAAGTGGTTAAACACCCACTTTATCATTCACACTGCACAGTTTGGGGTTCTTTAGACTTAAAGAGGAAGTAAACCCTGATGAGTTTACTTCCTCTTTCATTCCCTGCAAAGGCAAAGCATAATGGACTACTATGCATCGCATAGTAGCCCATTATGTGTCACTTACCTGACACAGGAGCCAGCGAAGTCACTGCTGTCCCTTGTAGTCCGGCGCATCCATCTTCTTGGTGGGTCTCGCAGCTCCGCCGCTGTCATTCGGCGAAGCCGCGATGACGTCACTCCCGCGCATGCGCACGGGAGCCGAGACGCGCGGCATCTTCGTTATCCAGAATGCCACGCTCAGTGCGCCTGCGCACCGCTGTCTACGGCGCATGCGCTGTAGACAGCGGTGCCCGTCTTCGGGCAAATATCTCCTAAACCGTATAGGTTTGGGAGATATTTCTTGGACCTACAGGTAAGCCTTAATTTAGGCTTACCTGTAGGTCAAAGTGGTTTGTAAGGGTTTACAACCACTTTAATTTTCAGCACACTGCAGCACAGATAAATTGTTCCATATCACAAACGTGTAGAAACTTTAAGCAGAATTCTAGTACATATTATCTTGCATTTGTATGCAGCAGGTATAGATGAAAAAAAACACTTATCTTTATGAAAGTTTGGCTGTTTTTACCTGTTATCATTTATTGCCAATCACCAGAAAATACATTTTACCTTTTTTGCAGCAAATTACTTGTGCTACCAACAGTTGCAAACTATTTCCAGAATACATTTTGTGAAGCTTCATTTGACCATGATAATCATATCTCACATTTCAATTACCTCCAGACATAAAGACAAGTCTGGATTAGAAAGCATTTGCATTACTCACATCTTTAACGCTATTACCTAAAACTTCAATTAACTGTGAAGATTGATTAAAAAAAAGCAGAATGCCCCATAACTGGGATTATACCTAGAAATTAGAGAACATTTACAGTGAAAAAGGATTAAGTGTTCACTTTGTGTCTGTAAATCAGATTCATGATTGCACAGCGCATAGGACTGTGCTGGCAGAGAGGTAGTAAGGACACTTTGCACACTTTGTTCCCTGCAGAGGCAGCTTTCCAGTAAGGATATCATGACACTTACTTGAGGGAAGCTTCTGTATGGTGAATAGATTTCCTTGATGGTCAGTGAGCAAGAATGCAGAAGTGAGGGTTTAGCCCGCTATTATACGCTTATATATTATAAGCCTGAGAATATCCTTCCCACCCTCTCTCGTTCAGTCATCAGTATTCACTCCCCTTCTCGATCTCCTCCTCTGACAAGCACACACATGGTAAGAAACAACACAAGATACTAGCGCTTTAAAAGATACTGGTGTGTCCTTTCCGGTTCAGTCTGTATCGTTCATTGAAATAAAATCAAAACTGTTTTTATCAAGGAAAATATGTTTCTTTAAAAAGTTATTTAAAAAACAGTACTTGGAATTTGCTGAGAATCCAAAAAAGGTTTCTTGCTGTCCTTAAAGGGTAGGGGATGTATGTGCACAGTCACCAGTGGCAGCTGCCTCTTTAGAATGAAGTCATCTCAGAATAGGATACCAATAAGAAATATGCATGCTCAGAAACGCGTTGTGCTCTTGGGTATACCCGGGCTGACGTCACACGCTGTTTACGAGCCTGTCTGTCTCTATGTATCACAGAACACAGCGGTGCTTCCCCTAGTACGCTGTGGAGGAGGATTGTTACATGTCTGTATCCAGGAACAGCACCAGTGAAAGGGAACAGTGATTTGACTATCAAACGGAGGATAATAATCATGTATGTAAGTGTGACTTTTTATTGATTGTATTAAATAAATGCACCTTTTACTGATTTGGCGCTCTTCTATATATTTCTTATTGACAAGCCCACACAGAGCATGGAGGCCGCCTTCTATCCATTACTAGAACAACACTGTTTGCTTTTTTGTGGATGTAAACCCAGATAACAAGATTGTGAATTGATCTCAATAATATACAGATATAAATATAATAGGCTGTGAAAATTAAAGATTAATTCCTCGATTAATCAAATTTTTGATCGATCAAAATTCTTTTGATCGGTACTCACCTCTCCGTTGGCTTCCAGGTCTTCAGGGAGTTCCGGAGATCCGGTGATGTCACGAACATCGACGTCACTGGACTCCACCCCCTTCCCCAAGTGCCTCCGTCTGCTAACAAAGGGAAGGGAGGAGGAGTCCGGTGATGTCAAAGTTCTGATTTAAGGGGGGTCTATGGCATAAGGTGAGAGTGATTAGTTAGACCGGAGGTGGAGGGATTGTCACGCTACTGTGGGAAAAAAAAATTACTACCTACGTCAGTGCTACAGTTTGAATTTAAAACATATTTGTGTGAACTGTGAAGTTAAGTCATGGATTGTGGAAAGTAGTTTCGGGTGATTGTATATAGTGTATATCACATTTACCACTGACTAATGCAGAGTTGCAATGCAAGGAGATCAGCTAAAAGTAGTGGGATCTGTATGTGCGTTATAATTAATCGAAATTAGTCGATTAATCGATAAAATAAAAAACATTTAACCAAACACGAAAATTTAAATCAGTAACAGCCCTAAAATATAACAGTTATACACAAAAAAAAAACAATGTACCATATTGCAGGATAAGTTTCACACAGATAGTCTGTAAGATGCGTAAAAAATCAATGCACCTGTGAAGGAGATTAAAATAGATGGTGAGAAGAATGAATGAATGCTTTGCTGCCATGTTAAACTGGCATAACACTTATGAATGGACCATCTTAATGTATTACTGTAATGCAGTCAGGCTACATATGCATTAATAAATGTACATCTTTTTTCATTCTTTTTTTAAATTTTTTTGTATCTGCTAATCTCTGTACCCCGTGTAGCCATCACTTTGGAGAGTCGGACTGCAGCTCTCACACACAAGCTGTCCTGTGGCCTGACACACCCCACCAATGAACACTGCTCTAATCTTCACCCCTCTTGCATTTTAAAGTACAGGGCCACCCTAAAATAAAAAATAGCATTGATATTCTTAAAAGAAAAAAAATATTTGATTTTTTTTAAACTTACCAGAAACCCCTGTTGCTAGGCAGTCTTCCTAATCTGCCTCTTCCTACTCTGCGGCGCTTCCTCCTCTTTGGTGAGTGGCCCCATTGCCTTCTGGGACGTGTGTCCCAGAAAACAACAGGGCCATCCACAAAGCGCCACGCGACTCGCACATGCGCAATAGGAAACGGGCAGTGAAGCCGCAAGGCTCCAGTGCTTGCTTCCCTTCGTTAAGGTTGCGGCGTATCCAGGTCCCTCCGGGTGCCCTGCTCGTAGCAGTGGATATTGAAGCTCTATATTCAAGCATTCCACATGAGCAGGGAATCCAGGAGGCACAGTCTTTTCTCATGGAACAGGACAGGTCTACTTGGTGCTTAAATAGATTTATTCCTAAATTATTAGAATAAAAATGCTACCTTCTTGGACAAGGTGTTTTTGCAAACCCAGGGGGTAGCAATGGGCACGCATTGCACACCCTCGTACGCCAACCTCTACCTGGGTAGTTGGAAAAGGATAATTTTCTCTGATGATGGCTAAATGATCTGGCTGACACATGTTTTGTGTTGATTTAGATTTATCGATGACCTACTAATTATCTGGACTGGACCACGGACTGAACTTTGCTCCCTTTTGGAGACGTTAATTGTAAACAATTACAATTTGAGATTTACGCACACAATTAGCAATGGTAGCGTATCCTTTTTTGGACATGGACATCATACTTGAACCAGATGGCCATATTGTTACTAATCTATTTTGTAAACCAAGTGCAGACAATACTTTGTTAGATGCAACTAGTGCCCATCCTGCTCCCCTGGTGAGGAGCATTCCATATGCTTAATATCTTTGTCATTGCAGGAATTGTACACATGATGATGATTTCCAAGATCAGGCCAATAATTCCATATACCCAATATCTGCATCTTCACAGAAATTTTAAACATGACGACAATTTACAAGATCAGGCCAATAAATGAAAATGTTTAATGGATCGCGGTTACTCTTGTTCGCTTTTTAAAAAGGCATACAATAGGGGAAAAAAACATTCTAGAACATCTCTATTTTATCATGCCAAAACTCAAAAGAAGAGCGAAACAGTTAAACTGTCAGAAACTATGAATCAGACTAAGACAGAAGTACAGTTAAATCATACTTGCTTAATTATAATAAAAAAAAGGTAAACAGAGTAAATATAGTCAAAACATAGCCAGAGTTCAGGAACCAGAACGGATAGTCAGACAAGTCAAAACGTCAGAGAGCCAGAGATGAGCGTAGTAGAACAGCAAGCAGGATCTAGAGCCAGAATGAATGTCAGCCAAGTAAGTCTTTAACAGGAACACAAGAGAGTGTCTCTAGAGATGTGAACAAGGCGAAGGCAGAGATCATATGGATTGGACGGCTTAAGTAGGCACAACTGACAAGCACGATATCATCAAAAGATGAGTCACTATGGAGAGATAGGAGCTGGCCTTAGCCGACAGCTGAGTGGCCAGTTTTGAGATGGAAGGGCTGAGCCCAGCCCTGACAGTACCCCCTCCTCAATGACCCCTCCCCCTCGGAGGACCACCGGGCTTCAGGGGAAAACATCTATGGAAATCACAGAGGAAGAAAGGGGCATGTACGTTCAAGGATGAGAGCCAAGAGCATTTCTCCGGACGTACCCTTTCCAATGCACCAGGTACTGTATGCGCCCACGGAACCTACGGGAGTCAACAATGGACTGTACTTCATACTCCTCATGGTTCTCAACCTGTACAGGTTGAGGACGAGGCACCGAGGTGGTAAAGCGTTTGTAGACCAAAGGTTTTAAGAAGACAATACATTCAAAATACACATATTAGAAGGAAGGTCTAATGTGTAAGCCACTGGGTTAATCCTGCAAAAAATACAGAAAGGCCCAATAAACTGAGGTGGGAACTTCAGAGAGGGAAGATGAAGTCAGAGGTTGCGAGAGGACAACCAGACCCCATCCTCAATCTCGTAGGAAGGCGCAGGCAGGCGCCTGTGATCAGCATGCAGTCTGTGCTTATCATTAGCATGTTGCAAAGCCTCCTGGACTTGTGCCAAAGTGGAACAAAGACCACGGAGATGCTCCTATAAGAGAGGGAACACGAAGTCAGAGGTTGCTAGATGACAATCAGACCCTGTCCCCAATCTGGTAGGAAGGCACAGGCAGGCGTCTGGTCAGCATGGAGTCTGCACCTACCATTAGCATGTTGCAAAGCCTCCTGGACTTATGCCCAAGTGGAATGAAGACCATGGAGATGCTCCTATAATGTAGGAATACTCTGCAGAACAAATGAGTGAGGCAACATGGAAGGTTGGAAACCATAGTTTGCCATAAACAGGGACAATTGGGAAGCAGAATTCAAGGCACTATTGTGAACAAACTCTGCCCACGGTAAGAGGTCTGACCAGTTATGATGGTCAGAAATATAGCAACATAGGAATTTCTCCAAGGACTTCTAATGGGGAATTTCCTGTGGCCCCATTAGACTGCGAGTGATACGCAGAGGAGAAAGCAAGCTGAATTCCCAACTGTGCATAAAAGGCTCGCCAGAACCTGGACACAAAACGGACTGCCCCATCCGAGACAATCACCTTGGGTAGCCCATGTAAGCGAAATATCTCCCGAGCAAAAATGGAAGCCAGTTCCTTAGAAGTGGGCAACTTCTTAAGTGGAATACAATGAGACATTTTCGAGAACCAGTCAACCACCATAAGGATAACTGTGTTGACTTGGGAGTTGGGTAACTTCACAATGAAATCCATAGACAGCTGGGTCCCGGGCCTCTCTCCGTTGGGTATGGGTTGTAGGAGGCCTACTGGAAGGTTTCTTGGAGTCTTACTCTGAGCACATATGGAACAGGCAGCTACGAAGGCAGTTACATCAGCATGTAGACTGGGCCACCAGAATTGTTGGGAAATGGCCCAAAAGATTCTTACCAGGGTGGCCAGCAACCTTGGGCGAATGGTAAGTCTGGAACACGGCAGTATGAAGATTCTCTGGGACAAAGCAGCAGTCACAAGGTTTCTCAGGAGGAGCATGAACCTGAGCAGCAAAAATGTTGTCACCCAAAGGAGAAGTGAGACTGATGCAAACCATAGCCAGTATATGATCAGGAGGAATCACAGGAACCAGAACCGACTCCATCTTGGAAGAGGAGGAAATTGTCGTGACAAAGCATCAGCCCCTACATTCTTAGTACTGGCTAAGAATAAGACAATGTAATTGAAACCAGACAAGAAAAGAGCCCATTGCTCCCTTCTGGGAGAGAGGCGTTTAGCCTCAGACAAGAATGTGATATTCTTATGGTCAGTAAGAATGAGAACCGGCACAGTGGTACCTTCGAGGAAATTTCTCCATTCTTTCAGGGCTAAAATGATGCTAACAGCTCTCTGTCACCAATCTAATAATTGCACACTACAGATGACAATTTCTTGGAAAAGTAGCCACAGGAATTGCATAGCGCTCTCAGAGGTAAGACATTGAGACAGAAGGGCGATAACTCCAGTCTCAGGAGCATCAACCTCAAGGATAAATGGTAACTTAGAATCAGGATCTGCCACCACAGGAGCAGAAACAAAGGCAGCCTTGAGACTCTCAAAGGCCTTAATGGACTCCGGAGACCAACTCTGTGGGTTACCGTCCTTTCTGGTCATATCAGTCAGGGGCTTGACTAGAGACGTGAAGTTACATATAAACTTCCGATAATAGTTGGCAAAGCCAAGAAAACACTGCAGAGGACGTAAACCCACCGGTCGGGGCCACTGTAGGACTGCTGAAAGTTTCTCTGGGTCCATCGAAAAACCAGTAGCGGAAATTACATAACTCAGGAATTTAACCTGTTCACGATGGAATTCACACTTCTCCAATTCACAATAGGGATTGTTCTCTCTTAGTTTCTGAAGCACACGACAGACATCTGTGTGGTGGCTCTCCAGGGACTTGGAAAATACGAGGATGTCGTTGAGATAAACCACCACACAAAACTGCAACAAATCTTGGAGGAGATAGTTAATAAACTCCTGGAAAACTGCCGGGGCGTTATAAAGGTGAAAAGGTGGCAAGTGGCGTGTCACGCAGTTGCAGTGGAATCGAGTGCTACTATACAAAGTCAGCATCAATGAACAGGCCTGCAGCCCCAGAGCCTGTATCTCGACGGACGACTCAGCCTAAGAAAGGGTAACCAAAACCAGAAGCGTATCCTTCTGGATAACTGGGGATGAAACAATGCCATCTAAGGTCTGTTCGTGACAGGACTTCAGGGTTCGGGTATTCCCTGTATGGGTAGGACAAGACTTCAAAAAGTGACCTGCATGGCCACAATAAAGGCACAAACTCTCCCTCTTCCTAAGGGTTCTCTCATCTTCAGAGAGATGCGTGAAGCCCAAGTGCACGGGTTCATCTTCACAGACTGACTCGGTACCAGGAGGCATGGGAGGTGAGGGAGGCAAGGGGGGACTGAAAAGTTCTGAGACAAATGTACTGGAGGCTTCCGCAAGAGTCTTTTCTGAGTCTGGAGTCAATGAGCATGGCAAACATGATCAACCTCTCCAGCTCAGTGGGTATATCTCGGGCTGCTATCTCATCCTTGATGGTAGCCGAGAGACCATGAGTAAAAGCAGCCACGAGGGCCTCATTGTTCCAAGAAACCTCTGTTGCCAGAGTATGGAGTTCAATGGTGTAATCGGCAACAGTTCTCGTACTCTGATGGACATGAGGCACTCAAGACAACAGGTTTTGTTTCTCCCATAAAGGCTTTGCCCAGGCCAAGGCTCTCTCAGAAAGCAAAGATATCACAAAACCTACTTTGCTTCTGTCTGTGGGAAATGCCTGGGGCAGCATCTCAAAATATATCTGAACCTTTGGCTCACACCCAAATTGCTGGGGAAGCGGAGCGGAACCAGACATACCTCTTATAGAGGTAATACTCGAGGTGGGTGCCTGCTAGGGATGAGCCGAACACCCCCCCGGTTTGGTTCGCACCAGAACATTTTCGAACGGACCGAACTTTAGAACCCCATTGAAGTCTATGGGACTCGAACATTTGAAATAAAAAATGCTAATTTTAATGGGCAATATGCAAGATATTGTCCTAAAAAGGGTTTGGGGACCCGGCACCTGCCCCAGGGGACATGGGTCAATGCCTACATTTTTTTTTTTAAACGGACGTTTTTTTGGGAGCCCAGATTTTAATGACGATTAAAGTGAAAAAAAAAGTGAAATATTCCTTTAAATATCGTGCTTGAGGGTGTCAAGAGTATGCCTGTGAAGTGGCACGTGTGTCCCGTGTTTAGAACAGTCCCTGCACAAAATGACATTTAACGTAAAAAAAGTCATTTATAACTGCTTGCGGTTTTAATGTAATATCTGGTTCCGGCAATACGGATGAAAATCATTGGGAAAAATGGCATGGGTAGCCCCCCCTGCCCATTACCAGCCCCTTTGGGTCTTGTACAGATTAAGGGGAACCCCGCACCCAAATTAAAAAAAGGAAAGGTGTGGGGTCCCCAGGCCCTATATACTCAGAACAGCAGTATACAGGCGGTGCAAACAAGACAGGCACTGTGTAGGTTTGTTGTGTTAAGTAGAATCTGTCATTTTGAACTGGTACATTTTTAAAGTGTAGCACCAGTCAAAAAATAAATTAAGCTTTTTGGAAAACATAGGGAAGGGTTATCACCCCTGTATAATTTTTTGGGCCGTCCGTCTTTTTTCATCTCACTTCCTGTTGTCTCCTGCTGTTTGCAAGTAGGAGACGTTTGTAAGTTGGATGTTTGAAAGTAGGGGCCTGCCCTATATGCTCTGCAGAAATAGGGGACTAAGATGGTGGTGTTGCCACAACACTAAGAACTCAAAGTGACTTTTGGTGGGCGCTGGAGCGCCCTGCTGTAAACGATTATATCAAGAATTGTAATTACATGCCATTGTTGAACAGTGGTAGAAAAATTGGGCCTTTGGTGGTTGTGGTGGGGCCACAACACTATAAGTCCTCACAGTTACTCTTGGTTGGCGCAGGAACGGGCCCTGCTGTGAAATATTATATCAAGAATTGTAATTACATGCAGCTGAAAAATTGGGCCTTAGGCACTGCTTGTTGGTGCCATGACACTGCAACCTCTCCCAGATACTCTAGTTGGAGCGCAGGAATGAGCCCTGCTGCAAAGCATTGCATCAAAAATTGTAATTACATGCCCCTTTTAAACAGGGGCTGAAGGACTGCTGCAGAATAGGGCAGCAGTCAGCAGCAGTGCACCACAACCCTATATATTGAACACCTATACCAGTCCTTTCAACGACCTTTGTGGACCTAGTTGCTAGTGATTTGCAGACTGTCCCTCAGTCCCTACACTGATAAAGGACTGCTGCAGAATAAGGCAGTAATCTGCAGCACAGCCCTGCACCAGCACCCTATATATTGTACACCTATACCAGTCCTTACAAGGACCTTTGTGGACCTAGTAGCTAGTGATTTGCAGACTGTCCCTCAGTCCCTACACTGATAAAAGACAGCTGCAGAATCGGGCAGCAGTCAAGTATAATATTCTTTCTATATTTGGAAGAAAGTATATTATATGTATACAACCCTATATACTGTACACCTATACCAGTCCTTAAAATGACCTTTGTGGACCTAATTGTAATAGCTAGTGATTAAACTGACTGTCCCTGCTCCACACAGTCCCTACACTGACAAAAGACAGCTGCAGAATCAGTCAGCAGTGCACTCAGCAATCACCAGCACAGCAGTGCACCAGAACCCTATATACTGTACACCTATACCGGTCCTTAAAAGGACCTTTGTGGACCTAATAGTCATAGCTAGTGATTAAACTGACTGTCCCTTCTGCACACAGCGTCCTGTCCCTCCCTACACTGACAAAAGACAGGCTGCTGCAATCACCAGCACAGCAGTTGCACTCAACCCTATATACTGTACTACACCTATACCAGTCCTTAACCACTTGCCACCCACCCTATAACAAAATGAAGGTGGCAAAGTGGTTGCATAATCCTGATCGGACGTCATATGACGTGATCATGATTATGAGCCTCTGCGCGCCCCCGGGGGCGCTCATCATGGCGATTGTTGCGGGGTGTCAGTCTGGTGTCCAATCACGGCTGATCACATTGTAAATAGGAGAGCCGATCGGCTGCTCCTCTGACAGGGGGGGGGGCCTGTGCTGATCGATTATCAGCACAGCCCCCCCGAGGATGCCCACACTGTACCACCAGGGACGCCACCAGACCACCAGGGATGCCCAGGACAATGTATGCCACCCTAGACCACCAGGGATTCCAGTCAGTGCCACAATGGATGCCAATCAGTGCCCATAATGGATGCCAATCAGTGCCCACAATGGGCATCCCTGATTGGCATGCATTATTGTTTGGCACTGATTGCCATCCATTAGTACAGTATATTATAATACAATGCCGCCTATCAGATACCCATCTGTGCCGCCCATCAGATACCCATCTGTGCCGCCCATCAGATACCCATCTGTGCCGCCCATCAGTTCCCATCTGTGCCGCCCATCAGTTCCCATCTGTGCCGCCCATCAGTTCCCATCTGTGCCGCCCATCAGTTCCCATCTGTGCCGCCCATCAGTTCCCATCTGTGCCGCCCATCAGTTCCCATCTGTGCCGCCCATCAGTTCCCATCTGTGCCGCCCATCAGTTCCCATCTGTGCCGCCCATCAGTTCCCATCTGTGCCGCCCATCAGTTCCCATCTGTGCCGCCCATCAGTTCCCATCTGTGCCGCCCATCAGTTCCCATCTGTGCCGCCCATCAGTTCCCACCTGTGCCGCCCATCAGTTCCCACCTGTGCCGCCCATCAGTTCCCACCTGTGCCGCCCATCAGTTCCCACCTGTGCCGCCCATCAGTTCCCACCTGTGCCGCCCATCAGTTCCCACCTGTGCCGCCCATCAGTTCCCACCTGTGCCGCCCATCAGTTCCCACCTGTGCCGCCCATCAGTTCCCACCTGTGCCGCCCATCAGTTCCCACCTGTGCCGCCCATCAGTTCCCACCTGTGCCGCCCATCAGTTCCCACCTGTGCCGCCCATCAGTTCCCATCTGTGCCGCCCATCAGTTCCCATCTGTGCCGCCCATCAGTTCCCATCTGTGCCACCCATCAGTGCCCATCCATGCCACCTATCAGTGCCCATCCACCTGTAACAACGCACTGGACCAGATCGCATAAAAAAACTGTACTCCGAAGCCTTCAAAACCACTCTGTCCAAAAAAATATCTACAATAACCTTAAACCACTCTACGGAGGAAACACTCAACTCCCTGAACAAGGCATTACTGCAATCAGCAGACTCGGTAGCACCAAAACGCAGGGCTCTCATCAGGAAGAAAAATGCTGGATGGTTTAATAGCTCCCTCTCCGTACTAAAGCAAGAACGCAGAAGAGCGGAAAGAACATGGAGAAGAAATCCCACCGAGGAAAACCTATTTAACTACAAAGGTCTGACAGAGAATTATCGGAAAGCAATCTTCAAAGCCAAAAAGGACCACTTCTCATATACAATCTCAACGGCCGCAAACCAACCACGGGAACTGTTTAAACTGGTTAATCAATCAATGAATCCGGTGTGCCTAGAACCCCCAGAAAGTGAATCCCAGGATTACTGTGACAAACTGTCGGATTTTTTCATCGATAAAGTCAAAACCATCAGGGAAACAATTTGTCAGAAGAAAACATCCAACCTCAGCCAGCAAATACATAAAGAGGATGTCCGCACCAACATACCGCAACCGCCAAAATTTTCACTATCCCCAATTACCGTAGACACCTCAAAAAAAATCATTAATAAACTGCGTGACAGTACCTCACCTATTGACATCATCCCCACAAAACTACTGAAAGAATGCTCCGACATCGTGGCTCCAACCATAACCCACCTCATAAACCGATCATTCCACGAAGGGATTGTTCCCAGCATCCTCAAACAAGGCATCGTCAAACCTCTACTCAAGAAACCAAACCTGGACCCTCAGGATCCAAACAACCGTAGGCCGATTACAAGCCTCAACACCATTTCTAAGATCATGGAGAAAGCTGTAGTACATCAGCTACAACTTCACCTGGATACTCACAAACTCCTGGACCCGCTGCAATCAGGCTTCCGTCCGGGTCATGGAACAGAAACAGCTCTCCTCAAGATTTGGGATGACGCCCTCGAAGCAGCAGATGACGGAGAGCCGTGTCTCCTCGTACTGCTAGACCTAAGTGCAGCGTTTGATACAGTAGATCACAATACTCTACTCGTCCGCCTCACAGAAGTAGCCGGAGTCCAAGACATAGATCTCCAATGGTTCGCGTCCTTCCTAGGAAATCGGTCACAGACAGTGAAACTAGGAAAATTCCTCTCCGAAACTCGGGCAGTCACCTGCGGAGTCCCTCAAGGCTCTCCGTTGTCACCCGTTCTCTTCAACATTTACATTCGCCCACTCCTTCAAATCATCAGATGCTCAGATCTCTGCTTCCACTCTTACGCTGACGACACGCAACTTTATTTCCGGATCAATGGAAAAAAAGATCACCAACAACAACTTGAAAACTGCCTCAAATCAATAGAGGACTGGATGACCACCAACTCCCTCCAACTGAACCAATCAAAGACAGAGCTTCTTATCTTACACCAAAATCATAAGCCCGCAACCAAAACCTCCTGGTCTCCACCAACCGTCTTTGGGCAGACTATCTCCCCAAAGACCAAAGCGAAGAGTCTCGGGGTTATTTTAGACGCACAAATGTCAATGGATGCGCAAATAGGATCTGTAGTCAGTCGATCTCACCATCTGCTGCGAATGCTTCGCAGACTCATCCCTTTTATCCCAAAGAATGACAAAGCAGTGGTAGTTGGAACAATCATTAATTCACGACTGGACTACGCAAACTCGCTTTACATAGGATTACCACAATATCAACTTGCGCGATTACAACTGATCCAAAACACGGCGGCAAGGCTGATAACAGGAAAAAAACCCTGGGAATCCATTTCTCCTTCACTGAGGAGCTTACATTGGCTAACCGTAAAAAATCGGATCACGTTCAAGACCCTTTGCCTCACCCACAAATGCGTGCATAGAGAAGCTCCGCAATACCTAATGGAGAAAATAAATCATTACACACCAAACCGCAGTCTTCGATCAGCCAACAAAAACCTCCTCCTCGTGCCCAAAGCCCGGTATAAATCCAAGGGTGATCGGAGATTCACTGTCCAAAGGCCTCGGCTATGGAATGCTCTACCAATCAACATCCGCCTGGAAGAAAATCACCTGGCTTTTAGGAAAAAACTCAAAACCTTCCTCTTTTAGCAGATGATCAAAGCTCGCCACAGCGCCTAGAGGCGATTCAGTTCGCATTGTGCGCTATATAAGTATTTCATTCATTCATTCATTCATCCATGCCACCTATCAGTGCCCATCCAAGCCCACCTGTGCCGCCTACCCATGCCCACCTGTGCCGCCTACCCATGCCAATCCCTGCCAGCTATCAGTGCCAATTTGTGCCACCTATCAGTGCCCATCCGTGTCGCCCATCAGTGCCACCCACCAGTGCCGCCTATCAGTGCCCATCAGTGCCACCTATCAGTGCCACATAGTGTCCATCAATGCCACCTCATCAGTGCCACTTCATCGGTGCCACCTCATCG
The DNA here is from genome assembly GCF_037356315.1 of Lithobates pipiens. Lineage (NCBI taxonomy): Eukaryota > Metazoa > Chordata > Amphibia > Anura > Ranidae > Lithobates > Lithobates pipiens. The sequence goes on from NW_027507718.1 coordinate 82,903,957, forward strand.
GTGCCCATCAGTGCCGCCTTATCATTGCCCATCAGTGTACAAAGTTTTGAAACTGAACCAAAAAAAACATTTTATTTTTCAAAATTTTTGGTATTTTTTTATTTGTTTAGCAAAAAATAAAAACCGCAGAGGTGATCAAATACCACCAAAAGAAAGCTCTATTTGTGGGAAAAAAATGATAAAAATTTCATTTGGGTACAGTGTAGCAAGACCGCGCAATTGTCATTCAAAGTGCGACAGCGCTGAAAGCTCAAAATTGGTCTGGGCAGGAAGGTGTTTAAATACCGGGTATTGAAGTGGTTAAAATGACTTGTGGACCTAATAGCTAGCGATTTGTGTCACTACAGTCTCTCCCTGCTCCACACAGCGTCCTTTCCCTACACTGACATAAGACAGAATGTAAAATGGCCGCCAGATCAGGTCTATTTATAAGGTGGGGGAATGTCCAATTGTCCATGTGCTGAAATGTCCCAATTGGCTGTCCTGTACCCCATAATGGATGTGCCATCATGGGTCAAAGTTCTTTCACACTGTAAACACATATTTCCGCCGGGCGAACAGCGGCAATAGTCCGCTGATCGGGCGAATCGCGAACACGTAAAATTTGCCGCAAACCTGCTAGTTGTCTTCCTTTAATAGTATTGCAGCAGAAATAATGTGAGCAGAGCACATGACATCAGAAGCCTACAGGAATCAATGGAAAAGTGTTCTCAGATTCTTATCAGAAGTAAGCTATATGGGGCCTAGCAGATTTAGAAGCAGTTTCTTTTTGTGACCCTAAGTGCCTGCTTCTACCTGTTGTATACTGGTGTATATTATATGAAAAAGGGATTGTGTCCCTAAAATCTTATTTTCAGTACAATGGTCCACATTGAAATCTGTATGCCAAAGAAGGAACATAATTACTAAACCTGTGGACAATGGGGGTTCAGTGGTGTGGATGTAAACCAATATTGTGATGAAATATCTGATAATCCTGCTTTTTTGATTCAAAAACAAGATTGCGCAAGTGGTTAATTCTGCTTTTCAGGATGGTATTATGGACAAAGACTGAAACTTTTACAGGTAAAATTTCCTCTTACACCTCTGATATATCTAGGATACATAAATGCTTAATTAATCCACCAGGGAGAACCATTGTCTCTAGTATTGGTTCAGTTTGTTCTCCCTTATGACAAGATCATGTCACCTTTAGTTTACTCTTGCCAGTCTCATGTCCATGACACCAATGATTTTTTGAATAAACTGAAATCAATACAGTTTTTGCCTGACATTATTCTTGTTATATATCATCCTTATATACTTCTATTGATTATGACCCGAACAGTTGCGCATGTGGTATACTCCCTGGAAGCTCAGATTGTTATTTACAATTAAAGGGTATAGCAATGTTTCAACAGCATTGTCTAACTTGGAGGATCTTGAGCATCAAACGTGACCAAGAAAAAAAATGTGGCAAGTGATATTTTATTGCCGGTTATATATTTTGGGGTACCTTTGGAATGATCTGTGTGCCATTTTTATTAAAAAGAAGCCAGAAGGGAAACAAATTGGCAGTAATATAAAACCATTTTACCTTTGTGAATTAAAAAAAAAAAAAATCACTGCTCCTAGCCAAATGGAATTTAAAAAGCACAGACAGGTCGCTTAAAAACTTGACTAACTCAGCACATTTAAACACAACTCCCATTCGTACACAGTCCACACAGTTTCAGCTTGATAGACCTATGTCTTATCTAGGGATGAGCTCCACTCGAACATTGCCCGTTCGCCAAACAGCGAACAATTTGGGGTGTTCGCGGCAAATTCGAAAAGCCGCGGAACACCCTGTAAAAGTCTATGGGAGAAATCTAAAGTGCTAATTTTAAAAGGTCTATATGCAAGTTATTTTCATAAAAAGTGTTTGGGGGCCTAGGTTCTGCCCCAGGGGACATGTATCAATGCAAAAAAAGTTTTAAAAATGTCAGTTTTTCTGGGAGCAGTGATTTTATTAATGCTTAAAGAGAAATAATAAAAGTGTAATATTAGTTTAAATTTCATACCTGGGGGGTGTCTATAGTATGCCTGTAAAGGTGCACAAGTTTCCCGTGCTTAGAACTGACCCTGCACAAAGTTTCATTTCTGCAGGAAAAAAAAGTCATTTAAAATCACTCGTGGCTATAATGAATTGTCGGCTTCCCGTAATACAGAGAGCAGTCATTGAAAGTCATGGATATAAAAAAAAAGCATGGGGTTCCCCCAAATTCAGTTACCAGGCCCTTCAGGTCTGGTATGGATATTAAGGGGAATCCCACGCCAAGTTTAAAAAAAATAACTTGGGGTTCCCCCAAATATCAATACCAGACCCTTTATCCGAGCATGCAACCTAAGCAATATTACACTTTTATTGTTTCACTTTAAGCATTATTAAAATCACTGCTCCTGAAAAAAACTGACGTTTTTAAAACTTTTTTTTGCATTTATACATGTCCCCTGGGACAGGACCTAGGTCCCCAAACACTTTTTAGGACAATAACTTGCATATTAGCCTTTAAAATTAGCACTTTTGATTTTGAATCCCATAGACTTTAATAGGGTTCTAAAGTTCACACGAAGTTTAGGTCTGTTCGCAGGTTCTGGTGAGAACCGAACCGGGGGGGTGTTCGGCTAATTCTTAGTCTTATCAACCTTATCAACTATTAAACTATGGAACCTTAACTGGGGTACCTAATTGAGAGAGGTTGAGAACCACTCCTCACCCATGTAACACTAGGAATTATTTTTCTGGCCACAACAAACCAGGGACAGAAATGCTAGGTGAACAAATAAATGGCTCACCCTCTTCACCACTAGCTTGTGGCATCAGCTGACAGCAGGCTGAAGCCCACTGTCTGTTGAAAGAGGGTCACAAGACTGCACTCCTGTGATCCACAGGAGAAGTACAAGAGAACTCTGTCTGTACTTTTCCTTTAAGGCTTACATCTACTTTTATTATGAAAAATATATCTCTCTCACTTGGGAGTTGGGACACGTGTAAAAACTAGTATACTTGTGGGCATGATAAAACAAGTGTACGCAGACAGCTGGCTTTGCGCATCTTGCAGCCTTGGCAGATTCAGGTTCTTTTCGTGTTGTGCAAGTAGTTTCATATCAATGAGCTTGTATGTCCAAACCCCACATTATTCCTAACAGAAAAGGTTTGGCATTAGTCACACAACTAGTACTCCACCCAGGCTTATTTCACATGGTAGATATATCATCTTCATAAAACTATCATTGCATACCTATAGGGAATATGAGATATAGTGAAACCTTGGATTGCGAGTAACGCAATATACGAGTGTTTCACAATACAAGCAATTTTTTTTAAATCGTTGTCTCGCAAGCCGAACAGAATTCAAGCTGCTGGGGTGTGCAGTACCTCAATTGGCCAGAGGTGCAGGGACGCTTGGAGACAATTGGTGCCCGAGTGTCTCCAAGCATCTCCAAGTGTGCGTTTCCATTGATTCCTATGGGGAAACTCGATTTTGATATACGAGTGCTTTGGATTACAAGGATGCTTCTGGAAAGGAGTATGCTCATAATCCAAGGTACTACTATATAGCCTAACTTGAAAGAAGGGAAACCAATGGGTCAATGTAAAAGCCAGGTAAATATTTTTTCTAAGGTCCATCGTTTTTGTGTTACAGGTTTGCTTTAAAACCCTAGTGAATGTCCTTCTGTGGCCACCCATACGTGATATATCATTTTGATCAATTCTGACCAATTCAGTATATCTTTTTCATGAAGTAATGTTGGGACACTACAATAGGCAGATAACAGAATTTTCCATCTATTAAGTGAACAGGAGCACCATCTCCACAACTAAAGTTTGCCTGGGTAAAGCACTCTTGTTCAGGGCAGGAATGCATTTCTGATTAGAGAGCCAGGTTCCAGAGTTCTAATTTAGTGAGAGTCTGTTAAAAAAAGTCACTATATACTTCCCATTTATCATTCTTTTTTGTACTCTTGTTCCATAAAATCTCTTTTTGTCGTATAATCTAAAAAAAATTGTTTTCCCATTTTTAGGCTGGGTTCACACTGCTGCGGGTGGGAGATCCGGATGTGATTCGCACCGCACTGCAGTGCAAATCACATCCGATCTCTGTAGGGATACGAGTTCAGCCATACAGATAGTATGGCTGAATTCGCATCGCACCCGCCGCAAACTCGCACAGGACCCTTTTTTTGGTCCGCAGCAGAATCGGATCGCATGGGTGTTCACACCATGTGATCCGATTCCTGTCCGAGTGTGCAGATCGCACTGCGATATGCGGACGGATCTGGGGGTGTCATTAAGATTTCATTGATACTCCCAGCAGTCCGCATAGGGCAGTGTGAACTGCCGGCGGGAGGCATGCGATGCGGGAAAACGCTGCGGATTTGCGGCGTTCCCGCATCGCTACGGTGTGAACCTAGCCTTAAACAGGTACACATCTTAGATTTGGTCTGAAACATTTTAAGCATTAATAATATTTCTGTGTTCCAATGATTAAAGTGCAAAGTCTTTATATCACTTTCCTGTTTTATACAGTTTAACCACTTCAGCCCCGGACCAATAAACACCCTAAGGACCAGAGGTCTTTTTACAATTTCGCACTGCGCTGCTTTAACTGGTAATTGTGCGGTCATGCAATATTGCACCCAAACGAAATGTGCGTCCTTTTGTTCCCACAAATAGAGCTTTCTTTTTATGGTATTTGATTGCCTCTGCGATTTTTTTTTTTGCGATATAAATGGAAAAAGACCGAAAATTTTGAGAAAAAATGATATTTTCTACTTTTTGTTATAAGAAAAATCGAATAAACTCAATTTTAGTCATACATTTAGGGCAAAATGTATTCAGCCACATGTCTTTAGTAAAAAAAAATGTCAATAAGCGTATATTTATTGGTTTGCGCAAAAGTTATAGCGTCTACAAACTAGAGTACATTTTCTGGAATTTACACAGCTTTTAATTTACGACTGCCTATCTCATTTCTTGAGGTGCTAAAATGGCAGGGCAGTACAAACCCCCCCCCCCAAATTACCCCATTTTGGAAAGAAGACACCCCAAGGAATTTGTGGAGAGGCATGTTGAGCCCATTGAATATTTTTTTTGTCCCAAGTGATTGAATAATGACACAAAAAAAATAAAAAAAAAGTTTACAAAAAGTTGTCACTAAATGATATATTGCTCACACATGCCATAGTTATATGTGGAATTGCACCCCAAAATATATTCTGCTGCTTCTTTTGAGTACGAGGATACCACATATGTGGGACTTTTTGGGAGTCTAGCTGCGTACGGCACCCCGAAAACCAATCACTGCCTTCAGGGTTTCTAATGCCCCGTACACACGAGCGGACTTTTCGACATCCAAACTCCGACGGACTGAGTCCGGCGGACTATCCGATCGTGTGTGGGCTGCAACGGACTTTAGCGAAGCTAAAGTCTGACGGACTTTAGAAATGAAGCATGCTTTAAATTTTCCCGACGGAACTCCGCCGGACCCGGTCCCCTTTGAAAAATCCGCTCGTGTGTGTGCTACTCCGACGGACTAAAACCGACGCTAGGGCAGCTATTGGCTACTGTCTAGGAACTTCCTACGTCGAATCCAGTCGTACGTCATCACGTTCGACTCCGTCGGAGTTTGGTGTGATGGTGTGTGGTCAAGTCCGTTCGGTCGAAAAGTCCGCCAGAACTCCGTCGGAACTCCGGCGGAACTCCTTTGGAGGTCTGTCAGACTTAATCCCTCTCGTGTGTACGGGGCATAAGGGTGCAAATTTTTGATTTCAATCCTCACTACCTATCACAGTTTCGAAGGCCATAAAATGCCAAAATAGCACAAACCCCCCCCCCCCCAAATGACCCCATTTTGGAAAGTAGACACCCCAAGCTATTTACTGAGAGGCATGTTGAGTCCATGAAATATTTTATATTTTGCCACAATTTGCAGGAATTTAAAACATTTTTTTTTTTTTTTGCACAAAGTTGTCACTAAATGATATATTGGTCACACATGCTATGGGCATAAGTCAAATTACACCCCAAAATAAATTCTGCTGCTTCTCCCGAGTACGGGGATACCACATGTGGGGGACTTTTTGGGAGCCTAGCCACGTACGGGACCCCGAAAACCCAAGCACTGCCTTCCGGATTTAAATATAAAATGCTACCAAAAAAAACTTAGCGATCGCAGGGATCAGGCCTGACTCTGCGATCACTGCAGTTATGTGTTTAGTGTTTTGTAAGTGACAGTGATCAATCGATACTGCACTTGGGTGGACTGGGCAGAGGGGCAAAACGCAGGTGCCAGCAGGTATCTGGGCTGATCCCGCTAACAATGCGTTTTTTTGGAACCCTAAACTGCTGGGGACGCTAGTATAGATCTGATCAGATATTGATCTGTTCAGATTCTATACCACTATGGGAGGTTTATGCTTTGCGTGTGGGTGTTAGCGGTACTGGCACTAACCTAGCGCTGCCTGGGGCGACGCAGAACCTAATTGATATCACCCGCCGGGTGATCAGGGGGTTAAACCTTTATTGGGTAATAAATGGTGGGTGCCCTGATGCTATAAAAAGCAAACTAACCAGAGTCACCCGTAACACTTATACGTTGATCACTGGTGAAAGGGTTAACTAGGGGCAATCAGGGGGTTCAAATTTTTATTAGGTAGTATATGAGGGTCCCTGGCGCTATATAAAAACCTGACGGGGAACCTAAATCACTAACTGGCTAACCAGCGTCACCAGTGACACTTATACTGTGATCGCTGGTGAAAGGGTTAACTAGGGGCAATCAGGGGGTTAAAACCATTATTGGGTAGTATATCGGGGTACCTAGCGCTATAAAAACCTGGCGGTGAACCTTAAAAAATAACTAGCTACCTAGCGACACTAGCGACACTAATGCAGCGATCAGAAAAATGATCGCTTAGTGATACTGGCAAAAGGGGGTGAAAGGGTTAACTAGGGGCAATCGGGGTTAAAACCATTATTGGGTAGTATATTGGGGTACCTAGCGCTATAAAAACCTGGCGGTGAACCTAAAAAAATAACTAGCTACCTAGCAGCACTAGTGACACTAATGCAGCGATCAGAAAAACGATTGCTTAGTGATACTGGCAAAAGGGGTGAAAGGGTTAACTAGCGGCAATCAGGGGTTAAAACCGTTACTGGGTAGTATATGGGGGTACCTAGCGCTATAAAAACCTGGCGGTGAACCTAAAAAAATAACTAGCTACCTAGCGACAATAGCGACACTAATGCAGCGATCAGAAAAATGATCGCTTAGTGACACTGGCAAAAGGGGGTGAAAGGGTTAACTCTAGGGGCAATCAGGGGGTTAAACCTTTATTGGGGGTGATAGGGGGCTACCCTGGACCTAACACTAACTGCCCTGACAGTTTTTACTTTTACAACTGACACTGAATGCAGTGATCAGTAAGTAAATGATCAATGCAATCAGTGACACTGTGACTGGGGGGGGATAGGGGGGCGATCGGGGGGGGGATCGGGGGGGGTTTGTGTGCCTGTGTGTACCTACATGTCAGTGTAGTGTTGGTGCACACTTACTTTTTGTCTTCTCCTCGTAGTCCGGTCAAAAAGACCGCCCCGAGGAGAATGACATCACTTCCTCCTTCCTGTGTATACAATACACAGTGGGAGGAAGCTTGTCATTGGCCAGGAGCGATCGAGAGGGGATGGCAAGAAACCAACGGCCATCCCCTCATCACGGATCGCTCCTGCAGCGAACCGGACTGCCGTATCCAGCGGGGGGGGTCCGATCGGACCCCCCACCCGCTGGAAGGCAGGCACGTACATGTACGTGCTTGTGCCTGCCTGTGCCATTGTAATGACGTACAATGGCAATACGGCGGTCCTTAAGTGGTTAATAACCTTTTCCTGCAGATCCTTTGACAATTCTTTTGCTTTCCCAATGACTCAGAATCCATAAACGTCAGTGTAGCACTGGATGAAAGATGCAAGGGTCTGTCAGGAGTCCAGAAACTCATTGACCTTTTATACACAAACATTATTACAGGCAAACAGATCACAAGTGAGGATGGTTACCTTTACTAGTCATTCAAACCCCTTTGTGTCAACTTGTGTGCATGTTATTAGGCCAAAATCACCAGGGTATGTAAACTTTTGATCAGGGTCATTTCGGTAGTTTCTGTTGCCATTATGATTTAAAAAGAGTAACCACAGTTGATTGATAATAAATGGCTTCAGCCAAACGCTAACCATGAGTGAAAGAAACATTTTTGTGTTATTTATATTCTATGAAAAATGGCCAAGAAATCATAAATTCTGCCAGGGTATAAACCTAGGAGCACAACTGTATATGTCTATTGTGTGTACTAGCCTGATTCCAAAGCACTGAGTCTGGTTCTTCTTTCATCTTTGATCCCCCTGCTATCTGCATGAGTCACTAGAACTCCAAGCTGACACCTCAGCCACCAGGAAGACGGCCTGCCCCCCTCCAGCACACAGCAGGTGACTCAAACTGAGCTCTGTGCTCTACCTTTGTAGTGTGTGTCTGGGCAGTTTCTGATGCTGACCCCTAAACATCCACATCTACAAGGCTTTGAGTTTGAATGGACTATCTCGGTGCTTGGTAGGAAACAAGTGAAAGAAAATAAAAATATATAATATTTAATGAAGACAGAAAGTGTAAAAATACAAACATCTTTAAAATCGTATACACCACAATTAAACAATGCTACTGTCAGGTTTCCCCCATAGAGTTTTCTGTTGAAGAGGGGTATACAAAATTCCTCAACCGGTTTTCCTTTGTTACACCCAGCCCATGCAAATTTGTTGGCCAGCTAAAGTAGCTTGAGTCTATTAGGTAAAATCCCCTGTATCTGGCGAGGGGGGAATTTGATGGGTCCTTTGGTCTGCTGCTTTGGTCCATGTGGACAATCCTCCTGAAGAATTGGTTCGCCGTGAAACCGGTTGAAGAATTTTGTATACCCCTCTTCAACAGAAAACTCTATGGGGAAACCTGACAGTAGCATTGTTTAATTGTGGTGTATACGATTTTAAAGATCTATTGTTTGTATTTTTACACTTTGTCTTCATTAAATATTATATATTTGTATTCTCTTTTCACTTGTTATTTACTACCAAGTACCGAGATAGTCCATTCAAACTCAAAGCCTTGTAGATGTGGATGTTTAGGGGTCAGCATCAGCAACTGCCCAGACACTCCCACATCTGTTAGCATTCTACAATTACAAAATTTGGATGATGGTACTTCTATAAGTTTGATGTATGTCCTGTTTGAACCTGAGGCTATACTCACCATTTGGTGATTTACAGTGTGTTTGACGTCAGATCCATGCCCCCGCTTTCTGCTGCTGAGAGATGCATTGTAAAATATGTGTTTTGAAAGGCTGTAGGAAAGAGATGTCTGCAGATAAACAGGTACATCGTATGTAGGAGGATTTGATTATTTTCTCTGCATCATCTAAGGCTAGTCACTTCACTGGGTATATATAAGGGTTTTACAACCACTTTAAACCAGTCCTTAAAGACTCTTTATTAGACTTGTTTTTGGAAGGAAATAAAAAAATGCATTGTCAAAGATATGTTTAGGGTATGAAAATACTTACTTCGGTGACCAAGGGGGTTATTTACGAAAGGCAAATCCACTCTGCACTGCAAGTGCACTTGAAAGTGCACTAAAAATGCATTTGGAAGTGCAGTCGCTGTAGATCTGATGGGAAGATCTGATATGAGAAGCTCTGCTGATTTTATCATCCAATCATGTGCAAGCTAAAATGCTGCTTTTTAATTTCCTTGTATGCCCACCTCGGATCTACAGCAACTTTACTTTCAAGTGCACTTTCAGTGCACTTTCAAGTACACTTGCAGTGCAAAGTAGATTTTCCTTTAGTAAATAACCCTCCCAACTTAGATATTTGGGGATAAAACTGGATTTTTTTGATACTCACCGTGAAATCCCTTTCTATGAGTTCATTGACGGATACAACGTCTTCAATTCTTGACCATAGATTTATATTGGCACCTACAGGGGTAAGACTAAGCAGAAAATAAACTCAGCACCGCTCATGGGCAGTCCTGGCTGATATAAACCCCCTCTCTGCATAGGCAGTCCAGTTAGTCACAAGCAGTGTCAAAACAAAAAGCCATAGAGAGCTAGGTGCTGTGTCCATCAAAGAACTTAGAGAAAGGTATTTTTACGGTGAATAACAAAAAATACTCTTTTCTCTTTAGTACATTGAAGGACACAGCGTCTTCTATTCTTTACTAGGGATAAGCCGAACACCCCCGGTTTGGTTCGCATCAGAACCTGCAAACGGACCGAAAATTCGTACAAACTTTAGAACCCCATTAAAGTCTATGGGACTGAAACGTTGGAAATCAAAAGTGCTAGTTTTAAAGGCTAAAGCCCCGTACACACGAGAGGACTTATGTCCGACAGACTTCCGAAGGATTCCTGCCGGAGTTCTGCTGGAGTTCCGACAGTTCTGACGGACTTTTCGACTGAGCGGACTTGGCCACACACAATCACACCAAACTCCGACGGATTCTAATGTGATGACGTACGACTGGTCTCGAATAAGGAAGTTCATAGCCAGTAGCCAATAGCTGCCCTAGCGTCGGTTTTAGTCCGACGGAATAGCATACACACGAGCGAAATTTTGAAGCATGTTCCATTTCTAAAGTCCGTCAGACTTTTGCGAATCAAAAGTCCGTTGCAGCCCACACACGATCGAATAGTCTGACGGAATCAGTCCGTCGGACTTTGGATGTTGAAAAGTCCGCTCGTGTGTACGCGGCATAAGGGTCCTTTCACATGGAGCGGATCAGTGATGATCCGCCACCGTGGATATCCGCTTGCACAGCGGGGATCGCCGAAGCGATCTCCACTGAGCAGGCAGTGGGCAGAGACGGACCTGTCACAGCGCCGCTCTCCCCTATGGGAGATCGGGTGACGATGGACCGCAGTGTCCGTCATCACCCGATCCGATCTGATGACAGATGGAAAAATAGCTTTTTCCTCCGTCACACTTTTTCGGATCGGAGCGGCTTGGATGTCAGCGGACATGTCACCGCTGACATCCGACGCTCCATAGAGCTCTATGGAGCATCCGTTCAGGTTCGCCTGAAAAACTGACAGGCGGTCCTGAACGGATTGTCCGTGTGAAAGAACCCTTATATGCAAGTTAATGCAAAAAAAACTTTTAAAAACAACGCTTAAAGTGAAAAAAAAGTGAAATATTCCTTTAAATATCGTGCTTGGGGGGGGGGGGGGGGGTGTCTATAGTATGCCTGTGAAGTAGCACGAGTTTCCTGTGTTTAGAACAGTCCCTGCACAAAATGACATTTCTAACAGAAAAAAAAGTCATTTAAAACTGCTTGCAGTTTTAATGTAATGTCTGGTTCTGGCAATACGGATGAATATAATTGAGAAAAATGGCATGGGTAGCCCCCCCTGCCCATTACCAGCCCCTTTGGGTCTTGTACAGATATTAAGGGGAAACCCATACCCAAATTAAAAAAAGGAAAGGCGTGGGGCCCCCAGGCCCTATATACTCAGAACAGCAGTATACAGGCGGCGCAAACAAGACAGAGACTGTGTATGTTTTTTTGTGTTAAGTAGAATATGTTTGTAATTTTGAACTGGTACATTTTCAAAGTGTACCTCCAGTCAAAAAAAATATTTTTAAGCTTTTTGGAAAACATAGGGAAGTGTTATCCCTGTACAATTTATTTTGCCTTCCATCTTTTTTCATCTCACTTCCTGTTGTCTCCTTCCGTTTGAAAGTAGGAGACGTTTGTAAGTTGGATGTTTTAAAATGGGGGCCAGCGGGGGGGGGGGGGGGGGTGGAGGTTGGCCTGCAGCCAAGGAGATGGCAGTGTAAGGAGAGAGCTCCCAGAGCATCCAGTGTAATCCAGCGGCTAGAAGTGACGCCAAACGGCACTCTGAGCAGATATCGAGTGCTTGACATCCCTGCTATCACCCACCAGCAAGATGTACAAGAGAAAGACAAAGGGGCCAGAGAAAGTTGATGGACTTTTACAGAATGGAGGCCCAAGGGTCCCAAGATGGCGCTGAGGCCTACAACACGCGGTGAAGTCGGGGAAGCGGCAAAACTGACCCTCATAGGAGCAGGCAATACCAAGCATCGTAGACTCTCCCCAGGCACATCGCCAGTGCAGAGCCCGCAGAAATCGTCACAAAAACGATCGGAGGATCACAAATACCCAGGTGAGCAAGGGGGACATGACATGTCACAGGACAGTACTAAAGCATTTATTGACCAAATGCATGACTTCCCCAACCCTGGATCAACCATTAACTGACACTCAAATGAAAGATATGTTAGTGACTCTCAGTGGCTCTCTGCCCAGAGACTTGATGGAATGTACAACCCAGCTTAAAGCAGAAGTGGCGGCCATAGGGGAAAGAGTATCTCTCACTGAGGACAAGATGGGGGAGTTTGCTGCAGCCCATACTGAACTTGTGGATGCACACAATGAGGCAGAGGATGACATAAAAGCGATCAAAAGTAAAATGGCAGATTTGGAAGATCGCTCTAGGAGGAACAATGTAAAGCTGAGAGGGGTAACTGAAGATGTACTACCTGCAGAACTCAGGTCTTATGTACAAAAGTTTATATCTACTTAGCTGCCTGACATATCTGAGAGGGAGGGGATTGTAGATCTTGCACATCGCCTTCCCAAACCAAAGCATTTACCAGATATAATTCCCAGGGATGTCATTGCACGCATTCATTTTCCCTTTATAGATGCCACACTAGAAGCGTGGAATCATCTACATAGCATAGTACCCAAAGACCCTACAAATAAATGTACAGACATGCCTCTGCAAGTCTATGAACATATTATACCAAACCTAAATACGCATCAGTGGACAAAAGAAGGAATCCAAACCTACAAACAACTAGTTAATAAGCACCCCCAACCCACCTCTTTCTCCTATATTCAACTTACAGTACCTATTTCCAGAGGAGCAACCCAAATATGCATTACAATATACATAGAGAATCCTGGACACGCTTGAAGTCAGACCGTGACGGTACAAAAGGACTGTCTTGGTTTTGCTACAATACAGTGGCAGTTTTCAGAAAACCTCTAATATGCAGAATTGGGAAAGGGAATTGGGAACTACATTCACACAATAGGACTGGCAGAAAGCTTTACAATCCCATTTCCAATACTCCCACTGTGCTAACCATTGGGAACTAATGCTTAAAGTTATATACAGAACCTATTTAACTCCAGTAAGGCTGGCGCAGATATACCCAGATTCCTCCCCTGTTGGAGGGAATGTGGAGAGAGGTGGCATCCTACATATCTTATGGAAATGCACAGTACTCAAAAACTTGGAAAGAAATTAGCATCATGTTGAATAAGGTAACATGTATAATAATGATTCCCACACCCCAACTAGCCATCCTTAGTATAGGGATTAATCTTACAAAAAAACAGAGCTCTAGTAACACATATATTGATAGCAGCGAAGCTAACCATAACAGCTAACTGGAAATCCAAAGATAGACCTCTTATCTCAGAAGTCATCCAAAGAGTTCAAACACAATATAGCTACGAAAAATTCTTTGCCATTAAAGCAAATATGATGCCCAAATTCAACACCTGTTAGGAGAATTGGATAGAGCATTACCTTATTAAATAAACTTGAGTCAGACCTAAGATTCTTGGTGGTACAAACTGCATATACTGTAGCAACCTACATGGTACATATACATATGATCTAAGTTATAAAGTTTTCACTTATAATTTTATTTCTATTTTAGTTCTCTATGTTATACCCTGAGAGACCTAACTAATGGAATATGCTATATCAGCTCACAGACAGATGGCGGTATATAAGCTATTACATGCTGGTGGGGCCGAGCGGCGCTGATACAGTAAGTTCCCAGTAGGGGTATCGGCACCGGAGGGGCAGCACCATTTCTCAGGAAATTATTAAAATAAATACAATTGTATATCTCCTATGTATGGGAAGTTCATGTCCATATTTGTCAGTGAAGGTTAATGTACTTTCCCAAATATTTGTGTATCACATGATGTAATATTGTGTAACTCTCTAATCGGGTATTTTGCATTTGTCAATGCTTTGAATGTTGAATGTTTAATAAAATTAATTTGAAAAGAAAGTAGGCGCCTGCCCTATATGCTCTGCAGAAATTTGGGCCTAAGGTGTTGGTGTTGCCACAACACTGTATGCCCTCAAAGTGACTCTTTGTGGGCACTGGAACGTCCTGCCGTGAACTATTATATCAAGAATTGTAATTACATGCCATTGTTGAACAGTGGTAGAAAAATTGGGCCTGTGGTGGTGATGGTGATGCTGCTGCCACAACAAGAAATATTTGTATGAATGCATGTCATTCAACCCTGGGGAATGGTGGTATTTAGACGCTTAGGCTGAATTCACACCTGAGCGTATCATTTTCAGGCACGTTTCGGGTGTTTAAGCACTTTTTTTGCAGCTTTTTGCCAGTTTTTTTAAAAGCATTTTAGAAGTGTATTACAAGTGCTTTTGTTTAGCCAATAGAAATCACTGGGGGGGGGGGGGGGGGGGGGAGGAAATTAGGGGTGGAGAGCTGTCATTTGAGTGCTTTATGGGTGTTTAACAAGCATTTTTCTGCTCAGGTCAGGCGTTTCTATTGAAGTCTATGGGGCCAAAAACGCTTGTAAACTGCCAAAAAAGACGCTCATGTAATTTTTTGAGCTTCAGGCATTTTGGTTCAGGCGACCAAACACTCATATGTGAACAGGGGCCATTGAAATTAATGGGATTTTGTTTGTTGGGCGTTTTGTAACTTTAGAGATGAGCGTTTTACGAGCTGAAAAATGCTCAGGTGTGAATGGGGCCTAAATCTAGAGTGATTCATGTTGTAGTATTTGTTGGTCCCAGTCACCTCCCCATGAATCTGGGGGGATGACTTCTAGAACATAGAAGGAAACTACAGTGTTATCATACCTATGGTGTAATCCTATGTGTCTTGTCACAGGAGTAAGTATTTTACCATTCCTTGTATAATAAATGTGGTCCCCTATTCTTTGGCCGAATTGGCATATCGTCTTGCCAATAGAAGGCCTGACAACCACAGACCATTAGGTAGATGATTCCCTAAGTGGTGCAATTGGCAAAGACATGAGGCCTATGCCATTGGCCACTAGGGAGGCAGATGCCTCAGCCCTCAGTTACTTACAGGCAGTGGGGACATGTGCTACAATGGTAAGTGCCGTAAGAAGGTGGGGGGGTCGCCCTCTGTTGGGGGTATAATAGCTATTGGTCAAACAATCTCAGAAAGAAGTTGCTCGTCTGAATACTAGTTCAGGAGTGGATCTCACATATTTAGGCCTAATTCACACCATGGTGCAGAGACGTTAGTTTTTCTGCACGCATTCTGGTATCTGCAACACGTATGCAGTTTTCTATAGAAGGAAAAAAACTGACGTGACATCAACATTGGTGTGAATAGGGCACATAACTGACACGCATGAAAACTGATGTCCACGTGCTTAAAAACTGATGCAAACTGATGTCATCCCCCCACTTAGAGAAAGAGCCCCATTGCAGGGGGCACATTTGCAAATGGGGCTCTTTCTCCAAGTGGGGGGGGGGGATTTCTATAAGTGGAAGCACTTCTGACTCTACACTTATTGACTGATTATCTGACTGTCTCATCTGAGATTCTCTTCCCTCATCCTTCAGGTATGTGCCAACTGAACCATCTCCACCCAAAAACTGAAACACTGCTATCTGCTTTTCATGTGTGTCTTTAAAACTGCTGGTATGTGCTAACTGAACCATCTCCACCCAAAAACTGAAACACTACTATCTGCTTTTCAGGTGTGTCTTTAAAACTGCTAGTATGTTATTTTTGCTCAACAGTCTGTAGCCCTGTCCACATTACAATGCTTTGTCTTACCTTGTCTTGTCTTACCCAAAATTATGGCCCGTCTAACTTTAGTGCCCTCTTGCTAGTCTGTTTCTGAAGTTAGAATTTTTCCTGGTTAACCAGTCAAGCTTTATTACCTCCTGAGTGATAATTGAATTCCACCCACACCCCAACCCTATCAGTATAAAGATAAGCTTATTTTTGGGGGAAGCGATTTCAGGGGGCACATTTGCAATGGGGGCTCTTTCTATAAGTGGAAGCACTTCTGACTGTGCTTATCATTGACTGATTATCTGACCGTCTCATCTGAGAATTTCTCTCATCCTACAGGTATGTGCTAACTGAACCATCTCCACCCAAAAACTGAAACACTGCTATCTGCTTTTCAGGTGTGTCTTTAAAACTGCTGGCATGTGCTAACTGAACCATCTCCACCCAAAAACTGAAACACTGCTATCTGCTTTTCAGGTGTGTCTTTAAAACTGCTGGTATGTGCTAACTGAACCATCTCCACCCAAAAACTGAAACACTGCTATCTGCTTTTCAGGTGTGTCTTTAAAACTGCTGGTATGTGCTAACTGAACCATCTCCACCCAAAAACTGAAACACTGCTATCTGCTTTTCAGGTGTGTCTTTAAAACTGCTGGTATGTTATTTTTGTTTAACAGTCTGTAGCCCTGTCCACATTACAATGCTTTATTATCTCTTGTCTTACCCAAAATATGGCCCGTCTAACTTTAGTGCCCTCTTGCTAGTCTGTTTCTGAAGTTAGAATTTTTCCTGGTTAACCAGCCAAGCTTTATTACCTCCTGAGTGATAATTGAATTCCACCCACACCCCACCCTTATAAGTATAAAGATAAGCTTCTTTTTGGGGGAAGCTATTGCAGGGGGCTCTTTCTCCAAGGGGGGGAGAGATTTCTATAAGTGGAAGCACTTCTGACTCTGCACTTCAGCGAATGCACAAAGGAACACAAGAAAATACATTGAAAAACACCACACAGACATCAGGTGAACTTGTTTACCCCTTAAGCTCTTTCTCCTTGAAACATGCACTCTCTACCACTGCTGTTGACAGCTCTGTCCTCTATCCTAAAACTATCTCTCCTTCACCTCCCCCCCACAGCATATATAATATCACTCTCACTTCTGTCCTCTCCTGCTAATTCTAAATCCATACACACTAAAAATCTCCAAGACCCAGGGGCATGTCCCTTCATATAAATCCCACTCCCATATTACCTCTCTTACCCTCCTGCTTCTCCTAACTAGTGATGGCCGAACGGTTCGCCTGGCGGTCGTTTCGCGGCGAATTTCGGCTGTTCGCGGTCCGCCCGTTCGGCGGACTATTGGTGCCGTTCGCCCGGGCGGACTTCCGTGTTTACTGTGTAAAAGAACTGACCTATGATGACACATCCATCATGGGGTACAGGACAGCCAATTGAGACATTACAGCACATGGGCACTTGGACATTCCCCCTAACTTATAAATAGACCTGATCCGGCGGCCATTTTACCATCTTTCTTCTGTCACTATAGGGAGAGGTTGCTGTGTGGAGCAGGGAGAGATTACAGTGACCCAAATCGCTAGCTATTTGGTACACAAGTTCTTTTCAGGACTGGTATAGGTGTTAGGTGTAGTTCCTGATATAGGTTTGAGGCACTGCTGTGCTACTGATTGTTGCAGCAGCCTGAGTGTCTTTTGTCAGTTTAGAGAAAGGGACAGGACGGTGTGTCTGCTGTAGGGACAGTCAGTTTAGTCATCATTAGCTGTTACTATCAGGTCCACAAAAGTGGTATTCCAGTTATTGTTCCAGTAGCCTCTGTTTTGTCAGTTTATATAGGGACAGGCAGGAAGCAGTGTGTGAGGCAGTGAGGGACCGTTTAATCAGTAGCTGTTACTATTAGTTCCACAAAGGTTCTTTTCAGGACTGGTATCAGTGGTATGGTAATAGGCTTGTACACGTATAATATTCTTTCTTCCAAATATAGAAAGAATATTATACTTGACTGCTGCCCTTCTGCTGCAGTCTGCTAATCATTCACAACCCACTTGTTCCACAAAGCTCCTTATAAGGACTGGTAACTTGGTCTGTCTAGGGTGCTACAGTACATAGGGTTGAGTGAGGTACAGTCTGCTATTCTATAAGGACTGGTATCGGTCCACAATACATAGGGTTGAGGTGCACTACTGCTGACCGCTGCCCTATACTGCAGCAGTCCTTCATCGGTATAGGGACTGAGAATTTTGTCACAGGGTCATTTAAAAAATGACAGGCAGAGGAAGAGGCAGGCCCTTCCGCAGGGGTGGTAGGGGTAGGGCAGGAGCAACAGGCTTGAGCCAAAGTGGGAAGTTGCAGAAGGTGCGTTCAATTACTTTAAAGGACGCACCAGACCTGGTTGAGTGGCTCACTCAGCCTTACTCTTCTGCACCCTCCTCATCCTCTCGATCTGCACCCTCTTCTTCACTCTCTGCTATGTGCACCCCCAAAGACACTACCACCAACACCACCACCACCACATACCTTCCGCTTGAGTCACAGGAATTATTTTCCGATCCATATCAAGACATTTCTGATGCGCAGCCACTCTTGGTATTGGATCAGGAAGAGGAGGCGGCAACAACCGCTACTCAGCAGTCTGACGATCAGCCCAAGGAGGAGGTTGGTCCCCGGTGTTGCTGCCTACTCATATTTTGAGGTGCTCCCTCCATCCCTGTGCTATGCTCATTATGAGGGGCTCCCACCATCCCTGTGCTGTGCTGACTTACTCCTGGGGCTGCTTATTATGAGGGGCTCCCACCATCCCTGTGCTATGCTGACATCCTCCTGGGGCTGCTTATTATGAGGGGCTCCCACCATCCCTGTGCTATGCTGACATCCTCCTGGGGCTGCTTATGAGGGGCTCCCACCATTCCTGTGCTATGCTGACATCCTCCTGGGGCTGCTTATTATGAGGGGCTCCCACCATCCCTGTGCTATGCTCATTATGAGGGGCTCCCACCATCCCTGTGCTATGCTCATTATGAGGGGCTCCCACCATCCCTGTGCTATGCTAACTTCCTCCTGGGGCTGCTTAAGGTGCAGGTGTCAGTGCTGTATATCACGGTGCTGATGTCAGTGCTCTCTATCACGGTTCTGTTGTCAGATCACTCTATCACAGTGCAGGTGTGAGTGCTTTATGTCACGCTGCTGATGTCAGTGCTCTCTATCACGGTGCTGCTGTCAGTGCTGTATATCACGGTGCTGGTGTGAGTGCTTTGTCACGCTGCTGCTGTCAGTGCTCACTATCACGGTGCTGCTGTCAGCGCTGTATATCACGGTGCTGGTGTGAGTGCTTTATGTCACGCTGCTGATGTCAGTGCTCTCTATCACGGTGCTGTTGTCAGATCACCCTATCACAGGGCAGGTGTCAGTGCTGTATGTCACGCTGCTGGTGATCATCTCCTGCACCCTCTTTTTTGCCTACCCTGGTCCCTGACCTTCCCTCTCCTCCATTGCCTTCATGCGCTCCACAGTCCTGAATTGTCACAACAATTTCCCATATAAAAAAAGAATGCTTGTAGTTGTCGATCCCAGATTCACCTCATACATGTGTTATGTCATTGGCCATGTGGTGGGACTATGTTTGCACAGCTATTATTTTGTGGCTGCAAATTTGACCTGTAGGTTTGCGAAGTTCGCCTCCCATTGAAGTCAATGGGGCCCGCCGCCAACGTTCCGGTTCGCGAACTATCGGCCACGGTCGGCATTCGCGAAACGTCCCGTCGGAAGTTCGTCCATCACTACTCCTAACCTCTGGAGATATATCCCCAAACCCTGGGCCTCCATCATCAAACTGTAACCCATGCACCCATCACCCTGCACCCTCTGGCAGCAGCCATAATCAACACAATTTAATTCCCATTTCTATTCTTCCCAAGACCAGACTCCCTTTCTCTTGTGCCCTTTGGAACTCCCGCTCTGTCTGCAACAAACTCACCTCTCTCCCTGACCTCTTTATCGCCAACTCCTTTAACCTACTCGCCCTTACCGAAACATGGCTCCACAAATTTGACACTGCGTCTTCTGCTGCCCTATCCCATGGTGGACTTCTGTGGACTCACTCCCCCAGATCCAATTGACGTAAGGGAGGCGGTGTCGGAATCCTAGCCCCACATAGCACCTTTTCAGGTACTTCGGCCACCTCCCTCTGTCACTCTCCTCTTTCGAAGCACACTGCATTCATCTTTTCACTCCAATTTCTCTAAGGATAGCCTTGATCTACATGCCCCCTGGACCAGTATCAACATTTCTTGATAACTTCTCTGCCTGGCTACCTTACTTCTGAAATCCCCACAATCATTTTTGGGGACTTCAACATCTGTATTAATATTAACACTCCGGCCCCTTCCAAACTTCTCAGCCTAACCCTCCTCCTTTGACCTGAAGCAGTGGATACATGCTCCTACTCTGAAGGCAATATCCTTGACCTTGTTTTCTCTCACCTTTGCACTCCATGCAACCTCTCTAACCATCCATTCCCGCTCTCTGATCACCACCTTATTAGTTTCACCCTCTCCCTCACCTCCTCTCCCTCCAACCATGTAAAAGTTACCCGCAGAAACCTACATCATCTCAACCCTTCTCTTCTCTGCTGTCGACAACCTCTACGACAAAATCTCACCCCTATCCTGCACCAACCTAGCCACTTCTGTCTACAACACTTCACTTCTAGCCTCACTGGACTCACTGGCCCCTCTCACTACACACAGAATCAAGCCCCGACCCCTTCAACCTTGGCAAACAGATGTTACTAGAAGTTGGAAAAAACGTAGCCAAGCTCAGGAACGCCTGTGGTGTAAGACCAAGTCTCAGAAAGATTTCAACCAATATAAATCTGCCCTCCAAAAATACAATTCCAGCCTCCTCTCTGCCAAGCAGACCTATTTTATCACTCTTATTAGCAACTTATCGTCCCGTCCCCATCAACTCTTCTCTACCTTCAACTCTCTACTTCGTCCTCCACCGCCTCCACCCGCGAAACTCACTCACTGCCCAGGAGATTGCCAATCACTTCAAACAGAAGATTGATACAATTCGCACAGAGATCTCTACTGTTCTGATACCCTCCACGCTTTACACTTCATGCCCACAGGCACAATCATTACTTACCTCTTTCAACCTCACCACTATAGACAAAGTTGCTAAACTACTTGGTAATGTCCACCTTACCACCTGCCCTCTGGATCCTGTTCCCTCACAAATGCTACGTTCACCCTCTGACTCTATACTACACTTTCTAACCCACATCTTCAATCTCTCCCTCTCTTCTGGCATCTTCCCCAACTCTCTAAAACATGCACTTGTCAGACCCATACTTAAAAACTCGACCCATCAAATCCTAACAACCTACATCCCATCTCCTTGCTCCCTTTCTTATCCAAACTCCTCCTTGAACGTCTGGTCTACAACCGACTGAGCGTCCACCTCGCTGATAATAGCCTTCTTGACCCCCCTTCAGTCTGGATTTCTTCCTCAACACTCCACAGAAACTGCTCCTAAAACAAATTATCTACTAATGGCCAAAACCAATCGACATTATTCGGTACTCCTACTCCTGGACCTCTCTGCTGCCTTTGACACGGTTGACCACCCCCTCCTCAAAAAAAAAAAATCTACACCTTTTGGTCTCTGTGACTGTACTCTTCGCTGGTTCTCTTCCTACTTATACAACCGCATCTTTACCGTTTCTTACAACTCTACTTCCTCCTCTCCTCTTACTTTCTCTGTTGGGGTCCCCCAAGGTTCTGTTCTTGGACCACTCCTATTTTCAATCTACACTTCCTCCCTGGGTCAACTGATAGCCTCCCATGGCTTCCAATACCACCTTTACGCTGATGACACCCAAATCTATTTCTCTACCCCTCAGCTCACGCCCTCTGTCTCCTCAAGTATCACTAATTTACTGTCAGATATATCAGTCTGGATGTCACACCACTTCCTCAAACTCAATCTATCCAAAACCAAACTTGTAATTTTTCCACCCCCATATGCCCCTTCCCCTGATCTCACTGTCCAAATTGATGGCACAACCATAAGCCCATCCCCACATGCCAAGGTTCTAGGTGTAGTCCTGGACTCTGACCTCTCCTTCAAGCAACACATCCAATCACTGTCCAAATCCTGCTGCCTCAACCTCCGCAACATCTCCAAAATACGCCCCTTTCTAACCAATGACACAAAGCTCTTAATTCACTCGCTGGTCATCTCTCGCCTTGACTACTGCAACTCCCTTCTCATTGGCTTACCTCTACATAGTCTATCACCTCTTCAATCCATCATGAATGCTGCTGCCAGACTCATCCACCTTACCAATCGCTCTCTCTGCTACTCCTCTCTGTCAATCCCTCCACTGGCTTCCGCTCAGCCAAAAAATTCAAAATACTAACTACGTACAAGGCCATCCACAACTCTGCCCCCAGCTACATCACTAGCTTAGTCTCTAAATACCAACCCACTCGTTCGTTCCTCTCAAGACCTCCTGCTCTCTAGCTGCCTCATCACCTCCTCCCATACTCTCCTCTGGGACTTTTCCAAAGCCTCTTCAATCCTATGGAATGCCCTACCCCAATCTGTCCGCCTATCTCCTACTTTATTAGCTTTTAGGCGATCCCTGAAAACCCTTCTCTTCAGAGAAGCCTATCCTACCCACACCTAACAATTGTATTTTAATTTTCTCCATCAGCTCATCCCCCACAGTTATTATCTTTTTTGTTTCAACTTGACCCTCCCTTCTAGATTGTAAGCTCCAATGAACAGGGCCCTCTTGTCCCTTCTGTATTGATTTGTATTGTAAGTGTACTGTCTGCCCTCATATTGTAAAGCACTGCGCAAACTGTTGGCGCTATATAAATCCTGAAAAAAATAAAAATTCTGCAAGCTGCAGATATAGTAATGATCCCAACATGTTCAATCTAGAGCAGCCTTTTGACCCTGGAGGAACCTATTGGAAAAGTTTTCAGGTCTCGAACACCTGATAAATCTGAGATCTACAGCTCATCATGGTACATTCACATGATAAGTGGGTTGTAGAAAGTTGTATATGAAAGGATGGTCTAGAGCAGGGGTCAAATACTCCATTATTGGTTTTAATGGGAGTTATATTGCCTCATTGGTATCGGCTGGAGGAATAGTGTCTCATTGTGATCATTGGCAGGGATATCATTGGCGCCAGTGGGAGAAATAGTGCCACAAAGGCCAGCTAAAGGCAGGCAAATGATCCAGTTTGGAGACCACTGGTTTACAGCAGCCTTTTCCAGCATTTTTAACATGGAGAAAACCTTAAAGAGGAGGGCCAGTTTTGAAAAAAATAAATTAAAAGTCAGCAGCTGCAAACACTGTAGCTGCTGAATTTTAATAAGCACACTTACCTGTCCAGGGCGCCTGCGATGTCGGCTGCCCGAGGCTGACCCGTCCCTCGGTCTTGGGTCCCGGCGCCACCATTTTGGGTAAGGGAAAAAGGCAGTGGAGCCTTGCGGCTTCACTGCCCGTTTCCTACTGCACATGTGCGAGTCGCGCAGCGCTTTGTGAATGGGACGCGCTGTGTTCTGGGACACACAGTTCCCAGAACACAGCGCGACCCATTACCCAGAAGACGCAGCACGGAGGAGAGAAGAAAGAAGATCTCCGTGGAGGAGGAAGAGGCAGATTAGGATGATGTGCCTAGCAACAGGCATTTCTGGTAAGTAAAAAAAAAATTTTTTCTCAAGTCATCTTCCAGGACGGCACACCTGAGATGAGAGGCTCCTCCCTACAGGAAACACAATCAATCGACAGCTGTTTTAGGTCCCCACCCTTCCCCTTGATCCTCAGTTTTTGATTGTGTTTCTCCCTACACAGCGAAACTGATTGTTTTTTTTCCAAATGACCCAAAGCCTGGGGCTGGTGGTCTCCCCCTGGGAGCCGGACCACAAGCTTGGGAAGCCTCTGGGTCTGGTAGGATATTCTTGTCCTTCCTGGGGGGTTCCCCTATCTTTTCCTCAGGGGGGCAGCAGAAATTGGAAGAGCCCCCCTGAGAGCTGAAGGACCCTGGGTCCCCGGTAGCTCGTGTGGGCTGCCGGAGAGGGCGTGGCAACAAGCACCCGCGTCATTTTCAAACTTCGGGAAAAGGGCGGCGGCGTTCTTACCCAGGAGGGAAGGCTGAGAGTCAGTAGGAGCAGGCGCCCACATCCTCCTTTCTCTAGAGCGAGGAGGCACCAGTTTACTACGGTGGATGTCTGCCTTAACCACCTCAGATGGGAAGATGGGAACGAGGAATGGAAGGCATTGCCCCCCCCCCCCATGTATATAGACTGACTGGTACAGTGCAGGGCACAGCCTAACCTGGCACCTCCCTATGGGGACAGCAGTTTGGGGGGGGAGCACAGCACTTTGGCGGCTATCCTCCTTACGTGTGGACCATAAGGATGGAAAAGCAAGCCCGCTGGCTGTGGCAAAAAGAGGAAGACAACGGTGAGTACTTTCCTTTTGCCGTGGGAATTTAGCTGCAAAATCCCCAATTCCAGCCAGAGGGTTTCTGGGCATTTGAGATCTCACCTGGGGTCTGGATTCAAATAACCCTTAAGCTTCTGCTAAAAACACCAGCTGAAGCTCCTTCTTACATCAGAGAAGCTGTATGGTGGACAGGTGGTGCAGAGGAACGAGTGTGCCTAAACCACCTCAGATGAGAAAGAGGTAGGTAGGCCATTGCTCCCCCTTCCCTGTGTATATACTGACTGGTGCAGTGCAGAACCTGGGGTCAGGATACAAATAGCGCAGACGCCACTGCTAAAACCACCAGCCACAGCTCCCTCTTACAGCAGAGACACTGTGGTTATCGCAGCAGTAGGCTGCCAGCCTCTCGCTACATGCCCAGTTGTGGTACATTAGTAGGGATGAATATAGCATACAGAGGGGACCTGGTAGATACAAAGTTACTTACAGGCCAGGTATACCACTGAACAAGTTATTAATTGGGCAGTGGTTGGTGGATTCAGAAGCTCCCCTGGTCAGCAGGTGCACTAGGTTACCGGCCCTATTAACCCAGCTGCTAGGAATCTGAAGTTGCTTCACGATGTTTAAAAACTGACCTAACATTCAAGGATGGGCAGGGACCAAGCTTCTGTGTGGCACAGTAGGGGTTCCCTTGTGACAGATCCTCCTTTTGGGGGTTGCTTGCTATAGTTAACTTTCATAAGCTCCAACTTCCCACTCCACCTTTACACTGTGGTTATATTATCGTGTAGAAGGTAAGAAGAAACTTTTTTTTATTGGTTTGGGCTACAATCCACTCAGTGGCAGATCTAAAGGCGATTCACCATAGATCGCTTCCTACATCCTTTTAATTGAGGATTTTCTGTGCAGACCTATGCAAGAGCTACATAATTGCTTGTTTGAAGCCTGCAAATAGCTATTTACCCCCCCAGGCTAAATTGGGAGCCACCTCTTCTAGATGCTGTCCTAAATTGGTCTCTAGGGCTGGGCTCATTGAGACTTTAGTTGCTAATCAGCACCACCTGGGTTTGAGATGGCTAGCGTTTGCTCAGTCTATGGAGGTAAGGTAGGAGGACAACAACTACTAATAGTAGGGTGTCCAACCATTTTAGGATTTGTTCCTTCACTGGTGGTGAAGGTTTAGTATCTACAGCCCAGGCTATGCCTATGAAATAAATTGCCTGTTGGTTATTTCATAAAGGGATAGACCATGACTCCTCATTGGCTGCACACCAGTAGACCTCAGTAGTGAAAGTTTGTCCTTGCTGGAATGTTTTTGTGGCACAGCAGAAATACACATTGAGATTTGTGACATCTCTGCTTATAAGGGCTATATTGCTGTACATCAGAAATGTACTGCACTGAAGCTTGTTTGCTGTCCTTTATATCCTAAAGGTACTGCTTTGTTTGGCTACAGATCAGAAAAATACAACAGTGAAGGTGGTCTGTACTTTCTGGTTTTGTGCTGCACAGCAGAAATGCACATCATTGAGTCTGGTGACATCTCTGCTCATAATGGTTATATTGCTGCACATCAGACATACACAAGATTGAGGTCTGTCTGTGGGGCTTTGTGTCCTGTATTACTACCTTGTTGGTTACTTATCAGAAAGGCAGCAGTGAAGTCTGATGGTCCTGATTTGCATGGCATTGTGCCGATTCAGACAGTGCTATTAACGGCAATGGCTGCCGAGTTTCAACATGCGATTTGACATGTTGAGTCGCATGACAAATCATTTCAATATGGATGTGCTATCTCTATTCATAGTGTTTTATTGTTGCACATCAGATATATACAGCATTAAGGTCTGTGAGGTTTTGTGTCCTGTATTACTGCCTTATCAGAAAGGCAGCAGTGAAAATTGATGGTTTGAATTTGTTGGGCTACATAGCAGAAATACAAATTGAACCCCTGCCAGGTGTAGTACATATACTGCCTTTGATAATCCGCGTAGCACCACAAAGTGATGTTGTGATGATTTTAGCCATGCGATTTGACATGTTGAGTCGCAAAGCCAAATCGCTTCAATATGGATGTGCTATCTCTATTCAGAATTGTTATATTGTTGCACATCAGACATATACAAGATTGAAGGTTTTCTGTCCTTTATGTCTTGCATATACTGCCTTATTGGCTGCATATCAGAAAGGACACAGCAGTGAAGATTGCTTGTCTTTTTCTGATTTTGTTTTTGCTGCTCAGCTGAGACACATTGAGGATGGTGGCATCTCTGCTCAGTATTGGTATATTGCTACACATCAGACATACACAAAGATTGAATGTTTGTGTCCTGTATGTCCTATATTTACTGCCTTATCGTTTGTATATCAGGCACAGCAGTGAGCAGTGTTTCTCATGGATCTACCTTTCTGCATCTTAGGGATACACAGCAGGGGTTTGTTGGCTGCAATCCTCCAGGGAGTCACAGCATTGGGGACCCCTTACTTGCTCGACCTGAAAATTGCAATTTTTTTTACCTGCGACCTGTGTAATCTTGAGGTCTGTGGATCCAGGAATCAGGGACTGCTGGTGTCGCACAGACACAAATGGTACCCATTGGAAGCCATAGTATATGATTTCTCATGCGTCTTGCAGTCCCAAGTCGCAGGTTGGGTCGCACGGGTGTGGGAACCCTAAACTTATCTGTCCCTTCTGATTGAGGTTTTGCTACACAGCAGGAATACTTATCATGGCGTTGTTTTATTTTGCAGCAGACCAGAAAGATTGCAGCTGTAAAGGCTGTCTGTCTTTTTCCTCAGTGTCTGCTTTTATGTTATTGCACAGCAGAAGTACTCAAGATTGAAGCTTGTTGGTGCTTTCTGTTTCAGAAAAACACAAAGCTGCAGGTTGCTTGTGTCCTTTCTCAGTGTTGGTTCTATCTGAACTACACTACAGAAGTGCATGACAGAAAGGATTGTCTTGTGTTCCATATTTTTCCCTGTGGCATAGCAGAAATGCACAACACGGGAGTTGGTGTTCATATTAATCTTATAACTGTATTTGGTGGTTTGTCAGAAATACACAGCATAGAAGTTTGGATCTTTCTGTCTTCATGTTTATAGCCTTGTTTTGCTGTACATAGGTAAAACACAACAGTAAAGGGGGTTCCTGTCCTTT
Organism: Lithobates pipiens; assembly: GCF_037356315.1. Classification (NCBI taxonomy): domain Eukaryota; kingdom Metazoa; phylum Chordata; class Amphibia; order Anura; family Ranidae; genus Lithobates; species Lithobates pipiens. The sequence goes on from NW_027507718.1 coordinate 82,931,523, forward strand.
CTGTATTTATATATCAGTTTATGACCTAGCTAGCTGCACTAAAAAAATACGCAGCATTTAGGGTTTGCTTGTGTCCTAATGTTTTTACGTCTTGGCAGCACATCAGAAAACCAGACTGTGAGGACTGTTTGTCTACATTGAATTCAGATTTGGGTCTCTTCCCATATTTGATATATTGGTTTAGCTAGTCACACTCAGGCACACAACATTGTTGTCTATGCTTGTGTCCTTTCTGTCTAAATCTATTGTGCCGTGCCCACAATCTATGATCATTTTATTTGTGATATTAATACATGTATCACCTTTTTGTATTTCAGCCTTCTTTTCCATGGAGGGGCCAGGAGTTCGGGCTGCAGATGCCACATGTCAGAAAACCTTCACCACTTACATTCAGGGATGCCAGAACCATTTCCTAGGGTTGAAGCCCTGTAGGGTTATGGGACACTGGAGGAAGGGGATAATGAATCGCCCTGTTTAGTAAGAACTTAGAGTTCTGTCCAGAGGAGTATTAGGGCCTGAGGATGAAGTATAAAGATGTATACCCGATCGAATAGGTTTGGCCTTCATTTCGCCCTTTTAGCAAAACTAGATGTAGCAATATGGGTAGTCTACTCCTGCTAGGGACTTTAATCTCCTGAAGTAGGCTCTCAGGCGTAAGTAAGGACATAGATTGGGCCTGCCTTAAACCCAGGGTTCAAGCTTCTGTTAATCTATTTCCCTTAAGTAGGCTTCCCTTTAGTCTTTTGCTGACATAAAGATAAAAAGGAACAAAAAAAAATAAAAAATTCTGTCGGGGGCCCCCCCTTTTTTGCAGTTTTATTTCCCTCAACAGGGTAGTGTTAAGACAGGCCCTCTTATTGATTAATGTAGTGTCCTTGTCTTACACAGGTCTCTTATTTATCTTTTTAGTGGTTCTAAGTAGCACCTACAGGCACAATAGGCCATGGTTGTTAGATGTGAGAGATAGGCAACATTGCTAACCTACAAGTTTAACATGTTTTCTGATTCCATTTTTAAGAGCCCATTTCACCTAGATACTGCATCCGAAGCGGAAAAGGCAGGAACATCTGTGGAACAGACCTGCAGATCAGCCGCATGATCCAGCTAAGATGCCTTCATCAAGCATATGAGCATATGGAGTGGAGGTAAAGCTCACTGCAGAACCAAGGTTCGCCAAGAGGGTCTTTCAGTGGCCCCACCCTAAGGTAGGCCTGAGGTACTTGTTTATCCTCTCAGGTGTGCCGTCCTGGAAGATGACTTGAGAAAGGTACCAGTTACTTACCGGTAACTGTCTTTCTGGGAAATCTTCCAGGACGGCAGGCCTACTTCCCGCCCGTTGGAGGAGGGAAAATTCTAGAACACTAGAAGGCGAGTACCTATGAGGAATGATTTCCTGGTTCAGGAGTTGCTTCTCTACAAACTGAGGATCAAGGGGAAGGGTGGGGACTTAAAACAGCTGTCGATTGATTGTGTTTCCTGTAGGGAGGAGCCTCTTATCTCTCAGGTGTGCCGTCCTGGAAGATTTCCCAGAAAGACAGTTACCGGTAAGTAACTGGTACCTTTTTCATTTTTTATTTTTTTAATGATTTTTTTCAAATTTTTTATGTATTTTCTTTTTCAGGGTGGCCCTCCACTTTAAATTAATTTTCAAATCTCAGTGACTCCCTCCTAATATTTACTATATCTACAGTGAGTTGTACATATAGAGATAAAAGAAAAATAAGAAGTTTTTTGTTTTGGACACTCAGGGCCATTATATACGATACAAACAGGAATCAGGAATAATAATGAATTAAAACGAACAATTTTAAAGAATAATGGCAAGCAAAGAAACAGACTGAAACTGTTAGCCCCCCGTACACACGGTCGGACATTCCGACAACCAAATCCGTCGGATAAATTCCAATAGGTTTACTCCGGAAGTGGTGTTGCATACACACGGTCGGACTAAGTTGACGCAATTTCCGCTTGCCAAGAACGCGTTGACGTAAGCCACGTATGACGGCACTAGAAAAGGGAAGTTCAGCACCACGTCTGCCACCCTTTGGGCTCCTTCTTCTGATCTCGTGTTCATCGCATGTTAGTAGAAGTTTTCTTTAGAGACGATTCGCGCTTTTCAGATTTGTGCTTCAGTTTGTTACTGCTCTTAAGTTTGTGCTTGTCGGTGCGTGTAGTCAGTTAGCATTTGTTTGTCATTGTGGACTATATCTTGGTATAGTCTGCTTTGATTTTCATTGCTTATTGTCTGCTCGTTTCTGTTTTTCAGGTTGTTCTTTCAGGCATTGCTGTTTATCGGTGCTTTCTGTTGTCCGTTCTGACCAGCCGACTGTTTTCAAGCCATGTTTCCTGTACGTACTCATCGTAAGGTTTGTGCTGTGCGGGGGCTTGGTGTTGGGCTTTCAGCTTTGACACAAGCCCGGTCCATGAACAGGGCGAGGAGGAATTTGGGGACCAAGAATTGGTTGCGCCAGCGTGACCAGTTCTCGCACATGCCTTTGCTTCGTGAGATCTGGGAGAATAATCCTGATGATTTCAGGAATTATCTCCAGATGACGGACCCAGTTTTTCACCGTCTGCTGGCTTTGCTGTCCCCTTATATCAGCAGGCAGGATACCTGCATGGGGCAAGCCATCACTCTGGAGCAGAGGCTCATCGCCACGTTGCGCTACTTAGTGACAGGGAGAAGTCCTTCAGAACCTCAAGTTCTCGATAGGAATCTCCCCCCAGGCTCTGGGAATCCTTATTCCAGAGACCTGTTCTGCCATCATTCAGGTCCTGCAGAAGGAAGGAGGAGTTTTCTCCTTTTAACATCATTCTATGTATTTAATGTTTGCTAATGTCTTGTACAGTGCCTTGCGAAAGTATTCGGCCCCCTTGAACTTTTCAACCATTTGCCACATTTCAGGCTTCAAACATGAAGATATAAAATTTAAATTTTTTGTGAAGAATCACCAACAAGTGGGACACAATTGTGAAGTGGAACAAAATCTATTGGATATTTTAAACTTGTTTAGCAAATAAAAAACTGAAAAGTGGTGCGTGCAAAATTATTCGGCCCCTTTACTTTCAGTGCAGCAAACTCACTCCAGAAGTTCAGCGAGGATCTCTGAATGATCCAATATTGTCCTAAATGACTGATGGTGATAAATAGAATCCACCTGCGTGTAATCAAGTCTCTGTATAAATGCACCTGCTCTGTGATAATCTCAGGGTTCTGTTGAAAGCGCAGAGAGCATCATGAAGACCAAGGAACACACCAGGCAGGTCCGTAATACTGTTGTGGAGAAGTTTAAAGCTGGATTTGGATACAAAAAGATTTTCCAAGCTTTAAACATCCCAAGGAGCACTGTGCAAGCGATCATTTTGAAATGGAAGGAGTATCAGACCACTGCAAATCTACCAAGACCTGGTCGTCCCTCTAAACTTTCAGCTCAGACAAGGAGAAGACTGATCAGAGATGCAGCCAAGAGGCCCATGATCACTCTGGATGAACTACAGAGAACTACAGCTGAGGTGGGAGAGTCTGTCCATAGGACAACAATCAGTCGTACACTGCACAAATCTGGCCTTTATGGAAGAGTGGCAAGAAGAAAGCCATTTCTCAAAGATATCCATAAAAAGTCTCTTCTAAAGTTTGCCACAAGCCACCTGGGAGACACACCAAACATGTGGAAGAAGGTGCTCTGGTCAGATGAAACCAAAATCGAACTTTTGGCCCACAATGCAAAACGATATGTTTGGCGTAAAAGCAACACAGCTCATCACCCTCAACACACCATCCCCACTGTCAAACATGGTGGTGGCAGCATCATGGTTTGGGCCTGCTTTTCTTCAGCAGGGACAGGGAAGATGGTTAAAATTGAGGGGAAGATGGATGCAGCCAAATACAGGACCATTCTGGATGAAAACCTGTTGGAGTCTGCAAAAGACCTGAAACTGGGACGGAGATGTATCTTCCAACAAGACAATGATCCCAAACATACAGCAAAATCTACAAAGGAATGGCTCACAAATAAATGTATCCAGGTGTTAGAATGGCCAAGTCAAAGTCCAGACCTGAATCCAATCGAGAATCTGTGGAAAGAGCTGAAAACTGCTGTTCACAAACGCTCTCCATCCAACCTCACTGAGCTCGAGCTGTTTTGCAAGGAAGAATGGGCAAGAATTTCAGTCTCTCGATGTGCAAAACTGATAGAGACATACCCCAAGCGACTTACAGCTGTAAAAAGGTGGCTCTACAAAGTATTAACGCAAGGGGGCCGAATAATTTTGCACGCCCCACTTCATTTTTTTATTAGTTAAAGTTTCAAAAATCCAATAGATTTTGTTCCACTTCACAATTGTGTCCCACTTGTTGGTGATTCTTCACAAAAAATAAAAATTTTATATCTTTATGTTTGAAGCCTGAAATGTGGCAAAAGGTTGAAAAGTTCAAGAGGGCCGAATACTTTCGCAAGGCACTGTATTTCTTTCCTCATTCCCTAATGACCATGATTGCAATATGCTCTAATTGATATGCTGTGCCCCTTTGTCCTCATGCATGCTGGAAGCTTTTCAAGCGCCTTTTTTGTCCTTCATGCATATTTGCCTTCACTAAATTCCCCAGCATGCTCTTCTGGGGCCATAACCCTATAGTCTAGTCACTTAGCAATGTATTTTGTCAGCTCCATAGTATTGCTTTCCCCTAAACACCCCCTAAAATGTGTACAAATGTTGTGTGTGCTTAAATTCATGCAGAGTGCCAGATTTATTAATTTTTTTGGTTGGGCAAAACTCATTAGGAACCTCCCTCCCCCCAACTGCTAGGTCAGCTGATAGAGGATTGCTATCTGCTTACTTTTCCAAACCCAATACACACTATACCTACACTTTTTTTTTTTTTTTTTCTGGTCAGATTTATGGATGAATTCACCAGAGCATGTAGTGCAAGGGCCTGCCTCAATACTTTCAAATGCTACAGTTTAAATTTTTTTTTTCTCTCCTATTATCTTGACAGGTAATAGCAGAATGTCAAAATGTGCTTCCATTTGTTCCTTTTTTTTTTTTTTTGTATTATGACACTTCTTACCTGTCCGGTGGGCTGCCAATAGTGTAAGGAGGGGCTGGCCAAAGTATCACATTATTTATGCATTCAGCTCTCAATGAAGTGGAGAGGGTTGCCTGTCCAAAACATTCCCCCCCCCCTAATTTTTTGCAATGGCCCATCAGATGGGGGGGGGGGGGGGTGAATCTAAGGGGACCTTATACTTTAGGCTTTAAATACTCATTTCCCAAAATGTTATACTGATATTGTCCAAAATTTTTTGTCTAATCTGCTTGCAATGTTAATGTGCAAAATTATAATTTTTTTTCTTGCTTCACTCCACAGTTTACTTCAACGCCACAGGAATGGCAGACTGTGGCCTCCCACTTTGCCACCCGTTGGGACTTTCCCAATTGTGGAGGTGCAATTGATGGGGAAACACGTCCTCATCATCCCACCCCCCCAACTTGGGGTCATATTATTATAATTACAAGGTTTTTAATAGTATCGTGATGTTGGCGGTGACGTCAGTGGAGTGTTCGCATGTACAGAATTCTACTGGCATCTCCAGAGTGGCAGTCTGGGCTTGCCACCTCCAGAGGAGAATGTAGAAGAACGTCACGGATGAAGCGTTTGCTCTGGCAAACCACCTGATGCGGCCTTTCTCGATGAGGACCCTCACCCTGGATCAGAGGATCTTTAATGGGCGGCTGACCAGAGCCAGAAGAGTCATGGAGAACACTTTCTGGTTAATGGCCAGTCGGTTCCGCTGGGTCTGCTACACACACACCTTGTTTGCATTGATAATGCATGTAGTGCATTACTGACAAAAATATTGCTCATCTTCAGCACCATGGCAGAAATAATGTGGGGTCATGAAAATGGTGTGATTGGGGAAATTTTAAAAATCACCTGCGGGTGTATTTTACTAAAGGCACATCCACTATGCACTCCAAGTGCACTGCAAAAGTGCACCTGAAGCTGCACTTGGAGTGCAAAGTGGATTTGCCTTTAGTAAATAACACCCATTGCCACAGAAACCAACAACTTTACTAATACTGCTTTTGCACATGGAAAAAGGAAGCCACGCATTGATTTCACTTTTTACTCAAAGCACATTCACATGTGCGTTTAGAAAAGGGTTTTACAACAAACCAACATACAGTATTTGGTGTATAGAAAACATTATTTTGGCTAACATTTTTATAACTTGGCATTTTTGTGTAAACAGGCATGTATCAAAGCATGACCTACAGAACACAGGAACTTACAAAGTTCAACTTTGAAAAGTGAAGACAATATCAGACATGTGTATGTACAAACTGTGCTGGCATTGGCTTCATCGGATGGGGTGACACCCCTGGAAAAAACAAATTTGGAAGATACACACAAATTGAGAATCCAAAAGTGGCCAGTTTCCTCCTGATCCCAGGCCTAATGTCAACATGTGCTATCTTCCATCATGGGGTATCAATGTACTTGTTTTGGGGGTGCAACCCCTTCATCTCAGCCACTTTAGTAGCAAGGAAGTTGTTGCACCCACAAAACATGTACATTGATCCCCCATGATGGCAGATAGTACATGTTGACACATTGTGTGCACCTTCCAAATTTAGCTTTTTTTTTTTTAAATATAAAAGTGTTTTTGAAAAATAAAAAACTATGCTAGCTAGTATAGGGTGTTTCAGACTCTCCCCAAAACATCAATGATCATTTTTTGTTGAACATCATTGATGATCTGTATATTCTCTAAATCGCGATTTGCAGCCCATTATCTCCTCAATGAGGATCTGGGCACTTTCCCTGGTAAAATTTGATTCTTCTTCCACATCACCCAAAAAAAAAAAAAAACACACCATGTATTATAAATATGCAGACATACATTGATTAGATTACCAGAAGCTGTGGTCTCCGACACTCACCTGTTGTGGTGACAATTTGGCCAACTTCATCAATCTCTCCTTCCTCCTCTGCTTCTGGTGTTGGTATTTCCCCTTCTTTGGGAGGTGTGGGGTCCCTGGTGTCCTCAGACGTCCCGAGTCTTCTCTCCCTTATGAGAATGTAAAAAAGGAATACTTGGCACACAGAGGCAGAAATAGGAATATGAAACATTGCTTGGAAGTGTCTTACAATTGTGTTTTTTGGCCGAGTTCGAAGGTGAGAACATTATTTTTGACACTTTCTAAAGCTGGAATACTTACCTGTAGTGTGAACAAATGTAGTGAAGTGCAAGTTGGCAAAACATCGTTTTTGTAGTGGGCTAACGAACGATGTTTATTACGGAGGATTGAACCCATGAACTTGAAAGTGGCCATTTTAAACTGTACAACATTAAATTAAAGCACATGGAGCAGTATGCAAGCAATAATATGAACACACGAAAACTACTTACTTTTTTGGAGAACTAGCTTGATCCTTCTGTACTGATCGTGCTCCCTCAGTTTCAGGTCTGACCAGCATTTTCTCAGTTGATCCTTACATTGTCGTACCCCAAAATTCTTCTGAAGACTCTTCACAACTTTAGTCATGATCTTGGCCTTTCTGATATTTGGGTTTGGGTAAAGTCCATACTTCCCATCATAGTCGTTCCTCTTCGATATGTCCACCATCTCCAACATCTCTCCAAAAGACATATTTGAGGCCTTAAATCAGGGGTCTCAAACTGGCGGCCCTCCAGCTGTTGCAAAACTACAAGGCCCATCATGCCTCTGCCTGTGGAAGCCATGCTTGGAACTGTCTGTCTTGCAATGCCTCATGTGATTTGTAGTTTTGCAACAGCTGGAGGGCCGCCAGTTTGAGATCCCTGCCTTCTCCTCCAGGATCGGGACATTTCAGGCTCCGGGCTTTCCTCGCCCTCCTCATTAGTGGAATTAGTGAGGAGCTGACGCGCCGATCGTGCAAACTAAGGTACAATTTTTAACTTGGTACATCACTAGCCTATACTGCTTCTATATAGGCCTATGTTGGGACAAGAATGGCAGAGTTTAGCATGGCATTATTATTAGGGTTTGTCTTGTGTTGTGTCTTGCAGACAAGATGGATCCCTTCAAGGAATCAAATTTTATGGGGCTATTCATTGATCTGCTCAGGGAGGTGCCCTGCCTGTGGCAGAAGAACAACCCCTTTTATAATGACCCAAGAGAGGAAGGCAGCGCTGGAGAAACTGCTTGCTTTGGTGAAGATCATGGTCCCCACGGCAGACATGACCTATGTGAAGGGCAAAATTGGTGCCCTGAGGAGTATATATCTCGGAGTGAAAGAAGCACCAGAATTCCCTGAGATCAGGAGATCCAGATGACATCTATGTCCCCAGGATGGTGTACTACAAAAGGCTGCATTTTCTGTCAGACCAGGGGGAGCCCAGGCCACCACTCGACCGTCTTCCTTCAAGGCTTCCTTCACCCCCAGCTGAGGCTTCTGATGTCCAACCTGGGCCTACCAGGAAGCAACATGTGGATGGGCCCAGCTTGAGACAGGTATAGCATTGTTCAACATATTTATTGTCGTACATTTAATGATGTGAACTAGATGTTGTTATTGATCAGTAAGTTGTGATTTAACAAAGTGGTTTACATATTAATAGACAGTAGTGACCAAAAATGATTGGGACAAGAAAGAACAGACTATAATTCTGAGCCCAGCATTTTTCAATTTGGTAACATTCAATTTGCAACAGTCACAAGCACAAAATTGTGTGATGAACAAAAAAATAAAACTAAGTCCCATTTTCATACACAGGAATACCTCAGCCGGGAGGAGGCTGTGGCAAGTGGCAACCAGGAGGTCGACCATCGCCCTCCTCCTGCCACAACTACAGGAGCAGAGCCACAGCCTGGAAGAAAGTGCCCAAGGAAGACCAGAGAGTGATGGCCTGGGTTCAGTCTGGTCTGACAGAAGATGCAGCCTCTTGTAGGACCACAGCCTGGGGACATAGATGGCATCTGCTCTTCCTCTTGGACTTCTGTACCAGACTGCTCTCCCTGAGATATGTACTCCTCAGGCCACCAATTTTGCATTTTCAAATTGGTTCATGTCTGTCCTGGGGGCCAAAGGCTTCGCTATATTGACCAGTTTCTCCAGCGCTGCCTCCCTCTTTGTTTGACACCTAAATAAAGATTTTTTTGGCGCTGAAGAAATACTTGCCTATGTATTTTACTTCAAAAAGCACAGTTTATTTGTGAGTAAGCAGGTACATTTCAAAAATACAAAGTGAAATGAATAACAAGGGGCACCAACACCAAACAACCTCCTGTAGATTAAAAAAGAAAACAATAAATTAAAAAGATAATAATGGTGTTGTAGTAAGTTGACACCCAAAACACCCTCAAAAAAATGCAAAGATGAGCAAACTGACAAAAAAGGAGATTTTGATTAAAAAAAACCAACCAATTAAATTGAATTGAATTAAAATATTGATGAAATGAGTAAAGACTAAAGAAATGTGTGTGTGTGTGTGTGTGTGTGTGTGTGTGTGTGTGTGTGTGTGAATATGAGCAGCAAAACAACTTCATTCTTGTAGCATTGTAAAGAAAAAGCGAATGCGCTGCATGAAAGATTTTTTTTTTTTTTTTCCTCAACATAAATTTTATTAAAAGTTTTTGTAGGCATACAGCATAAGCAGTAGGTACAGTTCTTATGGTACAATTTAAACAAAGGATGGTACTATGGTACCCAAAAAAAAACATAGACAGAAGCGGAATCGTTACATGGAAAACGTAAGGCACCGAGTCAAATTAAGTAACCCAGAGGTCTAAACATATAAACATAACACCACAAACAATATGATGGAAAATAGCCTCGGTTGTGAAGAGTAATGAACTTACAAGGTGCAAACGACGAATTTGTGATTTGTCCAATAAAGGATCCATTGACAATCGCAATTCTCCGGTCACCCCAATGGGGAGCAAGCTGTGACCGGGGCGGGGACTCAGTGATAGTATATGAAGCTAGGGAGGGTCTATAAAGTTCTTCTGTTGCATGTAGTCTGAGTCTAGGAAATAATATGGAGCAAATGGATCATTTGGGATGTATAGATCTAGGATATGTTAAGTTAGACGGCTCCTTTGTGAGACAAGACTAGAGCATGATGGATAGCCACAGGATAAGGGAGGTAAGGAAGATTAGACCACGTCATAAGGCATTCGGGAGTAATGTAATAGAAGGTGTAGATAATGAGATTAAGTCATATCGAGTCCCAGTCAGTTGCGGACACAACTTATGTTATTGTAGTAGAGTAGTACAGTTGTCGACAGAATTGAAGGAGTCTCTGAAAAGTTTCCGGCATGACCAAATTTGCCCATGTTTAGTGGGGTCATTTTTAGCCTGAGCTATAAGGCATTCCATGTCAGCTATACGGTCAACTCTTGCAACCCATTCAGATATCGTAGGTGGCGAAGGGCTTCTCCAGTGTACAGGAATACATTGATTGGCCGCATTAATGAGATGCATAGTGAGAGATTTGGCGTATTTTCTTTCAGGGGTGGGGGAGTAATGTAGTAGGAACTGTGCAGGGGTAAAATCTGGGGTATATGTCGTAATTCTGGAGATGTGTTGGTGAATATTCCTCCAGAATGGTTGCAAAAGGGGGCATTCCCACCAAATGTGGAGTAGAGTTCCCAATTCTTTATTGCAGCTCCAACAAAAAGGAGGGACACTAGGGGAGAATTTATGAATTTTAGCAGGAGTCCTATACCAACCTGAGAATATCTTGTATCGACTTTCCTGAGCAGATACATTCATAGACCCTTTGTGTATGATTTGAAATATGCGGAGCCAATCTTTAGTGGATAAAGTGACCTTGAGGTCAGTTTTCCATCGTTGGGTCATTTTATCAAATTGAATGTCATGTGTTGAGAAGAGGAGTGCGTAGGTTAATGATATGACATGTCTTTGGGGCTCATTGTTGTTGCATATGGATTCCAAAGGAGTATAGTCTCTATACCATTTAGAAGTACGTGTGGGATCTTGAAAAAAATGTCAGAGTTGTAAGTATTTGTAGAATGGAATGTGATAGTCAGGGAAAGAGGAGATCATGGCTTGATACGACTTCCCATGTTGAAAGAAGTTGCGAGCTCGAGGTATTGGGTTGTGTGATCTTGTTTGCGGCTTGCGCAGTTGGAGGCCTGGTGGGAATTCAGGGTTATTGTCCAGCGGTGTCATGGGACCAGAGGTTGGATTCAATTTTAAATAAGTGCACGCTTCTCTGAATCATTGCAAAGTAGCTAATATAAATGGGTTTGTTTTAACGGTGTTAGGAAAGTGTGATTTGTGTATCCAAGGTAGATGTGTCATTGGATATTGTGTGAGATCTTGTTCGAGTTTGACCCAGTTTTTATTGGGTTTGTGAGAGTGCCAATCCACTAGTCTGGTCAAATGACACGCTAAGTGATATTTTTGGATGTCTGGTATTCCCAATCCCCCTAAGTGTTTAGGAAGTGTCAATCATTCCCAGCTGAGTCTGGGTGATTTGGATAACCAGATAAAATGTCTACACATGCACTTGTACGATAGGAAAAATGTCGGTGGGAGATTGATAGGTATAGCTTGAAGTAAGTATAGAAGTCTGGGTAATATGTTCATTTTCAAAATGGCTAGTCTGCCGAACCAGGAGAAAGGGCCTTTAATCCATATGTGTAGGTCAGTTTGGATCGTATGAAAGAGAGGTTGAAATTTTTTTGCGTATAGGACTTTTAGATCGGTGGGGATTAGAATGCCAAGGTAATTGATTGCAGTGCGTTCCCAGCCAAATTGGAAATTCTGTTGACATTGTGACACTAATGAGCGTGGTAGGGAAACGTTTAAGGCGGATGATTTGGAAAAATGTATTTATTTTTTTAAATGTATATTTATTGAAAGATTTGCATAACAGAAAAAAATACACTTTCGATACAGACATTCAGGATTGTCGGTATAATTATAACAGCAAAAACCGCTGCAGGCGGGATATAAAGTGATGAGACAATTATAAGTCACATTAGAGGGGAGGGGGAAAGGATACACCACAGATTCGAAAACAAAAGAAACATTATGAAAAAATAAAAACTGTAAGTTATAGAAGGGACGCATAATTAGAGTCCCGAGACCAAGCCTTAATAAAACATTCCTGGGAGTTCGTAACAACATATTAGGGTGATGTTTCTGGGTTAAATGTGGAGTTGTCCCACCTATCCCATATCTTAGAGAACTTGGGAAGGGAGTCCTGTACCAGTGCAGTCATGTGTTCCATCCTGCGCATATGTGCAATAGCGGAGATTAGCTGTGAGTGGGTAGGGGGGGTAGGAGATAGCCAGAGGGCAGGAATCACTGTCTTGGCAGCTAAGAGGATAAAAGCTGTCAACTTTTTGGCGTGTTTAGATATGGCCGTAATAGGCAGGCCTAGTAAATAGTGCCTAGGGTCTAAAGGGATATCTATTCCCAATACAGAGTGGAGTATGGATTGGACCGAGGACCAAAAAGGTACAATCAAAGGACAGCTCCAGACTATATGGTAATGGGAGCCTTCATTCCGTAGACACCTCCATCACAGTTTAGATACGGTGGGATCATATTTGTGTAACACTTCTGGGGTTTTATACCAAAACATCAGTATCTTGTAGGCCGTCTCTCTCTGCTCTACACACCTAGAAACTTTAGAAGTGGACGTCCAGATATCCTGCCATTGAGAAAGCGTTAAGGAAATTGGTAACATTTTGGCCCATCTCTTCATATAGAGGTGGGATTCTATGGTAGGAGAGCTGGAATTGTGGAGGATGTTGTGTATATAGAGGATATGAGGCCTTTCTGACAAGGGCCCTGAGTGCATAAAGTTTCAAAGGCGCTAGGGTTGGTTAAGGTCAGGGCAGGAGATCTGGAATAGAAATAGTGCTTAAATTGGAGGTATGAAAAAAGGAGCTGATTCGGAATGTCGTATTTATTCTGAAGCTCTGGAAAAGATAGGAGTTTACGGGATATCGGGTGCACCAAGTGGCGGAGTTGGAAGATGCCCGAACTAAACCATGGGAACATATTCTTCACAGAGAGACTGTCTGGCAGATCTGGGTTGAAGATGACATTCAACAGGGGAGGACAAGGAGAGGAGAGAGAGAACTTCCCATTACATTTTTTCCATATGGATAGCGTAAAGAGCATTGGCCCAAGGTTTATGCACCTAAGCTGAGCTATGGAGGAGGGTAGGTCTGACCACAGTAGGGATGAGCTTCGTGTTCGAATCGAACATACATTCGACTCGAACATTGGCTGTTCGTCCGTTCGGCGAAGTCTGAACATTTTGGTCCGTTCGAGCCAAATTCGTGTGGCGCTCACGGCCCACAATGCACCATTGATGGCGCAGTGCATTGCTGGCTCATGATTGGCCAAGCATGCACTGTGACCCCGCATGCTGGAGGAGGAGGAGGAGGAGGAGGACCGAAGAGGAGGAGGAGGAGGACGGAGGAGGACGGAGGAGGACGGAGGAGGAGGACGGAGGAGGAGGACGGAGGAGGAGGACGGAGGAGGAGGATGGAGGAGGAGGACGGAGGAGGACGGAGGAGGAGGACGGAGGAGGACGGAGGAGGAGGACGGAGGAGGAGGACGGAGGAGGACGGAGGAGGAGGACGGAGGAGGAGGACGGAGGAGGACGGAGGAGGAGGACGGAGGAGGACGGAGGAGGAGGACGGAGGAGGACGGAGGAGGAGGACGGAGGAGGAGGACGGAGGAGGAGGACGGAGGAGGAGGACGGAGGAGGACGGAGGACGGAGGAGGACGGAGGAGGAGGACGGAGGAGGAGGACGGAGGAGGAGGAGGAGGACGGAGGAGGAGGACGGAGGAGGAGGACGGAGGAGGAGGAGGAGGACGGAGGAGGAGGAGGAGGACGGAGGAGGAGGACGGAGGAGGAGGAGGAGGACGGAGGAGGAGGACGGAGGAGGAGGACGGAGGAGGACGGAGGAGGACGGAGGAGGAGGACGGAGGAGGAGGACGGAGGAGGACGGAGGAGGAGGACGGAGGAGGAGGACGGAGGAGGACGGAGGAGGAGGACGGAGGAGGAGGACGGAGGAGGAGGACGGAGGAGGAGGACGGAGGAGGACGGAGGAGGACGGAGGAGGACGGAGGATGGAGGAGGATGGAGGAGGACGGAGGAGGAGGACGGAGGAGGAGGACGGAGGAGGACGGAGGAGGAGGACGGAGGAGGAGGACGGAGGAGGACGGAGGAGGAGGAGGACGGAGGAGGAGGACGGAGGAGGAGGACGGAGGAGGAGGACGGAGGAGGAGGACGGAGGAGGAGGACGGAGGAGGAGGACGGAGGAGGAGGACGGAGGAGGAGGGAGGAGGAGGAGGGAGGAGGAGGAGGAGGACGGAGGAGGAGGACGGAGGAGGAGGACGGAGGAGGAGGACGGAGGAGGAGGACGGAGGAGGAGGACGGAGGAGGAGGGAGGAGGAGGAGGGAGGAGGAGGAGGGAGGAGGAGGAGGGAGGAGGAGGAGGACGGAGGAGGAGGACGGAGGAGGAGGAGGAGGAGGAGGACGGAGGACGGAGGACGGAGGACGGAGGAGGACGGAGGAGGACGGAGGACGGAGGAGGACGGAGGACGGAGGACGGAGGAGGACGGACGGAGGAGGACGGAGGAGGACGGAGGAGGACGGAGGAGGAGGACGGAGGACGGAGGAGGACGGAGGAGGACGGAGGAGGAGGACGGAGGAGGAGGACGGAGGAGGAGGACGGAGGAGGAGGACGGAGGAGGAGGACGGAGGACGGAGGACGGAGGAGGACGGAGGACGGAGGAGGACGGAGGACGGAGGAGGAGGACGGAGGAGGACGGAGGAGGACGGAGGAGGACGGAGGACGGAGGACGGAGGAGGAGGACGGAGGAGGACGGAGGAGGAGGAGGAGGAGGAGGAGGACCGAATGCCTCAGCTAACCTACGCTGCATGGCCTCCCTGATCCTGCAAAGCCTGCGGAAGGATCCTCGTATTCTTCGGATCAAGGAGAGGGACCATTACTGGCTGGACACTCTCCTTGATCCACGGTACAAGGGTAAGGTTGCCGACCTTATCTTGCCGTCGCAGAGGATGAGACATCTCTGGGAGGCCTTGCAGAAAGGTCTGTGCAACGCGTTTACAGAGACTGGGAGATTACAAACTCCTGGTCCTGGACAACGTGTTGCTGAGGCATCGGTCAGAAGGAGCAGTGGAGAAGGTGGCCGTCTGACCGATGCTTTCAGGCAATTTTTTAGTCCGCAGCCCCAAGGTTTTTTAGTCCGCAGCAACCATCGCCAGCGTCTGATTTACATGGTGCAGGAATACCTAGGGGCAAGGTCAGACTTGGACACCTTTCCCACCGAAAATCCTCTGACTTACTGGGTCTTGAGGATGGATCACTGGCCAGAGCTTGCACAGTATGCAATTGAGCTACTGGCCTGTCCTGCATCCAGCGTTCTTTCGGAACGCACCTTCAGTGCTGCTGGTGGCTTTGTTACCGATCACAGGGTGCGCCTGTCCACCGAATCAGTTGATCGACTGACCTTCATCAAGATGAATCAGTCTTGGATCACCCACAGCTACCAAGCACCTGAAGCTGATGTAACCGAATAATTTTTTTTGAAATATCACCTCCCTTCAAGACTGCCTATGCTAATGCTGAGTGACTGTCCTGTTATGTTGATTGTCTATCCTCTTCCTCCTCCGCTGATATGTTGGAAGAACATTTTTGGTTCTGGGTGATGCCATCAGCCCAATTTTTCTGCCCCTGTTTAACAGGTGGCGTTTAATTAAAATTTTTGATGCAATGCTTTGCAGCAGGGCTAATTCCTGCACTAAAACTAGAGTATATGGGAGAGGTTGCAGTGTCGTGACACCATCACCACAACCACCAAAGGTCAATTTTTCTACCACTGTTCAACAATGGCATGTAATTACAATTCTTGGTGTAATCGTTCACAGCAGGGCGCTCCAGCGCCCACCAAGAGTCACTTTGAGGGCTTACAATGTTGTGGCAAAACCATCACCTTGGTCTGCCATTTCTGCAGAGCATATAGGGCAGGCCCCTACTTTCAAACATCCAACTTACAAACATCTCCTACTGCAAACGGAAGGAGACAACAGCAAGTGAGATGAAAAAAGACGGACGGCAAAACAAATTATACAGGGGTGATAACCCTTCCCTATGTTTTCCAAAAAGCTTAAAAATTGTTTTTTTGACTGGAGCTACACTTTTAAAATTTACCAGTTGAAAATTACAAACAGATTCAACTTAACACAACAAATCTACACAGTCCCTGTCTTGTTTGCACCGCCTGTATACTGCTGTTCTGAGTATATAGGGCCTGGGGGCCACACATATTTCCTTTTTTTAATATGGGTACGGGGTTCCCCTTAATATCCGTACAAGACCCAAAGGGGCTGGTAATGGGCAGGGAGGGCTACCCATGCCATTTTTCTCAATGATTTTCAACCATATTGAAGGAACCAGATATAACATTAAAACTGCAAGCAGTTTTAAATGACGTTATTTCCGTTAAATGTCATTTTGTGCAGGGACTGTTCTGAACACGGGAAACAAGTGGCACTTCACAGGCATACTATAGACACCCCCCAGGCACGATATTTAAAGGAATATTTCACTTTTTTTTTTTTCACTTTAATCGTCATTAAAATCAGTGCTCCCGCCAAAACAGCCATTTTTAAAACTTTTTTTTGCATTGACCCATGTCCCCTGGGGCAGGAGCCAGGTCTCCAAACCCTTTTTAGGACAGTATCTTGCATATTAGCCGTTAAAATTAGCACTTTTAATTTCGAATGTTCGAGTCCCATAGACTTCAATGGGGTTCTAACGTTCGTGCGAATTTGGGGTCCGTTCTAAAGTTCTGGTGCGAACCGAACCGGGGGGGTGTTCGGCTCATCCCTAAACTCTAGGATTCCAAAGAACCCTGGCTTAGGATGATCTAGAACAATCCTTCTCAACCTTTTCACCTCTATATAGAGAACCTTTTTGGGGTTTTAAATCTGACTTTATCAGAGAAACCCCAAAAATAACTTTCAGGTATCACGGAACCATTACTAAAGTCAATTATCAGGGGTTGGTGGGACTAATGCACTGGACATTGGTAGTCTGTAAGAAGAACGGAACTATTACAGTTGCGCACAAAATATCCATCTAAAAATATCATTGATGTGGGTCTTGGATCTATGTGGGCACCAGTCAGAGGGGAGTTCAATCAGTCACATCACAAGAAACCCCTAGTAAGCTCTGGAGTAACCCTGGCAGAGAGAATGGATGGTCTTAAACAAGCCTTTCTCATCCATTGTACCCTAGAGACACCCTTAAAATAATTTTCAGGGTTTTCAATAATAAAGCAGAACACCCAGCAACCTCTGGAGGAACTCTAGGATTCCCATGGAACCCTGGCTTCAAAAAAAGATGATCTAGAGAACCCTTTTTGCCCCCAGAGGAAACCCTTAAATAATTTTCAGGTATCCAGAAAGTGGAAGACCTAGCAACCTATGGGAAAACTCTACTATTCCATGGGACCCTGATTTCGAAAAGATGATCTAAAACACCTAAAATAATTCCCAGGTCTCTAGTAACCCCTCAGAAACCTCTGGAGGAACGCTTGCTGAGAATGGATGATCTAGAGAAGTTGGGACTGTTCATTTTGTCATCTCAGCATCATCGCCAGCAGGGGATCGGCCACCGAGACACGTGTGTGTGTGTGTGATTGGGGCCATGTTTGTATGCAGGGAGTCTGTGCAGTGATGTCAGAGTGCCATTGATTAATCATATACTAGGAATAACACGAGATGCTATCCTACAGATAGAGATCTGAAGCTGGCCATACACTGATAGAGATCGGTTCGGTTCAGTGGGGACAATCCGTGGGTGTGTCTCCCTGTTCAACAGAAGCCGATCATTTGAATGACTTCTATAGAAGCGACATGCTGGAAGACTTGTCGATTAGTCAGCTGCAGCCAATCGGCTTAAACTTCTGATCAGTGTATTCTGGCACAACAGAGCCCGCTGTCACAATACATTGTCCAGGGGGGTGTGGAGATTCCTTCATACACTTCACTTGTGTGGGTGGAGGAATTTGTTCATTAGTTTGTGTTTTTATTTTAAAAAGTACATGCAGACTTTGGAAACTCATTGCAACTGCATTACATGGTACTTCTGTACCATGCAATCTGGTGCAGGCAAACACACTATGTTTGCAACCTGTATTTTGGGTGTCCTTAACTTAATACTGGCACCCGCTGCAGATTGCCAATGCAGTGTGTTTTGAACGTGTTGTCGGTAGTGATGGACGAACTTCCGATGGGACGTTTCGCGAACACGGCCGATAGTTCGCAAACCGTAACGTTCGCGGCGGGCCCCATTGACTTCAATGGGAGGTGAACTTTGCAAACCTACAGGTCAAATTTGCAGCCACAAAATAATTACTAGCTGTGCAAACATAGTCCCACCACATGGCCAATGACATAACACATGTATGAGGTGAATCTGGGATCGACAACTACAAGCATTCTTTTTTAATATGTGAAATTGTGACAATTCAGGACTGTGGAGCGCATGAAGGCAATGGAGGAGAGGGAAGGTCAGGGTAGGCAAAGAAGAGGGTGCAGGAGATGATCACCAGCAGCGTGACATACAGCAATGACACCTGCACCGTGATAGAGTCATCTGACACCAGCTCCGTGATAGAGAGCACTGACATCAGCAGCGTGACATAAAGCAATGACACCTGTACCGTGATAGAGTGATCTGACACCAGCACCGTGATAGAGAGCACTGACATCAGCAGCGTGACATACAGCAATGACACCTGCACCGTGATAGAGTGATCTGACACCAGCACCGTGATAGAGAGCACTGACATCAGCAGCGTGACATAAAGCACTGACACCAGCACAGTGATATACAGCACTGACACCAGTACCGTGATATACAGCACTGACACTCCTGGCAGCCCCAGGAGTAACTCAGCATAGCACAGGGATGGTGGGAGCCCCACATAATGAGCATAGCAAAGGGATGGTGGGAGCCCCTCATAATATGCACAGCAGAGGTACAGCCCCAGGAGTAAGTCAGCATAGCACAGGGATGGCGGGAGCCCCTCATAATAAGCAGCCCCAGGAGGAAGTCAGCACAGCACAAGGATAGTGGGAGCCCCTCATAATGAGCATAGTGCAGAGATGGTGGGAGCTCCTCATAATATGCACAGCATAGGTACAGCCCCAGGAGGAAGTCAGCATAGCACAGGGATGGTGGGAGACCCTCATAATAAGCAGCCCCAGGAGGAAGTCAGCACAGCACAGGGATGGTGGGAGCCCCTCATAATGAGCAGCCCCAGGAGGAAGTCAGCATAGCACAGGGATGGTGGGAGCCCCTCATAATGTGCATAGCACAGGGATGGTGGGAGCCCCTCATAATGAGCATAGCACAGGGATGGTGGGAGCCCCTCATAATATCCACAGCAGCGGTACAGCCCCAGGAGGAAGTCAGCACAGCACAGAGATGGTGAACTTTACAAACCTACAGGTCTTATTTGCAGCCACAAAATAATTACTAGCTGTGCATACATAGTCCCACCACATGGCCAATGACATAACACATGAATGAGGTGAATCTGGGATCGACAACTACAAGCATTCTTTTTTTATATGTGAAATTCTGACAATTCAGGACTCTTGAGACAATGGAGGCGAGGGGAAGGTCAGGGTAGACAAAGAAGAGGGTGCAGGAGGTGATCACCAGCACCTTGATATACAGCACTGACACCTGGACCGTGATAGAGTGCACTGACACCAGCACCGAGATAGAGAGCACTAACAGCAGCACTGATACCAGCAACTTGCTGCTGGGCCCCAAAAATATGACACTGCTCAACCTCTTCAAACAGGAGGGTACGGGCATATAGTACGGGGTGCTTTTTAGGTTGTGATTAGCAGACTGTACCTCACTCAACCCTATATACTGTAGTACACTATACCTTACCAGTCCTTATAAGGACCTTTGTGGAACTAGTAGGTTGTGAGTAGCAGACTGTACCTCAGTCCCTATACTGATAAAGGACTGCTGCAGAATAGGGCAGCAGTCAGCAGTAGTGCACCTCAACCCTATATATTGTGGACTTATACCAGTCCTTAAGAATTAGCAGACTGCACATCACTCAACCCTATATACTGTAGTACGCTATACCTTACCAGTCCTTAGAAGGACCTTTGTGCAAATAGTAGGTTGTGATTAGCAGACTGTACCTCAGTCCCTATACTCATAAAGGACTGCTGAAGAATAGGGCAGCAGTCAGCAGTAGTGCACCTCAACCCTATATATTGTGGACCTATACCAGTCCTTAAGGATTAGCAGACTGTACCTCACTCAACCCTATATACTGTAGTACGCTATACCTTACCAGTCCTTATAAGGACCTTTGTGGAACTAGTAGGTTGTGAATGATTAGCAGACTGTACCTCAGTCCCTATACTCATAAAGGACTACTGCAGCAGAAGGGCAGCAGTCAAGTATAATATTCTTTCTATATTTGGAAGAAAGAATATTATACGTGTACAAGCCTATTACCATACCAGTCCTGAAAAGAACCTTTGTGGACCTAATAGTAACAGCTACTGATTAAACTGACTGTCCCTCACTGCCACACACAGCTTCCTGCCTGTCCCTATTTAAACTGACAAAACACAGGCTCCTGCAACAAGAACTTGAATAGCACTCAAAACTATATCCTTTACTACTTTACCATACCAGTCCTGAAAAGGACTTTTGTGGACCTAATAGTAACAGCTAATGATTAAACTGACTGTCCCTGCTGCACACAGCATCCTGTCCCTCTCTCAGACCTGACAAAAGACAATCTGCAGCAACAATGACTTGAATAGCAGTGCCTCAAACCTATATCCTGAACTACACCTATACCATACCAGTCCTTAAAAGAACTTTTGTGGACCTAATAGCTAGCGATTTGGGTCACTGCAGTCTCTCCCTGCTCCACACAGCAACCTCTCCCTATAGTGACAGAAGAAAGAATGTAAAATGGCCGCCGGATCAGGTCTATTTATAAGTTAGGGGGAATGTCCAAGTGTCCATGTGCTGTAATGTCTCAATTGGCTGTCCTGTACCCCATAATGGATGTGTCATCATAGGTCAAAGTTCTTTTACACAGTAAACACGGAAGTCCGCAAGGCGAACAGCGGCAATAGTCCGCCGAACGGATGGACCGCGAACAGCCGAAATTCTCCGCGAAACGAGTGAACAGTTCGGCCATCCCTAGTTGTCGGAAACGTGCATGGAACGTGTCCTGCACCACATTCTGGTGCGAACAGGCCTTCAGAGAGAGAAATGTGAAAAAAAAAAATGGATGAGATTGCAGGCTCTTTTTTATTTTAGATACATTGGCACAATACCCAACTCTAAACAGAATCAAGAACAGAAAATACAACAAGCAGAATGTGGGAAAAGGGGAATTTTAAAGTGCCAAAATTCATATACAATAAAGAGTAAAAAGAACTAGACAGACATACAAATATTTCACTACATTTTTCAATCTTCATGACATCATTAGAGATGGCCTTGCGGTTGGCCCGTTGGTCGGTTCACGGTGAACTTTGCTCGTTCGCGATTCGCCAAACCGGTGTACTTCTGGCGCTGTTCGCGGCAGACATATTTGTTTACATTGTGAAGAACTTTGACCCATGACACATCCATCATGGGGTACAGGACAGCCAATTGAGACATTTCCGCACATGGAAATACCCCCTACCTTATAAATAGACCTGATCTGGCGGCCATTTTACATTCGGTCTTTTGTCAGTGTAGGGAAAGGACTCTGTGTGGAGCAGGGACAGTCAGTCTAATCACTAGCTAGCTAATTAGCTATTACAATTAGGTCCACAAAAGTCCTTTTAAGGACTGGTATAGGTGTACAGTATATAGGGTTGTAATACACTTATAATATACTTTCTTTCAAATATATAAAGTATATTATGGTGCACTGCTGACTGCTGTGCTGCTGAGTGCTGATCGATTCTGCAGCTGTCTTTTATCAGTGTAGGGACTGAGGGATAGTTTGCTGTTTGGAGAAGGGACAGTCTGCAAATCACTAGCTACTAGATCCACAAAGGTCCTTTTAAGGACTGGTATTGACGTACACTATATAGGGTGGTACATGTATAATATACTTTCTTTCAAATATAGAAAGCATATTATACTTCACTGCTGTGCTGCTGAGCTGAGTGCTGACGGATTCTGCAGCTGTCGCTTCTCAGTGTAGGGAGGGACAGTTTGGTTTTTGGAGCAGGGACAGTCTGCAATTCACTAGCTACTTGCTAGCTACTACTAGGTCCATAAAGGTCCTTTTAAGGACTGGTATAGGTGTACAGTATATAGGATTGTAATACACGTATAATATACTTTCTTTCAAATATAGAAAGCATATTATAGTGCACTGCATGCAGTGCTGCTGACTGATTCTGCAGCTGTCGTTTCTCAGTGTAGGGAGGGACAGTTTGGTGTTTGGAGCAGGGACAGTTTGCAATTCACTAGCTGCTACTGTAGGTCCACAAAGGTCCTTTTAAGGACTGGTATAGGTGTACTATTTGGTGTGCAGTATATAGATGTGTAATACACTTATAAAATACTTTCAAATATAGAAAGCATAATATAGTGCATTTCCACTGTGCAGCATTGTGACAGCTGAGTGGTTCTA
Source organism: Lithobates pipiens (assembly GCF_037356315.1). Taxonomy (NCBI): domain Eukaryota; kingdom Metazoa; phylum Chordata; class Amphibia; order Anura; family Ranidae; genus Lithobates; species Lithobates pipiens. The sequence goes on from NW_027507718.1 coordinate 82,954,231, forward strand.
CAAAGAGTGACAAACGCAATTAGAAAAAAGTATTATAACTGGTGTGATAGACCAGTGGCCCCCCAAAACGTCAGATTGAAGCGGGGTGTTATATACCTTCTTCCACATACATACTGCACTTCTCTAGAGACTTTTGTCATAGGATCATTTAAAAAATGACAGGCAGAGGAAGAGGCAGGCCCTTCCGCAGGGGTGGTAGGGGTAGGGCAGGAGCAACAGGCTTGAGCCAAAGTAGCAAATTGCAGAAGGTGCGTTCGATTACGTCAAAGGAAGCACCAGACTTGGTTGAGTGGCTCACTCAGCCTTATTCTTCTGCACCCTCCTCATCCTCTCAATCTGTACCCTCTTCTTCACTCTCTGCTGTGTGTACCCCAAAATACACTACCACCAACACCACCATATACCCTCCGATTGAGTCACAGGAATTATTTTCCGATCCATCACAAAACATTGCCAATGCACAGCCACTCTTGGCATTGGATCAGGAAGAGGAGGTAGCAACAACCGCCACTCAGCAGTCTGACAACAGTACTCAGATCAGTCCAAGGAAGAGGTTGGTCCCCAGTGTTGCTGCCTACTCCAAGATCTCTAATTATAGCAGTGGGGAAGGTGACGTCGATGATGACGTGTCTAGTGATGTCACGTGGGTGCCCACAAGAGAGGAGGGGAGTTTAGAGGGAGATATGGACCAGCAGATAGGGAGGAGAAGCAGGCGGAACTTGCATTGCACAGGAGGGACAAACCAGACTGCTAATGTATCAGGAGTGAGGCATCAACCATGTACGGTCACATCTGGCGCTCCCAGGATGCTGGCACATGTCTTCGCAGTGTGGGCTTTTTTTTAACCTGTCCGCTGCTGACAATAGTGTTGCCATCTGCAGCCTTTGCAGTCAACGCATAAGTCGCGGTAAGCCCAACACTCACCTAGGGACGACCGCCTTAAGAAGGCACAAGAGCTGCCATCACCGAGCCCAGTGGGAGCAATGGAACTCACAAAGCCACGCTCCAGGCTCTTACCGTCCAGCCTCGTCTTCTTCTCCTTCTCCTCTCTCCTCACAATTGTCCTCCACTCCACCTTCCATCATGCCATCCTCACGTTTTTCTGGAAAAAGGCAGGCTTCCGTGGGCCAAATGTTCGAGCGTAAAAAAAATTATGATGCCAGATAACCCTCTTGCCCAACGGTTGATGGCTGGCTTGTCAGAACTGTTAGCCTGCTAACTACTGCCATAAAAACTGGTGGACTCGGAGGCCTTTTGAAAACTTGTGGCCATTGGAACAGCACAATGGAAGGTCCCAGGAAGGTAGTATTTCTCACAGAAGGGCATCCCAGAGCTATATGGCCATGTTCAGCGGCAAGTGAATGTATCTCTGGCACACAGTGTCTGTGCCAAGATACATCTGACCACAGAAACGTGGTCTAGCAAACGCGGGCAGGGAAGGTATATAACTTTTACTGCCCACTGAGTGAACCTTCTGACGGCCGTCAAGCATGTAACCCGTGGCACCCAGGTAGATTTGGTTTTACCGCCATGGATTGCATGCAGGCCTGCCTCTTCTTCTCCTCCTCCTACTCCATCCTCCCTCTCCTGCTCAGCTGACTCTTCCTTTTCCGCTGCTAGCGTCTCTTCCGCTGCACCGCCCAAGCTCCCGAGAACCTATTCGACATGCCAGGTGAAACATTGCCATGCTGTGCTGCGTCTGTTGTGCCTGGAAGCCAAGAGCCACACTGGCCCTGCACTCCATTCAGCTTTGTGTTCACAGCCAGATCAGTGGCTAACACTGCTCAATTTGACAGTTGGTAAAGTGGCGTGTGACAACGGTGCCAATCTGCTTAGCGCATTGAAACAGGGCAAAATTAAGATGTGTGCCATACATGGCACGTGTGTAAATTTGGTCGTGCAGTGATTCTTTGTCAAATACCCTGGGGTCCAGGACATCTTGCGGCAGGCAAGGATAATCTCGGTCCATTTCAGAAGATCTTACACGGCCATGGCTCGCCTTGCTGACATTCAACGGCGACACAATCTGCAGGTCTTATTTGTGATTGCCCGACGCAATGGAACTCAACCTTTTATATGCTTGATAGGCTGCTCCAGCAGAAACGTGCAGTTAACGACTACCTGTACGAACTCTGCGGCAGAACAGGTTCTGGGGAGCTTCTTTTTTTTTTTTTCACTGCACCAGTGGCTGCTCATGCGCGACGCATGCAGACTTCTGCGGCCATTTGATAATATCACCAAACTGGTCAGTAACAGTCATGGCGCCATCAGTGACATCGAACCTTATGCCTTCTTTATGAAGCGGGCATTGTGTCGTGTCATTGATCAAGCCGTGGAGGAGCAGGAGCAGGAAGATGAGGAAGTAGCAATGCTGGATGAATTCCCAGGGGGGCTACTCTATCTGAGACAAGTCAACAGGAGTCTGAAGAGGAGTCAGAGGAGGATGGTGCCGGTGGCGGATGAGGAGGAGCAAGAAGAGCATGCTTTAAACCTTTCTGGGATCCCTGTTGTTGTGCGTGGATGGGGAGAGGAGAACGAGGAGGACGACATTATCCTGAATGATGAGCAGGAGCCAGGCCACCACACCGCTTCCAGTTTAGTGAAAATGGCGGCCTTCATGCTCCAGTGTTTTAACAGGGACCCCCGTATAAAAAGCATAAGGGTCAAGGACCAGTACTGTGTGGCAAAGTACTTAGACCCCCAGTACAAACACAAAATGGTGGAAATGTTACCACCATCACAGAGGGCTGTCAGAATGGAGCACTTCAGGCCTTGCTTCGAGAAATGCTGCATTCTGCTTTTGCGTGCGCTGGCAGAGGAGGAATCCCCACTCCCAGAGAAAGAGTTGCGGGTTCCAATCCAACAGCGCCTGCAAGAGGGCGGTTTGAAGATGTGTTTGTGACTTCTGATATGAGGTCATTCTTTCAGCCGACCCATCGACAGGTGTCATCCAGATCCAGCATCAGGGACCGCCTAGACCGACGGGTGTCTGACTACATTGGGTTAACGGCGGATTTGGACGCTCTGAGAAGTGATGAACCCCTGGACTACTGGGTGGGCAGGCTTGACCTCTGGCCAGAGCTTGCCCAATTTGCAATGGAACTGTTGGCTTGCACCTCGTCCAGTGTCCTGTCAGAAAGGACATTCAGCACAGCAGGGGGGATCGTGACCGATAAGCGCACTTGCCAGCTCCCAACAGTGACTACCTCACATTTATAAAAATAAATGAGGCATGGATCTCGGAGGAATTCAACACATGTGACCAGTAGACCATGTATATGCATAACTCTATAAACAATTTATTTAATCTAGCACACGGACCTTTTTTCAACCTTTGGCTCACTTCCTTGTACAAAAAAAGCACACCGTACTATATGCCCGTACCCTCCTGTTTGAAGAGGTTGAGCAGTGTCATATTTTTGGGTCCTGCAGCGAGTTGCTGGTATCAGTGCTGGTGTCAGTGCTCTCTATCTCGGTGCTGGTGGGGTGTCAGTGCTCTCTATCATGGTGCTGGTGTCAGTGCTCTCTTTCTAGCTCGGTGCTGGTGTCAGTGCTCTCTATCTTGGTGCTGGTGTGGTGTCAGTGCTCTCTATCTCAGTGCTGGTGTGGTCTCAGTGCTCTCTATCATGGTGCTGGTGTCAGTTCTCTCTATCTCAGTGCTGGTGTCAGTGCTCTCTATCACGGTGCTGGTGTCAGTTCTCTCTATCTCAGTGCTGGTGTCAGTGCTCTCTATCTCGCTGCTGGTGTTAGTGCTCTCTATCACGGTTCTGGTGTGGTGTTGGTGCTCTCTATCAAGGTGCTGGTGTGGTGTCAGTGCTCTCTATCTCGGTGCTGGTGTGGTGTCAGTGCTGTCTCTCTATCTTGGTGCTGGTGTCAGTGCTCTCTATCTTGGTGCTGGTGTCAGTGCTCAGTCTCTATCGTGGTGCTGGTTTCAGACAGTGAGGGAGATAGCAGCGGAGAAGCCAATCAGCAGGCAGTGCCATCACCATGGCTGAGGATCAGCACTGGACTGGCACCTCTGGACCACCACAGTGGAGCCCTGCATAGGTGGGGGTAAGGGCCGGGCAGAGGGAGGGGCTCAAGCACAGGTTGGCAAACTGGGACAGGACTGCGCTGCCCTGACTGTGGCATTGATCATCTCCTGCACCCCCTTCATAGCCTGCCCTGACCTTGCCTCTCCTCCATGGCCCTCATGCACTCCTGAATTGTCAAAATTTCACAGATAAAAAAAGAATGCTTGTCGTTGTCACTCCCAGATTCACTTAATACTTTTGTTATGTCAGTGTCCATGCTGTGGGACTATGTGTGCACAGCTACTAAGTATTTTGTGGCTGAAAATATGACCAGGAGGTTTTTCGTTTCAATATATTTTATTTTGCATAAAGAAAAATAAACAGAAGCAATGTAGATATGACAGAAGTGCATCAGGAGGTGACATGAAATTACAAATATTTGTAGTCCTGAAATTGCCAAGCAAGCTGACAGACGAACATATCAACATAATACAGTCAATGAACCATTATAAAGTAAGCACCACGGGGATTACAAACTGAGGTACCTGGATTAGTCAATAGCCTCCAATAGACAGGAGCTATCTTGTACATCTGTTCAAAATCCCAGCTAAAAGGGATGTAAAGGAAAGAGGGAGGATCCTCCGTCACCCCATAAGGGCTCTTGCCGTGACCAGGGACCCCCAACCCCTCACCAAAACTGAAGTCAGTGAGAGCGAGGATTGTGCTCACCAGAGAATACAATCTAGTTAAGTAAACAAAAACAGGTAACAAAAACATATTACATAAACAATAAAGATCCAGAGATGATTATAACAACATCCAGGACGGGCGTCAGAGCCCAAAGTAACCAGTTGAGTGTATGCACCCGGTATCCCGGGAGCCGGAAAAAACAGGCTTTAGCCTATATTGTAGTGCAAGGACAGACCCTGAATTAGGCTTTACTGACCTTGCTCTACAAAGGAGCACCTACGACAGACTGTCCGTGGCTAAGCGTCACATAAAAGGCAAAAATGGAGAAGAAGAGAGGAAAAAGGAGAGAGGAAAGAAAAGGACGAGAAAGGTAAATGAAATCTACTAGCAGGAGTCGACTAGGGGGTAATGAAGCTGTAATCGGGATCCCAATCCGTGTGGAATTACGTGGACAGGGCAATACCCACAAAGCACGCCCAGGGCTCCCAAGTGGCCCTGAATTTGTCCGAGCGATCCAGGAGTACACTTGCCATCTTTTCCTGGAGCATGATCCAAGAAATTTTCCTTTTGGCCAACAGGGTAGAAATAGTGGGTTGCTTCCAGGCTTTGGCAAGAGTAAGCTTTGCTCCCAGTAAGATAAAGGTGATGAGGCGTTGTGTACTCCTGGAGGCTCCTTCTACTGGGAAATTAAGGAGCGCCACGAGAGGAGACATCTGAACAGGGATGGCGGAAAATTTGGAAATCCAGGTAAAAATCCTATACCAGAACTGACGTATTCTGGGGCAAGTCCACCAAATGTGTAACATGTCACCCCGTAGGCCACAACCTCGGAAACACAGAGGAGAAGTTGATGGGAATATTTTAGCCAATTTCGAAGGGACTAGGTACCATCTCGTTAGCACCTTGACACCAGCTTCTATCATACTTGGGTTAGGGATGCCTCTGAAGGACTTAAGAAAAAGTCCATGCCAGGTGTCAAGGCTCCAAGTTTGATTGAGATCCTCCTCCCAAGCTTGCATGTAAGTCGTTTTAGAGCGTGTGGAGGATAGTGCTTTATAAATGACTGAAATCCCCCCCCTCTGCTCATTGGACTGACCGCACCATGTTTCATATGAAGTTACCTGGGGACCACTAGGAAGAGTCTTGCATTTTTTGTGTAGGAAATTCGAGATCTGAGCGAATCGAAAAAGTTCGGTGGGGGGCATATCCAGTTTGCTGACACAGTAGGCTTTAGAGATTGGGCCTATAGGTCTAAGGAAGTGTCCTATTCTATAGAGACCTTTGTCAAGCCACCACTGAAAGGCTTTAATGTCCATTCCCGGAGGGAAGTCTGGATTGTGGAAGATGTGGGGCAAAGGTTTCAATGGAGAGATTAGACAACAATTATTTTTTAAACCGTCTCAGACTGCAAAGGAGTGGGAAAGAGTTGGGGAGAGGATCGGGGGTCTCGTCTTTTTAGGGCTCCACATAAGGAAATCCAGCGTGTGCCTAAGTACCGCTTGTCTCTCGATCTGTATCCAGTCAGGCTGTTCCCATCTAGAATAAATACCTGACACCTGTGCCAGCTGGGCGGCTTGATAGTAGTGACGTAAGTTTGGGAGGCCTAAACCGCCTTCTGACTTGGATCTAAATAATATGGATTTAGAGAATCTGTGCCCTCCTTTACCCCATATAAATTTAACAATTTTTGGCTTGAAAGCGTTGTAGGCGCACCCTGTCCACTGGGATTGGAAGAGCTCTGAAATAGTACAGGATGCAAGGGAGTAGCGTCATCTTTATTGTATTGATTCTACCCAGCCAGGACAGGGACAACCCAGACCACCTGGTGAGATCTTCCTCCAGTTTATGGAATAACGGTGGGTAATTAGCTTGATGTAGGAGATCAATCCTGGGGGTTAATTTGATCCCCAGGTACGAGATCATAGAGTCGCTCCAGGTGAACTTAAAGCTGTCCCTGAGACCGGCCAAGAGAGGGCCAGGGATATTAACATTGAGTGCTTGAGATTTGTGATAATTAACCCTGAGACCCGAAATCTCTCCAAAGTCGTCAAGGAGACGACAGATATTGGGCAACGAGATCAGAGGGGAAGAAACGAACATCAGGATGTCGTCCGCAAATAAGGCACATTTGTGTTTACGAGCACCGCAATGAATACCCTGAATATTTGGGTTATGCCTAATGGCTATGGCCAATGATTCAATTGCTATGGCGAAAATCAGTGGGGATAGCGGACATCCTTGTCTGGTACCTCTGGATATGGGGAAAGATTCCGAGTAAAATCCCTGCAGACGCACCTGGGCTGTTGGGGAAGAGTAAAGGGCACGCATGACATTGAGGAAAGAGTCGCCCAATCCCCAACGCTGTAAGGTGGTGAAAATATACGACCAGTGAACAGAGTCAAACACCTTTTGGAGATCTAAAGACAAAAGGCAACCCTGTCTGGTAGAACTCCCGTCCCAATTAGAATTGAGAAGCGATATGATGTCAATGGCTCTGCGAGTTTGATCAGGGCCTTGTCTTCCCGGAATGAAACCTACTTGGTCCTTGTAAATGTATAAGCTAATAAAGGAAGCCAGGCGGTCTGCAAGGATTTTAGTCAGAATCTTCAAATCGTTGTTGATGAGAGAGATTGGTCTATAATTACTGACCGAGCTAGCATCCTTATTTGGCTTAGGAATGACTGTGATATAGGCCTCATTAAGAGAAGAATCCAGTCGCCCCCCCCCCTTCGGAGAGTATTGAAGAAACGGGCCATGTAAGGGGCAAGAGTAGGAGCGAATGATTTATAGTAGGGTATCGAAAATCCATCCGGTCCAGGGGCCGAGTGCATTTTCAAATTTTTAATCACTGCGCACACTTCGTCCGCAGAAATGGCCGACTCCATCCTCAAACTGTGTCAACCAGGAGGTTTTTAAGGTTCGCCTGCCATTAAAGTCCATGGGGCCTGCCGCGAACCGCAACTTTTGGCCACGTTCACGGTTCATGTTCGCGAAACGTCCCGTCGGAAGTTCGTCCATCACTAGACATCATAACTGATAATGCAATCAATAAATTATTTCTTAAACAATATAGAGTTTTCTTGTAACAAATCTATAACATGTAGTGGGTGCTGCTTATCCAACCAGCCGCCGCTGCTGCCGGGCACATAGGCAGCAGTGCTGACAGGCACAGACTGCTGCAGCTGTGGGGGATTTCCTCCCCCCTCCCAGGGAGGAGGAGAGAGAACGCAATGGGGCAGACGGAGGAGCTGACCCTCGTGGCCTGTGAGTGTGGCGTGGACCAAGCAGTGACCCCCTTCCTACAGAAGAGCTCCACCTGGACATCGCTTACTGGTTGCAGACCCCTGAGTTGTTATGTGGGGCACCTGTTAGCCCTTGTACACACGGTCGGACATTCCGACAACAAAATCCGTCGGATTTTGTCTGAAATTGGTGTTGCATACACACGGTCGGACAAAGTTGTCGGACAATCCAATCGTTCGAAACGTGATGACGTTATTTAGTTACAACGGGACTACGTTCAGGCTAGTAGCCAATAGCTTTGGTCTAGGAATGTGATCTGAGCATGCGTGCCACTTTGTCCGACCATTTGTAGAGAATTCCGATCCAACAAAGTCCGATCGGATAATGTTGTCGGAAAATTTTTATATCCAGCTCTCAAAATTTGTTGGTCGGAAAAAGTCAGAAGAAGTCCACACACGGTTGGATTATCCGACAACGCGGTCAGATCAGACATTTTCCATCGGAATGTCCGACCGCGTGTACAAGGGCTAAGACATCGCTGGGCCTTCCATTGCCAGTTGGGCATTCCTAAAGAGCTTGTTCCATGACATCTCTTACCCTTGGCTTTGGTGTTGCAGGACTGGTGAGTGGGCAGTAGCCCATCTTGTGCATACCCTTTTTCTTTTTAAAACGGGGCCTGCAGTGCATTGCACCATTGCCTTACTCACTTTATTAAGCCCTGTGAGGAGATCCTTTGTACCAGTTGTTTCACCCTGTTGAAACATTGCATTTAGTACACTGGGCAGGACATATTGGGCCCTTTTCAAGCAGCTAGCTGAAGACTTAAGGCTTACCATATTTATTGCCATATAACACGCACAGGCATATAACATGCACCTTCATTTTAGGAGGGAAGTTTCAGCAAAAAAAAAGTTTAAATGAAGAACTTTGAAGCAAAATAAGGGTCAGTGCCCATTAATGCAGCCTTAACATTGCCCATTTGCAGCCTTACCATTGCCTATCTGTAATCTGTAGCCTCACAATTGCTCATCTGCAGCCCGATCAATGCCCATCTACAGCCTCACAATTACCAATCAATGCAGCTTGATCAATGCCCATCTGCAGCCACAAAATGGCCCATCATTGCAGCTTGATCAATGCCCATATGCAGCCTCACCTTTGCCTAAATGCAGCCTGATCAGTGCCCATCTGCAGCCTCATCTTAGATTACTACTGTCTCGGAGGTGACAGGGATGGGGCGGGATGAGTGCCGTCAGATTACATACAGCGTAAATCTGTTTACTCGGCAGCCTCTTTAATACAAAGTTCTATGACAGGCCCAGGAGACTGGACTTCCTATTAGAGAGGCCGCTGAGTATACAGGAGATTCTCGCTGTATGTAATCTGACAGCTCTTGTCCTGTCCCCTCCTAGGCAGCCCAAATTGCAGTATCGGCATATAACACGCACACACTATTTGCACCCAAATTTCAGGGTGAAAAAGTGAGTGTTATACACCAATAAATACAGTAATTTCCACTTTTAGGACTTCCACGTTTTTTCTCTTATTAAACCAAAGACTCAGTGATAAACCCTTATACTCCTTAGGGGGAGCTCTAACTTTCAAAACAAAGTTGAAACTGCATATCATTGCATGTTGTACCACAAATTGAAGTTCAAAGCCTGTGATTTCAGGGTTTCTATAATTATAATTATTATTATTGCTTTTAACCACTTGCTTACTGGGCACTTAAACCCCCCTCAGTCCCAGACCAATTTTCAGCTTTCAGCGCTGATGCACTTTGAATGACAATTGCGCGGGCATACAACACTGTACCCAAATGAAATTTTTATCATTTTTTTCCCACAAATAGAGCTTTCTTTTTTTCTTTTTCTTTTTATTTAGTTACAGCTCGGAGTTTTATTTTTTGCTAAACAAACAAAAAAAGATGCAAAAAAAAAAAAAAAAAAAAAAATCATGTTTTAATAGTTTGTTATAAAATTTTGCAAACGGGTCATTTTTCTCCTTCATTGAAGTGCGCTGATTAGGCGGCACTGATGGCTGCATTGGTGGGCACTGATGGGCTGCATTGGTGGGCACTGATGGGCTGCATTGGTGGGCACTGATAGGCTGCACTGGTGGGCACTGATAGGCATAGTTAAGGCGGCACTAATAGGCACAGATAAGGCGGCACCGATGGGCACAGATAAGGCGGCACTGATGGGCAAAGATGGGCACAGATAAGATGGCATGGATGGGTGGCACGGATAAGTGGCATGGATGGGTGGCACGGATGGGCACTGATAGGTACCACTGATAGATGGGACTGATGGGCACTGATAGGTGGCACTGATAGGTGGCTCTGATAGGTGGCACTGCTGGGCACTGATGGGCGGCACTGCTGGGCACTGATGGGTGGCACTGCTGGGCACTGATGGGCGGCACTGGGTCGCAGCACCTTTGAGGCAGATTGTGGGCACTGTGGGTGGCACTGTTGGTGGCACTGCTGGATGGCACTGTGGGTGGCATTGTGGGTGGCACTGTAGGTGGCACTGTGGGCACTATGGGCACTGATGGGGGCACTGATGGGGGCACTGATGGGGGGCACTTACTTTTATTCAGGATTGCACGGCGGTGGGCAGGTGGGCACTGGCAGGGGGCAGGTGGCCAGCTGTATTGCTGGCCGTGATCGGGACTGATGTCCCGATCACGGCCGCCGGTGATCGGCTTTTTTTTTCTCTCCTCGCGCTGTCAGCGCGAGGAGGAATAATAGCCGATTACCGGCTCCGTTCTATCACATGATCAGCTGTCATTGGCTGACAGCTGATCACGTGATAAGGGGTCGGGATCGACCCCTTGCACGGATCGGTGATCAGGCGAGTCTCACGGACTCGCCGATCACAGAGCGCGCCGCGCGCGCCCCTCAGGGGGCGCGCAGGCCGCTCGTATCCGGGACGGCGTCAATAGATGTAGTCCCGGAAATGTGGGTCCGCGCTGTTGCCGTCATTTTGCAATAGCGCGGATCCCAAGTGGTTAACCAATGTTCAATTTAAAAGAATTTGGATGTACTGGATAATTTGTAGGATGATCATGGTAATGGCACCCCAAAATTACTTTGCATATTTATAAGTGAACACAGAGAGAGTTAATAAATGCAATCTTTATTGTGGTTAAAAATAGGTTATTTTAGGTAAAAAAAAAAATGGAGACATTTAGATTTATAAAATAAGGCAAAGCTCTGTTTCCCATTGTACCTAATTTCACATTGTTCTAATTATCATCTGATGAAAAGTGATATATCTTTGGTTACCAAATTACAATAAATTGTTATCACTGTTCTTTTCTCTGCCTTGTTAAATAAGTCTCAAACTGTTCAGTGTAATTTCATGATGTTTAAAATCTCAGTTCCTCAACCATTTTTCTGAAGTGGCTCAGGTTTCCTCCTTCAAAATGGTACACCTGAAAAGAAATGCAAGAAGAAAGTCATTAACACTAAACAACCTGTGGTGTCCAGATTGGACCAATGTAACTATGTTTATACCATACTTGCGGGATCCTGGAAGCTAGAAATGACTGAGGTAGGCACTGCTACTCCAGTGATCTCCACTTGCTTCTGGGGCCCGTACTGAGCAGCTGCCCTGCTGCATTGTGAGCACAGGAAGTCAGATGCTAGGCATAGATGGGCGGGGGGGCAGTCTGGATGTCAGGGGGGGCACAGTGGGGCAGTCTGGATGTCAGGGGGGGCACAGTGGGGCAGTCTGGATGTTGGGGGGGGCCACAGGGGGGGCAGTCTGGATGTCACGGGGAGGCACTAGATGTTAGGGGGACTGATGGGGACACCAGATGTTGGGGGACTGATGGGGACACCAGATGTTAGGAGGACTGATGGGGACACCAGATGTAAGTAGGGACTCTGTTGATGGAGCCACAGATGTAAGGAGGGGCTTCACTGCTGGGGACACAGATGTGAGGAAGGCTCCTCTGATGGGGCACCTGATGGCATCTGGTGGCAGGCAACGTGGCTAGTGACACGATCAGGGCTCCCACTGATTCTGCATTATGGTGAGTTGAATGATTTCATTTTATATTACAATGTAATAGAAATAATGTGCTTCAATCATCCTGACACCATAACAATCATGGCGCTGGGATGATTGAAGCGCTAACAACAGGTATTTGGAGTATCTTTATCTGCTGATTGTCAAACTCTGGAAAACACATATTGCTATTGTTGTGTAGGATCTGCGGCTGCTGTCCCTCCATCCCTCTCCCCCCTTTATCCTCTCCATCCTGCATTCATCTCAGACTCTAACCACACCCATTTGAGAAACGTCTATTTAAGCCACGCCCACTATTTCGCATAAACCATGGCCGTTTTTCGCCGTGGCGCACTTCGTGCACCGCATTTTTAATTTTTTCCTATGCCACACCTACAAATGCATGCCCTGCCCTCTAATTATAATACAACTCCACCTTCAGCCAAAAAAGTGTGCTGGAATATTTTTTTTTACAATGTTGGCAACTGTTATTACCTCCCCTCCCCCCAGTTATTGTCTCCCTCCTATGTAAACATCAATAAACATAGACCTCAGATCATTAGTGCGGCTCTTCCAGTTCAATGTTCCTCCTCCCCGGCTCCTCCGGTGTTTGTACAGGAGAACATCAGAGCCAAGGAGGAGGAGCCTGCTTCAATGAGTTCACATGCTGGCTACCACAGAGGGAGATGCAGGGCAGGCGTCTCAGGTGCCCACACTGGTACACCCCATTAGGCAAGTAACCGGAGCTCAGTGCCTAAACATGTTTGGTACTGGGCTCTGGGATTTAGCAGAGAGCGCATAAGCCAGCTTATGCTGGGGGGGGGGGGGGGGGGGGGGCAGGGCCCCCTCACGGTGGTGGAACGCCAGGGCCTGGTTGCAAGTGCAGTCTTTGCAACCCTGTACAGTAGTTCCGCAACTGCTGAACATCCTTCAAATTTATGTGGCTTAGTATTGTCACGGCAATAGAACCTACTTCAGATCCGTTCCTGAAGTAATAGAATGCTGGCACTCCTTTGATATTGAATCGCTTTGTAAATTCCTGTAGAAAAAATCAGAGAAACGATCAACATAATTTTCTCAGCTACATTAAGCTATCAGAGTTTATGCGTTGCTACTTACGTCATCTTTACCAACTTCAATTTTAACAAACTGTACATCGGGCATTTCTTCACTTATTGCCTGAAAAATTGAGGGAAAAAAATCAGATTACACATGAACATATATCATTTTTTAGTGTTTAATGAGTGCTAATACATATCAGGTTTTTCTGATATATGGGCCAGTCAAGACCTGCTAGGCTTTTGATGGGCTTACATTTATGAGCTGCAGTAATGTGTGTTATTGTAATGTGCATTATCGCAATGCATGATACTGTAGACACCATAGTGCATTGTGATAACAATCATTGGCATCTGAATTCACTGTTATAGCATCTGTACTGCAGTGCACTAAAATATGTATTGCAATGTGCTCCCCCTAAAAAAAAAGAGAATTGGGTATCATTTTAGCTGTTGTGGTGCATTGGCAGCTTATTTAATGAAGAATTCCAGGTATGGATATTTTATACATAGTTACATACCGTAGGTCCAGTGTAACTATGTACAAAATATACCATACCTGGCTGATGCCCCTGGAAACTGGCGATGTCACCGCCCGACTCGTCCAATCAGAGAATGCTTTGTATTTATTGAGAAATGTGAAGCAGTCTCTGAATAGTGCCAGTGCTGAGCAGTTGACTTCCTGTGTCCTCAATGCAGCAGGCCAGCCACTCTCACAGGACCCGGCAGCAAGTATAGTTTATATGAGTAGTGGTGTCCACTTCAGCGATTTCCAGTGACATCAGACCAGTATAGCATATAATGTACATAGTTAAATGGGTCCAAGGTTGACTGCAACAAATCTTAAAGTGAAACTAAACGAAGTATAATTTTTTTTTTTGTTAAAAATAACAAACATGTTATACTTACCTGTGCTGTGCAGTGGTTTTGCACAGAGCAGCCCGGATCCTCCTCTTCTCGGGTCCCTCTTCAGTGCTTCTGGCCCCACCTCCTATTGAGTGCCCCCCACAGCAAGCAGCTCGCTATGGCGGCACCTGAGTCGAGCCACAGCTCCCTGTTTCCATTCAGACACAGAGCTGTGGCCTGGTTGCACCCCTTTTCTTTCCTCATTGGCTCGCTGACTTTGACAGCAGTGGGCGCCAATGGAGCCATGCTGCTGTCTCAGTCAATGAGGAGGGGAGTCCCAGGTAGCATAGACACTCCTGCAACATTGCTGGATCTACATGGGGCTCAGGTAAGTATTAGAGGCACACAGAAGGCTTTTTATCTTAATGCATAGAATGCATTAAGATAAAAAAAAAACGTCTGCCTTTACAACCATTTTAACATTTTACATAATATACACTATATTGTCAAAAGTATTGTGACACCTGCCTTTACAGGCACATGGACTTCAATATTAAGTTGGCCCACCCTTTGCAACTTCAGCTCTTCTGTAAAGGCTGTCCACAAGGTTTAGTAGTGTGTCTATGGGGATGTTTGACAATTCTTCCAGAAGCGTTTTTGTGAGGGCAGGCACTGATGTTGGACAAGAATGCCTGTCTCATAGTCTCCAATCTATTTTATCCCAAATGTGTTCTAGAGTTGAGGACTCTGTGCAAGCCAATCAAGTTCCTCCACCCTAAACTCGCTCATCCATGTCTTTGTAGACTGGTGTGTAGCCATGTTTGAACAGGAAGGGGTCATCAAACTGTTTTCACAACATTGGGAGCATGAAATTGTCCAAAATGTCTTGGTATGCTTATGCCTGAAGAGTTCCCTTCACTGGAAAAAAAGGGCCAAGCCCAACCCCTGAAAAATGACCCCACACTATAATCCCCCCTCCTCCAAATGATTTGGACCAGTGCACAAAGCAAGGTCCATAAAGACATGGATGAGCGAGTTTGGGGTGGAGGAACTTGACTGACCTGTACACAGTCCTGACCTTAACACGATAGAACACCTTTGGGATGAATTAGAGTAGAGATTGCGAGCCAGGCCTTCTCGTCCAACATCAGAGCCTGACCTTACAAATGTGCTTCTGGAAGAATGGTCAAACATTCCCATAGACACACCTTTAAACCTTAGAGACAGCCTTCCTAGAAGAGTTGAAGCTGTTATAGCTGCAACTCAATCACAAGTCAACAGCACAAGTCAACTAATGAAAAACCTCTAGGAGTTGAAAGAATTTGTGTCTTGTTTGGAATATGAAACCCATCCACACAAACCTTAAGGATGGGTTGACACTTGCTGTGGCTGTGGCTCACAGCAGGGGGTCCAGTGCGTGTCTGTTCACTGATTCAGGCGCGAATCCAGTCCAGATTTCTGCCTGAATTTACACCTAATTCAGAGTCAAAGAGGCACAGGATCCTTTCCAAATGTGGACTGCAGCCGCCCCAGAGCTGTGTGAACCGACTCCATTGGGAGTTGGCTCACTCTTCTGTAGTGCGTTACTGCACACATGAAAATGTACACTATATTGTCAAATGTATTGGGACGCCGGCCTTTACATGCACATGAACTTTAATTGCATCCCAGTCTTATGCCCCGTACACACGATCAGACTTTCCGACAACAAAACCATGGATTTTTGTCTGAAGGTCGTTGGCTCAAACCTGTCTTGCATATACACGCTCACACAAATGTAGGCCAACAATTCCGAATGTGAGAACGCGGTGATGTACAACATGTACGACGAGCCGAAAAAAAGGAAGTTCATGTGATATCTCCATTACGAGCACTAGTTTTACAAGGCTGAGCGCTTCCAGCACATATTTGATTCCGAGCATGCGTGAACTTTTGTGCGCGGACTTGTGTACACACGATCGGACTTTCTGACAACAACGTTTTGTTGGCAGAAAAAAAATGTGGTTGGCAGAAACAAATGTGGGTGGAAAATCCGACAACAAATGTCCGATGGAGCATACACATGGTTGGACCTTCCGACAACAAGCTCACATCGAACATTTCCCATTGGAAAATCCAACCATGTGTATGCGGCATAAGTCTTATGCCGCATACACGCAAGCGTAATTTTCATTCCGAAAAATCTGGGATGGTTTCTACCAACGGAATTCCGCTCAAGCTTGACTTGCATACTCACGGTCACACAAAAGTTCTCTGAACTTTCGACCATCAAGAACGCGGTGACGTACAACACTACGACAAGCCGAGAAAATGAAGTTCAATGCTTCTGAGCATGCGTCGAATTGTTTCCGAGCATGGGTAGGAATTTGTACAGATGATCGGAATTTCCGATCGAAACTTTTTCTGACAGAAAAATAGGGAACCTGCTCTCAATCTTTCGCTGGCGGGAACTCCGCCAGCAAAAGTCCGATGGAGCATACACACGGTCACATTTTCCGACCAAAACCTCACATCGGACGTTTGCTGGCGGGATTTCCGATTGTGTGTATTAGCATTAGCTTTCACATTGATATGTTTGAGATAAAAACAAAAAACAATGTAAAAAAGCTCCTAAACGGGTTATAGGCATTAAATCTGATCGTTCAGTTTATATAAAATCTCATTTAGGGTCACAGTACACCCTAAACCATGCAATCCTTGCACAATCAACTTTAGATTTACCAAAACTATTTACTGTGAGGACCTAGATAAACTATCCAACCAATCTGTGTCCAGTCAGGCAGATACTTGCACTACACAGTTGATGGTCGAGCTAAAGATATTAGTACAATATTTGTTATCACATTTTGTTCATATTTCCACTGTTGGCTCATAATTCCACTGTTGGTAGCAGCTAATAAGTTATATTAGACATAATCTTTTTGTGCGCTTTTAAAGATTTCAGAATTTAGGATTCACTTACCTCCAAACAAGCAGGTACAGGTCTGCAAGGACCACAATTTTTAGATGAGAAAGTAACAACTAAAAGTTTTCTTCCACATTTTGATACCATTTCATCTAGGTCACACTGTACAATTAAAAAGAGAAATATAAAATAACTAAAACAGCCTGGTATGTGAGTGTACTATTAGTCTTAAACCATTGGTTTCTTTGCATAAAGAAATTATTTTTATGTATATATTCCCATTCCCATTGGAGCTTACTGTTTATGTATTTAACCAATTCAAGTCAGGAGGGGTGAAAAAGGCTGAGTCCGCTGCCGGTCAGGAATCTGGCAGATCCTGCCATTTTCATCAGGATCCCTGCAGAGCCTCGACCGGGCCTTGTGACATCAGCCAACAGCAAGCTTTAGTCTACTGTCAGCTGAATTTGGGTCACAGGAGTGGAAAACTAAGTGCACTTCTGTGACCCACTGGAGAAGTAGGGCCAAACTTCTCCTTTAATAAATGAAGAACGTGATTCGGCTGGCTCGCTTGCATTGCTGTTGTGGTTCCACTGGTACCTGTGGTTCTACAAGCATGTGCTTTGTTCTCACTTCCTTGCATTACAGTGCTAACAGCTATGAGCATTGTCTGCCTTACCTGCTGAATCGTATACTTTGCTTCTTAGCCTGTAGGCAGGTGCAGTCCTCTGTCTGCACTGCAGGTGGTGCTCAACTGCAGCAGCAATGCAGAGGGATAGGAAGTCATGGGGAACAGGGTTCCTCTATGGTTTCCTGAGTCTCTGGGGCAGTGATACAATTAGATGCTGGTCACCATGTGGCATTCTTAGGTGTGTTTAGCATGCTGGGTTTAGCATGCTTTTTGCAAATGGACAATGTAGGGAAAGGTACCCTGTCTGTTAGGGCAGTACTAGCCTTAGTGAAAGGTTCCTGACGAGGAGGGAAAGCTAATGGGCCTTACACATGATCTGAAAATCTGATGGAAAATGACCGCTTTCGACGCGATCGTACGATAATCGGATCGTTAGTACAGAGCTTTCAAGAGCTGATTATGACAGTTCATCCGAAATTATTAGATCGAACAAGCACAAAACTTTTCCTTGTACGTTACCAGATTGTACGATCTTCGTTTAATCAGTACAGTCGTCATCCGAAAATACTATACAAATATACTACAACACATTACATCACTTCTGATTTTTTTTTTTTCTGTCATATGAGAATTTTCATGACTTTAGAAACCTATTCAATTTCTACTTGCAACTAGTAAGTAAAAAAGGTAAGGCGATCTGTCGTCCGATTTTCAGATCGTGTGTACGGGGCATTAGTGTCACAGTTCTCTGGATATTTTCCTGACTGGGCACAAGATGGCCAGGCCACAGTCTATCCTGTCTAACAGATGCTGTTGATTCGCCTGGAACCTGCTTCTTCACGTCATTGAAAACTGAGTATGCCCAGCTGGGTAGCTGTCCCACCGTGTCTATTGTGAATTGTTACTGCCTTACTTCAATACAAGTTTATTATTGCTCCCTACTGTGTGAATAACTCCCGCTGCACCACGCTACTAGCCACTCCCTGAATAGCCTCCTAATGTCTCTTAGTATTTAATTTGTGCTCAGATCAGCTCCCATTGCCTGAGCAACATTTTCTTTTGTCCTGAGCTCCCTCTTGTTACTCCTTATCCTGCTTGTTTTTTACTTAGATTGATCTTCTGTGTATCAGCTCCAGCTTTGCCTTTCAGATTCTCTCATCTGCTGCCTGCGCTGTCCTGCTCTTTGGCCTGTTTTCTGCCCTTCTCTTATGCCGCATACACACCACCGGACTTTCTGGCAGACTAGGTCTGATGGTCTTCCCGAGGGACTTTTCAGCGGAGTTCCGACGGATTTCAGAACGGACTTGGCCACACTAGAACGGACTAAGTCCATTTGAAAGTCAGTTAGTTTTGAACGTGATGACGTAAGACGGGACTAGAAAAGGAAGTTCAATAGCCAGTAGCCAATAGCTTCCTGTGCGTCGTATTTGGTCCGTCAGACCAGCATACAGACTGTTTTCCTGATAGGAATTGAGTCCATCGGACAGATGTGAAACATGTTCTATTTCTAGCTCCGTCAGATTTTTAAAATGAAAATCTATCGGATTAGTCCACACACTGATTCCGTCGGACCTAGTCTGCCGGAAAGTCCGATCGTTTGTACACGGCGTTAATCTTTGCCCACCTGTACTTCTGCTTGCATGTCCTCTTGCACTGCATGTCTCTATCTACAGCAGGCTGAACCTAGAGGTCACAACCTACCATAAGCATGACTCTGCACTCCCCAGGAATCCCACCGCACCTAATCACACAAGTTCTCACATCTGTGGATTCTTGATGGTAACACTCAATAAAAACCTCGGAGTGACTACTTTAGTAAAACAGTTCACGACCACTTGAAATATACTCATAGAGAGCATACCACATAGTTTAATGCCCAGGGTAGATCCACACCTCCCAACTTTCTGAAATGGGAATGAGGGGCACCTATTAGCAAAAGTATGTAGGCGTAGGACACACCCCCTGTCACGCCCTCCTTTAAAGGAGAATTGTATAAATAAAAAATGATTGGTTAAACCCACAAGCAGTGGCGGAATTACCAGGGTCGCACCAGTCGCACTTGCGACTGGGCCCTGTCATCACACCACTATGGAGGGGGCCCACCGCCAGAAGGTTCTTCTGCTAGTTACCCAGAGGCAATGATGGATGAGTGTACTATCACTACAAAGCTGATCGCTCACCCAGCCTCTCCGCCCACGGAGTTTGCAGCTGCACCGTTTACAGTATTATCACAGCCACAGTAACTGCACAGTGGATCGCTCACCCGGAGCCATCAGGAGGCAGAAGCTGTATACTTTTGTCAGCCGACCAGTCAGGTAGAGTGAAGGGGGAGGAGCCAGGGGACGTCTCAGTAAAATGAGGAAACCCCATCTTCGGACAGTGTCCTAGAGACATGAAAAGGGATCCAGAGCATGGAGTATAGAGTCCTAAGCTGACACTGAAAGAGCAAGTGAAAGTGAGTAACAGATCCCAACCCACACCAATGCTGCTACTGATCCAATCACCCTCCAGCACTACCACTTCCCCCATACAGCACTGGCACTACTCCCATCCTACCCTACCACCACTGTCACACTGATCCCACCCACCCTCCCCAGAATCTGCCAGTGACCCCAACACCCCCCTCCCCAGCATCTGCCAGTGACCCCACCACCCCCCTCCCCAGCATCTGCCAGTGATCCCAACACCCCCCCTCCCCAGCGTCTGCCAGTGACCCCAATACCCCCCCTCCCCAGCATCTGCAAGTGATCCCACCCCCCCCAGCATCTGCCAGTGATCCCACCCCCCCAGCATCTGCCAGTGATCCCAACACCCCCCAACATCTGCCAGTGACCCCACCACCCCCCCGCCCAGCATCTGCCAGTGACTCCAACACACCCCCCTCCCCAGCATCTGCCAGTGACCCCAACACCTTGCCCCCCAGCATCTGCCAGTGATCCCAACACCCCCCAACATCTGCCAGTGACCCCACCACCCCCTCCCCAGCATCTGCCAGTGACCCCAACACCCCCCCTCCCCAGCATCTGCCAGTGACCCCACCACCCTCCCTCCCCAGCATCTGCCAGTGATCCAAACACCCCCCCAGCATCTGCCAGTGACCCCACCACCTTCCCTCCCCAGCATCTGCCAGTGACCCCAACACCTTCCATCCCCAGCATCTGCCAGTGATCCCAACAACCCCAGCATCTGCCAGTGACCCCACCACCCCCCTCCCCAGCGTCTGCCAGTGATCCCAACACCCCCCTTCCCCAGCGTCTGCCAGTGACCCCACCACCCCCCTCCCCAGCGTCTGCCAGTGACCCCAACACCCCCCTTCCCCAGCATCTGCCAGTGATCCCAACACCCCGAACATCTGCCAGTGATCCCACCCCCCAGCATCAGCCAGTGATCCCAACACCCCCCCCCCCCCCCTCAGCATCTGCCTGTCATCCCAACACCCCCTAGCATCTGACAGTGATCCCAACCACCCCCCCTTCAGAATCTGACAGTGATCCCAACCTCCCCCCACCCTATGCCAGTGATTCAATCCCTCCCCCCCCCAGCATCTGACAGTGATTAGTCCACCCCCTCCCTCCTAGCACTGCCCCTGATCAATTCCCCTTCCCTCCAGCATTACCACTGATCACATTATCACCAGCATTGCCACTGATCCCATCCACCCTAGCAGCACTGTGTCCAATCCCCCACACAGCACTGCCACCAGGGGCGTAACTACAGGGGTCACAGTGATATGGCCTCATGCTCTACGGGGGCCCATGCTCCAATGTACACCTCGATAGGAGGAGTGGCATATATAGAGGAACTGATATAGAGATTGATTCCTCTATATGCCTCCCCCCTCCATTCCTCCTATCCAGCTTCTTTCTGCTGCTCCTGTGCCCCTGTCCTCTGTCCTGGCCGCCCTGCAGTATTGCCGGGGGGATTTGTCAGGATGGAGAGCAGGGAAAGGTTTGGTAAATATGTCATTTACCGGCCCCTTCCTTGTCTGAATGGACAGAGGCAGGGATCTGTACCAATCACTGACTCTGTTCATTCATAACTATCTTAACTATGCTTTAGTTTGTAAATGAAAGGGAAGATTCTGTGCAGCTGAGGTTGCAGAGAAGGAGATTGGGAGCTCACCAGTGGAACATCAGAGGTCTGTTTAGACCCTTGATATCTTACCAAAGCCCCTCAATGGGGCTCCTAAACAAAATGTAAAAAAAATAAGAAAAAATTGTAAAAAAATAAACAGTAAAAAAAAAAAATAATAATAAAAATAATAATAAAAAAACTACTGACTACCAGAGTCACAAAGGTTACACTTGCGACCGAGCCCCGGCGTTCCGCCACTGGGCTTCGGGAGAAGGGTCCCAGGCTCATGAGATGGGACCCCATCCAGGAGTTGGGGGGCCCTTCATTGTTTCTTGCACCGGGGCCCTGAAGGTTCTAGTTACGCCTCTGCCCACAAGTGCTTTTTACCACTACTATTCCTTTTATATTGGCTTTTGGTATTTACAAATGCAGCAATTTAGAAATTGGACAAAAGGTTTAGCACTGGGAAACACTTTTTGAAAGATAAATAGTGCATTTATATACAACTATATAGATCAGACAGGAATGAGGGACAGAGGGCCATTTTTTTCCAAATCAGGGACAGTCCTTCAAAATCAGGGACAGTTGGGAGCTAGGGTAGATCTGGTAACAAAGAAGAACAGTTAGAGGGGGCCCAAAGTCTTGCAGAAAGGGCAGTATTCTGGTAGTAATCAGGGAAGGGCTTCTCAGTATCTGGATCTTTTGGAGAAGATGTATGTTATTAAACTCCAGCCCTGCTGCCTACACCCCAGTTCTGATAGTGAAGAGAGTGCAGATCACTTGTCTAGCTAGCTTTGACTCATCCTCTGCCTGAGCTGCTGAAAGAGCAAATCAGAGAAACGTATCTTTCATAGGTGTGTCCGTGAACCTAGGTGTTGTGGAAAAAATTGTTAAATCGGCCTGTGTATGCATGGTGAATAAATAAGGTACCCAGTTACAATTTCCTGTTGTGGCACATATGCAGCTAAAGGTTCTCAATAGAAAAGGGAACAATCGGTCTCATGTGATAATGAGCAATTTCATTGTTGCTAGGCTATACTTTGGTTATTAGAAGTGATATGTGGGTTAGTCGTGGCCGCTGTAGGTAAGGTCATTTCAAGTGATTCAACCACTGTTTATGGTACAGAATTTACCAAACCATAGACATGAACATGGACTATGCACAATATGTGCAGTGTTTCATTCTGAAAATACATCTTTTGTTAATCTTCCTTCTTATGGTCAATAAAAGTTTAAAATAAGCCTCTGACCACGTCTAAGATGTGTATCTGTTTAAATTAGACAACATAAATGCAAAAAAGTTTTTTTTCTTTCTGCATATATAAAAGATTTTCAGATTTTAAAGCAAAAGCTCTTTTCACATGGGCCAGTTCTGTTTTTGCTCAGCAGGGGATTTATCAGCTGTACCCCTGCTGAGCTGTGCTGATTGGAGTGGCTGGATGACAGGTCCAAGTCCACTCTGCTTATGCAGAGCGCACGCGGACACAGCCCACTCTGCTCTACGGGCAACCAGATGTAAATAGCCCCTCTGATCCGGTCAGACAGAAGGGAATGTATCCCCTTATGTTTTTTTTTTGTTTGTTTGCCATATTGGATTGAGCCTGGAGGTAGCCAGGTGTACACAAGTCCATATACATTCAACTACCCATAAAATGTACAGGCGGGCCCGATCAGACCTCTCGTGTGAAAGGGGAGAAAGGGGTAGAAAAATGAATAATACATTTTAAAGTGAAGAACATAGTGACTGGCTATATTTTAGCAAGCTCTTTTTAAACTAGAAATCAAGAAATCAGCTTTCTAATAAAAAATGCATGTTTCCCTTGGACAAGACCATTGCCTTACCCAGGTAAAACTATAGTTGTGGAGATGGTGTTCCTGTTATCTTAAAGTGGTTGTAAACCCTTACATATAGCCATCTCTTAACCGCTATTGCCCTGGAAGATTTTACCCCCTTCCTGACCAGAGCACTTTTTGCGATTTGGCACTGCGTTGCTTCAACTGACAATTGCGTGGTCGTGTGACATTGTACCCAAACAAAATTGACGTCCTTTTTTTCCCACAAATAGAGCTTTCTTTTAGTGGTATAACCTCTGCGGTTTTTATTTTTTGCACTATAAACAAAAAAAGAATGTAAATTTTGAAAAAAACACAATATTTTTTACTTTTATATATGCCCCAAAAATATATATAAAAAAAGATTTTTTTTCCCTCAGTTTAGGCCCATATGTATTCTTCTACGTATTTTTGGTTAAAATTATTATACATTTTTTTTTTTACTAGTAACGGCGATGATCTGCGATTTTTATCAGGACTGCGACATTATGGCGGACACATCGGGCACTATTGAAACATTTTTGGGACCATTGGCATTTACACAGTTATCAGTGCTATAAAAATGCACTGATTACTGTAAAAATGTCACTGGCAGGGAAGAGGTTAACACTAGGGGGCGATCAAGGGGTTAATTGTGTTCCCTCTCTGTGTTCTAACTGAAGGGGGGAGGGGACTGTCTAGGGGAGATGACAGATCGCTATTTGTACTTTGTATGAACAGACAATCAGTCTCTTCTCGGTGTGTAACCAGCGATCGCAGGAGCCCGGCGTGCAGCTGGGGGGGAGGGGGGCGAGCAGCGGGTGCGTGCACATGCCCCTAGTGGCCACAGCCTTGCCATTCTGCCTCAGTAAAACTGCAGCAGCTGGTTGGCAAGTGGTTAAGTAACTAGCTTTATTTGATACATAGAGATTAAACAAATCATCCTACTTAAGTTGTACCTGTTTATCTGCAGCTCTCTCCCCTCTACAGTTGTTCAAAGTACACAGATCAAAGGCTAATTTTGAGCTCCAGCAGGCAGGGATCAGGGATCTGACGTCATACACTTCAAAGCATAGAGCAGGGAGCTAAGTGTAATCTGAGACCTGAGTGACCCTCTACAGTCTTATAACTAAACATGCACAGCTGAGGCTGTCAATCACCTGCTGTGTGCAGGGGGGCACCCTCCATGAGTCTTTGGTGTTGGCACAACCTTTCAGAAGTGACCCATGCAGAGAGAAGAGAGAGCAGACAGAAACCACACTTGGTGCTTTGGATTGAGCTAGTACAGGCTATAGAGGGATATGCCTTGATAATTTTTCATTTTAGAGGTTTAATAGATGAAAAGTTCTGCAGTTTTAATTCTATTATCTGCATACTCTAGTGTGAAAATATCCTCAACATTACTTCCATGGCAGAGGCACGCTGAATTTTAAAAGGTCAGAGCTGACCAAATTGATATTTCATGTAGAAGTGGCCACACGTGGGCTGAATCAGCTAAAATGTATTGTCTGTTAAATGTGGACACTGCTGTTGCTGACCTCAAGAAAACATTAGCTGGCTGGTACATTGACTCTCTGGCTTCCCATTATTGAGTTAAACTACAACTAATATTCCTTACAGATATGCATTAGAAGTGCTATGTGAAAGGATGAGACTGGGTGGAGTACCAATTATGTGACTAATGCCAAACCTATTCTGTAAAGGAGGATGTGGGGTTGGGATTTAGAGACATACAAGCTCATTGATATGACACTGCTTGCGTAACAAGAAAATAATCTGAATCTGCCAAGGCTGCATGACATACAAAGCAATGTGTCTGCTCACACTTGTTTCATCATGCCCACAAACACACAAGTAACATTCAAGTCCTTTTTTTCTTCATAATTAGAGTAGATATAAGCTATAACTGGAAGAAATTTCATTTTCTAAGGAAAAGTATATCATAAATGTGGAGCTACCCCGTAAGAGCTGCTGATTTTAACTGGTCCTTGCCCAAACAGTACAGAGGCAACCAACCACACATGCAAAAGTCCATTCACTTTGGCTCCATTATACAGTCTGTGTTTTAAAGATTTATTGCTTGTAGAACTTGTAACAGGACAGAAGTTGGTGTCGTAATGGTATACACAAAAAAATGCTGACTTATAACAGAAAGACACACTTCACTAGGTGAAACTTCTTTGAACAGTCTTTAAGACAGAAAAAAGTGGAAAGTCAGAACTGAGATCCCGTAAGACCTGAGAGAGCTGACAGTGGAACTCTAAAAGTAGAGCAGCACACAGTCACTAGGATCCTGAGCTCAGGTCAGTACTTACAATGTCCCAGGGCGGCTACACACTTTCCAGCTTTCACCAGGCACTCTTCAGCGAGTCCTCCCAACCAGATTCTTAGGTGAAACTGCTTAGTCAACACCAAAGGTAATTAAGAATAGGTTCTGCTATAGCTGGGACCTTGATGAACAGCAGCAGACTCCAGCAGACTTGCCTCTAAGGGGCAGTAGCCCTGAGGCTGATAACTTCTCCAGCAGAACAAGAACAGGGCATTTCCAGACCCCTGACTATTTATGCTCACCCCAGTCACCTACTGGGCACCCCCCCAGGGATTGGATGCATCACAATAAATGTTGAAGCTGCCCATTTGACTCCCCCAGCCCTCTATATTCGGGAAGTCTCCAATCAAACCTGCAGCCTGTGAGGTCTAGAACTGCCCAAATAAATCAACTGCTCCAATGATTACAGAGGACCCAAATCTACCTAGGATGGTACTACATAAGCAATTTTCCTTTTTTTTTTATCATTAAGACCCCTTTCACACTGGGGCGTTTTTCAGGCGTTTTTCAAGCGCTTTAGCGTTAAAAAAAAGCGCCTGTAAAGCGCTAGAAAGAAGCCTCATCTGCAGTCCCAATGTGAAATGTCAGCGCCCGAAAAACGCTCGTAAAGCGCCGCTTAAACTAGCAGCGCTTTACCAGCGTTTTTTGAGCGTTAATGGAGCGCTTTTAACCCCTGCTAGTGGCCAAATAAAGGGTTAAAAGCGCCCACAAAACGCTGCTGCCAATAGCGTTTTTCAGGCGTTTTTCAGGCGTTTTACAAGCGCTTCCCATTGATTTCAATGGGAAGGGGCGTTTTAGGAGCGTTGTATTCACCGCTCCAAAAGCGCTGCAAAGAAGCTGCTTGCAGGACTTTTTTTGACGCTCTGCCAGCGCAGCGCCTTGGTGTGAAAGCACTCGGGCTTTTACATTGGGATTGCAGTTGCAGCTTCTTTCAGGCGCGTTTTTTAACGCTAAAGCGCCTGAAAAACGCCCCAGTGTGAAAGGGATCTTGGTGTGAAAGCACTCGGGCTTTTACATTGGGATTGCAGTTGCAGCTTCTTTCAGGCGCTTTTTTTAACGCTAAAGCGCATGAAAAACGCCTGAAAAACACCCCAGTGTGAAAGGGGTCTAAAGGAGACGTTTGGGGTATAGAGAAAAATCTTCTCATCCTTATGCTGCAGCATCAGTGTGATGCTGCAGCTGTCCCATATGATCACATGACTTTTGAACACTCTGCCTGCTCCTCCAGCACTCACTGGAGTGTGGGGCAGGAGAAGAGGTGGGTGTAGGATCCAGCTCTCAGCCATGCACTAAGAGGTGGGGCCAACTGTCAATCAGGGAGCCTCCCGACAATATTGGTGGGATCCTTCCAGAGCCTGGAGTGTCTCTGCCATGTCAGGCAGTAAACAGCTATCAGCCAATGCTGGGTCACAGGAGAGTAAAAGTAAATGCATTCCTGTGGCTTCCAAGACAATTACGCCCAAAAAAGCTTTACCCATACTTCTCTGTTAAATTCTGTTTTCTTTTTTCTTTGTTTCATCTTAGTGCTGTTGACTCTTAGGATCGATTCACACTGATGCGACATAGGATCCGACTTGTGAGACCCAAAATCGGATGACATGTGAAATTCAAAGTTTCCTTATGAGAGCCGTCTTAACTGATGCTTAACTGATGCTACACAAGTCTGTCCAACTTTAGAAAAGGTTCCTGTACTACTTTGGTCCGACTTTGATAAGACTTCAATGTAGCAGACTGTAAAACGTCACCTCAAAATCGTATCAAAGTTTGACTCCAAAGTTGCACCGAAAGTCACATGACATTGGAGTCGGGCTAGTGTGAACTGAGCCTATAAGTCTCATTGAAACATTTGCACTTACACTAGTGTTGGCTGCATACAAATCATCTTCTTGGTAGAGACAATGCATGACCATGCCTGCGTAAAGTGTGTCAGGATGAACGTTTGTAGTCTCAATCAATGATATGTGGAAGGTGACAATGCAGGAGTACAATTGGCAGACAGCTATCTCCCTATAAAAAGAAGTGTCCAAACAAGGACATTTGCGCAGGATCACCAGATATTTTTTAGTACCTTATGCACACTCTGCGTTTGCCCAGCTCCTCTGAACTTCTTTTCCCTGGCAGAAAAACAGTGGCATCAAAAACATGCCTAAAGCGCATTAAGCGTTCCAGCCATTGAAATGAATTAACGTGCAAGCGATAAACGCGCCTAGTGTTAACGTGTATTTAGACGCATTTAGACGCATCAAGCATTTTATTCAAAACACAGCTGCTCCTGAAAGGGTTGGCCTCTAAAGACCTGCAAATGCTTATGTGTGAATGGACACATAACCTAAAATAGAGGCAGAAAAAAAAAAAGCAAAATGCTCCTAAAAGTGGTGCTTTTAATACCCAGTGTCCATGAAACGTTATTGAATACTCTAATCTTAAATAGACTGAAATCTATTTAAGTTCTATAAATACGTCTTTGTTTGCCAGCATTGCTTGCTGGCCAAATAGTGGGGGCAACAGGAGAGATGATTAGACCAGCGAGGGAGTGACGCTGTACATGCAGATGAGTGATTTGTTCTCCTTGCAGTCCTCTTCCCAGTGTCTTGTGGCCATCAACAGGGTCACTAGTGTTACAGTACATGGCCCAACAGCAGTGGTTCTCAACTCTCAACCATTCCAGCTGAGGTTTCACATTGAGGGTTAGTCAAGTTTTTAGGCACTTCATCTGTGTATATAGACCCAGTGAAGTGAGTCTAGAGTCAAAGAGGCGCAAAAGATTTTTTTTCACTAACAAGGTAATAGCTGTAATTTTTAAGTGTCTGTTCTTGGGAATTCGTTTTTTTCTTTTAAAAAGTGGTTACAGGTTCATTTTAAAAATGAAATATGTTTTAAAAAAATGGACCCCTTTACCTTTTCACTAACCTACCCTCAGAGCATGGGCATGCTTCTGGGAATGCAGACTTTCATTCATTCCTTCATTTAAAGACATATCCAGGATTGTCTCACAGGTATTTGAAAGAGCATAGATAAACTGAGTCTTTATTCGGTGAAGCTTCAGGGGGTTATAGCCTACCCTAATGGGAACATAAAAATAAAATAGACTTACCATTTTATCAAGCACTATCACTGCCATGGTCAAAATCTTCTTCCCAACACTCCTAGGTGAGTCGTCTTAGACGAGATGCTACAGAACACTGTGATCATGCATGCCTTTTTCCTTGTGTTTGTGGGATATCCAATGACTCCAGGGCAATGGCCCAACCCTTTATGACCTAATAAAGTTCGATCAGTATGATGCTTATTTTGGGAGTGGTGCATATTTATGTAATTGTGCAGACAAATTATTGGACATACAAAGCACCATAATTTAGTTTAGTTTTTTGAATACTTTTGTTACAATCTACATAAAAGTTAATTAATAATCCTTATTATTTTAATTAGAAATATTTAAACATACATTTACATTTAAAGTATGTTTAGGGTCCCTTTCACAGTGCTCTGTTGAAAAAACGCAATAAAAACACATGCACTTTTTATGTGGTTTTGGTGCTTTTTTTGACCTCCATCATGCACCTATGAAACATGGAATTAGGACTCAAAAAAGCACACAATAAATGCAACCACAGTGCTTTTTTGATTTATTTCAATGGTGAGGTATATTTTTGGTGCACTTTTTAAACATGCATAGCACTGCCCCCACAGGAGCTGCTTGAATATTTGTGCCTGGGTATCCCAATGATCAATCCATAGCCAGTTACACAGTATTTCATATAGTCCAGTGCACACACTCTTCCACTCATTGCCTTCAATGACCAGTCTAGGGGATGTGTTTTTATGTTTTATTTGGAGAAAGGAATTAGACTCCGAATTTAACTATGTAGAAGTGAGGACAACGCTTTTTGTAGAACTGTGTAGCAGATCATCTGCAGAACCATACAATGTGTGTATGGAATAACAAGTCCCTAAGTAGCAGAAGGAAGTCAGTGGACTTTGTATCTTCAAGACACTAGCCAGTGTCCCCTTTAGCTCACACACCCAGTATGCTGACTTCTAGGACCAAAAGGGGGATTTCAGAAACACACACAGTCTAAGGGATCCCTTTAGGGGGTCGGTACTCCAAAAATGTCCAGGGACAGCTGGTAGCCTGTTTCCAACTTCCAAGCGACACTCTATACCAGGGACAACAGACCAGATCCTCCCTCAGTCAGGTTGCAAAGGCTTGTAGGTTCAAGGTTTCAGGCCCTCAGGTCGACCATCTGAGGCCGCATGACAGCCTGTGCTGGGAAAAGGCGGCATCAGAGGCGACAGCAGCAGCCTCCTTCTCCTCCCTACCACAAGACCATGGACCACAAGACCTTGTGCTCTTCAGACTTAAATACAGGCACCCAGCATTCTTTGGGGTACATCCCCTTCTAATTGGCCAGGGCTGTATCTACATCCATGCTCTCACCTGCTGGGTTTCCTCCCACTCTCCGATATGTCTCATCACTATTGGACCAGTGTGAAATCTCCAAGGCAGCATGAGCAGCATCAGAGTACACTGAGCAGACCTCACTAAACAATCACAGCTGTCTGTTAAAGTGGAAGTAAACCCATCCATTTAACAGTTTAACGGCCGAAAGTTTGCGAACTGCAAAGTTTGTGGCGGGCCCCATTGACTTCAATGGCAGGCGAACTTTAAAAACCTATAGGTCATATTTACAGTCACAAAATAATTACTAGCTGTGCACACATAGTCCCACCACATGGCCACTGACATAACACATGTATGAAGTTAATCTGAGATCGACAACTACAAGCATTCTTTTTTTATATGTGAAATTTTGACAATTCAGGACTCAGGAGCGCATGAAGGCAATGGAGGAGAGGAAAAGTCAGGGTAGGCTATGAAGAGGGTGCAGGAGATGATCACCAGCACCATGATAGAGAGCACTCACACCAGCACCGTGATATAGAGCACTGACAACAGCACCGTGATATAGAGCACTGACACCAGCACCGTGATAGAGTGCACTGACACCAGCACCGTGATTTAGAGCACTGACACCAGCACCGTGATAGAGTGCACTGACACCAGCACCGTGATATATAGCACTGACACCAGCACCGTGATATAGAGCACTGATACCAGCACTGTGATATAGAGCACTGACACCAGCACCGTGATAGAGTGCACTGACACCAGCACCGGGATAGAGTGCACTGACACCAGCACCGTGTTAGAGTGCACTGACACCAGCACCGTGATATAGAGCACTCACACCAGCGCCGTGATAGAGTGCACTGACACCAGCGCCGTGATAGAGTGCACTGACACCAGCACCGTGATAGAGTGCACTGACACCAGCACCGTGATAGAGAGCACTGAGACCACACCAGCACCGAGATAGAGAGCACTGACACCACACCAGCACCGTGATAGAGTGCACTGACACCAGCACCGTGATAGAGAGCACTGAGACCACACCAGCACCGAGATAGAGAGCACTGATACCACACCAGCACCGTGATAGAGAGCACTGACACCAGCACCGTGATATAGAGCACTGACCCCAGCACTGTGATAGAGTGCACTGACCCCAGCACCGAGATATAGATCACTGACACCAGCACCGTGATAGAGTGCACTGACACCAGCACCATGATATAGAGCACTGACACCAGCACAGTGATAGAGTGCACTGACACCAGCACCGTGATAGAGTGCACTGACACCAGCACCATGATATAGAGCACTGACACCCACCAGCACCATGATAGAGAGCACTGAGACCACACCAGCACCGAGATAAAGAGCACTGATACCACACCAGCACCATGATAGAGAGCACTGACACCAGCACCATGATATAGAGCACTGACACCAGCACCGTGATAGAGTGCACTAACACCAGCACCGTGATATAGAGCACTGACCCCAGCACCGTGATATAGAGCACTGACCCCAGCACCGTGATAGAGTGCACTGACCCCAGCACCGAGATATAGAGCTCTGACACCAGCACCGTGATAGAGAGCACTGAGACCACACCAGCACCGAGATAGAGAGCACTGACACCACACCAGCACCGTGATAGAGTGCACTGACACCAGCACCGTGATAGAGTGCACTGACACCAGCACAGTGATAGAGAGCACTGACACCAGCACAGTGATAGAGAGCACTGACACCAGCACCGTGATATAGAGCACTGACACCAGCACCGTGATAGAGAGCACTGAGACCACACCAGCACCGATATAGAGAGTACTGATACCACACCAGCACCATGATAGAGAGCACTGACACCAGCACCATGATATAGAGCACTGACACCAGCACCGTGATAGAGTGCACTGACACCAGCACCGTGATAGATTGCACTGACACCAGCACCGTGAGATTGAGCACTGACACCAGCACCGTGATAGAGTGCACTGACACCAGCACCGTGATATAGAGCACTGACCCCAGCACCGTGATAGAGTGCCCTGACCCCAGCACCGAGATATAGAGCACGGACACCAGCACCATGATAGAGAGCACTGAGACCACAACAGCACCGAGATAGAGAGCACTGACACCACACCAGCACCGTGATAGACAGCACTGACACCAGCACCGTGATATAGAGCACTGACAGCAGCACTGATACCAGCAACTCGCTGCTGGGCCCCAAAAATATGACACCGCTCAACCTCTTCAAACAGGAGGGTACGGGCATATAGTACGGTGTGCTTTTTTTGTACAAGGAAGTGAGCCAAATGTAGAAAAAAGGTCTGTGTGCTCGATTAAATAAATTGTTTATAGAGATATACATGGTCTACTGGTCACATGTGTTGAATTCCTCCGAGATCCATGCCTTATTCATTCTTAGAAATGTGAGGTAGTCAACACTGTCGTGAGCTAGGCGAGTGCGCTTATCGGTCAGGATCCCCCTGCTAGGCTGAACGTCCTTTCGGACAGCACACTGGACAAGGGGCAAGCCAACAGTTCCATTGCAAATTGGGCAAGCTCTGGCCAGAGGTCAAGCCTGCCCACCCAGTAGTCCAGGGGTTCATCACTCCTCAGAGCGTCCACATCGGCCGTTAACCCGATGTAGTCGGACACCTGACTGTCTAGGCGTTCCCTGATGCTGGATCCGGATGACACCTGTCGATGGGTCGGCTGAAAGAATGACCTCATATCAGAAGTCACCAACACATCTTCAAACTGCCCTCTTCTTGCAGGCGCTGTTGGATTGGTATCCGCAACTCTTTCTCTGGGAGTGGGAATTGCTCCTTTGTCAGCGCACACAAAAGCAGAATGCAGCATTTCTCGAAGCAAGGCCTGAAGTAATCCATTCTGACAGCCCTCTGTGACGGTGGTAACATTTCTGCCATTTTGTGTTTGTACCGGGGGTCTAAGTATGTTGCCACCCAGTACTGGTCCTTGACCCTTATGCTTTTTATAGGGGGTCCCTTTTAAAACACTGGAGCATGGAGGCCCCCATTTGCACTTCCTCATCTTCCCGCTCCTGCTCCTCCACGGCTTGATCAATGACACAACGCAATGCACGCTCCATAAAGAAGGCATAAGGCGCCATGGCTACGACTGACCAGTTTGGTGATCTCATCAAAAGGCCGCAGAAGTCTGCATGCGTCGAGCATGAGCAGCCACTGTAGCGGTAAAAAAAAAACAGCTCCCCAGAACCTGTTCTGCCGCAGAGTTCATACAGGTAGACGTTAACTGCACATTTCTGCTGGAGCAGCCTATCAAGCATATAGAAGGTTGAATTCCATCGCGTCGGGCAATCGCAAATAAGATGTCTGACCGGCAGATTGTGTCAACGCTGAATGTCAGCAAGGCGAGCCATGGCCGTGTAAGATCTTCTGAAATGGGCCGAGATTTTCCTTGCCTGCCGCAAGATGTCCTGGACCCCAGGGTATTTGACAACGAATCGCTGCAAGTTTAAGACATGGGGCATGCATAGCACGTGCGTAATTTTGCCCTGTTTCAATGCGCTAAGCAGATAGCCACTGATCTGCCTGTGAACGCAAAGCTAAAAGGAGTGCCGGGCCAGTGTGGCTCTTGGCTTCCAGGCACAACAGACGCAGCACGGCATGGCAACGTCTCACCTGGCATGTCGAATAGGTTCTAGAGAGCTTGGGTGGTGCAGCAGAAGAGACGCTAGCAGCGGAAAAGGAGGAGTCAGCCAAGGAGGAGAGGGAGGAGGATGGAGTAGGAGGAGGAGGAGAAGAATAGCCAGGCCTGCATGCAATCCGTGGCAGTAAAACCAAATCTACATGGGTGCCACGGGTTACCTGCTTGACGGTCGTCAGAAGGTTCACCCAGTGGGCAGTAAAAGCAATATACCTTCCCTGCCCGTGTTTGCTAGACCACGTGTCTGTGGTCAGATGTATCTTGGCACCGACACTGTGTGCCAGAGATGCATTCACTTGCCGCTGAACATGGCCATATAGCTTTGGGATGCCCTTCTGTGAGAAATACTTCCTTCCTGGGACCTTCCATTGTGGTGTTCCAATAGCTACAAATTTTCGAAAGGCCTCTAAAGCCCCGTACACACGAGCGGACTTTTCAACATCCAAAGTCTGACGGAATGATTCCGGCAGACTATTCGATCGTGTGTGGGCTGCAACGGACTTTTGATTCACAAAAGTCTGACAGACTTTAGAAATGGAACATGCTTCAAATTTTTCCGCCAGAACTCTGCCGGACCCAGTTCCTACCGAAAAATTTGCTCGTGAGTATGCTATTCCGACGGACTAAAACCGACGCTAGGGCAGCTATTGGCTACTGGCTATGAACTTCCTTATTCGAGTCCAGTCGTACGTCATCACGTTCGAATCCGTCGGAGTTTGGTGTGATTGTGTGTGGCCAAGTCCGCTCATTCGGAAAGTCCGTCAGAATTCTGCCAGAACTCCGTCAGAACTCCTTCGAAAGTCTGTCGGACTTAATCCCTCGAAAAGTCCGCTCGTGTGTACGCGGCATTAGTCCACCAGTTTATATGGCAGTAGATGACGAGCTATGAGTTCTGACAAGCCAGCCGTCAACCATTGGGCAAGAGGGTTATCCGGCATTATCATTTTTTTACGCTCGAACATTTGGCCCACGGAAACCTGCCTTTTTGCAGAAAAACGTGAGCTTGCCATGATGGAAGGTGGAGTGGAGGACAATTGTGAGGAGAGAGGAGAAGGAGAAGTAGAAGACGAGGCTGGACGGTGAGAGCCTGGAGTGTGGCTTTGTGTGTTCCGTTGCTCCCACTGGGCTCGGTGATGGCAGCTCATGTGCCTTCTTAAGGCGGTCGTCCCTAGGTGAGTGTTGGGCTTACCGCGACTTATGCGTTGACTGCAAAGATTGCAGATGGCAACACTATTGTCATTAGCGGACACGTTAAAAAAAGCCCACACTGCAGAGCCATGTTCCGGCATCCTGGAAGCGCCAGATGTGACCGTACATGGTTGATGCCTTGCTCCTGATACATTCGCATTCTGCTTTGTCCCTCCTGTGCAATGTAAGTTCTTCCTGCTTCTCCTCGCTATCTGCTGGTCCATATCTCCCGCTGAACTCCCCTCCTCTTCCTCTCTTGTGGGCACCCACGTGGCATCACAAGACACGTCATCATTGATGTCACCTTCCCCACCGCTATAATTAGAGATCTCAGAGTAGGCAGCAACAGCGGGGACAAAGCTCCTCCTTGGGCTGATCTGGGTACTGTCGTCAGACTGCTGAGTGGCGGTTCTTGCTACCTCCTCTTCCTGATCCAATGCCAAGAATGGCTGCGCATCGGAAATGTCTTGATATGGATCAGAAAATAATTCCTGTGACTCAAGCGGAAGGTATATGGTGGTAGTGGTGTTGGTGATAGTGTCTTTGGGGGTGCACATAGCAGAGAGTGAAGAAGAGGGTGCAGATCGAGAGGATGAGGAGGGTGCTGAAGAGTAAGGCTGAGTGAGCCACTCAAGTCTGGTGTGTCCTTTGACGTAATTGCACGCACCTTCTGCAATTTGCCACTTTGGCTCAAGTCTGTTGCTCCTGCCCTACCCCTACCACCCCTGTGGAAGGGCCTGCCTCTTCCTCTGCCTGTCATTTTTTAAATGACCCTGCGACAAAAGTCTCTAGAGAAGTGCAGTATGTATGTGGAAGAAGGTATATAACACCCCACTTCAATCTGTTGTTTTTGGGGTCCACTGGTCTATCACACTAGTTATAATACTTTTTTTTTATTGCGTTTGTAGCTATCTGTAGTATCGCTGCAGAACCGCTCAGCAGTCACAATGCTGCACAGTGGAAATGCACTATAATATGCTTTCTATATGTGCAAGTATTTTAAACGTGTATTACACACCTATATACTGCACACCAAATAGTACACCTATACTAGTCCTTACAAGGACCTTTGTGGACCAAGTAGCTAGTGATTTGCCGACTGTACCTCAGTCCCTACACTGATAAAGGACTGCTGCAGAATAGGGCAGCAATCTGCAGTAGTGCACCACAACCCTCCAAATAGTACACCTATACCAGTCCTTACAAAGACCTTTGTGGACCAAGTAGCTAGTGATTTGCAGACTGTACCTCAGTCCCTACACTGATAAAGGACTGCTGCAGAATAGGGCAGCAATCTGCAGCAGTGCACCACAACCCTATATATTGTACACATATACCAGTCCTTACAAGGACCTTTGTGGACCAAGTAGCTAGTGATTTGCAGACTGTACCTCAGTCCCTACACTGATAAAGGACTGCTGCAGAATAGGGCAGCAGTCAAGTATAATATTCTTTCTATATTTGGAAGAAAGTATATTATACGTGCGCAACCCTATATACTGTACACCTATACCAGTCCTTAAAAGGACCTTTGTGGACCTAATAGTAATAGCTAGCTAGTGATTAAACTGACTGTCCCTGCTGCACACAGCATCCTGTCCCTCCCTGCACTGACAAAAGACAGGCTGCTGCAATCACCAACACAGCAGTGCACTGAACCCTATATACTGTACACCTATACCAGTCCTTAAAAGGACCTTTGTGGACCTAATAGTAATAGCTAGTGATTAAACTGACTGTCCCTGCTGCACACAGCGTCCTGTCCCTCCCTGCACTGACAAACGACAGCCTGCTTCAATCACAAGCACAGCAGTGCACTCAACCCTATATACTGTACTACACCTATACCATACCAGTCCTTAAAAGGACTTTTGTGGACCTAATAGCTAGCGATTTGTGTCACTACAGTCTCTCCCTGCTCCATACAGCGTCCTGTCCCTACACTGACATAAGACAGAATGTAAAATGGCCGCCAGATCACGTCTATTTATAAGGTAGGGGGAAGAGTCAATTGTCCATGTGATGAAATGTCTCAATTGGCTGTCCTGTACCCCATGATGGATGTGTCATCATGGATCAAAGTTCTTTCACACTATAAACACATATGTCCGCCGGGCGACCAGTAGCAATAGTCCGCCGATCGCACGAATCGCGAACACGCAAAATTTGCAGCAAAACTACCGCCGGCCGAACAGTTCGGCCATCCCTAGTAAACAGAGGCCAAGATGGCAGCTTCCTTGGCTGAAAATGATAGGAGGGTTATAACAGTCTTTGCGAATGACACTAGGCTATGTAGTGGAATAAAGTCCTTACAGCATGTCTCCAATTTATAAGCCAACCTCAATGCACTCTAATTGGTAATAAGTAGAAAATTAGGTTTAATGTTGATAAATGTAAAGTTATGCACTTGGGGGCTAAGAATATGCACGCATCATACATTTTAGTGGGAGTACAACTGGAGGAATCAATGGTGGAGAAGGATCTGGGGGTTTTGGAAGATCATAACCTTAATAATAGCATGCAATGCCAAGCTGCAGTTTCCAAAGCGATCAAAGTCCTTTCTTGTATTAAGAGAGGTATGGACTCCAGAGAGAGGTATCATTTGGTCCCTGCACAAATCATTAGTAAGACCTCATCTGGAATATGTAGTTCACTTTTGGGCACCAGTTCTCAAAAAGGATGTTGGGAACTGGAGAAAGTGTAGCGAAGGGCAACCAAACTTATAAGAGGCATGGAGGAGCTCAGCTATGAGGAAAGTTTAGTGAAACTGAATCTATTACCTCTTGAGAAGAGAAGATAAGGGGGATATAATCAACATGTCCAAATATATAAGGGGTCCATATGGTGAACTTGGTGTTGAGTTATTCACTTTAAGGTCATCAGAGAACAAGGGGGCACACCTTACGTCTGGATGAAAAAAGATTTCAACTCCAAATATGAAAAGGTTTCTTTACAGTAAGACCTGTGAAAATGTGGAATAGACTCCCTCCAGAGGTGGTTCAGGCCAGCTCAGTAGATTGCTTTAAAAAAGGCCTGGACTCTTTCCTAAATGTACAGAATATAACTGGGTACTGACATTTGTAGGTAAAGTTGAAAAAAATCCAATTGCCTCTCGGGGGATCAGGAAGGAATTCTTTTCCCCTGCAGTAGCAAAATTGGATCATGCCTTCTTTTTTTTTTTGGTTGAACTGGATGGACTTTTTTCAACCTGTCTAACTATGCAACTTCCACTTTAAGAATACAGCATCTAAATCTGCCTGTCTGCCTCCGTGTTAAGCAGAGAAGCCAAAAACACTCCTGGCCCAGATGACATGTATCAATGCAAAAAAAGTTTTAAAAACGGACGTTTATGCAGGAGCACTGAGTTTAATAATGCTTAAAGTGAAACAATAAAAGTGTAATATTCCTTTAAATTTCGTACCTAGGGGGTGTCTATAGTATGCCTGTAAAAGGGCGCATGTTTCCTGTGCTTAGAACTGTCCCTGCACAAAGTGTCATTTCTGCAGGAAAAAAAAATGGCGTAGAGTTCCCCCTAAAAATCCACACCAGATCCTTTATCCGAGCACATAACCTGGCAGGCCGCAAGAAAAGAGGGGGGGATGAAAGAGCGCCCCCCCTCCTGAAAGGTACCAGGCCACATGCCCTCAACATTGGGAGGATGCTTTGGGGGTCTGTGACCCCCTCAAAGCACCTTGTCCCCATGTTGATGAGGACAAGAGCCTCATCCCCACAACCCTGGCCGGTGGTTGTGGGGGTCTGCGGGCGGGGGGCTTATCAGAATCTGGAATCCCCCTTTTACAAGGGGACCCCCAGATCCCGGTCCCCCTGTTTGAAATGGTAAGGGGGTACAAAAGTACCCCTACCATTTCACAAAGAAAGTGTAAAAGAATGTTAAAAAAACACACACACCACTGAAAAAGTCCTTTATTAAAAATAAAAAAATAAAAAAAGATTCCAGCATTGGTAATCCACTCTTGCTATCTGGCGACGGATGATCATCTCTCCGGGGTCCAGCGATGGCTGATCTGATCCAGCGACGGGTGGTCTCTCCCTCCAGCGCAGCAAATCCATCCATCCTCTGTCTCCACCAGAGGAGACACTGCGGGGATCCTGGCAGCATGACATTTCTTATATGAGGAGGGCAGGGCCACCTGTCACCTGACCCCGCCCCCCTCTGATGCAAGTGGGGAAGCCTGGCTTTCCCAATAACGTGTGGGTGAACCGGCCCCCCTCTGATGTAACACAAGTTTCCGTTACTATTGTGTTTATAAGAGACCAGGAGGCCTGACCGGCCTCACCGGGCCTTACCATAGTAAACAAAACATTACAAATATATCATAAAAGTAATTAATTCACTTCCAGTCTGCTTGCCAGCAGATACATGTTCGTTTTTAGATTCCTTCTGGTCACGTTGATCATACCGTAGCCATAGCCACGGCTGAAGGTTAATTCCTAAGATTTAGAAAGAGAGAGAAAGAGATAGGGTGATGGAGGGGAAGGGGAGAAAAAAAAAAAAGCACAGTGCCCCGTATGCTGAAAAAGGGTGTTTCCCCTCAGAACATGGATTGAGCCGCCTCCTGCAGGTATGCATTGGTTCCCATGAAATGTCTCCAGGGTCTCCACTTGTCTCGGAATTGTTCTTCCGTGTTGTGTAAAGTGGCTGTCAGTTCCTCCATACAGAGAATGCAATTGACCTTGGAATACCACAGAACCCTGGTCGGTGGTTGACGTTGCTTCCAAAGCACAGGTATGCACACACTCGCTACATTGAGGAGTTGCATCGTCAGTGACTTTTTGTATTTCTGGATTGGCCTCCCAGTCAGGTATAGGAGGCATGCAGCAGGGTTATCCTTCAAGTCCACCAATGTCAGGTGTTTAATGGTTGTTGTCACCCCCTCCCAGAAGGAACTGAGCATTGGGCAAGCCCAGAAAATGTGGAATATCGTGTCAGCCTCCGCATCACACCGCCAGCACTTGTCAGATGAAGCCCTATTCATCTTGTGGAGTATATAAGGAACTCTGTACCAGCGCAATACAATTTTGTACCCAATCTCCTGGTATTGATTTGCAATGGAGGACTTTTGTGTCAGTGTTAGAATCTTTTCCACCTGCCCCAGTATTAGAGTCCCTAGGTCCTTTTCCCATCGACGAATGAATGTCCAGGTGGGTATGTCGCTCGGCGTCGTCAAGTGGCTGTATAACAGCGAGAGCGTATGTGAGTATGGTGCCCTTTGTAGGGACCGCAGGAAGTGTCTAAAGCCCCGTACACACGAGCGGACTTTTCAACATCCAAAGTCTGACGGAATGATTCCGGCAGACTATTCGATCGTGTGTGGGCTGCAACGGACTTTTGATTCACAAAAGTCTGACAGACTTTAGAAATGGAACATGCTTCAAATTTTTCCGCCAGAAATCTGCCGGACCCAGTTCCTACCGAAAAATTTGCTCGTGTGTATGCTATTCCGACGGACTAAAACCGACGCTAGGGCAGCTATTGGCTACTGGCTATGAACTTCCTTATTCGAGTCCAGTTGTACGTCATCACGTTCGAATCCGTCGGAGTTTGGTGTGATTGTGTGTGGCCAAGTCCGCTCATTCGGAAAGTCCGTCAGAATTCTGCCAGAACTCCGTCAGAACTCCTTCGAAAGTCTGTCGGACTTAATCCCTCGAAAAGTCCGCTCGTGTGTACGCGGCATAAGTTGGTTGCTACTTAGGTTATCTAGTGGTGGGGCTACCAGGCCCGAGACTGCTGATGGGGATGGGAGGTCTCCTCATGGCCAAATGTCTACCAAGTGGTATTTCCCTGATAGAATCAATTGTCTTATCCTCCAACCCGTGAACTCATTTCCTATAATGGGGGTCATGGGGGAGGGGAGCGGAGAGAGACCCGTACCAAGGAAAACCGACCTGGCCACCCTGAGGGTGGCTCCAATCAGGGGATGATTCCTCGTGTCTTCTGGGGGTGAAGAGGTAAGCTACGGGGATGTCAGAAGAGGTATTGAGGCATCCTCAATCTCCATTCCCACCCACTGTTTAGAGTCTCCATTACAGTGCCAGTCCACTATCCTTGAAAGGTGCACTGCCCTGTAGTACTTCAAGACGTCCGTGACGCCTATGCCCCCCCCCCCTTTCCTTTGGCCTATATAGTGTTTGCATTTTTATCCTAGGTGGCCTAAGTGTCCAAATGATGTCTCTAGTTATTGCTCAATTCTGTTTAACCACTTTAAGACCGGACCATTTTGCTGGTAAATGACCAGAGGTCTTTTTACACTTTGGCACTGCGCTGCTTTAACTGGTAATTGCGCGGTCATGCAATGTTGTACCCAAACAAAATTTGCGTCCTTTTCTTCCCACAAATAGAGCTTTCTTTTGATGGTATTTGATTGCCTCTGCGATTTTTATTTTTTGCGATATAAACGTAAAAAGACCGCAAATTTTGAAAAAAAATGATATTTTCTACTTTTTGTTATTAGAAAAATCCAATAAACTCAATTTTAGTCATACATTTAGGCCAAAATGTATTCAGCCACATGTCTTTGGTAAAAAAAAAGTCAATAATTGTATATTTATTGGTTTGCGCAAAAGTTGTCACATCTACAAACTAAGGTACGTTTTCTGGAATTTACGCAGCTTTTAGTTTACGACTGCCTATCTCATTTCTTGAGGTGCTAAAATGGCAGGGCAGTACAAAACCCCCCCAAATGACCCCATTTTGGAAAGTAGACCCCCTAAGGAAATTGATAAGAGGCATGTTGAGCCCATTGAATATTTTATTTTTTTGCCTCAAGCGATTGAATAATGACAAAAAAAAAATTTTTTTTTTTTTTTTACACAAAGTTGTCACTAAATGATATATTGCTCACACATGCTATGGGCGTATGTGAAATGACACCCCAAAATAAATTCTGCTGCTTCTCCTGAGTACGGGGATACCACATATGTGGGACTTTTTGGGAGCCTAGCCGCGTACGGGGCCCCGAAAACCAAGCACCGCCTTCAGGCTTTCTAAGGGCGTAAATTTTTGAGTTCACTTCTCACTACCTATTACAGTTTTGAAGGCCATAAAATGCCAAGATGGCACAAAACCCCCACAAATGACCCCATTTTAGAAAGTAGACACCCCAAGCTATTTGCTGAGAGGCATGTTGAGTTCATGGAATATTTTATATTTTGCCACAAGTTGCGGGAAAATTACAAACTTTTTTTTTTTTTTTTTTTTTTTCACAAAGTTGTCACTAAATGATATATTGCTCACACATGCCATGGGCATATGTGAAATGACACCCCAAAATAAATTCTGCTGCTTCTCCTGAGTACGGGGATACCACATATGTGGGACTTTTTGGGAGCCTAGCCGCGTACGGGGCCCCGAAAACCAAGCACCGCCTTCAGGCTTTCTAAGGGCGTAAATATTTGACTTCACTCCTCACTACCTATTACAGTTTTGAAGGCCATAAAATGCCAAGATGGCACAAAACCCCCACAAATGACCCCATTTTAGAAAGTAGACACCCCAAGCTATTTGCTGAGAGGCATGTTGAGTCCATGGAATATTTTATATTTTGCCACAAGTTGCGGGAAAATTACAAACTTTTTTTTTTTTTTTTTTTTTTTCACAAAGTT
Source organism: Lithobates pipiens (assembly GCF_037356315.1). Classification (NCBI taxonomy): domain Eukaryota; kingdom Metazoa; phylum Chordata; class Amphibia; order Anura; family Ranidae; genus Lithobates; species Lithobates pipiens. The sequence continues at coordinate 82,996,766 of NW_027507718.1, forward strand.
GTCACTAAATGATATATTGCTCACGCATGCCATGGGCATATGTGAAATGACACCCCAAAATAAATTCTGCTGCTTCTCCTGAGTACGGGGATACCACATATGTGGGACTTTTTGGGAGCCTAGCCGCGTACGGGGCCCCGAAAACCAAGCACCGCCTTCAGGCTTTCTAAGGGCGTTACAGTTTTGAAGGCCATAAAATGCCAAGATGGCACAAACCCCCCCCAAATGACCCCATTTTGGAAAGTAGACACCCCTAAATTTAGGGGTACACTAGTGAGACTAGGTAATAAATGGCGGGTGCCCTGAAACTATAAAAAAATAACTAACCAACCAGCGTCACCTGTAACAGTTATATGGTGATCACTGGTGAAAGGGTTAACTAGGGGGCAATCAGGGGGCTTTATGCGGTAGTATATGGGGGTCCCTGGCGCTATAAAAAGCTGCGGCGAACCTAAATACCTACTTGCCTAACTAGCGTCACCTGTGACACTAATACAGCGATCAGAAAAACGATCGCTTATTAGGCTGGGTTCACACTGGAGCGATGCGGGAACGCCACGAATGCGCGGCGGGTTCCCGCATCGCATGCCTCCCGGCGGCAGTTCACACTGCCCTATGCGAACTGCTGGGAGTGTCAGTGAAATGTTACTGACACCCCCAGATCAGTTCGCATATCGCAGTGCGATCTGAAAACTCGGATCGCATGGTGTGAACACCCATGCGATCCGATTCTGCTGCGGGCCAAAAAAAGGGTCCCGTGCGAATTTGCGGCGGGTGCGGCGGGTGTGGCGGGTGCGGCGAATGGCTGAACTCGAATCGCACAGAGATCGGATGTGATTTGCACTGCAGTGCGGTGCGAATCACATCCGTTCTCAAACCGCTGCAATCTGAACCCAGCCTTAGTGACACTGGCGACGGGGGGTGATCACGGGGTTAAACCTTTATTGGGGGGGTTAGGGGGGTACCTTAGAACTAAAGGGGGCTAACCCTAACTGCCCTAACAGTTATTAGTCACAAATGACACCCGCCGGGTGATCAGGGGGTTAAACCTTTATTAGGTAATAAATGGCGGGTGCCCTGAAACTATAAAAAAATAACTAACCAACCAGCGTCACCTGTAACAGTTATATGGTGATCACTGGTGAAAGGGTTAACTAGGGGGCAATCAGGGGGCTTTATGCGGTAGTATATGGGGGTCCCTGGCGCTATAAAAAGCTGCGGCGAACCTAAATACCTACCTGCCTAACTAGCGTCACCTGTGACACTAATACGGCGATCAGAAAAATGATCGCTTATTAGGCTGGGTTCACACTGGAGCGATGCGGAAACGCCGCGAATCCGCGGCGGGTTCCCGCATCGCATGCCTCCCGGCGGCAGTTCACACTGCCCTATGCGAACTGCTGGGAGTGTCAGTGAAATGTTAATGACACCCCCAGATCAGTTCGCATATCGCAGTGCGATCTGCAAACTCGGATCGCATGGTGTGAACACCCATGCGATCCGATTCTGCTGCGGGCCAAAAAAAGGGTCCCGTGCGAATTTGCGGCGGGTGCGGCGGGTGTGGCGGGTGCGGCGGGTGCGGCGAATGGCTGAACTCGAATCGCACAGAGATCGGATGTGATTTGCACTGCAGTGCGGTGCGAATCACATTCGTTCTCATAAACCGCTGCAATGTGAACCCAGCCTTAGTGACACTGGCGACGGGGGGTGATCACGGGGTTAAACCTTTATTGGGGGGGTTAGGGGGGTACATTAGAACTAAAGGGGGCTAACTCTAACTGCCCTAACAGTTATTACAGTCACAAATGACACCAATGCAAAAAAAAAAAAAAAAAAAAAAAAAATGACATTGGTGTCACTGTGACTGGGGGGCAGGGGTAATTGGGGGGGTGATCGGGGGGTAAAGGGGGGGTGTGAGTGTGCCTGGCATGTTCTACTGTGTGTGTAGAGTGTTGGTGCAACTCACCGATCCGCTCTCCTCCGTGTCGGAACGGAAAATACCGACACGGAGGAGAGAATACATCACTTCCTCTCCTGTGTTTACATTACAGGAGAGGAAGTGATGTCACGGGGGATTTCCATTCGTCGAGAGAGATCGCGAGGGGGTGGCCATGAATGAATGGCCGTCCCCTCATCCCTGATCTCTCCCGAACGAATGCCGACCGCCGCAGGCACCGGGGGGGGGCCCGATCGGGCCCCCCACCCGCGGGCAGGCATGGACTTATATATACGCCAATATGCCTGCCCGTGCCATTCTGCCGACGTATATCGTCGTGCGGCGGTCGGCAAGTGGTTAAAGAAAGCCACAGGGACCCAAATTGGCATAGCCTGTAAAATGTACAAAATCCGCGGGAGGACCTTCATCTTCAGGGCATTACATCGCCCAAACCAAGTCAAAGTCAAATGTAGCACTGACCCCCAAAGGAGCTGCTGGTTTTATTGGGCTTACTGTTACCTTCTTGACTGCTTCTCCATCTAGGGATTTCTGTGGTAAATGGCCCAAAGAAATGTGGAAACTGACACAGAATCTTCTTTTGGGTTATTTATTTGAAGTAGAAACAGAGTCTCTTAGTTTAGGGTAGAGGGTTAGGATTAATTTCAGGTACTTTGGACTGCAAAAATTGATTTTCATCTCCAAATACGAAAAGGTTTCTTTACAGTAAGAGCTGTGAAAATGTGGAATAGACTCCCTCCAGAGGTGGTTCAGGCCAGCTCAGTAGATTGCTTTAAAAAAGACCTGGACTCTTTCCTAAATGTACAGAATATAACTGGGTACTGACATTTGTAGGTAAAGTTGATCCAGGGAAAATCCGATTGCCTCTCGGGGGATCAAGAAGGAATTCTTTTCCCCTACAGTAGCAAATTGGATCATGCTTTTGCCTTCCTCTGGATCAACTGCGGGTATAGGTTTGTGTTTTTTTTTTTTGGTTGAACTGGATTATCTTTTTTCAACCTGACTAACTATGTAACTTCCACTTTAAGCAGACAGCATCTAAATCTGCCTGTCTGCCTCCCTGTTAAGCAGAGAAGCCAAAAACACTCTCTAGCACCTACCTAGGAGGGCACTACACATGCACCAAAAATGCATCGACTGATCAGTGTGAAACTGATTAGTGTGAAAGGGCCTGAAGGGTGGATTCGATATCCATTCAGGCCTGTCCCTGCAGTTGCGTTGCCTCGGGATAGCCAGCCCCGAAGCTTGGAAATGCATGGTTCCGCACCTCAGGCCAGGAGGGCCATGGGGGCTGGTCAGGAGGACCAGAACCCAACAGACAGAAAATATTCTCTGGAACGGAACCCCGAAGCACGGGGCGTCGGCACCTTAAATACCACCTCCCAGAATGCACAGCAGGAGAACACTTCCACTGGGCTGGTTCCAAAAGAAACGTGGCATTCAATACACCCAGCTAGACTGCGTTCTCGCACTTGCCGGTTCGGAATCGTTATGTTCAACACCGTGTACTTGGCACAGTTAATCTTAAAATATGACAGATCGCCGTACACCCATGAGGCCGCTAAGATGTTGGAAAGCGAAACCTGAGGGTTCGAAATTAAGAAGATCAAGTCGTCGGCGTAGGCCGCGATCTTATGGTGTCCCGAGGCCTTTTGCATGCCTGAGATATTAGGGTCGCCCCTTATGTAGCACAGGAAGGGCTCCAATGTCAGGATAAAAATGAGGGGCGATAGGGGGCAACCTTGCCTCGTCCCATTAGCGATCGTGAAAAAATCTGAGCGCCAGTTGTTCACCCGTACCGCCGCCGACGGGGTGGAGTAGAGGGACAGTGTCCAGTTAAGCATATTAGGTCCTAGGCCAATGTGTTCCAGAGTGGCCCGCATAAAATGCCAGGCCACCCTGTCAAAGACCTTTTCCGCGTCTGTTGAAAGCAAGAGAAAGGGCTTCCCCGAGGAGCGTACCGCATGAATGAGATTAAAAACCCTGGTGCTTCTCTCCACGGCACAAAAGCCCACCTGGTCTCGATGTATTCATTTCGGGATATGTGGTAGAAGACGATTCGACAGGATTTTCGCAAAGAACTTTTAAGTCCACGTTGAGCAGAGCAATTGGCCGCTAATTTCTGCACTGGGACAGGTCCTTCCCCTCTTTGGGTATAAGGGATATATATGCCCTCAGGGAGTATATTGACATGGGGTTCCCCCCTTTCAGAGTGTTGTAGGCCGTCACAAAGTGTGATGTTAGGATGGATGCGAAAGTCTGATAATAAGTCAGAGTGAAGCCATTAAGCCCCGGTGCCTTCCGTGGTTTGGTTTGAGCTAAGGCAGCGTTGAACTCTTCAGCTGTGAGCTCAGACTCCAAAGCGTCACGTATTTCAGTTGGCAGGGTAGGCATACCAGAGGCACTCATGTATTCACTTGCTGATGCCGTCTTTGCTGCTATAGACTCGGCAGGCTCCCCGGGGAATAGGTTATATAATTTCTGATAGAAATTGCAAAATTCCCCTGCTATCCCCTTGGAAGTGTGTACTTTGGTCCCCTGTCTGGATGTAATATATGGGATAAAGGTGTGTTTCCTCGGGCCACGCAACGCTCTAGCAAGCATCAAACCCGGTTTGTTATCAAATTCAAAAAAGGAGCGTCTTGCCCACGCCAGGCTCTAGGCGTTCTTTTGGTAAAGCGGGTCCTTCAGCTCCCTTCTGGCCTCCAATAAGGCCCTAAGGTAAGCCTCTGCTAGCGACCGTTTATGGAGTAGTTTGAGGGAGCACACCTGAGATATTAATAAATCAATATGTTTAGCCCTTTCTTGCTTCCTCAAGGCCCCGATCCTTATTAACTCCCCCGTATGACACATTTGTGCCGTTCCCATACAGTCATCTGACTCAGTGACAGGTCGGCATTTTCAGTGAAATAATTTGAAAGAATTTTCTCTAGGGCGTTGCGCGCTTCAGGGATTTGCAATAAAGATTGCAATAACTTTCCAAGTTGGGGGGGTTATGGTAGCAGCTTCCCAACTCAAGGTCGCATGCGTTGGGGCATGATCTGAAAAAGAGATATAGTCTATCTGGGAGGAGGTGACAAGTGTTAGGTCTTTATGCTGAACCAGAAAGAAGTTAATCCTGGAATACATATGATGCACCGAGAATAAGTAAGTATAATCCCTCTCCTCAGGGTGCATAACTCTCTATGGGTCGACCAAATTCAAGCCGAGCAACCCTACCTTAAATTTTTTCAGGTAAGAGAAGGAGAAGTGGTATGCCCCTTTCGATACATCGAGTAGCGGCTCCTGCGCATAGTTAAAATCCCCGCCCATCAGGAAAATGCCCTCACGGAATTCCAAGATAGTGGGGATTAGGGACCGCAAAAAGGTCAGGTGATCTGAATTTGGAAAATAAAGTTTTACCAGGGTCACTGTGATATCCTGATCTTCCCTTTCAGCAGCAGGTATCGGCTCTGAGGTTCCACACGCTCCTCCAAGAGGGTCCAGGGGACCGACTTGGCAATCAGTATACTGATGCCCTTGGACTTCGTTAGAGGCGAAGGTGCATGATATGAACTGGGAAAGTCTCGGTTTTGGAGTCTGGGGACCGCCTGCTGCTTATAGTGGGTCTCCTTCAGGAACTCTACCTGAGTGTGAAATTTGTCTAGATCGCTTCTCAGGTGTGGACAGGCCTTGGACATAGAGGGAGGTGAATTTAATCCCGCGGTCACTGCGATACGAAACCGAGCCTGCCAGCGGCGCCATGCTAGGTAATTGCAAATTTAAAAAAGGAAGAAAATCCCTCCACCCCCCCGAGGTGGATAAGAGAGGGTAGGACGAGGGAACAAAACACAAAGAGGAGAAAGTGAGACTAAGGCAGTAGAGAGGGGGCAAAAGACGAAGAAAGCACTACAGACAGAAAAGAGAAGAGAGAGATGTAGTGGGTGCTCTAGTATTTGCCGTTCAGAGCCTAGGTGCGACCTATGAGTGGGCAGAGGAAGGTTGGCTCTGTATAGCAATGGGAGATGTGCTGTCAGGTGGGAATCCCCTAATGAAAAAATGCGAGACTGGGACCTCAGCATTGAATAACAGAATAAGTGAGCCTTACTCAAGCCGGGGTAATAACTACCAAAGGAAGCCAAGTTGCAGTTAACTCCTTCTGGAGTAAGTTCCATGGTTGATGGAGAAAGAAAAACCACCGCTCTAAGATAGTCCTCCAGGGCAAAGAGCTCTTTTTCCTATTAATGAGCCCCAGGTGCTGGCTGTTACACACACAATGGGCAGGTAGGCAGAACAAAACTCTGGATAGCCGCACACTGGAAAAAGACTTAAAATCCCGGGTATTTATTGTTTATTGTAAAATCGTACCAAATGACCAACTAAACCATACAGCTTAAAACATGAGACATTAATGTTCCATTACCTTCCCGGAGCGGCCAGCTACATGTCCCAGTCACCTGCCAGGAAAAACTGAAACCAAACACAAAAACAAAAAGATTCCTGGGGTACAGTGATGGGGGGAGGGGTGGGGCGGAGCCAGCCACTCTCTGTTCAGTTCCGGAGCTCAGGTATACATTTTGAGCCTACATGTCTCACAGTAACGGCCTAGCTTAGATGGTGTTTAACGGATGCAGGATTATGCGTGTCATCCACTAGGCAAATCTGACCCTGGTTCAAGCTGAGAGGAATGTAATAATGCCTATATCATGGCCAGTTCCAGAGTGGGCATTGTTCCTGAAAGACTTACACCACTGACCACTGGTTACTTTAACTCCAATTAAAGTTTAGATGCGGTCGGCGCATTCCTGGATTCCGTTCTTGTTCTGGAGAGCTGACATCGTCTTCTGGATCTCTGCGGTCTCGGGGAAGCCGACCAGGTATTGTCGAGCGTGATAGGGAAGTCCAGCCAGTCAGGGATGGGAACCTCCTGGGGTCTCCAAAAAGGCAAGTAAATCCAGCTTCTGGTCGGGCCATCGTAAGTTGAAGGAGCTATTGCCTTTGAGAACTGTGAGGTGAAAGGGGTGACCCCATCTGTATGTAGCCCCGGCGTTCTTGACAACTTCCAGTAATGGCCTGAGCACCCCTCTCATCCTTAAGGTGAGTCGTGAAACATCGGCAAATAGCTGCATGGCCGCGCCGTCAAAGTCTATTGGGCCTTTTTCCCATGCTTGCCGTATTATTGCCTCCTTGACGGAGTAGAAGTGGACCCTGGCCAGAACGTCTCTCGGGGTGGGCACATCTCCCCCCTGGGTCCCTGTACTCTATGCACCCGGTCCAGCTCCAGCTCTGCTGTGGGCGGTTTGTCCAGCAGGCGATTGAATATGGCCTTGACTGAAGCCCTAAGATCATTCCCAGCCATGGCCTCGGGGAGACCCCTCAGCCTGATGTTGTTTCTCAGACTGTGATTTTCCCCATCATCTACAGATAGTTGCAGCATAATCAGGCGACTAATTGATGACTCCTCAATGGCTACCTTCCAAAGCCCCTGCAGAGGTCTCTACAGTGGTTTCCCACGTGTCTACAGTGTTTATTTTCTGCTTAATGTCATGGATCTCTCTGGAGAGGGTACTCACGATTGTTGCTGCTGACTCTGCAATGTACTGCTTAGTGGGCAGGAGGGAGAGGCTGTCTCTACAGGTGGCCGTCAGGCGGTGGTCCCTGAGCACTCATAGTTTGCAGGGTGGGTGTACATTCCACCCCCGAGATGTCCGGCAACGGGATCGGTGAATCCACCCGGTCAGGGGAGCGCTGTGTCTCCTGTCCTGTGCCATTGTTGCTTTTGTTCACCTTCATCTGAGACGCCGTACCGCCGACTGTAGTGCGGGGCGGTGCCATCTTGGAATCCCAGGCTGGTGCTGCACTTGCTGAATTCCTCAGGAAATATATTGAGATATTGGTACCTCTGTGCACGGTGGGTGTCCCTGACTAGGGATGAGCCAAACACCCCCCCGGTTCGGTTCGCACCAGAACTTTCGAACGGACCCCAAATTCGAACGAACTTTAGAACCCCATTGAAGTCTATGGGACTCGAACGTTCGAAATGAAAAGTGCTAATTTTAACGGCTAATATGCAAGATACTGTCCTAAAAAGGGTTTGGGGGCCTGGCTCCTGCCCCAGGGGACATGGGTCAATGCCTAAAATGTTTTTAAAAATGGCCGTTTTGGCGGGAGCACTGATTTTAATGACGATTAAAGTGAAAAAAAAAAAGTTAAATATTCCTTTAAATATGGTGCCTGGGGGGTGTCTGTAGTATGCCTGTGAAGTGCCACGTGTTTCCTGTGTTTAGAACAGTCCCTGCACAAAATGACATTAAACGGAAATAACACCATTTAAAACTGCTTGCGGTTTTAATGTTATATCTGGTTCCTGCAATATGGTTGAAAATCATTGAGAAAAATGGCATGGGTAGCCCTCCCTGCCCATTACCAGCCCCTTTAGGTCTTGTACGCATATTAAGGGGAACCCCGTACCCATATTAAAAAAAGGAAATGCGTGTGGCCCTCAGGCCCCATATACTCAGAACAGCAGTATACAGGCGGTGCAAACAAGACAGGGACTGTGTAGGTTTGTTGTGTTAAGTTGAATCTGTTTGTAATTTTCAACTGGTACATTTTTAAAGTGTAGCTCCAGTCAAAAAAACTATTTTTAAGCTTTTTGGAAAACATAGGGAAGGGTTATCACCCCTGTATAATTTGTTTTGTCGTCCATCTTTTTTCATCTCACTTGCTGTTGTCTCCTTGCGTTTGCAAGTAGGAGATGTTTGTAAATTGGATGTTTGAAAGTAGGGGCCTGCCCTATATGCTCTGCAGAAATGGCGGAACAAGGTGTTGGTTTTGCCACAACATTGTAAGCCCTCAAAGTGACTCTTGGTGGGCGCTGGAGCGCCCTGCTGTGAACGATTATATCAAGAATTGTAATTACATGCCATTGTTGAACAGTGGTAGAAAAATTTAGCTTTGGTGGTTGTGGTGCTGGTGCCACAACACTATAAGTCCTCACCGTTACTCTGGGTGGGCACAGGAAGGGGCCCTCCTGTGAAATATTATATCAAGAATTGTAATTACATGTCCCTGTTAAACAGGGGCAGAAAAATTTGGCCTTAGGCACTGCTGCTGGTGACACCACACTGCAACCTCTCCCATATACTCTAGTTTTATTGCAGGAATTAGCCCTGCTGCAAAGCATTGCATCAAAAATTGTAATTAAACGCCCCTGTTAAACAGGGGCAGAAAAATTGGGCCTTAGGCACTGGTGCTGGTGCCACCACACTGCAACCTCTGCCATATACTCTAGTTTTATTGCAGGAATTAGCCCTGCTGCAAAGCATTGCATCAAAAATTGTAATTAAACGCCCCTGTTAAACAGGGGCAGAAAAATTGGGCCTTAGGCACTGGTGCTGGTGCCACCACACTGCAACCTCTCCCATATACTCTTGTTTGATTGCAGGAATCAGCCCTGCTGCAAAGCATTGCATCAAAAATTGTACTTAAACGCCCCTGTTAAACAGGGGCAGAAAAATTGGGCTGATGGCATCAACCAGAACCAGAAATGTTCTTCCAACATATCAGCGGAGGAGGAAGAGGATAGACAATCAACATAACAGGACAGTCACTCAGCATCAGCTTAGGCAGTCTTGAAGGGATGTGATATTTCAAAAAAAATTATTCTGTTACATCAGCTTCAGGTGCTTGGTAGCTGTGGGTGATCCAAGACTGATTCATCTTGATGAAGGTCAGTCGATCAACTGATTCGGTGGACAGGTGCACCCTGTGATCGGTAACAAAGTCACCAGCAGCACTGAAGGTGCGTTCCGAAAGAACACTGGATGCAGGACAGGCCAGTAGCTCAATTGCATACTGTGCAAGCTCTGGCCAGTGATCCATCCTCAAGACCCAGTAAGCCAGAGGATTTTCGGTGGGAAAGGTGTCCAAGTCTGACCTTGCCCCTAGGTATTCCTGCACGATGTAAATCAGACGCTGGCGATGGGTGCTGGAACCGATCATACCTTGGGGCTGCGGACTAAAAAATTGTCTGAAAGCATCAGTCAGACGGCCACCTTCTCCACCGCTCCTTCTGACCGATGCCTCAGCAACACGTTGTCCAGGACCAGGAGTTTGTAACCTCCCAGTCTCTGGGAACGCGTTGCACAGACCTTTCTGCAAGGCCTCCCGGAGATGTCTCATCCTCTGCTCCCTCTGCGAGGGCAAGATAAGGTCGGCAACCTTACCCTTGTACCGTGGATCAAGGAGAGTGGCCAGCCAGTAATGGTCCCTCTCCTTGATCCGAAGAATACGAGGATCCTTCCGCAGGCTTTGCAGGATCAGGGAGGCCAAGCAGCGTAGGTTAGCTGAGGCATTCGGTCCGGAGTCCTCTGGGTCACTAAGGACAACATGATCCGCAGCTACCTCCTCCCAGCCACGTACAAGTCCACGTGTTTCTTGGGACTGTAAATCATCCCTACAAGACTGCTGCTGCTGCTGCTGCTGCTGATGCTGAGTGCCAGCCTCCACCTCCATGCTGACACAATCATCCTCCTCCTCCTCTTCCTCCTCCTCATCCTCTTCCTGTGTGATGGGTGGCACAGCAAGAACACTGTCTGGATAAAGGGGGCCTTGAGAGGCAAGGAAGTCCTCCTCTTCCTGCCTCTGTTCTGCCTCAAGTGCCCTGTCCATTATTCCACGCAGCGTATGCTCCAAGAGGTGGACAAGAGGTACAGTGTCACTGATGCATGCACTGTCACTGCTCACCATCCTTGTGGCCTCCTCAAACGGTGACAGGACAGTGCATGCATCCCTGATCACCTGGCGTGGTGAGAAAAAACCAAGCTCCCCTGACCCTGTCCTGGTGCCGTAGTCGCACAGGTACTCATTGATGGCCCTCTGCTGCGTGTGCAGCCGCTGCAGCATGGCCAATGTTGAGTTCCATCTGGTGGGCATGTCACATATAAGGCGGTTCTTGGGCAGGTTCAACTCCTTTTGGAGCTCAGCCAGCCGAGCACAGGCATTAAATGATCGGCGGAAATGCACACAGACTTTCCTGGCCTGCTTCAGGACATCCTGTAAGCCGGGGTACCTGCCCAAGAACCGCTGCACCACCAGGTTAAGGACGTGAGCTACACAGGGCACATGGGTCAGTTGTCCCTGTCGGAGGGCGGAGAGGAGGTTGGTGCCATTGTCGCAAACCACCATTCCTGGCTTAAGCTGGCGTGGCGTCAACCACCTCTCGGCCTGCCCCTGCAGAGCTGACAAAACATCCGCCCCAGTGTGGCTCCTGTCACCCAAACAAACCAGCGCAAGCACGGCATGGCATCGTTTTGCCTGCGTACTTGCGTAGCCCCTGGAACGTCTACGGAGCACCGCTGGTTCTGAGGACAGAGCACTGGAAGAGGCCATGGAGGAAGAAGAAGAGGAGGGGGTGGAGGAGAGAGGTGTGTCACAACCAATAGTAGCATTTTGGAGGCGTGGTGGCGGAACAACCTCCAACACTACTGCACCTTGTCCTGCATCCTTCCCAGCTGCCAGAAGAGTGACCCAATGGGCCGTGAAAGACAGGTAACGTCCCTGTCCATGCCTGCTGGACCATGAGTCTTGTTGTGTTCCTCCTTTGGTGACTGATGGGAAAGCAAAGGACAATTTTGAACCTTCAAGAGAATCAAGAAATAGAAGGACACTTGGATATGTTTTCTTTATCGTACATCACGGGACACAGAGCCATAGTAGTTACTATGTGGGTTATATAGGCCACCTTTAGGTGATGGACACTGGCACACCCTAAGACAGGAATTTCACTCCGTATATAACCCCCCCCCCCCCATTACTGGGAGTACCTCAGTTTTTTTTGCCAGTGTCTTAGGTGTTGGTCAAGAGTAAAGATGTGCTATGCTGAGCTCCACTGGAGTAATCCTTTGCTGGGGCAAGCTATGCAGCCGTATCCACTCAACGTGTCTTTTCAGGTCGAGTTGAATGGTACCTGGGCCTCATGGCGAAAGAAACGAGGCTTAGCCCGTAACGCTTCTCTTTTTGAGAGCTGGACCCCGAATCCAGTGCTTTGGTTTTTTCAGCCATAAAGCTTCCTGGCGGGGTGCTATATGGGTCCAAGGGTGTGGAACCTCAGATAAAAAGGGGGTTCCACACCTTGAAGGTTTTTTAATGGAGCCCGCATGGAGGGGTGAAGATTGGGTCTGTTTGGTTTTACCACAGAATCCCTGCAGCGGGATAAGGTAAGTGGAGATTCCTAAGACATTTAAAATTTTCTTATGGATTTCCTCCTTTAAAAGTAAATGTTGTCATGCCTAAAGTCATCACTGGGGGCTGTATAGAGCACGTACTTTGTTCATGCTTTCTATATCTCACTCTGTGTCAGCAGAAGCTGCATGCGCTCCTCCAGCTAAGCAGTCCCAAACCTTTGGTAAGATGGTGGAAGGGGGATTTTTTCTAAAAACACCCCCCACCTGGGCAGAAGCTCTTCTATCCCCTGACAGATCTGGGGTTGCTAGTCAGGGTGAGCCATTGGGGCAGTAAAATGTTGCAACTGTTTCCAACATTGCAGCCCCTGTCTATATTACTGAGGAGGTTTTTTCCTCACCTTTGGTAGGATTGGAAGAAAGGTTAGCGGCTTTAATCGCATCTTCGCAGAGGGGAAGAAAACGCAGCAGGTCCCCTTCTACTACCCAGGAACCTCAAACAGTTGAACTGGGGGCCGGAGAAGATGAATTCCCTTTAGGGGACCATGAAGAGGCTGATGACTCCTCTTCTGAGGGTCGACTGCAGATGGACCTCCTTCAGCTTCACAATCTGAAAGATTGCTGGTGCAATCCCTTACTGAAATGGTCCACTCCGCATTTATGTTACCCTTAACTGAGTCGGTTGATAATCTCACTTCTTGTTTGGGTTCACTAAAGCCTCCTTAAGCTTTGCGTGCTTTTCCTGTCCATTCATTGCTGGAGCAGCTTATGTATTCTGAGTGGGATCACCCAGATAAGCATTTTTTTCCTACTAAAAAATTCTCAGTACTTTATCCCATGGAGGAAAAATTCACTAAAAAGTACCAGCAATTGACTCTGCTATATCCTCTGTGAATAAAAATTTGATCTGTCCAGTAGACAATGCTGAAATGCTTAGGGATTCAACTGATAAGAAATTGGAATTCCTGTTAAAAAACACATTTTCTTTGGCAGGTTCAGTGACTCACCCTGCGGTGGCAGCAATTGGTGTATGTCAATCCTTGAAAGACCAGTTTAAACAGGTGCTCAAGGTTTTCCCTGATCAGCAGGCCCAGTATTTAGCCGAGCTACCAGGGGCTTTATGTTTTGCAATTGACACTATGAGAGATTCTATTCTTCAGGCCTCGCGCCTTACGCTTGGGCTGGTGCATATGCGTAGAATCCTATGGTTGAACTCTGCCAACGCCTGTGCTGCAAAAAGAAGAGGCACTGGGACAGCAAACCAGCCCTGTAAAAACATTTGTAGAGCAATTGGGAAAGTTCAGTGACACTGAGGTGATGATCCATCTCGGCGGAGGTTCAGGGTTACTGCGGCAATGAAGATCTCTCTGAGCATGGTTGGTTCTGAGAGCAGTGGCCAGACCCCATTCCATAACACTTGGAAGATGCTCATTGCGGTCTAGAGCTGGCCAAAGGTTTGCGCGCAGGGCAGCCATCAGAAATTTTTGGGCCCCTTACACAACTTTAGGCCTGGGCTCCCTTCCCCCCTGAGCCTGACCACCAACATTCCCTAGGGATTGCCCATGGGCCATCCTACTGAATCCGCACCCCAGCCACCCCACCTGTACGCACTTAGCCCTCCTCAATCCTGTATATATGTCAGCCTTCCTCATACCTTTATATATGCTAGCCCCCCCCCCCACACACACATGTATATATGTCAGCCCCCCTCCCACCTGTATATATCCTAGCCCCCCTACACAAACCTGTATATATGTCAGCCCCCCCACACACCTGTATATATGTCAGCCCCCTCACACCTGTATATATGTCAGTCCCCCCCACACACATGTATATGTCAGCACCCCTGTATATATGTCAGCCCCCCCCCCCCCGCACACCTATATAAATGCCAGCCCCCCCCCCCCCCACACACACACACACACATACACCTGTATACAGTGGCAGCTGGTGCTTAAAAATTTTAGGGGGGCGCAAGCCAACTGAAAAAAATAAAAAAATCAATTGCAGCCTCACTGTGCACATCAAACGCAGCCACTGTGCCATCAAATGCAACCACTGTGCTCATCATACGCAGCCACTGTGCCCATCATAGGCAGCCACTGTGCCCATCAAACGCAACCACTGTGCCCATCATAGGCAGCCACTGCCCATCATAGGCAGCCACTGTGCCCATCAATGTCCTCCATGCATCTCCTCTCCTACTCATGATAGGCGTCCAATTGCAGTGCCTGTTGTTTTAGCCAATCAGGTGATGGGTAACACACCTGTGCTTCCTGATTGGTGGAGAGGCGGTTCAGTGGTAGAACAGCGAATATTCATTCAATGTTCTAACACACTCAATGCTTTGTGCTCGCAGTTCACCTTTTTTAAAGCCTATTAGAGCCTATAGCTCTAATCAGGTGCTTATACACATCCACCGCTGAAATTCAGGGCCAGACGCCTGAATATGGGGTGTCTACAGCGGCCATGGATAGATTCATGCAATGCAATGCAGGAATATATTCATAAAACATAGGTGGGTGGCACTGGAGAGAAGGGCCTTAATGGGTGCACTGCCACTGCGTGTATATATGCCAGCCCAGCACACACACCTGTATTTATACATAATGTTGGCCCCACACATACAGAAATCTGTAAACACACAAGGCTCTGGCCCCTCCCTGTACACAAACATCCCCCCTGCCTTTCCTTCACAGCCCATATTTGTAAAGAATTTCTTCCTACCTGGTCCCAGCCCGTTTTCACAAAGCTGACATGTTTCTGACACAGAAAAGCCCTGTATATGAGGGATGCACATTCATGTAGTAGCCAGAGGTGTATATGGCTTATACAGGTTAGTTTGGCTACAGAACCTCCCAGGATCTAATGGTAGCGAATGATGCCTCTCCTGGTCACTTTACATAGTTAGTAAGGTTCAATAAAGACACCAGTCCATCCTGAGTGAGTGTCTACAATTGTCCCTATCCCTGTACATTGCACATGCATATCGGTCCCTACCCTCAAGGAGCCCACAATCCAAGGTCCCCATATACTAGGGCCAATTTTTTGACAGAAGCCAATTAACCTACCTGCATGTCTTTGGAGTGTGGGAGGAAACTGGAGTACCCAGAGGAAACCCACGCAGGCACAGGGAGAACATGCAAACTCCAGGCAGGTAGTGTCATGGTTGGGATTTGAACCAGCGACCTCTTTTCACTGCTAGGCGAGAGTACTAACCACTACACCACTGGTCCTGTATTTCCAATGGAAACTTCCAGTTTATCAGTGTAGATGTTCACACACACAGCAGCTTTATGTAAGGGAGGAAAAAGAATCTCCCATAGCTCAATATTGTACGAACTCACTGATTTATTATTTAAAAAAGCCAAATGGGCACTCACAAAAATGAAATTAAAAAGTGGCGAGTCGGTCTTCTGTGTTGTGTTGGGGCACAACTGCCTTGTTCTAGCAACTAGATACCTTATCTCTTGCGGTTTTCTGTCCCCCTAGGGCCGGGGGGGGGGGCTTTTCCGTCCTCCTTGCCCCCCCCCCCCCCTTTTTTTTCTCCATTCCTTTCCCTTATTGTCTTTCTAGTCTTATCTTTCCCTCCTTTGATATTCAGCCCTGACGCTGTACATGGGGCCAAAGGTTCTGTTATTTCTACGGACTCTAGTTTACAATGTCCTCACTATTGTCTTACAGAGATCATTCTAGGTCAAAGTTTTACCTGCTGTATTACACTGTAATCTTTAAATTGCTTTGTGAATATGGCTTCTGAAATGCAGTCCACCTTTTAATAGCTTGTTACTAAGCTTTCAACGAGGGGGAAATTATAAATGATAAACTTAAAATAAAACTGATACCAGGGGTGCATACCTAAAGTCTACACACCCCTCCTCCGGGGTACAGCGTGGTCCCATTTGGGGTACCAGGATGGAGGGATTCTATATTTCATATTGATAACCACTTTAAGAATAGCCTTGGTTGGCTCCTACTTATGTATGAGATCCCTGTTGTATTCCATCCTGGAAGGCATCAGTAAGTTTTCCTCTGTTTTTGATATATATTGTCAATTTCAATGTAAACTTGTGACATTGGGAATGTACTGTTTCCTTTTCTGTTCTCTTTTTGTTACTATAAATCTGTAATAAAAAATATATTGGAAAAATAAGAAATTAAAAAGCGGCAAATCTGTAATTTTAACAGCGTTACAGGCGTCTCTTTCATCACTTCTGTTTTTCACGGCCTCCGATCAATCCCTATGCATTGCGACACACCACATGCCTTCATCAGGGGAACCTGTTTATTGCTGATAAACTGGAAGTCGCCATTGGGAATACAGGACCAGGAGAGGCATCATTCGCTACCATTAGATCCCGGGAGGTTCCATAGCCATACTAACCTGTATAAGTCATATACCATCTTTATTTAGGTAAGAGTTTAGAGAGCACTAAGTGGTATGGATGAAGATTCCACACTGGAGGCTTTTGATTGAATAGCTTGTTTGAAGCACTACCAGCACTTTTTTCCTATTCCCTTCATTGTTGGGGCATTTGATCAATATTTATTTTTTCAGACAAATTGACTGATTAATTAGGACTGGATGTATTCATTAATATTTTTTTTTTATTTTTTTTTATATTGATCACACAGTATTTGATACATTTATGGATATTTGCATTAATTAGGAGTTTGTCATAGAGGATATTATTGTTTATTTTGCACAACCCTTATACGCATATTTTTGCATGCTTGCACAATATTGCATAGGCACTTTATTATAAGCATTATTTGCACAGTGGATTTACACATTTATATTTGCACAGTGGATATACACATCTATATACCTCATGACTGTAGTACAGTTTAATTGGTTGTGCAGATCTTTCTTCTATATACCGTATATACTCGAGTATAGGCCGACCCGAATATAAGCCGAGGCCCCCAATTTACCCCCAAAAAAACTGGCAAACTTATTGACTCGTGTATAAGCCGAGGGTGAGACATGCCTGTCCATCCCTGTGTGTGTGTCCGTCCATCCCTGTGTGTCCGTCCATCCCTGTGTGTCCGTCCATCCCTGTGTGTCCGTCCATCCATCCCTGTGTGTGTGTGTGTCCATCCATCCATCCATCCATCCCTGTGTGTGTGTGTGTCTCCATCCATCCATCCATCCATCCCTGTGTGTGTGTGTGTGTCTCCATCCATCCATCCCTGTGTGTGTGTGTCTCCATCCATCCATCCATCCCTGTGTGTGTGTGTATCCATCCATCCCTGTGTGTGTGTGTGTCTCCATCCGTGTGTGTGTGTGTGTGTGTGTGTGTGTGTGTGTGTGTGTCCAGCCTACCTGTGTCCCGAGCCTTTGTCCCGAGCCTCCGTCCCGTGCCTTGCCTCCTTGCCTCCGTCCCGTGCCGTGCCTTGCCTCCATCCCGTGTCGTGCCTTGCCTTGCCTCCGTCCCGTCCCGTCCCGTGCCGTGCCTTGCCTCCGTCCCGTGCCCTCTTCGTCGGCGCCTCGGCGGCCATTGTAAAATTCAAAAGCCGCGCCTCCGCCTTCGCCTGTGATAGGCGGAACACTGAATTTCCCAGCAGCCTGTGTTCCGCCTATCACGGACATCGTATCATCCTCGTCCGTAGTACGAGGATGATACGATGTCCGTGATAGGCGGAACACAGGCTGCTGGGAAATTCAGTGTTCCGCCTATCACAGGCGAAGGCGGAGCCGGAGGCGCGGCTTTTGAATTATAGAATGGCCGCTGTCTGTCTGCTCGACACGCTGATCGAGCGGGCAGACAGCGATGACTCGAGTATAAGCCGAGGGGGGCACTTTCAGCCTCAAAAAAGAGGCTGAAAATCTCGGCTTATACTCGAGTATATACGGTAAATATCTACATAAAGATGGCCTAGGCTATAAGGAGTTTGCCAAGACCCTGAAACTGAGCTACATCACGGTGGCCAAGACCCTACAGCGGTTTACCAGGGCAGGTTCCACTCAGAACATGCCTCACCATGGTCAACCAAATAAGTTTAGGGCACGTACTCAGCGTCATATCCAGAGGTTGTCTTTGGGAAATAGACGTATAAGTGCTGCCAGCATTGCTGCAGAAGTTGAAGGGGTGGGTGTCAGCCTGTCAGTGCTCAGACCATACACCATACACTGCATTAAATTGATCTGCATGGCTGTCATCCCAGAAGGAAGCCTCTTCTAAAGATGATGCACAAGAAAGCCTGCAAACAGTTTGCTGAAGACAAGCAGACTAAGGACATGGCTTACTAGAACCATGTCTTGTGGTCTGATGAGACCAAGATAAACTTAGTTGGTTCAGATGGTGTCAAGCATGTGTGGCGGCAACCAAGTGAGGAGTACAAAGATAAATGTGTCTTGCATACAGTCAAGCATGGTGGTGGGAGTGTCATGGTCTGGGGCTGCATGAGTGCTGCTGGCACTGGGGAGCTACAGTTCATTGAGGAAACCATGACTGCCAATATGTAATGTGACATACTGAAGCAGAGCATGATCCCCTCCCCTCAGAGAACGGGCCACAGGGCAGTATTCCAACACGATAACGACCCCAACACACACCTCCAAGACGACCACTGCCTTGCTAAAGAAGCTGAGGGTAAAGTGATGGACTGGCCAAGAATGCCTCCAGACCTAAACCCTATTGAGCATCTGTGGGGCATCATCAAATGGAAGGTGGAGGAGAGCAAGGTCTCTAAAATCCATCAGCTCTGTGATGTCCTCATGGAGGAGTGGAAGAGGACTCTAGTGGCAACCTGTGAAGCTCTGGTGAACTCTATGCCCAAGAGGGTTAAGGCAGTCCTGGAAAATAATAGTGGCCGCATAAAATATTGACACTTTAGGTCTAATTTTGACATTTTCACTTAGGGTTGTACTCACTTTTGTTGCCAACAGTTTAGACAATAATGGCTGTGTGTTGAGTTATTTTGAGGGGGCAGCAAATGTACACCGTTTTACAAGCTGTATACTCACTACTTCACATTGTAGCAGAGTGTCATTTGTTCAGTGTTGTCACATAAAAAGATATAATAAAATACTTACAAAAATGTGAGGGGTGTACTTACTTTTGTGAGATACTGTATATACATGTAGATATTTTTTCTGTTCATTTAATTTAGAATATATTTTATTATTCAACAGCTTTGAAAATCTGTTCTCAATCACGAGGGTAAGTAAACCATCTTAACTTTATTGACTATTTTAATTTTCAAACAGTAAATTGTGTGAATTTTCACTTTAGTCAAACAATCATGAGTCTATGTGTAATCAGGAGCTTGTTTTTCATATGACTGGATAAGTAAATATTCACAAAATTTATTGTGAGAATATTCTCAACCTGGCTGTAACATTGCCATAAATGGACAAGGTGAGAGCGTGGCTTCTGCACTTGCCACTAACATGTGAGCAATGACAGTCTTCAACATAAAATTATGTATTTCCAAAGTGAAAATAAGCACAAATCGTGTAACAATTTTTTTTTTAAATCTTTCACTTTTTCACAGAAGCCAAATCTTTGGCAAATTATAAAGCAGTGTATATTTTTGTCATAAAAATACAATTAGAACTAACATTTCCAATTTCCAATTTATATAATAGATTTTATTAGCCGTTGTACACACGGTAGGAAATTCAGACGGAAAATGTCCTATCGGACCGTGTGTGGGCTACATATAAAATTTTCCAACAACATGATCCGATCGGACTTTCTTTGTCCGATCATGTGTAGAGAATTCCCCCCCAAAGTCCATATCAGACCCTTATCCGAGCACGCAGCCCGGCCGGTCAGGAATGTGCCCCCCCCTCCTGAGCCATACCAGGCCGCGTGCCCTCAACATGGGGGTGCTTTGGGGAAAGCACCCAAAAGCACCTTGTTCCCATGTTGATGAGGACAAGGGCCTCTTCCCAACAACCCTGGCCGTTGGTTGTCGGGGCCCTATGTGATTGAGTATTGGGGTACCATGTACCCCTACCCATTCACCTGTGAAAAGCACAACACATATTTTTAAAATAATTTATTGCACAACTCCAGTGGCCTTCCGTCTTGGGGGGGTCTTCTCCTCGGACTCCTCCGCTATCTTCTGCTAGCTCTTTTGCTAGCGGAGGAGCCCAACTTTCTTCGTCGCCACCCGGGGGTCTTCTTCCGACTTCAGGGGTCTTGTCCCCCTCTTTGGTTCTTCTTGCTGGGCCTCTGCTTTCTTCTTCTAGCTCTTTTACTAGTGGCGGCCTGGTCTTCTGTCGCCCCGCCTCTTCTTCCGACTTCGGGGGTCTTGTCCCCCTCTTAGGTTCTTCTTGCCGGGCCTCTGCTATCTTCCTATAGCTCTTTTACTAACGGTGGCCGGTCTTCTGTCGCCGCGGCCGCCTTCTTCTTCCTTGAGATGTTGACTCAACGCTCTCTCCGGCCGCAATGACAGGGACGCGTTTTGCGGCAACTTATATAGGGACAATGGGCAGGGTCACTAGGTGATGTCCCCGCCCCTTATGATGTCACAGTCCCAGAGGATGCTGGGACTGTGACATCATAAGGGCGGGGACATCACTCTGTGACCCCGCCCCTTGTCCCTATATAAGTCGCCGCACAACGCATCCCTGTCATTGCGGCCAGAGACAGCGTCGAGTCAACATCTCAAGGAAGAAGAAGAGAAGGTGGCCGCGGCAACAGAAGACCAGGCCACCGCTAGTAAATGAGCTGGGAGAAGAAAGCGCAGGCCCGGCAAGACGAATCGAAGAGGGGGACAAGACCCCCAAAGCCGGAAGAAGACCCCCAGACGGCGACGAAGAAGAAAGCCAAGCTCCTCCGCTAGTAAAAGAGCTAGCAGAAGATAGCGGAGGAGTCCGGCGAAAAGACCCCCCAAGACTGAAGACCACCGGAGCTGTACAATAAATTATTTAAAAAATATGTGTTGTGTTTTTTTCTTTACGTTTTTTCACCAGGTGAATGGGTAGGGGTACATGGTACCCCAATACTTATTCACATAGGGTGGGGGACCAGGATCTGGGGGGGATGAGAGAGCGCCCCCCCTCCTGAACCGTACCAGGCCACATGCCCTCAACATTGGGGGGGTGCATTGGGGTCCCCCAAAGCACCTTGTCTCCATGTTGATGAGGACAAGGGCCTCATCCCCACAACCCTGGCTGGTGGTTGTGGGGGTCTGCAGGCAGGGGGCTTATCGGAATCCGGAAGCCCCCTTTAACAAGGGGACCCCCAGATCTCAGCCTACCCCCCTGTGTGAAATGGTAAGGGGGTACCATTTTATGGCCTTCAAAACTGTGATAGGTAGTAAGGAGTGAAATCAAAAATTTACGCCCTTAGAAGTCCTGAAAGTGCTTGGTTTTTGGGGTCCTGTACGCGTCTAGCCTCCCAAAAAGTCTCACACATGTGTTATCCCCATATTCAGCAGAAGCAGCATAATGTATTTTGGGGTGTAATTCCACATATAACCATGGCATGTGTGAGCAATGTGTAAGCAATATATCATTTAGTGACAACTTTAAAAAAAAAAAAATTAAATTTTTCAATCACTTGACAAAAAAATGTAATAGTCACTGGGCTCAACATGCCTCTCAGTAATTTCCTTGGGGTGTCTGCTTTCTAAAATGGGGTAATCTGGGGGAGGGGGGTTGTACTGCCCTGCCATTTTAGCACCTCAAGAAATGATATAGGCAGTCATAAACGAAAAGCTGTGTAAATTCCAGAAAATGTAGACGCTATAACTTTTGCGCAAACCAATAAATATACGCTTATTGACATTTTTTTTTTTTTTACCAAAGACATGTGGCTGAATACATTTTGGCCTAAATGTATGACTAAAATTTCGTTTATTGTATTTTTTTTATAACAAAAAGTAGAAACTATATATATATATTTTTTTTTTTTCTGTCTTTTTCCATTCATGACGCAAAAAAAATAAAAATCACAGGGGCAATCAAATACCATCAAAAGAAAGCTCTATTTGTGGTGGAAAGGGACGCAAATTTCGTTTACCAGTTAAAGCAGCGCAGTGCCAAATTGTAAAAAGTGCTCTGGTCATTGAGCAGCCAAACCTTCCGGGCAGAAGTGGTTAAGAAGACAGCTCTGGTAAGGTGAAAATAGGCAATCCTCTTTGCAAAAATACTACCAGTCAGTGGCGGCCCATCCCTCCGCCCAGGCAGTCACAAATATATATATATATTTTTTTAAACATGGTCCTTTAAAAAAAAAAAAAGTTCTAAAGTGCACTGTGTTCGGGCGCCGAACACAGTGCACTATGGGAAGTGCCACGTCTATGCAATCATGATATTGCAGACGAGGCGCTTAATCGACAGGGTTTGGAGGTGCTTTGTGGCACAGTCCATTGCGCCGAACAGCTAGTGTGAACTTCTGGTGGGCTACGAAAAGATGGCATTCCGAAAGAATGCTGGATGCAGGACAGGCCAGTAGCTCAAATGCATACAGTGCAAGCTCTGGCCAGTGATCCATCCTCAAGACCCAGTAAGCCAGAGGATTTTCGGTGGGAAAGGTGTCCAAGTCTGACCTTGCCCCTAGGTATTCCTGCACCATTTAAATCAGATGCTGGTGATGGTTGCTGGAACCGATCATACCTGGGGCTGCAGACTAAAAAATTGTCTGAACGCATCGGTCAGATGGCCACCTTCTCCACCGCTCCTTCTGACCGAAGCCTCAGCAACACGTTGTCCAGGACCAGGAGTTTGTAACCTACCAGTCTTTGGAAGTGTTGCACAGACCTTTCTGCAAGACCTCCCAGAGATGTCTCATTCTCTGCTCCCTCTGCAATGGCAAGATAAGGTTCGCAACTTTACCCTTGTACCGTGGATCAAGGAGAGTAGCCAGCCAGTAATGGTCCCTCTCCTTGATCCGAAGAATACGAGGATCCTTCCGCAGGCTTTGCAGGATCAGGGAGGCCATGCAGCGTAGGTTAGAAACGTTCAGTTCCACCTGGTGGGCATGTCACATATTAGGCGGTTCTTGGGCAGGTTCAACTCCTTTTGGAGCTCAGCCAGCCAAGCACTAGCATTAAATGATCGGTGGAAATGCACAAGACTTTCCTGGCCTGCCTCAGGACATCCTGTAAGCCTGGGTACCTGCCCAAGAACCGCTGCACCACCAGGTTAAGGACATGAGCCACACAGGGCACATTGGTCAGTTGTCCCTGTCGGAGGGCGGAGAGGAGGTTGGTGCCATTGTCGCAAACCACCATTCCTGGCTTAAGCTGGCATGGCGTCAACCACCTCTCAGCCTGACCCTGCAGAGCTGACAAAATATCTGCCCTAGTGTGGCTCCTGTTCCCCAAACAAACCAGCGCAAGCACGGCATGGCATCTTTTTGCCTGCGTATTTGTGTAGCTCCTTGAACACCTACGGGGCACCGCTGGTTCCAAGGACATAGCACTGAAAGAGGCCATGGAGGAAGAAGAAGAGAAGGGGGTGGAGGAGAGAGGTATGTCACAAACAGTAGTAGCATTTTGGAGGCTTGGTGGCGGAACAACCTCCAACACTACTGCACCTTGTCCTGCATCCTTCCCAGCTGCCAGAAGAGTGACCCAATGGGCCGTGAAAGATAGGTAACATCCCTGTCCATGCCTGCTGGACCATGAGTCAGCGGTAATATGTACCTTACCGCTAACCGCCCTCTCCAGCGAGGCAAGGACATTGCCTTCCACATGCCGGTAGAGAGCTGGAATCGCCTTCCGTGAGAAAAAGTGGCGTTTGAGGACCTGCCACTGAGGAACCGCACATTGCACAAACTCACGGAAGGGGGCCGAGTCTACCAACTGAAAAGGCAGCAGTTGAAGTGCTAGCAATTTAGCCAAGCTAGCATTCAACCGCTGGGCATGTGGATGGCTGGGAATGAACTTCTTTCGACGGTCCAGCAGCTGGGGCAGGGAAATTTGCCTGCTACAATCGGACTTGGGTGTTCTGCTAGCAGAGTCTCTGGTACTTGGGTGTGACACACCTAATTCTACACCTTCACTCCTCTCAATGCAGGTTTCAGAGAGGACTAAAGGTCTAGTGGGGTTGGAGATCCCAGCTGATGAAGAGCAAGGAGAGGTCCGCTTTGTTCTTTGGTGTGGGTCTTTAAGGTACGCTTGCCAACAAGCTGCAAGGCAGGTTAGCATACGTCTGGTCAAGCATGTGGTGCCCAAGCAGCTGATGTTTTGGCAACGCAAAATACGCTTGACACATACGTTGCAAATAGCAGCAGTGCGATCTGATGCACTCTTCTCAAAAAAGGCCCACACCAAAGAACTGCTGTGCCTCCTCCTCCTCCTCCTCTCTCCTATCAGGCACCCACTTGGAGTCAGTGACCTCATCATCCCCTCCCTCTTCATCACTGGAGCAAAGCTGGCAGTATGCTGCAGCTGGTGGAACTGACTGCCAGATTGCTGTCCTTCTTGAGCATCCACTCTCTCTGCGCTCACGCTACTGCATTCCTGTAGCTGGGTATCATCATCAGAGCCTTCAAAACACTGGGAATCCTCCTGGAGCATGCACCCAACACTGTGCTCAAACAGTTCAGGGGACTCCTCAGGAGGACATAGTAGGTCTAGGGAAGGAGTGACTGATGATGACATTGAGACAAGGGAAGAGGATGCGTTGGCAGCTACTTTGCTAGTACCCTGAGCCTGGGTGAGAGAGGATGAGCAGGATGAAAAGCGCTTGGTCATCTACTCTACCAAGTCTTCGGCATGATGCGGCTCAACACGTCCAGCTTGATATAAATACAAAGAATTACCGCTCTGAGGTAATGACTTCTCCCAAAACAGCTGTCTCCACAATCCCACAGGATGCTGGCTCTGTTTGCAACAGGAACTGAAGTAGAAAAGATGTAGCTGGATAGCCGCACTCCGAATTATTCAACTTTATTTCAAAAATGTAATTAAAATCATAGCATCTAGGCTGGTAAACAGACTAACTGCACAGCCGCTGACATGTTTCACACCGAACACGGTGCTTAATCATAGCTAATGAGCATAATATACATACAGAGCTATATACACACACTCAAGCAATTAGACAAATGAATATAATATGTGTATAACAATATAGCAATTAAAGAAACACCTGTGAACATCCAAAGTCTGAAGATTAACATTTAAATGGATGAAAGGAAAAAGCCTTTTTCACCTAAAACACCAAAACCAAGCTGACACATTGAAAGCATACATAATAGTAATAAATGAATGACATGATAAATCTTATCCTTAGGTGAAGAGGTATAGGGGTAACCTGAAAAAAAAAAAAAATGACATAAGTAAAAACATTTTTATGTAAAAAACTATATTTTCACACGCATCGGCAGACACACAAAAAAAGGAGAAAGAAACAAACTCTCAATGTGTGTGCATGCCGATGCATGGGGCTCATTAAATATCAAAACCACCAGAGAAAAACACACAAAAAATATTCCCTAAAAATATTCCCTAAAAATGACACATCCCAAAAAAGGTTTCATAATAGAAAGATTGCAAATATCTCATTATTGGATATGTCTATTTAGGTCTTCTCCTATGATACAATGCATAGATATATCTTGGTATAATGATATTCGCATTGAATTTGCCTTTGGTTTTAGAACATTCTAAATCGATCGCTTATTTGGTCTATTCCTATATTTACTTTTATTTTTTATATCTATGCATTTTATATCTATCCACTAACTCCTGCAGATGGCTGTATTAGAGAACACCAGCAATAAAGGGTAGATACAGGTGTATACTGTGCTCTGTTGGAGGCACACAACACCCACTAACTTTAGCAGATGCCTTTATTATAGAACACCAGCAATAAAGGGTAGATACAGGTGTATACTGTGCTGGAGGCACACAACACCCACTAACTACTGCAGATGCCTGTATGAGAGAACACCAGCAATAAAGGGTAGATACAGGTGTATATTGTGCTGTGCTGGAGACACACAACACCCACTAACTACTGCAGATGCCTGTATGAGAGAACACCAGCAATAAAGGGTAGATACAGGTGTATACTGTGCTGGAGGCACACAATACCCACTAACTACTGCAGATGCCTGTATGAGAGAACACCAGTAATAAAGGGTAGATACAGGTGTATACTGTGCTGTGCTGGAGGCACACAACACCCACTAACTACTGCAGATGCCTGTATGAGAGAACACCAGCAATAAAGGGTAGATACAGGTGTATATTGTGCTGTGCTGTAGGCACACAACACCCACTAACTACTGCAGATACCTGTATGAGAGAATACCAGCAATAAAGGGTAGGTACAGGTGTATACTGTGCTGGAGGCATACAACACACACTAACTCCTGCAGATGGCTGTATTAGAGAACACCAGCAATAAAGGGTAGATACAGGTGCATACTGTGCGGTGCTGGAGGCACACAACACTCACTAACTCCTGTAGATGCCTTTATTATAGAACACCAGCAATAAAGGGTAGATACAGGTGTATACTGTGCTGGAGGAACACAACACCCACTAACTCCTGCAGATGACTGTATTACAGAACACCAGCAATAAAGGGTAGATACAGGTGTATACTGTGCTGGAGGCACACAACACCCACTAACTACTGCAGATGCCTGTATGAGAGAACACCAGCAATAAAGGGTAGATACAGGTGTATATTGTGCTGTGCTGGAGACACACAACACCCACTAACTACTGCAGATGCCTGTATGAGAGAACACCAGCAATAAAGGGTAGATACAGGTGTATACTGTGCTGGAGGCACACAATACCCACTAACTACTGCAGATGCCTGTATGAGAGAACACCAGTAATAAAGGGTAGATACAGGTGTATACTGTGCTGTGCTGGAGGCACACAACACCCACTAACTACTGCAGATGCCTGTATGAGAGAACACCAGCAATAAAGGGTAGATACAGGTGTATATTGTGCTGTGCTGTAGGCACACAACACCCACTAACTACTGCAGATACCTGTATGAGAGAATACCAGCAATAAAGGGTAGGTACAGGTGTATACTGTGCTGGAGGCATACAACACACACTAACTCCTGCAGATGGCTGTATTAGAGAACACCAGCAATAAAGGGTAGATACAGGTGCATACTGTGCGGTGCTGGAGGCACACAACACTCACTAACTCCTGTAGATGCCTTTATTATAGAACACCAGCAATAAAGGGTAGATACAGGTGTATACTGTGCTGGAGGAACACAACACCCACTAACTCCTGCAGATGACTGTATTACAGAACACCAGCAATAAAGGGTAGATACAGGTGTATACTGTACTGTGCTGGAGGAACACAACACCCGCTAACTCCTGCAGATGCCTTTATTATAGAACACCTGCAATAACGGGTAGATACAGGTGTATACTGTGCTGTGCTGGAGGCACACAACACCCATTAAATCTTGCAGATGCCTTTATTATAGAACACCAGCAATAAAGGGTAGATACAGGTGTAAACTGTGCTGGAGGCACACAACACTGACTAACGCCTGCAGATGACTGCATTAGAAAACACCAGCAATAAAGGCTAGATACAGGTGTATACTGCACTGGAGGCACACAACACCCACTAACTCCTGCAGATGGCTGTATTAGAGAACAACAGCAATAAAGGGTAGATACAAGTGTATATTGTGCTGTGCTGGAGGCACACAACACCCACTATCTCCTGCAGATGACTGTATTAGAGAACAACAGCAATAAAGGGTAGATACAGGTGTATACTGCGCTGGAGGCACACAACACCCACTAACTCCTGCAGATGGCTGTAACAGAGAACAACAGCAATAAAGGGTAGATACAGGTGTATACTGTACTGTGCTGGAGGAACACAACACCCACTAACTCCTGCAGATGCCTTTATTATAGAACACCTGCAATAAAGGGTAGATACAGGTGTATAGTGTGCTGGAGGCACACAACACCCAATAACACCTGCAGATGGCTGTATTAGAGAACACCAGCAATAATGGGTAGATACAGGTGTATACTGTGCTGTGCTGGAGGCACACAACACTCACTAACTCTTGCAGATGCCATTATTATAGAACACCAGCAATAAAGGATAGATACAGGTGTATACTGTGCTGGAGGCACACAACACTCACTAACTCCTGCAGATGACTGTTTTAGAAAACACCAGCAATAAAGGCTAGATACAGGTGTATACTGCGCTGGAGGCACACAACACCCACTAACTCCTGCAGATGACTGTTTTAGAAAACACCAGCAATAAAGGCTAGATACAGGTGTATACTGCGCTGGAGGCACACAACACCCACTAACTCCTGCAGATGGCTGTATTAGAGAACAACAGAAATAAAGGGTAGATACAGATGTATACTGCGCTGGAGGCACACAACACCCACTAACTCCTGCAGATGGCTGTATTAGAGAACAACAGCAATAAAGGGTAGATACAGGTGTATACTGCGCTGGAGGCACACGACACCCACTAACTCCTGCAGATGGCTGTATTAGAGAACAACAGCAATAAAGGGTAGATACAGATGAATACTGCGCTGGAGGCACACAACCCCCACTAACTCCTGCAGATGGCTGTATTAGAGAACAACAGCAATAAAGGGTAGACACAGGTGTAAACTGTGCTGGAGGCACACAACACCCACTAACTCCTGCAGATGCCTGAGAAAAGAACACACTGTCCCTGTCTATGCTGCTCTTTCCCTGCACGCCAGAAAACACTACACAAGGCCGCCGCGCTGGCGGCCTTATATAGTGTGGGTTGTGTACTAAACCCCCTGAGCTATAATTAGCCATAGGCATCCTGTCTGTGGCCAATTATGGCTCTCCTCGCTGCCGGCGCTGTGATTGGCCAAGCATGCGGGGTCATAGTGCATGCTTGGCCAATCATGAGCCAGAAATGCACTGCGATAGCTCAGTGCATTGTGGGCCGTGAGCACCACACGAATTTGGCGCGAAAGGCCCACAGAGTTCTGGTTTCGCCGATCGGACGAACAGCCAGTGTTCGAATCGAACAACTCGTACACCAAGCTCATCCCTAGTGTAAACACACAAATCCCTGTGCTGTCAGAGGAGAGGAGCCATATCGTTTGTTCCTACTAAGCAGGAAAAACTATATGTCTCCTCTCCTAGTCACTCCCATCCCCCCACAGTTAGAATCACTCCCTAGGACACACAGTTAACCCCTTTATCACACCCTAGTGACATTTGCAGAGTAATCAGTGCATTTTTATAGCACTTATCGCTGTATAATTGTCAATGGTCCCAAAATAGTGTCAAAAGTGTCCGATCTGTCAGCCATAATGTCGCAGTCTGGATAAAAATTGCAGATTGAAATGAATGAGCAGCGCTTCCAAAAGAGATTCGGAAGTGCCGCAACATGAGTGAATTTAACCCATTCTTCAGCTGCTAGCGGGGGGTAAAAGCATCCACTAGTGGTCAAAAAGCGCCATCTAAACAGCGCTAAAGTGTTGCTAAAACCAACGGCGCTTTAGCGCTAACACATGGTGTGAAAGGGGTCTTAGAAACCATCTGGTATATCTTCATTGAGGGTGGGATGTTTATACTGCCATAGATTGGCTCCAGGAAAGGAAAATTACAGTAAGGCCTCTTTCACACTGACGTCCCGTTCAGGCCCGCCTGTCAGTTTTTCAGGTGGACCTGAACGGGTGCTCCATAGAGGTCTATGGAGCGTCGGATGTCAGCGGTGACATGTCTGCTGACATCCGACCCGCTCCGATCCGAAAAAGTGTAACGGAGGAAAAAGCTATTTTTCCATCCGTCTGCGGATCGGATCGGGTGACGACGGGCACTGTGGTCCGTCGTCATCCGATCTCCCATAGGGGAGAGCGGCGCTGTGACAGGTCCGTCCCTGCGCAGTGTGCAGAGACGGAGCTGTCATCTCCCTGCTCAGCGGGGATCGGCGGAGTGATCCCCGCTGAGCAAACGGACATCCACGGGGCGGATCAGAACTGATCCGCCCCGTGTGAAAGGACCCATAGTATGATACAATTTTCCGTTTTCCTGGTGGCTCCATGGCAGCATACCTGTGATAAATAACTAGCTCACAGGGGTGGGTTTAATGCTTTAATGACAAAAATGTAATCAGATACAGACATAGCAGCACAAAGTGCTCTTCTCCCGAACTTTACTGTCGTAAGAGCTCCGGGATCAACACGATAATGTTTAAGGAACGTGTGTCGAGAAGACAAAGTGGCGGCCCTGCATACTGTTTCCAAAGAAACATTTGCCCTCGTTGCCCAGGAAAATGATACTGCTCTTGTTGAATGAGCATTCACCTGATCCGGAGGTTTCAAGTTTTTCACCCTGTAAGCTTTCTGAATTAGCTTGACAACCAAGGATGCCAAGTTTCTGGTGGAAGCTTCCTTTCCTCTATTCTTGCCCCATGGGATGATGAATACTGTATTTATCGGGGTATAACACGCACCGGCGTATAACACGCACCCCAAGTTTAGGAGGGCATTTTAAGGAAAAAAGTTTTAGAAGGGAAGTTTAAGGGAAAAAAAACTTACATTTAAATGCCCGTCAATGCAGCCTTATCAGTGTGCATCTGCAGCCTTGTCCATCATTGCAGAATGATCAGTGTCATTTGCAGCTTGCCCAGCATCATTTGCAGCTTGCCCAGCGTTGTTTGCAGCCTTGCAGAGTGTCATTTGCAGCTTGCCAGTGTCATTTGCAGCTTGCCCAGCACCGTTTGCAGCCTTGCCAGTGTCATTTGCAGCTTGCCCAGCGCCGTTTGCAGCCTTGCAGAGTGTCATTTGCAGCTTGCCAGTGTCATTTGCAGCTTGCCCATGTTTAAATTTCCCGCCGCAGAGACAGACCGAGCGAGCGCGGCTGAAAAAGACAGAGCCGACTGCTCGGCTCCACTCGTAGTCCCGCCTCCCTGCTGTTTCTGGAGCGAGCCCTGCCGAAAAAGACCGAGCCGACTGTACTGTGTATTCGGCTTGGCTCCGCTGGCAGTCCCGCCCAGTATGGGCGGGACTGCAAGCTGAGCCGAGCCGAGCCGAGCAGTTGGCTCTGTCTTGTTCGGTGGCCCCTCAACAAACTCAACCCCTGCTCCCATCACTCCTATCTAATTACATTCAGAGATACTAAGCATTCCTCCCCTTCATGCAGAAGAGGACCCGGTGTTCTCTCACGAAAAACTGTCCGGAAGCTAGAGCTACTCCAATCTAGGCCAGAAGGCCAGGGACCTGACCCTCTGGGGTCAGACCGCCTTGCAGCACCCACCCTCACCAGGAGCACCCTTCCAGACGGCTCAGACTCAGGCCCCGCTGACGCCAGTATAGATGTCCAGATGCTGACCCCTACCAAAACTGCCCTTCCAGGTGCAATGACACCATTGGATTTGCATCTGCCCTCCCCACACTCAGGAGTGACGTCAATGCCTCCTCTTGCAACTGATTAGAACAGATACTACACTTGATCTTAGCCAAAAGGCTAAGAAGCACTGAGCCTGTACCACACTTCACCAGCACAGAGCGATATGTCACCTCACTCCTAGTGACATTTCGAGACTTCCTCCCAGACACGAGGAAGTTGTAGGAAGTTTTATTGCTACAGGACGACACCTCTGCCACCGATCACTTTTATTTTTTTTAAAATAACAAATATGTCATATTTACCTGCTCTGTGTAATGGTTTTACACAGAGCAGACCTGATCCTCCTCTTATTTGGTCCCCATGCCAGTGCTCCTGACCCACCCTCCTGCCAAGTGTCCCAATAGCAAGCAGCTTCTTATGAAGGCACCCAAGCCACTACTCTGTGTGTCCATTTACACATGGAGCGTGGCTCATCCCCGCTCTTTCCTCATTGGCTCACTGGCTGTGATTGACAGAAATAGGAGGCAATGGCTCCTGCTGCTGTCTCAGCCAATGAGGAGGAAGAGACCTAGGAGAGCTGTTGCTCTCATGCACATCGCTGGACTAAGATGGGGCTCAGGTAAGTATTAGGAGGAGCTGCTGCACATATAACATTTTTTACCTTCATGCATAGAATGCATAAAGGTAAAAAACCTGGAGCCTTTAACTACTTTAAGGGTGGAACCACTGGCAAACATTTTTTTTTTTTTTTTTTAACAGGCAGCGGTTTGATTGAAAAATGAATAGATTCCTTCATCCACACAAGGGAGGTGGATGGAAAAATCCTCCCTATTGTGCCACTGTATTCTGATAGTGGGATTCCTCTGCTGTCAGAATACATTGATCATCTGCTGCCGCTGGCTGATCTAGAAGTGTTTTTCAACGTTCCCGTTCAACCAGGGGCGGACTGACCATTCAGCCACTCGGGCACTGCCCGAGGGCCCCGGGCCACTAGGGGGCCCCATCAGAGTTGCCAGCCTCAGTAAAATCAGTGAGAGTATGTAAAAATCTGTGTTTTTTTTACATCTGTCTCTGAAATGTCCCTTTTGGTCTAAAAATCCAGAGATTATAGCTGCCCCTTTGTACCTCTCCAGTACCTTCCAGCCAATAGAAACATATCTGTGTATACTGTGTGTACATGTATGTGTATACTGTGTGTGTGTGTTTGTGTATACTGTGTGGCCCCATAATCTCTGATTGCCTCAGGGCCCTATAATCTCCTATTGCCTGGGGGCCCCATGAGTTGTCAGTCCGCCCCTGCGTTCAACAGAAGTAGATCATTGAATTTTGATTTATCTGTGGCCAGTTTAAACCTGCATCTCTTTGGTACTGCAGCCAAAGGTGTGATAAAAATATATACTGTAAGTGAGGGCCTCATCTTGTTTGACTGCTCTGTTTTCAGGGTATTACTGTTGAGCTCTATGGCAAGAAATTCAGGTCTTGCTGTGCCATCTACTGGACATTACTGTGTAGATTTAAAATGTATTTAAACATAAGAAAATGTTTGTATATTGTAGATTACCAGTCCTTCCATCTAGTGGCTGCATTAGATTCTTTTTCATGCATTTTTTCTTTTATTTTCACTGTGATCTTGACAATGACTTGTGTCCTACAGAACACCTCCTCCTCTTCTTCACATAGTGTGAGGTGTTCAGTAGTTCTCAGAAGTTAGCTGCACAGTGCAACTTTTATTTGAGATAAGGTTGCAGAGTTTACAGGATACAGGACAGCCCTGGATGTCTGGCAAGATCTCAGTAGGTATCATTTTCGAAACATATCGAATATATAAAACAATATATGTATTTAACAGCCCTTCAATACATTTTTATTAAATAGTGACATAAGAAAAAGAAACACGTTTCTGTTATACAAAAATGCATAAGTACAGTCATCAGCCAATAATAGGTATAAAATACATTACATGCCAGAAATTGAATGTAATAAAAACGAACGTAACTATAAGTTAAGTAAGGTAAAAATAAATGTATAAACTTGAAGTAATTCACATTGTAATATTCACTACAAAGTAATATGAATACTTATAAATAAATATGATTTGTAGTTTTGATACATTTTAATAGCATCTAAATTTTGTTAAAGTTGATAGACTCTAAAATGTGAAAAATATAAAAATAAGAGAAAAAAAAAGAAATAAAGAAGGAAGAGATGTTGGGGAGGACGTTTATCATGAGGATCAATCATGAACAAACAACAAATGTATTTAACAGCTCAAAGAAAGCAAATAAAAGAGGTTTATTGTTGGGGTTTACATAATTCAAATAAAACAGCATGTATAGATGTAATTTGTGATATAAAATTAAAAATGTACGGCTTACTTTCTGAAGTTACATAAGCTGTTAGCCAGCTAGATTCTAAGACAGGATTTGAAAAACATGCAGTAATGTTATGGCATATGGTATACCTGTATGTCTGTTGTCATTAATTTTGATCGGCACTCCAGTGCTTACTACACCCAGTCATAACCTTCGCACTGCTCTCCTGCATATTTTACCCATCAAAATATTGTCTTTATTATTATTTGGGATCTACACAAATGAGCCCTCTTAAAAAGGCATACTTTTACAAGTACCGTATTTATCGGCGTATAACACGCACTTTTTTCCCCTTAAAAGCAGGGGAAAATTGTGGGTGCGTGTTATACGCTGATCCCCCGCAGTTCTTAGCCTCTGAGCGTCTTTCAGCTGCCTTCGGCTCTTCAAGGCGGCTTTGGGCCGCTTTCAGCCAATATCGGCGGATTTCAGCCGCCTTCGGCCGTTCTCGGCAGCTTTGGGCCGCCTTTCGGCCTTTCTCGGCCGCCTTCGGCTCTTCTCCGCGGCTTTCGGCGGCCGAAAGCTGCCGAGAACGGTCGAAGGCGGCCGAAAGCTGGCAAGAAGAGCCGAAGGCGGCCTGAGGCCGCTGAGAACTACCGCGTGCTGCCGAGATACACATCTGGCTCTGTATCTCGGCGGCGGCATTTTTAAAAAATAAAAAAGAGACAAATAAAATAGACAAGGCTGCAATGGTGGACAAGACTGCATAAGGCTGCAATGATGGACAAGGCTGCATAAGGCTGCATGACAAGGCTGCAATGGTGGACAAGGCTGCATAAGGCTGCAAGACAAGGCTGCAATGGTGGACAAGGCTGCAGATGACACTGAAAAGGCTGCAGATGGACACTGATGGGCATATAAATGTAAGGTTTTTTTTCCCTTAAACTTCCCTTCTAAAAGTTTTTTTCCTTAAAATTCCCTCCTAAACTTGGGGTGCGTGTTATACGCCGGGTCGTGTTATACGCCGATAAATACAGTATACAGTAAAAGCAAACA
This sequence comes from Lithobates pipiens, assembly GCF_037356315.1. Lineage (NCBI taxonomy): Eukaryota > Metazoa > Chordata > Amphibia > Anura > Ranidae > Lithobates > Lithobates pipiens. Next base: position 83,031,537 of record NW_027507718.1, read on the forward strand.
ATGCCACTGCAATGCACAGAAGTATTTCCCCTGTGTGTTGTGAATGGTCTGTGCATTGTGGTACACTAAGCTGCCCAAAACTAATGCAAGTGCATTTTTATGCATTAAGGCTCATTAAAGGCCAATTCAAAGCAAATTAATAGCCCATGTGTTAAAAAGAGGCCACAGCTGAGCTTCAGGTGGGCTGCACACCCGCTTCTCCTGCTGCATGCTGTGGTTTCTGCAGCAGACTTAAATCTTGTACTGATCTACTAGCTAGCAGAAGGAGCCATGGAGGCGGCAGGGAAGCAGGTATTCTAAACACACTGGAATTTGAAATACAGAAGCCAAGCAGCAGCACTGCAGTAAATTTTCTACAAATGGACCGTATGAAAGTAAAAGTATAGAACCTCTTTTTTTTGTTTGGAGAAGCAACTGGTAATTGTTCATATTAGACAAATATAAAAGTTTTACCTAAGCTATATTTTATATGTAGGATCTGGAGTCCAATGCTCTGGCTTAGGCATTCAACTCCCAAGGTAGTGGATATCAATAAGATTAAAGCCGGCGACTCGGAGTGCTCTTGCAAAGAAAATTCTTTATTGGCTACATTTATAATAGCATTATACAAAAAATGCTAACGTGTTTTGGCTTTTGCAGCCTTCCTCATAGCATGCTATGAGGTAGGCTGCAAAAGCCGAAGTGCATTAGCATCTTTTGTATCATGCTTTTATACATGTAGCCAATAAAGAATTTTCTTTGCAAGAGCACTCCGAGTCAGCAACTTCCGTTCTACTTCCAGCTGGCAATCCAAGATGAAATATCCTCTCTGCTAAATGTATAGCAGGTTTGCCAATAGTAAATTTGATGTAACAATGCTTAAAATAGTAATAAACCCTCAGTGGTTTTTATCCTAACACATTGAACAGAATAAAATAAAAGCATTCCCCAGTAATCCATTTGTTAGAATTCCTACCCTAGCACTTGCAGTTTACATCTAATAAAGCTGCTGGCTCCTGATCTCTTAGTGCTACGTCCCTGAACTTTCAGCCTTAAAGCGGAGCTCCACCCTAAAGTGGAGCTTCCGCTCATTGGAACCCTCCCCCCCTCCGGCGCCACAATTGGCACCTTTCAGGGGGGAGGGGGGTGCAGGTACCTGTACAGTACAGGTATCTGCACCCACTTCCGGCATAGATATCTGCAGAAGCTACGCCCCTTTCCGCAGAATCTACGCCCCTTTCCGAAGGTCCCCCGCTGCCTGCTGGGAAACACACGGATCCCAGAGACAGCGGGGACCATCCTTATTGCGCAGCGCGACTCGCGCATGATTCCTGATTTCCATACCCAAGATGGCGGTGGCAGCACCCGAGGATCGAGAGATCGGCTTCGGGTGCCGACATTGCGGGCGCACTGGGCGGGTAAGTGTCCTTATTTTAAAAGTCAGCAGCTGCAGTATTTGTAGCTGCTGGCTTTTAAAAAAAACAAAACGGCGGAACTCCCGCTTTAACCACTTCAGCCACTAAATAATTTACTTCCCTCCTGGGCTATTTTTTGCGATATGGCACTGTGTCGCTTTAACTAACAATTGCACAGTCATGCTGATGCTGTACCCAAACAATATAGACATCCTTTTTTCCCACAAATAGAGCTTTCTTTTGGTGGTATTTAAGCAACAAAAAAGACAAGATAGACTATTTTGAAAAAAAAAAAGCAATATTTTTTACTTTTTGCTATAATAAATATCCCCCAAAAATATATAAAAAAGCAAGTTTCTTCCTCAGTTTAAGCCAATATGCATTCTTCTACATATTTTTGTTTAACCACTTCCCGACCGCCGCACGACGATGTACGTCGACAGAATGGCACGGGCAGGCATAAGGGCTTACATGTACGTCCTTGCCTGCCCGCGGGTCGGGGGCCCGATCGGGCCCCCGCCCAGGGCCTGCGGCGGTCGGTATTCGTTCGGGAGCGATTCATTCATGGCCACCCACTCGCGATAGCTCCCGACGAATGAAAATCCTCCGTGACATCACTTCCTCTCCTGTAATGTAAACACAGGAGAGGAAGTGATGTAATCTCTCCTCCGTGTCGGTATTTTTCGTTCCGACACCGAGGAGAGAGGATCGGTGAGTTGCACCAACACGACACTACACAGTAGAACATGCCAGGCACACTCACACCCCCCCCCCCCCGATCACCCCCCCAATTACCCCTGCCCCCCAGTCACAGTGACACCAATGTAATTTTTTTTATTTTTATTTTTTGCATTGGTGTCATTTGTGACTGTAATAACTGTTAGGGCAGTTAGGGTTAGCCCCCTTTAGTTCTAATGTACCCCCCTAACCCCCCCAATAAAGGTTTAACCCCGTGATCACCCCCCGTCGCCAGTGTCACTAAGGCTGGGTTCACATTGCAGCGGTTTATGAGAACGAATGTGATTCGCACCGCACTGCAGTGCAAATCACATCCGATCTCTGTGCGATTCGAGTTCAGCCATACAGATAGTATGGCTGAATTTGCATCGCACCCGCCGCACCCGCCGCAAACTCGCACGGGACCCTTTTTTTGGCCCGCAGCAGAATCGGATCGCATGGGTGTTCACACCATGCGATCCGAGTTTGCAGATCGCACTGCGATATGCGAACTGATCTGGGGGTGTCATTAACATTTCACTGACACTCCCAGCAGTTTGCATAGGGCAGTGTGAACTGCCGCCGGGAGGCATGCGATGCGGGAACCCGCCGCGGATTCGTGGCGTTCCCGCATCGCTCCAGCGTGAACCCAGCCTAATAAGCGATCGTTTTTCTGATCGCTGTATTAGTGTCACAGGTGACGCTAGTTAGGCAGGTAGGTATTTAGGTTCGCCGCAGCTTTTTATAGCGCCAGGGACCCCCATATACTACCGCATAAAGCCCCCTGATTGCCCCCTAGTTAACCCTTTCACCAGTGATCACCATATAACTGTTACAGGTGACGCTGGTTGGTTAGTTATTTTTTTATAGTTTCAGGGCACCCGCCTTTTATTACCTAATAAAGGTTTAACCCCCTGATCACCCGGCGGGTGTCATTTGTGACTGTAATAACTGTTAGGGCAGTTAAGGTTAGCCCCCTTTAGTTCTAAGGTACCCCCCTAACCCCCCAATAAAGGTTTAACCCCGTGATCACCCCCCGTCGCCAGTGTCACTAAGGCTGGGTTCATATTGCAGCGGTTTATGAGAACGGATGTGATTCGCACCGCACTGCAGTGCAAATCACATCCGATCTCTGTGCGATTCGAGTTCAGCCATACAGATAGTATGGCTGAATTCGTGTCGCACCCGCCGCAAACTCGCACGGGACCCTTTTTTTGGTCCGCAGCAGAATCGGATCGCATGGGTGTTCACACCATGCGATCCGAGTTTGCAGATCGCACTGCGATATGCGAACTGATCTGGGGGTGTCATTAACATTTCACTGACACTCCCAGCAGTTCGCATAGGGCAGTGTGAACTGCCGCCGGGAGGCATGTGATGCGGGAACCCGCCGCGGATTCGTGGCGTTCCCGCATCGCTCCAGTGTGAACCCAGCCTAATAAGCGATCGTTTTTCTGATCGCTGTATTAGTGTCACAGGTGACGCTACTTAGGCAGGTAGGTATTTAGGTTCGCCGCAGCTTTTTATAGCGCCAGGGACCCCCATATACTACCGCATAAAGCCCCCTGATTGCCCCCTAGTTAACCCTTTCACCAGTGATCACCATATAACTGTTACAGGTGACGCTGGTTGGTTAGTTATTTTTTTATAGTTTCAGGGCACCCGCCATTTATTACCTAGTCTCACTAGTGTACCCCTAAATTTAGGGGTGTCTACTTTCCAAAATGGGGTCATTTGGGGGGGGTTTGTGCCATCTTGGCATCTTATGGCCTTCAAAACTGTAACGCCCTTAGAAAGCCTGAAGGCGGTGCTTGGTTTTCGGGGCCCCGTACGCGGCTAGGCTCCCAAAAAGTCCCACATATGTGGTATCCCCGTACTCAGGAGAAGCAGCAGAATTTATTTTGGGGTGTCATTTCACATATGCCCATGGCATGCGTGAGCAATATATCATTTAGTGACAACTTTGTGAAAAAAAAAAAAAAAGTTTGTAATTTTCCCGCAACTTGTGGCAAAATATAAAATATTCCATGGACTCAACATGCCTCTCAGCAAATAGCTTGGGGTGTCTACTTTCTAAAATGGGGTCATTTGTGGGGGTTTTGTGCCATCTTGGCATTTTATGGCCTTCAAAACTGTAATAGGTAGTGAGGAGTGAAGTCAAATATTTACGCCCTTAGAAAACCTGAAGGCGGTTCTTGGTTTTCGGGGCCCCATACGCGGCTAGGCTCCCAAAAAGTCCCACATATGTGGTATCCCCGTACTCAGGAGAAGCAGCAGAATTTATTTTGGGGTGTCATTTCACATATGCCCATAGCATGTGTGAGCAATATATCATTTAGTGACAACTTTGTGAAAAAAAAATAAAAAAAAATTAAAGTTTGTAATTTTCCCGCAACTTGTGGCAAAATATAAAATATTCCATGGACTCAAAATGCCTCTCAGCAAATAGCTTGGGGTGTCTACTTTCTAAAATGGGGTCATTTGTGGGGGTTTTGTGCCATCTTGGCATTTTATGGCCTTCAAAACTGTAATAGGTAGTGAGAAGTGAAATCAAAAATTTACGCCCTTAGAAAGCCTGAAGGCAGTGCTTGGTTTTCGGGGCCCCGTACGCGGCTAGGCTCCCAAAAAGTCCCACATATGTGGTATCCCCGTACTCAGGAGAAGCAGCAGAATTTATTTTGGGGTGTCATTTCACATATGCCCATAGCATGTGTGAGCAATATATCATTTAGTGACAACTTTGTGTAAAAAAAAAAAAAAAATTTTTTTTTGTCATTATTCAATCGCTTGAGGCAAAAAAATAAAATATTCAATGGGCTCAACATGCCACTTATCAATTTCCTTAGGGAGTCTACTTTCCAAAATGGGGTCATTTGGGGGGGGTTTTGTACTGCCCTGCCATTTTAGCACCTCAAGAAATGAGATAGGCAGTCGTAAACTAAAAGCTGCGTAATTTCCAGAAAACGTACCTTAGTTTGTAGATGTGACAACTTTTGCGCAAACCAATAAATATACAATTATTGACTTTTTTTTTACCAAAGACATGTGGCTGAATACATTTTGGCCTAAATGTATGACTAAAATTGAGTTTATTGGATTTTTCTAATAACAAAAAGTAGAAAATATCATTGTTTTTCAAAATTTGCGGTCTTTTTACGTTTATATCGCAAAAAATAAAAATCGCAGAGGCAATCAAATACCATCAAAAGAAAGCTCTATTTGTGGGAAGAAAAGGACGCAAATTTTGTTTGGGTACAACATTGCATGACCGCGCAATTACCAGTTAAAGCAGCGCAGTGCCAAATTGTAAAAAGACCTCTGGTCATTTACCAGCAAAATGGTCCGGTCTGAAAGTGGTTAAAGAAAAATTGCAATAAGTGTATATTGATTGGTTTACACAAAATATATAGTGACTACAACATAGGGGATAGATTTATGGCATTTTTATTATTTATTTTTTTACTAGTAATGGTGGCGATCTGCGATTTTTATCAGGACTGCGACATTACGGCAGACAGAACGGACACTTTTGACACTATTTTGGGACCATTGACATTTGGTGCTATAAATAGCCAATGATTACTGTATAAATGTCATTGACGGGGAAGGGGTTAACACTAGGGGGTGAGCGAGCGCTTAATTGTGTTATCTAGGGAGTGATTCTTTTTTTTTTTTTATATTTTTTTTATTGAAAGGATAAGACATTACAATGAACATCTCACAGCAATCAGTAAAAGCACGACACATTTTTAACAAATGAGATCTATAACAAACCATTCTTGAGATCTAAGTACAAGTTCTCACAAATAAAGAGATATTCATCCTTTCAAAATTTTTCAGTATACATAAACTGTTGACTATTCTTTCAAAATAAGGTATTGTTAAACCAAAAACACAAAGAGATTCTAGAAAATTGTTGCATAAATTTAAACGATTTTCCTGGCTGCGATCCAAGGTGACCATTGCGAATACAATCTATAAGACTTCCCTTCCATTGAAGCAAGAATCTGCTCATATTTAAAAGTTTCATCAATTTTTTTAGTAAGTTCACTAATGTTAGGAGAAGTAGGGGTTTTCCAGCTCCTAGCAATTAGGAGCCTAGCTGTGGATAGAATTTGAACTGTTATCATTCTCAGAGATGGGGGAAATTGATCAATATTCAGATTCAAAATTGCTAGTTCTGGTGTAGCTTGTCTGAGAAAACCAGTGATTTTAGAGATTAGTGAGAATACCCCCCTCCAAAAACTTCTTAAATGGGGGCATTCCCACAACATATGTATCAGCGTTCCAATCTTCCCGCAACCTCGCCAACAATCATGCGAAGCATCCCTTGTGAACTTTGCCGTAATGTAGGGGGTGTAATACCATCTAAGCAAAATTTTCTGTGTAGTCTCCCAGTGGGAGATGGACCTCACAAAGTGACAATTGCTCTGCATCGCCATCTTCCACTGGTCCGCAGAAAAAGATAAAGCAAGATCCCTCTCCTACTTCTGGATGGGAGATATCCTGCTAAAACGACCCTTCTCTTGTATCAGGTTATAGAAAAGGGAAATCCCCCCTTTAAATGTCGTTTCGTCAGACCAGAAAGACCATGCCTTATGTGGTATTTTAATAGAGGAACCCCTATGTTGGTTTAAAAAGGAGGCAATTCGTAAATAAGTGAACAAAGCTGATGGTGGCAATGAATATTTGCGTGCCAGGGTCTCAAAAGGGATTAACCTGTCTTTCTCCCACAAGTCCGATACCCGTGAGACTCCCCTTTGCTCCCAGAGTGCTAGATCTAAATCTTCTAAAACGAAGCATAAAGATGAAATGGGAGCATGAATCTCTGTCAAGTTCCGATGGTCAATAACGCTTTGGATAAAATTATTCCATGTGTTCAGTACCAAGGTGATAATGGGATGATCTGATTTAAGTGTCGAACCGGCAAAGGAGGAGGCCAATAATGCAGCATATAGGGAGTTGGGACCCATCCATGATTGTTCTATCGCTACCCATTGCTTCCCTATCTGATGCTGGAACCAAAATTTCAGTTGGTCTAATAGACACGCCATGTAGTAGTCCTTTAGAATAGGAAACCCCATGCCTCCCATCTCTCTTCTCCTGCAGAGAATAGACTTGGGGCACCTCGGCCTCCTCCCCTGCCATACAAAGGAAGAAAGTTGAGCCTGAGCTGACAAGAGAAACGAAAATGGGATCTTTATAGGTAGGGCCCTGAACAAATATAATAGTTTAGGGAGAATTAACATCTTGTATGCTGCCAATCTGCCCATCCAAGTGAGATGAAATTTCCCAAGTCTGTCCAGTTCCTGATGGAGGGAAGACAGGAGTGGTATAAAATTCGCTCTAAATATCCCAGAACTAGGAGACATCATTTTTATTCCCAGATATTGAATTGGTTGATCTGTCCATGGGTACGGAAATCGTGTAGCTAACAGTTGTCTAGTTTTTTCTTTAACGTTAATCGCAAGAAGACTAGATTTGGATGCATTTACTTTATAATATGAAATTTTATTGAATTGCTCCAAAATATCATGCACTGCTGGCAGTGAGGTTATTGGACGGGACAGGGACAAAATAACGTCATCCGCAAATAACGTGATGGAGTGTGATTGCTTTAGGACAGGGACACCTGAAACGCGTGGGTGCGTACGAATCGTCTCAGCTAAGGGTTCCATTAAAAGTGCAAATATCAGGGGTGACAACGGGCACCCCTGTCGAGTCCCATTAGTAATATTAAAGCTGTCAGAGTACATGCCTTCCGTGTAGACCATAGCTGAAGGGGAAGTATATAAGGCTGTGATGGCTGACTTAATATTTCCTTCCAGGCCAAATTTATCTAATACCCGACCCAGGTATCCCCAATGGACCCTATCGAAGGCCTTCTCTGCGTCTAGAGTCAGAAACAGAGAAGGATCCCCCGAGACCTCCGCTGCGTGAATCAAATTCACTATTCTCCTAGTTGCGTCTGGTGCCTGGCGGCCCTGAATAAATCCCACCTGGTCATTTTTAATTAACGATGGTAAAATTTTTGACAATCTATTGGCTACTATTTTTGCGTAAATCTTAACGTCGACATTTAATAAAGAGATGGGCCTAAAATTTTGAGGGGCATCAGATGATTTTCCTAGTTTGGGTAGGGTTATGTCCGTGGAAGCTAACATTTCTTGGGGGAACGATGAGATTGATGAGGCTTTTTCAAAAGTGTTTAGTAAATGTTGACCTAAAATGGGGTAGAAGTTACGATAATACTCAGATGAAAACCCATCTGGACCTGGAGATTTATTTAATGGTAATGCTAAAATCGTTTTTTGGAGTTCGGTTATCGTAATGGGATCATTTAGCGCCGTCAATTGGTCTTGATCAGTTGTAGGGAGTGTTATGTTATTTAGAAAACTATCAATCTTTTCCGTAGTTGGCTGTGGGACAGACTCATCATCCTTCAAATTATATAAAGCACTGTAATAGTCCCTAAAAGCATTGGCTATATCTTTTGGGTTGGCCACTCTAGCTCCACTAGTCGGGTGGTGGATGAAGGGAATTTTCTGTTTAATGACTTTTTCCTTCGTTTGCCTAGCTAAAAGTTTCCCAGCCCTATTCCCTTGGTGATAGAAGCGAGCCTTCCATTTTTTCAACGTGTAATCATGATTGGAGATCAAAAGCAGTCTAAGTTCGTGTCTAAGGCCGTCTAATTGTAACCCTCTGGCGCCATCAGGGGCCTGTTTATTAAGAGATTCCAATTTTTCAATTTGGGCAAGAAGGCAGTCAATTTTGTGGGTTTTCTGTTTTTTGGCTATGCTTCCCAGCTTAATGAGGACCCCTCTCATAAAGGCCTTGTGTGTGTTCCACAATGTAAAAGGGTCCGATACCGACCCCGCGTTGCGATCAAAAAACTCCCGAAGCTCGGAAGTAAGCTCTTGGGAAAATTTGGGGTGTGAAAACAAAGATGCGTCATTTCTCCACCTATTTGCCCTGGTCTCAACCTGTCTCCCCTCCACCATCACAGATATAGGAGCGTGATCTGACCATGAAATATTATGAATGCAAGACATGCTAATTTTTTGTAATAGAAATTTGTCAACTAAGAACAGATCGATTCTTGAGTATGAATTATGTGCACTAGAAAAGTAGGAATAGTCACGTTCTGTAGAATGTTGGCATCTCCACACATCAAACAATCCCTCTGAGGCCATGAAATGCGCAAGAGTAACCCTCGCCCTGGGTTTGTTGGGACGAAATGAGACGTCCAAAGTTTGGTTTGGTATGGTGTTGAAGTCACCGCAGAATAAAAGGAAACCCCTGTGCATTACTGCCACTTTTTTTTTCACTTTATTAAGGAAGGACAATTGTTTACTGTTCGGGACATAAACATTCACTATGGTATAGACTGTACCATTAATCTCCCCTATTAAAATAATATACCTGCCCGCTGTATCCACTTCGACCTGTAGGCATTTAAATTGTAGTGTATCTCTGAGCAAGATAGCCACTCCCCTATGCTTTTTCTGGGCATTCAAAAAAAAGGTAATCGGAAAATGCCTGTTACTCAGCTGCGGGTGTTTAGCGTCCACAAAATGGGTTTCTTGTAGACATAAAATGTCACTGTGAATTTTTGTAACTTCTCTCCAGAGCATGCTCCTCTTGTGAGGGCTGTTCAGGCCTCTTACATTAAATGAGGTTACCTTGAAACCCATGTTGTGGCGAACAAAAACCCTGAGGCAGAACCAGTTGAACAGTAAGAATTATTACACCACTATAGGATCACAATGGTTAGCAAAATATTGCCAATGAAGAAATGAAAACAACCAAAAAAGTAAAAATAATGAATCGAAAAAAAAAATGTGAAAAGAAAATTGAGAAACAGAGGATCACTGACCAATTTTTTCCTTCATCGAGAGCAGGTCATTCTCCCTTTCGTTGTGGGCATCAATCACTTTATTAATAGTTCCCGCGAATTCTCCCATCTTTCGTTCAACATGAGACACCCTAGTATCTACTGCCTTCACTTCCTCTTTAAAGTGTTTGGTAAGAGATAGAATGTCTGCGTGTAGCGTACTGCGGAGAGACACTAACATATCTTTGAGCGTGGTATCGATAACCGGTAGATTATTTGTGGGGAATTCCAAGATGGAGTCCTGTAGCTCTCTTGTGTCATTTAGTGAAGCATTACACAGTTCTTCCTCCTCCTCCCCCTGAACGTGTGGCTGCTTAGCTTTAATGGGGCTAGATGTGGAAGATGCTGTTGGGGAGTGCTGATTACCTCTCCTCGTAAGATCATCCTGGCGTTTTGAAAGGTTAGGCACCGGAGGATCCTCAGTAGCGTGCCTGCTTCTTTCCCTGCTCTCCGGCCTTCCGGCGCCATCTTGGGCCTGTACTTCACGGGGCTGACGGTAAAAGTCCGTCATGCGGCTGAGTCTTTTAGCCTCTTTCCGTCTCCTGGACATGGTCTGTACCTCTGCCCAAACTCGGGGGAGCTGAAACCGCCATTGAAATCCGCTCAGGGATGCTGTAAATAGCTCCGGTATTCTAGCGGCGGACGGAGCTCTCTCACACTGCGGCCATACTCCTCGGCTGCTGGCCACGCCCCCCCCCTAGGGAGTGATTCTAACTGTGGGGGGATGGGACTGCCTGGGTGAGGCGACTAATCGGTGTTCCTAAGCATTAGGAACAACAGATCTCTCTCCTCACCCCTGACAGAATGGAGATCTGTCTGTTTACATTGACAGATCTCCGTTCTCTTCTTCTCAAGAGCAATCATGAGTAGCTGGTGGCTATCGGGGCTGCCGGCCACTCGCACAAGCTTCCACATCATGCCATGGGCATGCCCTATACTCCTTAAAATGCCTGCTGTACAGCTACTGCGATTCGTGCAGGAGTGACATTGTGCCGCCGTCAATTGACAGCGGGTGATCAGCAAGTGGTTAAAGAGGAAGTAAACTCCTGTGTATAATTTTGACATATAGGTAAGCCTATAATAAGGCTTACCTATAGGTACTGTAAATATCTCCTAAATGTACACCGTTTAGGAGATATTTACATTGCATGCAGCCAATTGCACCATCGGCGCATGAACTCTGAAGGAACAGCCACCCGTGCATCCCTTCAGATACATGTGCCTTGAATGACAGCTCCCCGCGTATGCCAAACCTGAGCTGTGGACCTGGAAGGAAGACCATGAGAAGATGGATGCTGCCTCTGCTGGAGGGCTTCGTTTTCAGGTAAGTTTCACACATTGTGCTAGTATGCAATGCATACTAGCAAATTATGCCTTTACCTTGCAAAAAAAAAAAAAAAAAACTAAGCGGTTTACAACTGCTTTAACACAAAAGAGTTAACCAGGGCTATCTTTAATATTGACTGAACCCTGGGCAAACATTTTCTTGGGCCCCCTCTTCCATGCAATTTTGCTCTCCACCTGCTTTGAGACATACAATAAATAGCAGCTAGACTCATAATCAGGCTCAGCAAGCAGAGTCACTGCCAGACACACCAGAGGTCCCAGTTCAAACCCAGGTCCTAACAGTACTCCCCTCCTCCCAGGATGTCCCCTGGACGTCTTAGGGCCAGGTTTCTGAGGAAACCTCTGGTGGGATTCCCTTGTTAATCTAGGGGCATGAACATTCTTTTCAGGCTCCCAAGAATTTTCTTCTGGCCCATATCCTTCCAATTGAACCAAATATTGCAATTTGTTCCTGGAGATCCTGGAGTCAAGAATTTTTCCCACCACAAATTCTTCTTCACCCTGTACCTCAACAGGTGGAGGAGGAGGATGAATTCTTGCAGAAAAAGTATTTTCATGAAATGGTTTGAGTAGCGATATATGAAACACAGGGGGAATCTTCATATTATCAGGAATTTTTAGGCGAAAAGTGACCGGGTTGATTTGAGCAGAAATCTCAAAAGGTCCCATAAACTTTTGACCCAACTTAGCACATGGAACTTGAACTTTAAAATTTTTGGTGGATAACCAAACTTTCTCACCTACTTGAAAAGTGGGAATAGACCTACGATGTCTGTCAGCAGCCTTCTTGTAATATTCCTGCGCCTCCTTCAACGTATCAGTCAATTTCTCCTGGATCTTATGTAATGAAGTTAGTCTGTTGGTAACAGCAGGAATTGAAGTTGAGATGGGGAGATCAGGAATAAAAACTGGATGATACCCGGTGTTTAAGAAAAATGGGCTTTGGGAAGTGGAGCTATGTTTAGAGTTATTATAAGCAAACTCTGTCGTAGGAAGGTAGTCCACCCAGTCATCCTGAAGATAACTCACGAAACATCGAAGGTGTTGCTCCAGAGTTTGATTGGTTCTCTTGGTCTGACCATTAGACTGTGGATGAAAAGCCGAGGACAGATTAACTGTTACACCCAAAGCGGAGCAAAAACTTCTCCAAAATTTTGAGGTAAACTGTACCCCTCTGTCAGACACCACATCATCAGGAATTCCATGAAGTTTAAAAACTTCTCTAACCATTACCTCAGCAGTATGTTCGGCGGAGGGTACCCCCTTTAACTGGAATAAAGTGAGCCATCTTAGTGAGACGGTCCACGACTACCAGAATGGTGGTCATCCCTTTTGAAAGAGGAAGGTCAACCACAAAGTCCATAGAAATTGACCCCCATGGTCTTGATGGAACAGGCAGTGGTAGAAGTAACCCCAGAGGAGAAGATCGAGGTGTCTTATTGCGAGCACAGGTTAGACATGAAGCCGCATAACTCTTTACATCTTTCTTGTACCCAGGCCACCAAAAGGAACGTGATAAGAGTTCTTCTGTCTTAGAAACCCCAAAATGACCAGCAAGTTTAGAGTCATGTACCAACCTGAGGGCTTCTACCCGAACTGATTCAGGTACATAGAGGCAATGCGCTTGAGTCCAAAAAACATTGTTGTACTTGAGGTTAATGTCCTTAGGAGGATTATTAAGAAGTGGGTCATTCTTATACCCCTCCTTGAGAAGATTAAGAAATGTCTTCGAACTCATGGCCCCTAGAAAGTTCTTTTGAGGCAGGATTGTACATTCAGAGGTGCTTTCCTGGAGAGGCCCAGACAACATCTGTGATAGGGCATCAGCCTTACTATTCCTTGACCCAGGGCGGTATGAAATAACAAAATTAAACCTGGAAAAGAAAAGGGTCCAACGTGCTTATCTAGATGACAACCTTTTAGCAGACCTAATAAATTCCAAATTTTTATGATCGGTGAGAACGGTTACAGGGTGCTTAGCTCCTTCCAGCAGATGCCTCCACTCAGAAAATGCTTCCTTAATTGCCAGCAGCTCCTTGTTTCCAATGTCATAATTCATCTCGGCTGAAGACATCAGTCGGGAGAAATAAGCACAAGGAGGAAGCTGCATTTTTTCTCCCATTCGCTGAGAAAGGATAGCTCCCACAGCAGAATTAGAAGCATCAACTTCTACAATGAAAGGTAGTCCTGGATCTGGATGTACCAGTATTGGTGCAGACATGAAGAGAGTTTTCAGTTTACTAAAGGCAGCCTGTGCCTCAGGTGACCACAAAAAAGGGTACCCCTTTCTTTGTCAACTGTGTAATTGGAGCAATTACCTTAGAGAAATTCCTTATAAATCTTCTGTAAAAGTTGGCAAATCCAACAAATCACTGTATCTCTTTAACATTCTTAGGGACAGGCCAATCCACCACAGCTTTGATCTTATCAAGATCCATTAATAAACCCTTCAGAAGAGATTATGTATCCCAAGAACTGGATCTGAGTTTCTTCAAACTCGCATTTCTCTAGTTTGATGTAAAGTTGATTCCAATATGGACATGCTTGCGGTGTTCTTCCAAAGTATCAGAGAAAATGATAATGTCATCCAAATATGCTATTACAAACTGATCGAGCAAATCTCGAAAAGCATCATTAATAAAATGTTGAAAAGTTGCAGGAGCATTGCAAAGCCCAAAGGGCATGACCAAAGACTCAAAATGTCCATATTTGATTCTGAAAGCAGTTTTCCATTCATCTCCGGGACGAATGCGGACAAGGTTGTATGCCCCCCGTAAATCTAATTTGGTAAAGAGCTTGGCAGAGCTGAGTCTCTCAAGCATTTCTGGAATCAGTGGGAGTGGATAGTGATTCTTAATTGTAATCCTATTTAAATCTCTGTAGTCAATACACAGACGCAGGGTGGAGTCCTTTTTCGTCACGAAGAATAAGGCTGCGCCAGCAGGAGAGGTTGAGTGTCTGATAAAACCCTTCTCAAGATTCTCATTAATCCACTCCCTGAGCACTTTCAGTTCAGGTTCTGATAAAGAATAAAGGCGACCAAATGGTATTTCTGCCCCTGGAAGCAATTCAATGGGACAATCATAAGAGCGATGAGGAGGCAGCTGATCTGTGTTCTTTTTATCACAAACATCCCGAAACTCAAAATATTGTGGAGGTAGCTTGTCGTATGACTGGATAGTTGCCAAAACTGCTTGTAAATCTTGGGTTGGTGGAGGGCTTATCTGATAAGATTATTTGCAATGTTTCTTGCAATGGTCAGATGTAAAGCTTAAAGAACGTGTCTCCCAGTTGATGGAGGGATTATGGATAGAGAACCAAGGAATGCCCAGGATCAGGGGTCAAGTCCTGGGGAAAAAAGTGTGGCAACTCCCACCCAAGATCCACTCCTCCCACCAAAAAAAACAAAAAACGATACGCTCATATGCACAAACGCTTCAAAAGTGGTATTTTTCATCCAATTTTCGTATTGTGTGTATGAAGCTTAACTGTTAGTACATAAAAAAAAACAATTCTCAATAAACATAAATATGGTAATTCTCTGAATAATCAGCATTAATTCAATTGTGCTTCCATGCAAATGTGAACATCGTGTTCTGATCTTTATTGGTGAATTTTATTTTGTATATAGAGTGTTTATGTGGTGAGTTTACACTTTTCATTGAACAGAGTTTGGATAACACAGGGTTAAACGGAAAGGTCATAAATTAACTGCACATTATCTGGACAGAATGCTTGGGGAGATAGTGATGTGTTCCTGCTTAGGAGATATATGTTAGCTTGGGGGGCTGCAAACTCTGCAGGGCTCCAACACACACTCGCTGCTATTTCAACCTAAGCTATTTCCCCATAAACTTCCCTCCTGCCATTAAACTTTGCCAGACATTGTGCTCAGCTTACCAGCCCAATCTGATGTTCCTCCCTCAGCTCACCTCTCTCCCTGCATGTCCTGTGAGCAGAATAGCTGTGCTCCTCCTCTGAGTTCTCTCATCATATGGCACTGAAGATAGAGGAAGGGGAGATTCAGCGGGACACACAGAGCAAGTATTCAGGAGACTGGGGGGGGGAGATGAGGAGACAGAAAATCAGGAGGGGCCGGTGGGGAGGAGCGCATCACGAGAGGTCTGACTAAATACAATCTTTTAGCAGCAGGGACCTGATCTAGCCATCAGCTAGCTATGATTGACAGGTAGATCGAAGAGGAAACTGTCATGGGGCCCCCTACTGGCAATGCCTGAATGGTCAGTTGTGCGGCACTTACTATTGCGAGCTGTGTCAGCGGCTGCTGGTGTAGCACCTGCCATACAGCTCGCATACTTCAAAGTCTTGCAGGACATGGCTGCTAATGGGAACTGAGTTCCTGTTGTGGAAAAAGTACAGGAATTCCGTTCCCGTGAGTTCCCACAGGACTTGAGCCCTGCCCAGGATAATAGGGAACTTGGGTGATGTAATCAGCTCAAAGCTGATAGTCTCCTGATGGTCAGTTTCAATTAGGAGTTTAAGTGGGATTGTCTCGTGGGTAACAGGTCCTGAAGATAAAGGTGAGCCATCCACAGTTTCCATATCAATTGGGGCGAGTTTATTTCTTATTTTAATGTTATTACTTTGAGCAAATTCGATATCGATGAAGTTTCCCCCAGCCCCTGAGTCCAGCATAGCAGAGCAAGGTATTTAATTGCTTTCAACGGTAAGCTTTATAGGGATGACAAAATGAGTTGATACAGAATTAACTTTATTTGCTTCCTGAATCAAAGGAGAGATGGACTGAGAAATAGAGTTTATTTGTTCAGATACTGTAACATCCGTTGCTGCGATTATTCTTTTAAATTTATTGGGACAATTAACTGCATAATGTCCAGAGTCTCCACAATAAAGACATACGTTTTCTGAACGTCGTCTTTCTCTTACATGTATATAGTTGTACCGTAAAGCTTAATGGATACACATGGTGGGTGAGAGAAATGCAGTAGTATGCATGATTCAATGGAAAGAGAGAGGACTCGGAGCCGAGCATTACACAGCCGACCATTCTCCAATAGTGGTCATAGCACAAGAATCGGCAATATCATATTAGATCAAGTTACATTTCAACTATGGGTCAAGGTAAGGCAAGTCGTGAATCCGAGCCTCCTATAACAGTAAAAGGGTAAATACAAGAACTAAACCCAAACTTTGGAAGCTTTAAATGTTCTCAGTTCTCACAAACCTGCAACAAAAGCAAATTTACTACCTTAGACCAGATTGCGTTAAACCTTGTGCGAAGCGGCTCAGGTAAGATTTGTCATTTTGAAGGTAATAGAGAGCCAATGATAGCGGCATCCTCTAGCGTACCATGCTAATACTCTGGTCGACAAACATATTCGTCAGCAATAATGAAACGATAGAAAAGAGGGTAAGTATATGGTAGGAAGTCAGAAATATGCCTTATGAGATGACGATCAAAAGGTCAGGATCATAAAAGAGTCACTTAACTTGGATCAGAACTTGAAGCCTAAGGGCATGCGATCGCCTGTGTATTACGCCCGTCTTTGCCTCCTATGATCCGGGGATGCCGTGGGACTTGGATTCCTCAGCGGTCCCACAGGATGTTGCAGAGATGTGGGGTGGTGTTGTCTGCGGCGACGATTCAGGCTGAAATTTCCCGCTTCGGCGACTCCATCCATTGATTCTGCTCTTCGCAGCGGGGAGAGGCGGAAATCGCTGTACCAATCTGGAACATCAACTATTGGAATGTGGAGAGAAGTGCAAAAGTGTTCCAGATCCTCCGGAACTTTAAGATTGAAGGAATGACCGTTTGCAGAGGCTGATAAGCAAAACAGAAATTTCCATCTGTATGGGATTTCTCTAGCTCTCAGAACATCCAGCAATGGTTTGAGCTCCCTTCTCCTCTGAAGTATAATACTAGATAGATCTTGAAAGATCCTGAGTTCTGTGCCTTGATGTGTCAGTCTCCCAGTATTTCTAGCTTTCCTCATTATTTCCTCTTTGAGGATAAAATCATTGAGGCAACAAATCACATCCCTAGGTGGATCAGCTTCTCTACCTCTGGGGCGTAAAGCTCTATGTATACGTTCCATTGAAATTGGTGTGTCAGGGGGTCGATCGAGCAGGCCATTAAAAACTGCCGTAACTTCTCTCAGAAGTTGAGGGGAGTCGATAGATTCGGGGAGTCCTCTTACCCTTAAGTTGCGCCTCCTGCCGCGATTAGCGAGGTCCTCCAAATGTCTGTTCATGTCTCGCAGGTGAATTGCATGCGATTCAGAGATTTGTTGAACTTGACACAGAGCCGCATCATGGCGGGCCTGTGTCTCTTCCACCTCCTCCACCCTGACGGCCATGTGATGGAAGTCCTCCCGTAGCTCTGAGATGGCAGCTGACATTGCGAATTTGATGTCCGCAGCTACTGCGCGGAGGTCAGCCAGGCTCAAGGCATGATGTGTGTCTGAGGCAGCAGGGGGATTCTGAGGGCTGCGGCTTCTGGATCTAGGTGCCGTTCTGCCGAGTGACGAGGCCTCGTGAGCTGTGGCCTGCGCGTCCTGATGCGCTCCCCGAGTCCTGGATCAGAAGATATCCGGAATGTGCTGCTGGGAAGGGGGATCTGCCCTCCGAGGCGACCCGGAGCGGATCGCTGAAGCATTCAGCGGTGTGCTCCCCATTTTACACCGTGAGATGTCGGTCAGGCTGATGAAAGCTGGATCTCTGTAGCCGGGAGCTCCGGGTTAGGCAGCCATCTCTCTTCGGCGCCAAGCCACGCCCCCCCCGTCTTTCTTTCTCCTGAGTAGTAATAGATCTTTTAATAGCATCCACCTGCATAGGTTCAGGAGTGTCAGAATCAGGAAAAACTCTTGGATCCTTAGGAGGATACTGAGTAGTAGAAAAACGCATGCTACCATTACTGCCTAGGATTCCCAGTCTCTCCTTTCTCTTTTCAGTAAGTCTCTGATCAATTCGAATAAATAATTTAATAAAAGCTTCGAGGTCATCAGGGCTTTCTACTCTGGCAAGCTCATCTTTTACTTGTTCCGAGATGTCCTTGATGGAACTGACTCTTTTGTGCTGCTGGATTCCAATTGGTATATGAGATCCAACGTCGGAATTCAGTTGTGTACTCAGCGTCTACAGAGCGTCTACAGAGCGTCTTCCCTGCCGTAAATTGGGCAATTTTGCCTCAGCAGTGGCACAGCGGTTAGGATCATCGAAAACTTGGTTCATCGCAATCACAAACGAATCAAAATTATCCAGGATGACATCATCTTTCTCCACATTAAGGGGAGGCCCAGGCTAAGGCTTCCTCACTCAGGAGGTTTATAATAAACAGCACCTTTTTCCTCTCAGAAGTGAATGCAGCAGGTTGCATCTGAAAGTATATATGACATTGATTAAGGAACCCTCTATAACGGCAGCGGTTTCTGCTAAACTTGAGTGGTAGGGGCATTCGTGCATTAGTATCTATGGCAGCAGTATCTCAGGCATGAAAATCCTGCAATTGTTTGTGTAGATCAAGGATTTCCTCTTGTAGACCTTTCACTTCAATTTGTAACTCAGAAAAATTTTCCTGGTAGTTAACAACTCAGCGATTTGAACCCTGAGAGGAGCCACGGCAGCTGCTACAACGGCTTCCATGTTTTTGGCCAGAATATTCTGTCACGGTCTGGAGTCAGGCTCAGAGGCTAGTAGCTATAGCAGCAGAACAGGTATTCACACAGGTCACCCTGGCTGATGACACGGGTTCACCTGAGGTGCGGGGTCTAAGCACTAACCGGTATTCACCAGAGCTCCTGAAGGTGGAGATGGGCTTTGATGCGTGTTAGCGCCAGGTCGCAGTCCTCAGGATAGCCCCACCAGGAGGTGAGCAAGCTGGGGTCTGGTAGCAGATATAACAGGTAGGGATCAAGCAGAAGCGCAGTTGAGAAACAAGCCAAAAGTCCATAACAAATAGTTGCAGGTTGGGATTCAGCAGAAGCGTAGTCCAGGAACAAGCCAAATGTCGGTAACGAATGGTAGCGAGGATACATTCGGCAGCAGGAGAGACAGGAGCAAGATATTGACTGGTGAAGGCACAATATTCTGGCAACCAAGAAGTGCAGAGACATGGCTTAACCACTTGCCGCCCGCCCTATAGGCAATTGACGGTGGCAAAGTGGTTGCATAATCCTGATCGGACGTCATATGACGTGATCAGGATTATGAGCCGCTGCGCGCCCCCGGGGGCGCGCATCGCGGCGATCGTTGTTGCGGGGTATCAGTCTGACACCCGGCAACTACGATCTCGGTAAAGAGTCTCCGACGGAGACTCTTTACCACGTGATAAGCCGTGTCCAATCACGGCTGATCACAGTGTAAATAGAAAGATCCGGTGATCGGCTTTTCCTCACTCATGCTGCCCACCTATGCTGCCTATCAGTGCCCATCCGTGCCACCTATCAGTGCCCACCCATGCCCATCTGTGCCGCCTATCCATGCCCATCTGTGCTGCCTATCCATGCCCATCTGTGCCGCCCATCCATGCCAATCCGTGCCAGCTATTAGTGCCAATTTTGCCACCTATCAGTGCCCATCCGTGTCGCCCATCAGTGCCACCCATCAGTGCCGCCTATCAGTGCCCATCAGTGCCACCTATCAGTGCCACATATCAGTGCCCATCAATGCCACCTCATCAGTGCCACTTCATTGGTGCCACATCATTGGTGCCCATCAGTGCCCATCAGTGAAGGAGAAAACGTACTTATTTACAAAGTTTTGAAACTGAAACAAAAAAAAACATATTTTTTTTTCAAAATTTTCTGTATTTTTTTATTTGTAGCGCAAAAAATAAAAACCGTAGAGGTGATCAAATACCACCAAAAGAAAGCTCTATTTGTGGGGAAAAAATGATAAAAATTTAATTTGGGTACAGTGTAGCATGACCGCGCAATTGTCATTCAAAGTGCGACAGCGCTGAAAGCTCAAAATTGATCTGGGCAGGAAGGTGTTTAAGTGCCTGGTATTGAAGTGGTTAAATCAGGAAGTTCATGGGAGGAGCAAAGGGTTCAAGGTTCAAGGCAAACAAGATTCAAGACAAGATCATTCAGGATTTGTCCAAAGATCTGTCCAAGGATCTGTCCAAGGATCTGTCCAAGGATCTGTCCAAGGATCTGTCCAGCATTCCAGGTGGCTCAGCAAGCAGAGTCACTGCCAGACACACCAGAGGTCCCAGGTTCAAGCCCAGGTCCTAACAGGGCACTATTTATAGTAGAGGAGTATGGAGGTTATGACAATGGGCACTATGTATAGGAGAGAAGTGTTGGAGGTATGACAGTGGGCACTATGTATAGGAGAGGAGTGTGGAGGGTATGACAGTGAGTAGTATGTACAGAAGAGGCGTGTGGAGGGTATGAGGATGGGCACTATGTATAGGAGAGGAGTGTGGAGGGTATGACAGTGGGCACTATGTACAGGAGAGAAGTGTAAGACAGCGGGCACTATGTACAAGAGAGGAGTGTGTAGGATATGACAGTGGGTGTTATGTACCTCCTCTCCTAGGAGTGTGAAGGGTATCACAGTGGGCAGTATGCACAGCAGAGGAGTGTAGAGGGTATGACATTGGGCACTATGTATAAGAGAAGCGTGTGGAGGGTATGACAGTGAGCAATATGTACAGGAGTGTGGATGGTATGACAGTGGGCACTATGTACAGGAGAGGAGTGTGGAGGGCAGGTATGACGGTGGACACTATGTATAGGAGAGGAGTATGGAGGGTATGACAGTGGGCACTATGTACAGGAGAGAAGTGTATGACAGCAGGCACTATGTACAGGACAGGAGTGTGTAGGATATGACAGTGTGTGTTTTGTATAGGAGAGAAGTGTGGAGAGTATGACAGTGGGCACTATGTATAGGAGAGGAGGATGAAGTAATCTGGGAAGGAAAAATGTAAATGTTTGTGGAAGGATGTTTTGGGGACTGCGTAGTGGTTAAGCGGGCCATACATGGATTGAAATGACACCAATTAAGCAGAGACCAGCCATAGTCGATCTATGTATGGGCTAGCTGGTTTTACACAAGTCAACCTATTAACCGACTTGAGTACAACCAGCCTGTCAGGTTTTCCCCAAAACAATCAGTGGTGCCAGCTATAGTTAGCAACACTAATCATTGTATTCACTGGCAGAACACAATAACACTGCGGGAGTGATCGCCCCATTCACAGGTCAGCAGGTGAGAGGGTGTGTGGGGACAGGCTGGGGAGAGATACTAGTCAGTCCCTGGGTAGGCAATGGTTAGTATCAGAGCCAGATACACACAGGTTACATACGCCACGATCGTTAGAGCGAGAGCAATAATTCTAGCACTAGACCTCCTCTGTAACTCTAAACATGTAACCTGCAAAAAAATTGAAAGCATCGCTTAGTACACAACAAAAAATTGTGCTAACTTTAGTGTTTTTTTTAATGAATGAAACAGTTTCTTTCCAAAAAAAAGTTTGAAAAATCGCTGCGCAAATATCGCGTAACATAAAAAGTTGCAATGACCACCATTTTATTCCATAGGGTGTCTGCTAAAACAATATATAATGCTTGAGGGTTCTGAGTAATTTTCTAGCATAAAAAAAAATGATGATTTTTACATGTAGGAGAGAAGTCTCAGAATGGGCCTGGGTGGCAAGGGGTTAATTATCATAAGCAGGGCAGGGCTTAGGGTGGTGGGGGCCCCTGGGCTTGAGTCACTTTCGGGCCCTACCTTCTATACCTTACCGTATTTATTGGCGTATAACACGCACTGGCGTATAACACGCACCCCAAGTTTAGGAGGGAATTTTAAGGAAAAAAACTTTTAGGAGAGAAGTTTAAGGAAAAAAACTTACATTTAAATGCCCATCAATGCAGCCTTATCAGTGTCCATCCCCAGCCTTGCCCATCCATCTGCAGCCTTGTCCAGTGTCATTTGCAGCCTTGTCAGTGTAGCCCTGTCATTTGCAGCCTTGCCCCAGTGTCATTTGCAGCCTTGTCATTGCGATCTTGAAGTTTAAAATGGCACCTCCGAGATACAGAGTCCTGTGTATCTCGGCGGCTCCCGGGTACTCTCGCAGTCCCGAGCGGAGCGGAGAGTAGCCAAGTATACTCGCCTTGGCTCACAGTCACACCCAGTCCCTGTGTTATGTCCATCATAGGGCGGGACTGGGCGTGACTGTG
Organism: Lithobates pipiens; assembly: GCF_037356315.1. Taxonomy (NCBI): domain Eukaryota; kingdom Metazoa; phylum Chordata; class Amphibia; order Anura; family Ranidae; genus Lithobates; species Lithobates pipiens. The sequence continues at coordinate 83,054,060 of NW_027507718.1, forward strand.
AGTGGAGCCGAGCCGAGTACACTCGGCTATGTATCTCGGTGGGGCACCCTATTGGGAGCCCAGTCAAGCCCAATGGTAAGTCCAGCCCTGATCATAAGTAATATACAAATAATTATTATAAGTTCTGTGAGTTCATCCTCTCAGTCTGCTGCAGAGTGTTCCAGCTTGTATTTAAACTGGCCGCTCTGTATGTAGCTTCTGACAGGCAGCGCAAGCAGCCCTGTATCTCCGGAACCATAGATGATAGCAGCCCCATATTTTGACCAGTGCTGGAGTGGGTCTTTAGCTACCTAGCCCCCAAATGTGGGGTATCTGACTCCTGATCACCAAGCTACAATCCTCAAAGTCGATCTTTTTTTTTTTTGGGCAATCTTGAGAAAGGGGCCTGGAGCTGCAGCTCCAATAGCCCCTATGTTAATCTGGCCCTGATTTTGATAGCGGCAAAGGAATGCTGAATTCCCCTGTGAGAGAAACTCATGTTTGTTTTCTGGAATAAAAAAATAAAAATAAAAATGGGCAAGAAAAGCCCTTAAAAAGAAGAAAAGCGAGTGGCGGTGTCACTAAAAGCTCAACACTTGATGCAAGTTCTCACAGCGTCTATTGATTGGGTTGCTCAAAAGTTATAGCGTCTACAAAGTATGGATTTTTTTTTTTTTTTACTAGTAATGGTTGCAAACAGCAACTTATGGCAGGATTGCGATATTGTGGCAGGTATTCAGACACTGACATTTTTGGGGGACTGAAGGGTTAATGCTATATCTACTGTCTATTCTGTAAAATTCCATGTTAATTCTAATAATATTTCTAATATCTGAATTTAACTTAGAATGTATTTTCTTGTGAGATATGTTTAGACTAAAAGATGATGTGCTGCCCCAACGGGGCATAGAATTTATGTATATATATTGCTTTCCTAACCATTTTTCTATGGATGTTTAGATTTAGTTCACATGCTGCCATCTATTGACCCTTTGTGGTAATGCACTTGTGTTCTGAAGCTCATTTTTTCCATTATGTTATCACATACTTCCTTTGTATGTAATGCTCCACCCTTCTTCCTGTGTTTTTGTACTTCCTGTGTCATCAATGGAGTAACAGCCTCATGTAACAGTAGGGTGACCAGACATCCCGGTTTGAGGACACTGTCCCTGGACCAAATCTGTCCCCGGTTTTGTCCCCGAATTGGATTTGAACAGGGGCTGGGGCAATTTCAAAGACAGTCAGTCAGGGGCGTCGGTAGGGGGTGGCTAGCAGTGGCTGAAGCCCCGAATGTGTCCCTGAAAAGCCCCAATTCTGGTACATTTATTTTATAATTACTAGCCCCGAGTCCCCACGGCGCTGCATTGCACATGAGCGAGAAGGAGCGTCGGCGGTGCTGCACTGCGCATGAGTGAGAAGGAGCGCCAGCGGCGCCACACTGCCCATGAGCGAGAAGGAGCAAGCGTCGTCGGCGGGACGTGTGACGTCGATACCGCATGTGACTGTATTGACGTCACACATCCAGCCGGCCGACGCTCGCTCCTTTTCGCTCATGCGCAGTGTGGCGCCGCAGATGCTCCTTCTCGCTCATGCGCAGTGCCACACCGCCGACGCTTATCGGTCATGCACAGTGCGGCGCAGCTGATGCTCCTTCTCGTTCATGCACAGTGCGGTGCCGCCGACGCTCCTTCACGCTCATGCGCAGTGTGGCGCCGTGGGGACTGGTGGGGGTTAGAAATTATAAAATAGTGAGACAAGGAGCGCGAACAGCAGGTAGGTAGGTCAGTGTGTGTTAATGTCAGTGTAGGTAGGTTAGTGTGTGTTAATGTCAGTGTAGGTAGGTCAGTGTGTGTTAATGTCAGTGTAGGTAGGTCAGTGTAGGTAGGTCAGTGTGTGTTAATGTCAGTGTAGGTAGGTCAGTGTGTGTTAATGTCGTGTAGGTAGGTCAGTGTATGTAAATGTCAGTGTATGTAAATGTCTGTGTAGGTAGGTCAATGTAGGTAGGTCAGGCATGTCAGTGTAGGTAGGTCACTACCGTTAGTGTATGTATATGTCCAGTGTATGTAGGTCAGGCAGGTGAGTGTAGGTAGGTCACTATCGTCAGTGTCACGGCCCAGCCAAAAAAAACCTCCCCCCCCGTTTCCAGCTTGGACTCTGGGCTGAAGCCACTGATCCTTTTGCCGCCTAGCAACGCCCCTGCAGTCAGTGCAGAATTATAAAAAAAAAAATTCTGAATTACACACACCCGTTCCACCGCACCTACTAGCTTAGGGGGGTGTATTTTTTCCATTATCTGTGCCCCTTTCTGATGATCACGTGCTGGTCAGAACGGAGGGACTATTTTTTCAGTTTCGGGTGCATGCCCATTCAGCTCCGCTTGCATGTTCTTCTGCCTTGGCTTAAGTCACGACCAGCCGTCTGCCTGTTTATCTCATTGCCTTCCCTGGCAGAGTGATCTTCCTCTGCTCCCCATCCAGAAGTAGCGGGGCCCGGAGAGTGAGACTTAAGAGGCTGGCGGCGGCGATGGGCAGAGAAAGGTAGCTGCGCTCAGCAGATGGTGTCCAGCAGCAGGAACAGAGGGGAAGAGGATCTGATGGTGGGGCTGCCAGTGTCTTCAAGGCTTTAACACAGGTGTGCTTTGGGGGTGTCTGTGAATAGACTACATTGCACTTTGTCTGTCTCCCTGGAATAATGGATGGTATCATAACTCATAGGCAGCCGGCACTCTATCATGGCTCTGGCAGTGCTCTGTCACAGTGTGTCACATGTCATGTGACACTCTGTGACAGAGCACTGACAGAGCCATGATAGAGTGCCTGTTGCCTGTGAGGTATCATAATGCTGATGATGTTAACCTGTTGCTGATAGCAGATTTACTACTACAGGGCAGTCACGCTGCGCAGGATCACGTATATAGGTGATCCTGCATTTCTGGGTATGGGAGCCAATCAGCGGTACCCGCTGATCGATATGTACATGGGCAGAACAGCGGTCTGCCTATGTAAACGTTCTGTCAGTATGGAAGACATTGATCCTGTGTTCCTGCAAAGCACCTCCTCCACAGTAAGAAGACACTTGTTAGGCACACATTTAACCCTTTGATTGCCCTAGATCTTATGCCCTTCCCAGCCAGTGTCATTAGTACAGTGACAGTGCATATTTTTAGCACTGATCACTGTATTAGTGTCACTGGTTCCCACAAAGTGTCGCTTAGTGTCTGATTTATCTGCTGCAATATCGCAGTCCTGCTATGAGTCGCTGATTGCCGCCATTACTAGTAAAAAAAAAATGTCCCTGGATTTCATTTAAAAAATCTGGTCACCTTATGTAGCAGAGCACATGTATTCTACATTGTAAGCTACAGACAATATCATCTTTTGACCGCACAATACCACAACCTGTTAATCTGTTTGTATCCTGTCATCTGCTCTAATCTGATGTTCAGAATAAAGCATCTATGGATGGAAATCGGTATTGGTGAGTTCAAGCTATCTGATGAGGTTTGTCCTCAGTGATATTATCTGCTTATACAGGACAGGCATAGAGGTCTCACAAGGGATAGATCACTTCACAACACTCGGAATCAGAATAGATTAGAATGTCTGTAATTGCTATATTGTTTTGGAACATTTGTGTAAACATTGTATGACATTTCAATGTTTGCCTATCTCACATAAAATATGATGAAATTCTATTGCTTTGTAATCAAGTTTTTGATGTATTGTAATCCATCCCATTTTTATTTCTTATAAAACAAGCATTCGCCCAAAATAAAATTGAGCATACAGTACTTTGAAATTCACTGGTGGGTGTCAATCTGTGTTTCTGAGATCTCGTTTGGGAATTATCCAGCTGTCCGGTAGGTGTCCCCTACAGGCTTAGTGGCAGCGGTGGGAAGCAAGGTCAGGGAAGGTGAGTGAATTGTACCTGATTTTTGCACATTCTATCACCTTAGCTCTGGTCAGTTTGCAATAAAAGTGAATAAGCAGGTTGGCTAAAAAAAAAGCCAGGATTCATTTGGTACAGATCGGAGATCTGTTATAGCTTTTTTAGCACAGATCGGTTGTTTAAGACTTGTTAGCGGGTCAGGTCAGATAAACAAATTTGGTTGCACCCTGCATTAAAGGGGTTGTCATGCATCCTATGCATTAAGGTGAAAAAACACCTGGCAGTCACAGCTCTTGATTGGATATATTGATAGCGCAGCCATTGGCTCCCGCTGCTGTCAATCGAATCCAATGGCGGGGCCGAGTCTGGCATTCGTGTCTGTGGCTGCAAATGCTGGACTCGGGATCGCTCCCGCAAGGTAACCCCCTCGGGAGAGCGCTTCTCCTAGGGGGCTATCTGATGCGGGATGTCATGAAGATCCTGCCAGAAATCTGCACCCAGGCTCTCTGGCTCGTGGGCATCATCGTGCGGGAACACGAGCGCGCGCCCCTGATGGGCTATTTAAGCCTGTCTGTCACAGACGGTCCCCACTGTCTGCTCTAAAGCGTTGTGTGCCCAAGAACCTGATCTGAAATACTTACCTGTGATAAAGACTACCTGTTATCTGCTTGCACCCGACCCCGGCCTGTCTGTGACTACTCTCCTGCCTGCTCCCTTGTACCTTTGCCGCTAGCCTGATACCCGAACCCGGCCAGTTTGATGATCCAGTTTGCTGAGCCGATCCAGGTTGCTGAGCTGATCCAGTCTGCTGAGTTGATCCTGTCTGCCAAGCTGTTCCAGTCTGCTGAGCTGACCCAGTCTGTTCATCCGTTCCGGTCTGTTGATCCTGCCAGGCACCCGTGCCCCTCCTTACTCCTGTTACCTTACCAGGGAACCGGGAGTGGGAGCCGTAAGGGAGGACTCCCTCTGCAATCCGGGCTCAAAACCATTAGGTACGTGACAGGGGAGGAGCCGCGAGAGCTGCCAGGGGGACCCCAGAAGAGGATGTTCAGGGCCACTCGCAAAACGAGCTGCACAGTGGAGGTAAGTATGATATGTTTGTTATTTAAAAAAAAAAAAACGATCCTTTACAATCACTTTAAGACTTAAATTATTGTATTGGTGGGCTGGACGTGGGTGATGAGGAGACATGATCCTTTTCCCCTAGAATGGTCAAATAGTGAAGGCCATATGGATATGGTGAAGGGTAGGCATTTTGGTGACAGGGCTGCTTTTCCATTCTTTGGACCCGATCCTGGGTGGGATATGACATATATGAGAGAAGGAGGTTTAAATTGGTTGAACGTTGCTCCTTGGTGGAAGGCAATGCAAAGAAGGTTAAAAAGAAAGGTAAAAAAAGTAGAGCAAGTAAACAGTTCCGTCCCAGTCTGCCACCGCCCAGCCCACAGCTTGAGAGAACGGTATTGCCCTGTTCTCATAAAAACAAAAACAACCTTCTGGATATAGTCAGATCTGTCCTAGCTTGGGTAGAGCTGGCTTAGATGTTTTAGTTACAGAACATCCGTTCCCTACTGCCCGACCCCCTCAGGAGCGACAGGATGTCCTGCCACTAGTACCCATGGTAGTCTCACCACCACCGGACCAGGACAAAAGGATAGATGGTGGTGCCCATGCCAGAGGAGGAAAATCCTCTAGCGCAGCTAAAAAAACAGCAGGAAAAAGAGTGTCAGATGGAAACGTTAACTAAAATAGTTAAATGTCAAACTGAAGAGGTAAAAAAAAAAATGAAGGGCAGAGAGGTTAAAACTTATTGAGCAACTGAGGATGTGGGTGGGGGGGGGGGGGGGGGGGCATTGCTGCCTTTACTTCTAAGGCACAGGTCCCTTCTCGCACCGGGCTCAGATCTCAGGACCGCCCATCTAGCAGGGAAGCAGGGGAAGTTAGTGAGGAGGTACAGTTGGAACCCCCTCTTCCACCCCCACCCCCTTATCTTTTCGGAAGGGGATTTGTTTTAAGACCTTTCTCATTGGAAAGGCATGGCTCCAACTTTTATAGAGAGTATTTTTTGTCACAGGAAAAGCTTGAAGGTATCAGATTTTTGGTGCAATCTTTCCTGCAGCAAGGGATAATGAAAGAGTGATATTTTTTTACAATGTTTACATTAATCCTGTGCCCAAAAACAGAATGGTACTTAAGGATCTATACAGGATTTGAGAAAAATGTATAATTTTGTAATACTGATAACCCCAATTATCCCAGATGTTTTGTCGCTGATTGTGTCTACCCCACAGTGCCAGAGTTTTCCTGCCATTGATTTAATTAATGTTTTTTCTGTCCTTGTTGACAATGAGACACAAGGAGAGTCCAGTATACCTGGGCCGTTTGCCTTAAGGCTATGTTGACTCACCTGTAGTCCACTCAATAGCGCTCCGTGAGACTCTACTCTCATGGTCGGCTGAAAATGGTTCTGTCCTCCTTAAGTATGTCAACATCTTACTGCTGTGCAGTCCCTCCCTGATGGTTTCTCAGTTAAACACTGTTGGTTTTGTTGACTTGTCCAACTTTGTCTCTCACAGGTTGAGTATTTGGAGTTCATACTCATCCCCAGGGAATGCAAAGTAAGCTCTGCAAGGGTTACAGCTGTCGTGGGAGTGGCACGCCTCCTAAACAAAAGATATGCTGTTCTCTACAGGTACGATTGGTTATTGCCACTAGGGATGAGCTTCGTGTTCGAGTCGAACGTACGTTCGACTCGAACATTGGCTGTTCAGCCGTTCGGCGAATTCCGAACGTTTGGGCCGTTCGCGTCAAAATTCGAGTGGCGCTCGCGGACCACAATGCACTGCGGTGGCGCAGTGCATTGCTGGCTCATGTATGGCCAAGCATGCACTGTGACCCCGCATGCTTGGCCAATCGTAGCGCCAGCAGCGAGGAGAGCCATGATTGGCCACAGGCATCCTGCCTGTGGCCAATCATAGCTCAGGCTGTGTAGTGCACGCCCCACACTATATAAGGCCGCCTTTGAGGCGGCCTCGTGTAGTGTGTTAGCATCTGAAGCAGTGGGTGTTCTGTGTACCTTCAACACAGTACACACCGATCGTTTTTGGCTGATTTCCTATCTTGCTGCTGTGTAGTGGTTGTTGTTTGTGCCCTGACCGCAGTATACACCACTATATTCACCTCACCTATATAGCTAGTGATCTAGCTTTAACCACTTAACAACTGCCCATTGCCGATTAACGGCTTCAGGGCGGTTGTTTAACTCTGAGAGGCCGTTAATTAACGGCCTCCCAGAATTCTGCTCTCGCGCGCCCCCTGGGGCGCGCACTCGAGAGCATCCGTGACCGCCGGGTCCACAGGACCCGGCGCATCACGGATCACGGTAAACGGCCGCTCGTCGCGGCCGTTTACCACGTGATCGCTCCGTCAAATGACGGAGTGATCACTTGTAAACAAACCGGCGTCATGTTATGACGCCGGTTCCTCCCTCCCCTCTCTGTACCGATTGGTACAGCGGAGGGGAAAGAGATCGGTGTCAGCAGCGATGTGGGCTGCATCTGCAGTGCCCACATCGCTGCTCACCGAATTTAACCCCTCAATTCCCTGCCAATACTCTGCAATACCAGTGCATACTCTGCAGTACCCTGCCATTACTCTGCAGTACCCCGCCATTACTCTGCAGTACCCCGCCATTACTCTGCAGTGCAGTACCCTGCCATTACTCTGCAGTACCCTGCCATTACTCTGCAGTACCCCCCATTACTCTGCAGTAACCCCCATTACTCTGCAGTACCCTGCCATTACTCTGGAGTACCCCCCAATACTCTGCAGTACCCTGCTATTACTCTGTAGTACCCCGCCAATACCCCGCCAATACTCTGCAATACCCTGCCATAAATTGCCATACCCAGCCATACTCGGAGATACCCAGCCATACTCGGTGATACCCTGAAATACCCAGCCATAGACGCCCCCCACCCCTCACCGCCCTCCGGTGCTTCTACCAACTCGCCAGTACGATCAAAGCCAGAATCTTTTTTTTATTTTTTATTTCAGGCTTCCCAGCCTAGAGGTGAGATGTGGGGTCATATTGACCCCCAGATTTCACTGTAAAGAGGACCTGTCACCCCATATTCCTATTACAAGGGATGTTTACATTCCTTGTAATAGGAATAAAAGTGATCAAAAATATATTTTTGGGGAAAAAAATGTCAAACTAAAATAAATAAAGTAAAATGAACAATAAAAAAAAAAAAATTTTTAAAGCGCCCATGTCCCCATGTGCTCGCATGCAGAAGCGAACGCATGCGTAAGCCCCGCCCACATATGAAAACGGTGTTCAAACCACACATGAGGTATCGCCGAGAACGTTAGAGCGAGAGCAATAATTCTAGTCCTAGGCCTCCTCTGCAACTCAAAACATGTAACCAGTAAAAAAAAATTTAAAGCGTCGCCTATGGGGATTTTTTAAGTAGCGACGTTTGGCGCCATTCCACGGGCATGTGCAATTTTGAAGAGTGACATGTTTGATATCTATTTACTCAGCATAACTTCATCTTTCACTTTATGCAAACATTGGGCTAACTTTACTGTTTTTTTTGTTTGTTTTTTAAGCACAAAACTGTTTTTTCCCCCAAAAAAACGCGTTTGAAAAATTGCTGTGCAAATACCGTGTGAGATAAAAATTTGCAACGACCACCATTGTATTCTCCAGGGTCTTTGCTAAAAAAAAATATATATATAATGTTTTGGGGTTCTCTGTAATTTTCTAGCAAATAAATGATGATTTTTACATGTAGGAGAGAAATGTCAGAATTGGCCTGGGTGCTCCAGAACGCCTGATGGCGCTCCCTGCATGTTGGGCCTCTGTATGTGGCCACGCTGTGTAAAAGTCTCACACATGTGGTATCGCCGTACTCGGGAGAAATAGCAGAATGTGTTTTGGGGTGTAATTTGTGGTATGCATATGCTGTGTGTGTGAAATAACCTGATAATATGACAATTTTGTGGAAAAAAAAAAAAAAAAAAAGGAAATAGGCCGTCAGTACTTCAGGTGTGATCAATTTTCAGATATTGGCACCATAGCTTGTGGACTCTATAACTTTCACAAAGACCAAATAATATCCACCAATTTGTACTTATTTTTACCAAAGATATGTAGTAGTATGAATTTTGGCCAAAATTTATGAAGAAAAAATTACTAATCTGCTAAATTTTATAACAGGAACGAAGAAAAGTTAATTTTTTCGCAGAATTTTCGGTCTTTTTTCTTTTATAGCACAAAAAAATAAAAAAACTGAGAGGTGATTAAATACCACCAAAAGAAAGCTCTATTTGTGTGAAAAAAGGACAAACATTTCCTATAGGTCCAGTGTTGCATGACTGAGTAATTGTCATTCAAAATGTGAGGGCACCGAAAGCTGAAAATTGGTCTGGTTATTAAGGGTGTTTAAGTGCCCAGTGGTCAAGTGGTTATTAATAGAGCTTGCAGTCAGTAGTGTTAGGAGATAGTGCGTGCTGTCTGCGTGCTCTGTACCCAGTACATACCGCTATAATATAGGGCAGGCCCCTACTTTCAAACATCCAACTTACAAACATCTCCTACTTGCAAACGCAAGGAGACAGCAGCAAGTGAGATGAAAAAAGATGGACGACAAAACAAATTATACAGGGGTGATAACCCTTCCCTATGTTTTCCAAAAAGCTTAAAAATAGTTTTTTTGACTGGAGCTACACTTTAAAAATGTACCGGTTGAAAATTACAAACAGATTCAACTTAACACAACAAAACTACACAGTCCCTGTCTTGTTTGCACCGCCTGTATACTGCTGTTCTGAGTATATAGGGCCTGGGGGCCACACGCATTTCCTTTTTTTAATATGGGTACGGGGTTCCCCTTAATATGCGTACAAGACCCAAATAGGCTGGTAATGGGCAGGGAGGGCTACCCATGCCATGTTTCTCAATGATTTTCAACCATATTGCAGGAACCAGATATAACATTAAAACCGCAAGCAGTTTTAAATGGTGTTATTGGCGTTTAATGTCATTTTGTGCAGGGACTGTTCTAAACACGGGAAACACATGACACTTCACAGGCATACTACAGACACCCCCCAGGCACCATATTTAAAGGAATATTTCACCTTTTTTTTCACTTTAATCGTCATTAAAATCAGTGCTCCCGCCAAAACGGCAGTTTTTAAAACTTTTTTTTGCAGTGACCCATGTCCCCTGAGGCAGGAGGCAGGTCCCCAAACCCTTTTTAGGACACTATCTTGCATATTAGCCGTTAAAATTAGCACTTTCCATTTCGAACGTTCGAGTCCCATAGACTTCAATGGGGTTCTAACGTTCGTAACGAACGCGGGGGTCGTTCGCAAGTTCTGGTGCGAACCGAACCAGGGGGTGTTCGGCTCATCCCTAATTGCCACCAATAGATAATAGATAGAGCTTATTACTAATGTCCAGATAAAGGAAAACCTGGGTAGCAGTGATCATAACATGATTTCATTTGATGTTAGCGCTAAACCAGAAATGCATACAGGTAAGATAAAAACACTTAACTTCAAGAGAGCAAATTTTCCAAGGATGAGGGCTGCTCTCCAGGACTTAGACTGGGAGAGAATATTGGCATCAATGGGCACAGAACAGAAATGGGAATTCTTCAAAAAGACTGTTTGGGACCTCACTGCAAAGTATATTCCCATGGGCAATAAGTTTAAAAGGCTAAAAACAAAACCTATGTGGCTCACAGCCAAAGTTAAAAAAGCTATAAACAATAAGAGAAGAGCTTTTAAAAAATATAAAAATGAAGGAACACTAGAATCATTTAAATGTTACAAAGAATTTAACAGGATATGTAAAAAGGAAATCAAGGATGCAAAAATTCCAAACGAACGACAGATTGCAAAAGATAGTAGGACAAACCCCCAAAAATTCAAATATATTAATAGTAAAAAGGTCAGGTCCGAGCATGTAGATCCTTTACAAAATAATCTAGAGTGGGTGGCTGGGGACAAAGAGAAGGCTAATTTATTAAATACTTTCTTCAGCTCTGTGTATACAAAAGAGAATGGGGCAGCTCATGTCCATAATGGGGGTGGTATTGACACAGCCCCGAATGATCCACAATGGCTCAAAAGTGATATGGTCCAGAAATATTTAGACAGAATAAAGGTGGCTAAAGCACCTGGCCCTGATGGCATCCACCCACGGATCCTAAAAGAATTGAGCTCTGTAATTTCAGAGCCATTGTATCTAATTTTTAGGGACTCATTAATGATGGGAATAGTCCCACTGGATTGGCGCAGGGCGTACATGGTGCCTATATTTAAAAATGGATCAAAGTCTTTACCAAGTAACTATAGACCTGTTAGTTTAACTTCTATAGTCGGGAAGATACGGCAGTTTTTAAAACTTTTTTTTGCAGTGACCCATGTCCCCTGAGGCAGGAGGCAGGTCCCCAAACCCTTTTTAGGACACTATCTTGCATATTAGCCGTTAAAATTAGCACTTTCCATTTCGAACGTTCGAGTCCCATAGACTTCAATGGGGTTCTAACGTTCGTAACGAACGCGGGGGTCGTTCGCAAGTTCTGGTGCGAACCGAACCAGGGGGTGTTCGGCTCATCCCTAATTGCCACCAATAGATAATAGATAGAGCTTATTACTAATGTCCAGATAAAGGAAAACCTGGGTAGCAGTGATCATAACATGATTTCATTTGATGTTAGCGCTAAACCAGAAATGCATACAGGTAAGATAAAAACACTTAACTTCAAGAGAGCAAATTTTCCAAGGATGAGGGCTGCTCTCCAGGACTTAGACTGGGAGAGAATATTGGCATCAATGGGCACAGAACAGAAATGGGAATTCTTCAAAAAGACTGTTTGGGACCTCACTGCAAAGTATATTCCCATGGGCAATAAGTTTAAAAGGCTAAAAACAAAACCTATGTGGCTCACAGCCAAAGTTAAAAAAGCTATAAACAATAAGAGAAGAGCTTTTAAAAAATATAAAAATGAAGGAACACTAGAATCATTTAAATGTTACAAAGAATTTAACAGGATATGTAAAAAGGAAATCAAGGATGCAAAAATTCCAAACGAACGACAGATTGCAAAAGATAGTAGGACAAACCCCCAAAAATTCAAATATATTAATAGTAAAAAGGTCAGGTCCGAGCATGTAGATCCTTTACAAAATAATCTAGAGTGGGTGGCTGGGGACAAAGAGAAGGCTAATTTATTAAATACTTTCTTCAGCTCTGTGTATACAAAAGAGAATGGGGCAGCTCATGTCCATAATGGGGGTGGTATTGACACAGCCCCGAATGATCCACAATGGCTCAAAAGTGATATGGTCCAGAAATATTTAGACAGAATAAAGGTGGCTAAAGCACCTGGCCCTGATGGCATCCACCCACGGATCCTAAAAGAATTGAGCTCTGTAATTTCAGAGCCATTGTATCTAATTTTTAGGGACTCATTAATGATGGGAATAGTCCCACTGGATTGGCGCAGGGCGTACATGGTGCCTATATTTAAAAATGGATCAAAGTCTTTACCAAGTAACTATAGACCTGTTAGTTTAACTTCTATAGTCGGGAAGATACTGGAGAGATTAATAAAAGACCACATAGACGAGTTCTTGCTGGAAAAAAACATTTTAAGCAACAGACAGCATGGATTCATGAAAGACAGAAGTTGTCAAATAAACCTGATTTCTTTTTATGAAGAGCTAAGTAAAACCTTAAACAGAGGGGTGGCTGTGGACGTGGTATACTTGGATTTTTCAAGTCTACAGGCCTGGAAATATCAGTTTGTAAATGGATAGAAAACTGGCTAAAAGGCAGAATTCAGAGAGTAGTGGTTAATGATTCATACCCTTACTTTTTAACATCTTTATAAATGATATTGGGTCTGGGATCAAAAGTAACACTTCTGTCTTTGTAGATGACAGCAAGCTATGCAGTGGAATAATGTTCTTACCAGATGTCTCCAATTTACAAGCCGACCTCAATGCCCTGTCTAATTGGGCTGAGAAATGTAAAGTTATGCACTTGGGGGCTAAGAATATGCATGCATCATACTTGCTAGGGGGAGTACAACTGGGGGAATCCATGGTGGAGAATATAGGGGTTTTGGTAGATCATAAGCTCAATAATAACATGCAATGCCAAGCTGCAGTTTTCAACGCGAGCAAAGTCCTTTCTTGTATTAAGAGAGGTATGGACTCCCAAGAGAGAGATATCATTTTGCCCCTGTTCAAATCATTAGCAAGACCTCACCTGGAATACGCAGTTCAGTTTTGGGCACCAGTTCTCAAAAAGGATATCAGGGAAATGGAGAAAGTGCAGAGAAGGGCAACCAAACTGATAAGAGGCATGGATGAGCTCAGCTATGAGGAAAGATTAGAGGAACTGAATTTATTCTCTTTTGAGAAGAGGAGAATTAGGGGGGATATGATCAACATGTTCAAATATATAAGGGGTCCATATAGTGAACTTGGTGTTGAGTTATTCTCTTTACGGTCTACCCAGAGGACAAGGGGGGCACTCTTTACGTCTAGAGGAAAAAAGATTTCATCTTCAAACACGGAAAGTTTTCTTCACAGTAAGAGCTGTGAAAATGTGGAATAGACTCCCACCAGAGGTGGTTGTGGCCAGCTCAGTAGATTGCTTTAAGAAAGGCGTGGATATTTTCCTGAATATACATAATATAACTGGGTATTAACATTTCTAGGTAAAGTTGATCCAGGGAAAATCCGATTGCCTCTTGGGGGATCAGGAAGGATTTTTTTTTTCCCTTGCTGTAGCAAATTGGAGCATGCTCTGCTGGGTTGTTTTTTTTTTGCCCTCCTCTGGATCAACTGTGGGTATAAAATTGGGTATATTGGATTGTACAATATTTTTTATTTTATTTATTTATTGTTTTTAAGGTTGAACTGGATGGACTTGTGTCTTTTTTCAACCTGACAGGCAGGTAGGTTAATTGGCTTCTGTCCAAAATTGGCCCTAGTATATGAATGGGGACCTTGGATTGTGGGCTCCTTAAGTGTAAGGACCGATGTGAGTGTGCAATGTACAGGGATAGGGACAATTGTAGACACTCACTCAGGTTGAACTGGATGGACTGGTGTCTTTATTCAACCTTACTAACTATGAAACTATGTAATCGGCCTGTTCCCATTTTTTGTTCCCATTTTTTGACGACATGCTCACACAAAGCACTTTTCTCTGGACAAAGCTCCGGACCTGGTGACTTGGGATGATAAGAAAACACATGCTTGTATAGGGTAACAACCTGCAATGATTATTGCCCTGGGGTTGGGACTCCATGTCCATTGTTCTTTGAGCACAAGGGACAACTGTACAACCATCCTAGCCCAAGACCACGGGAGTAAGCTGAGTCTTTGTTTTGCCAAAGTAGTTCCAGTCCCGATACAAGCCATACTGGCGTGTCTGCGCGCCCTAGCAGCCTGTGCCATGGGTGTTAAGATGTCAGCCATGATAACTCTGTGACATGCTACAAATGTACATACCCCATACCAAGTATTATTTTTGTTTAAGAGTCTGAGTACTCAATATGTGTCTGTTGAGAGGCTCACTGGATATGAGGTTACCCTCTTTTCCACTGCAGCTCTGACCGTCAGTTTTGTTTCGCCCACCTAGAGACTGGCTCCTGTTCTGAATACCATTTTTGGTTTGAAGGGAGAGGTGCATGAGGTGGTGGAACAACATGACTGTATAGAAGTCATGCATTCTATGACCTCACCAAGGTCTGATCTAGTGTATTTAATGGTTTCACTATGTAAGTTACTCTGTAGTTATGCTCCCTGATGTTATTATGGAGGCCAAGCCACTTAATGTCCCGTCCGCACAGGTTGCAGAAGCTGGTGACATTAACAAGAGTTTGTAAATTTTTTGGCGGACAACAAGTAAATATTTACACAGATTCCAGCTCATGGAGCTCTCCATGATCAAGGATGGATTTGCAGCAGAGAGACTTTGAAGCAGCAGATGGCAAATCAATGCCCATTCTGCTCTTATAAATAGTCTCTTAAAAGCCATCAGTCACCCTCACAGCCGGCCATTATTTACTGCAGGATACACAGGGAAGATCTATTAATCTTTTATATTGATCTTTACAAGGTTTGGAAATTACTCCAGAAGGGTCATTGCCAAAAAGAGGTAGGTACACCTCGGAGCATTATGGAATGGGACAGAGGGGAGATAAGCAGCAAAGGTTTTAAATGTAGACATTTTTGTATATAGAGAGAAAATATAGAGAGATGGGGCTGTCCATTGTGGATCAAGACAGACAATGGGCCAGCATTTAATTCTAAGGACAAGATTAGAGAAGCTACTGGGAGCAGATTTGCCAGGTTGGAAATTGTGCTGCCGGTAATGCTAGCAGGTTAAAAAAATTACATCTGCTGAATGAAACATTTAAGCTATCACCATTTGAAGTAATCGTAGGGAGATCCTTTCCAATACCCTGGGCAAAAGGCCCACCTGTTTCTGTGATTTGAAATTGATTCAAGAAGAATATTGTAGAAAATTGATTTAGACCTTGAATGGCATCTATGATGATGTATCTGTCTCTTCACAGGAATCAACACACCCTTTCCAACCAGGAGATGTGTTTGTGATAAAGCAACTGAATAAAGTCAAGGGATCTGGATTCCCCTTTGGACCACAGACAACGGTGACCGCAGTGACCAGAACAGCAGTCCTGACTTGACAGTGTCCCCAGTGGATCCAAGTGACAAGTAAAGTAGAGTAAAGAGTAACAAAGAGGGGTGAAGCAGCTGATACAAGACCCCGAAAGTGAGACAACAGGCAAGCCGAAAGATTGTCCTCAAAACACACAGGCCTAAATGGGCCTAAGTTCTCCAAGTGATACACACAGTTTCTGTGTATTTGTTCCTATTATAAATAATTGAAATACGTGGCGCTAAACCAAGAGACTATTACACCACTAAATATTATACTACAAAGTGCATCAAATATAGCTCAAAAAAATTGTATACATAAATAAAAAATTATTAATAGTAAATAAACATTAAATAAAAATAAATAACCCAGTGAATAAGTGATAGTTCACACTATACATTTAAACACTCCTCAGGGTGGGTCGTGGCCTGGAGCGGCATGTGAGCTGAGCTCCGCCAGCCGCATATCCTGATCACTAATCCTGAGACGCAGACTGCACTTTTCTCTCCGCTCTGACTGCTCCGCAAACCGGGCAACCCCAGGGCACATGTCGCCAACAAAACGGAACACCTCAGTGGCCGCCAGACTGTCACAATTCCGGCATGATGAAGCAGGCCCAGCAGACCATGATGGCGCCGCCATGCAGGGGGAGGAGAACGCGCGAAGCACAGACACAGCCAGACTCCTCGATGCTATTACAGCATGTCAAGAAGCTGTCACGAACTGCCAAACCAACCTCACAGCCAGGATTGAAGAGGTAAAAGTAGACATATCGCTGGTTAGGCAAGATTTTCAGAAACTAAGGGAGAGGGTTACTGAAGCTGAGACCCGCCTGAGTAATGTAGAGGACTCCCTCCCCCCCCGCAGATCTCCTCTGAGGCCATGCAGCACCAGTGAATCAAATCCTACAGTCCATACTGGGCGACACTCTCCCTACAACACGCTCCCCCCTTGACGACGTGGTGCCTCAACCCCTTCTGGTTGGCTCTCCTCCCCGAAGACAGCGACCTGGAATCGGGCTGGAGGGCATTTTTTGAGACCAATGAGGGGTCGGTGCGATCACATATAGTCTGGGAAGCGTTTAAATTGCACGCAAGAATGACCTTACAGACTCAAATCAACAAGGTCAAGCGGTCTTCTGTAGCAAATATAGCTGAGGCAACACACACTCTACAGACAGTGAAACAGGACTTTATAAATGACCCCTCGGCGGAAAAGGCAGGCAGCCTTAGACTTTGTTCCAGAACGCTAGACCAATTGCTCTATGAAAAATCCAAACAGAAGCTGTTCTTTCTCAGGCAGAGGTCATTTGAACATGGTGAACGAGCGGGGAAACTGCTGGCTTATCTATCTCATAGTGAGGAGAGACCCCCTGTGGTGATCTCCCTCCGCTTGTCACAGGGTGTGCTCGAGACTGATCCCGTGCGGGTCACGAAGATGTTTCGTGACTTCTTTACCTCTCTCTACACATCTAATGCTTTGAATGACCCTTCCCGGATGGACTCTTTTTTGAGGAGACTGCATTTTCCCCAACTGACTGAGGAACAGACTTTGGGACTGGAAGCACCTCTGACAAGGGATGAAATAGCATCTGCCATTGCTGCATTCCCGTCGTCCAAAGCCCCGGGTTCAGATGGCCTACCGATAGAATTCTACTCTACCTACATTGAGCTGCTGGCCCCTAGGCATACAGTTTCAGAGGGCCTGCCTTAAACTAAGGCCACCTAGGAAACCTTCATTCCCAGTCCCAGTATGGGACCTCTCAGTTGTCTTGGGAGTCTTGTCTTTTGCCCCATACACACTATCAGATTTTCTGCTGATTTTTGTCTTCAGATTTACCAAAACCATGTAGTAGAAGGGCCTGCCTGATAGCATACAAATTGAAACTCCTAAGGTTTTACCTCATATTTTATGGTTTTGGTAAATCTGAAGGAAAAACTCAGCAGAAAAACTGATAGTGGGTATGGGGCTTAAGGAACCGCTCAACATCTCCCTTTGGTATCTGACGCTCAAGGTTTCATTCCTGATTGCTAGAACTTCAGTAAAGAGAGTCTTGGAGATGCAAGCCTTGATGGCCAAAGAACCATACCTGGTCGTCTATCCAGACAGAATAGTTCTAAGGCCTTCGGACCATTTTGTACCTAAGGTGCCCTTCCACTTTAATCAGGAGATCAACCTTCCAGCCTGTCACAGATCAAGGTGATCCTCATCCTCTGGATGTCAGGGGCAACATTCTAAAGTATCTTTAAGCAACTGAGTCAATCAGGAGATCAGAAAACCTCTTAATTGTTCCATATGGCTGTAGGAAAGGTCAGGCGGCATCGGCTCGCACCATCGCCTCATGGCTGGTAAAGTCTATCAAAAAGGCCTACTCACTGAGTGAACTACAAATCCCTGAGTGCTTAAAGGCACATTCCACCAGGGCAGTGGCAACTTCTTGGGCGGCCTATTGTAGGGTCTCGGCGGAGACTATCTGTAAAGCGGCCACTTGGTCTTCCAGAAACACCTTTATGTCGCATAAGGTGGATTCTGCACGACTTTCAACAGTAGACTTTGGAAGGGCCGTCATCCAGGCCAACTCCTGTTTCTTGTTAATTTTTTTTTTTTCATGCATTCCCACCCAGCCTGTGAGTTACTCCCCAGAGTGTATGATGCCATGATGTGACAGGAAACCGGAAAAATAGTATACTTACCTTTCTGTAATTTTCCTTTCCTGACGCATGTTCATGGCAGCATACAACAACCCACCCGTTGAAGGGGATTCTATATCTATAATATATGGAGAATACTGGGGCGGGGGCCGTCTTGTCATCTTATAGCTATGTGGTCCTATCAGGTTGTGGAGGCGGCGTCACAGCCCAGAGTGTATGCTGGCATGAAGATGCGTCAGGAAAGGAAAATTACAGAAAAGTATACAGTTTTCCATTTTTTTGTCCATTCTGCTTTGACGGATGGAAAAAAAAAAAAAAAAAAAAAAAATAGTGCTTTCATCCGTTCAAAAATAAAATGCCCGTTGACGGAAGCGGATGAAAACAGATGCAAAAGAATCATCATCCATTTTGTCCATAGGAATGCATTGATGTCCGTTTTTCACGCATGTGTAAAAGAGGCCATAGTACATCAGGAGTGATCAATTTTCAATGATTGTGAAAGTTATAGAGTCTACAAGCTAGGGTGCCAAAGACCAAATAATATAAACTGATTTGGGTAATTTTTACCAAAGATATGTAGCAGTATAAAAAAAAAAAAAAAAACCTCACAATTGGCAAAAATGTATGAAGAAAAATTACCAATTTGCAAAAGTGTATGACCGAAACAAAGAAAAATGCTATTTTTTCCCCACATAATTTTTATTTTTATTTTTTTAATTATAGCAAAGCTGTGGGGAAAAAAAAAAAAAGGGACAGAAAATATCATGGGTACAGCGTTACATGACTAATTGTCAAAGTGAGCACTGAAAGCTGAAAATTGGCCTGGGCAGGAAGGGGGTGAAAGTGACCTGTATGCAAGTGGTTAATCTTCTTCTATTGAAGCCATTGCTTTGCTGATTTGGATGCATGCTTTGGGTCGTTGTCATGCTAAGATGAAGTTCCTCTTCATGTTCAGCTTTCCAGCATAAGCCTGAAGGTTTTGTGCCAATATTCATTTGGAACTGTTCATAATTCCCTCTACCTTGACTAAGGTCCCTGTTCCAACTGAAGAAAAAGCCCCAACGCATGATGCTGCCACCACCATGCTTCACTGTGGTTATGGCGTTTTTAGTGAGGTGTATTTTTTTTTTTTGCAAAAACATATCTTTTGGAATTATGGCCAAAACGTTTAACCTTGGTTTCAGACCATAAAACACATTTTCCCCACATGCTTTTGGGAGACTTCAGATGTGTTTTTGCAAAATTTAGCTTGACTTGGATGTTTTCTCTTCTTAAGAAGAAACCACTCTACCCCCATGGTCCAGACATATAAAGAATACAGGAGATTGTTGTCACATGTACCACAGCCAGTACTTGCCAGATATTGCTGCAACTCCTTTAGGGTCGGTGTAGGCTTCCAGACAGCCTCCCTGACCAGTTTTCTTATGGGTTCCCCCCCCCCCCCCCATCTATTTTGGAGGGTCGTCCAGTTCTCAGTAATGTCTGTTGTGCTATATTTTCTCCACTTGATGACTATGTTCCATTGTATATCCAATTCCTTGGGAATTCTTTTGTACCCTTCTCCTGCCTTAACAATGACCATGGCCTTTGCTGTAGGATGCGACTAAGAAGATGTCAGGAAAGTCCTACTAGAACAACTAAACTTTATTTGTGGCTAATCAGAGGCCCTTTTAAAAATGATGGCAGGTGTGTACTTATAACAGGGAGTGCACACTTATGCAACCCCATTCTTTTATTTTTACCCCAACCTAAAAGATTTCAGTTTGTAGTTCAATGGAGTTGTACAGTTTATAGGTCACATTAACCCCTTCATGCCCAAGATTTTCTCTGACACTTGCTTAGAAGTTAGAATCCATATTTTTTGCTAGAAAATTGCTTAGAACCCCTGAACTTATTTTTAGCAGAGACCCTGGAGAATAAAAATGGTGATCGCTGCAATATTTTATGTCACACTGTATTTGTGCCGCAGTCATTCAAATGAATTTTTTTGATCGGTGCCAATCATTGAAAACTGATAACACCTGACGTATTGACGGCCTCTCGTTTGAGACCGTAACAAGCCAGGACAGTACAAATGCCTTCCAGACTGACACCTTTTTAGAAAGTAGACATCAAGGTATTTAGTAAGCGGCATGGCGAGTTTTGAAATTGTTTTTTTCCCCCCTCACAATTCTCTGCCAAATGAAGATTTCTCCCCCCCCCCCCACAGAATTGTCATATTAACCACTTTCAGACCGGACCATTTTGCTGGTAAATGACCAGAGGTCTTTTTACACTTTGGCACTGCGCTGCTTTAACTGGTAATTGCGCGGTCATGCAATGTTGTACCCAAACAAAATTTGCGTCCTTTTCTTCCCACAAATAGAGCTTTCTTTTGATGGTATTTGATTGCCTCTGCGATTTTTATTTTTTGCGATATAAACGTAAAAAGACCGCAAATTTTGAAAAAAAATGATATTTTCTACTTTTTGTTATTAGAAAAATCCAATAAACTCAATTTTAGTCATACATTTAGGCCAAAATGTATTCAGCCACATGTCTTTGGTAAAAAAAAAGTCAATAATTGTATATTTATTGGTTTGCGCAAAAGTTGTCACATCTACAAACTAAGGTACGTTTTCTGGAATTTACGCAGCTTTTAGTTTACGACTGTCTATCTCATTTCTTGAGGTGCTAAAATGACAGGGCAGTACAAAACCCCCCCAAATGACCCCATTTTGGAAAGTAGACCCCCTAAGGAAATTGATAAGAGGCATGTTGAGCCCATTGAATATTTTATTTTTTTGCCTCAAGCGATTGAATAATGACAAAAAAAAAATTTTTTTTTTTTTTTTACACAAAGTTGTCACTAAATGATATATTGCTCACACATGCTATGGGCGTATGTGAAATGACACCCCAAAATAAATTCTGCTGCTTCTCCTGAGTACGGGGATACCACATATGTGGGACTTTTTGGGAGCCTAGCCGCGTACAGGGCCCCGAAAACCAAGCACCGCCTTCAGGCTTTCTAAGGGCGTAAATTTTTGATTTCACGCCTCACTACCTATTACAGTTTTGAAGGCCATAAAATGCCAAGATGGCACAAAACCCCCACAAATGACCCCATTTTAGAAAGTAGACACCCCAAGCTATTTGCTGAGAGGCATGTTGAGTCCATGGAATATTTTATATTTTGCCACAAGTTGCGGGAAAATTACAAACTTTTTTTTTTTTTTTTTTTTTTTTCACAAAGTTGTCACTAAATGATATATTGCTCATGCATGCCATGGGCATATGTGAAATGACACCCCAAAATAAATTCTGCTGCTTCTCCTGAGTACGGGGATACCACATATGTGGGACTTTTTGGGAGCCTAGCCGCGTACGGGGCCCCGAAAACCAAGCACCGCCTTCAGGCTTTCTAAGGGCGTAATTTTTTGAGTTCACTTCTCACTACCTATTACAGTTTTGAAGGCCATAAAATGCCAAGATGGCACAAAACCCCCACAAATGACCCCATTTTAGAAAGTAGACACCCCAAGCTATTTGCTGAGAGGCATGTTGAGTCCATGGAATATTTTATATTTTGCCACAAGTTGCGGGAAAATTACAAACTTTTTTTTTTTTTCACAAAGTTGTCACTAAATGATATATTGCTCACGCATGCCATGGGCATATGTGAAATGACACCCCAAAATAAATTCTGCTGCTTCTCCTGAGTACGGGGATACCACATATGTGGGACTTTTTGGGAGCCTAGCCGCGTACGGGGCCCCAAAAACCAAGCACCGCCTTCAGGCTTTCTAAGGGCGTTACAGTTTTGAAGGCCATAAAATGCCAAGATGGCACAAACCCCCCCCCCCAAATGACCCCATTTTAGAAAGTAGACACCCCTAAATTTAGGGGTACACTAGTGAGACTAGGTAATAAATGGCGGGTGCCCTGAAACTATAAAAAAATAACTAACCAACCAGCGTCACCTGTAACAGTTATATGGTGATCACTGGTGAAAGGGTTAACTAGGGGGCAATCAGGGGGCTTTATGCGGTAGTATATGGGGGTCCCTGGCGCTATAAAAAGCTGCGGCGAACCTAAATACCTACCTGCCTAACTAGCGTCACCTGTGACACTAATACAGCGATCAGAAAAACGATCGCTTATTAGGCTGGGTTCACACTGGAGCGATGCGGGAACGCCACGAATGCGCGGCGGGTTCCCGCATCGCATGCCTCCCGGCGGCAGTTCACACTGCCCTATGCGAACTGCTGGGAGTGTCAGTGAAATGTTAATGACACCCCCAGATCAGTTCGCATATCGCAGTGCGATCTGCAAACTTGGATCGCATGGTGTGAACACCCATGCGATCCGATTCTGCTGCGGACCAAAAAAAGGGTCCCGTGCGAGTTTGCGGCGGGTGCGGCGGGTGCGACACGAATTCAGCCATACTATCTGTATAGCTGAACTCGAATCGCACAGAGATCGGATGTGATTTGCACTGCAGTGCGGTGCGAATCACATCCGTTCTCATAAACCGCTGCAATGTGAACCCAGCCTTAGTGACACTGGCGACGGGGGGTGATCACGGGGTTAAACCTTTATTGGGGGGGTTAGGGGGGTACCTTAGAACTAAAGGGGGCTAACCCTAACTGCCCTAACAGTTATTAGTCACAAATGACACCTGCCGGGTGATCAGGGGGTTAAACCTTTATTAGGTAATAAATGGCGGGTGCCCTGAAACTATAAAAAAATAACTAACCAACCAGCGTCACCTGTAACAGTTATATGGTGATCACTGGTGAAAGGGTTAACTAGGGGGCAATCAGGGGGCTTTATGCGGTAGTATATGGGGGTCCCTAGCGCTATAAAAAGCTGCGGCGAACCTAAATACCTACCTGCCTAACTAGCGTCACCTGTGACACTAATACGGCGATCAGAAAAATGATCGCTTATTAGGCTGGGTTCACACTGGAGCGATGCGGAAACGCCGCGAATCCGCGGCGGGTTCCCGCATCGCATGCCTCCCGGCGGCAGTTCACACTGCCCTATGCGAACTGCTGGGAGTGTCAGTGAAATGTTA
This sequence comes from Lithobates pipiens, assembly GCF_037356315.1. Lineage (NCBI taxonomy): Eukaryota > Metazoa > Chordata > Amphibia > Anura > Ranidae > Lithobates > Lithobates pipiens. The sequence continues at coordinate 83,077,356 of NW_027507718.1, forward strand.
CTGACACCCCCAGATCAGTTCGCATATCGCAGTGCGATCTGCAAACTCGGATCGCATGGTGTGAACACCCATGCGATCCGATTCTGCTGCGGGCCAAAAAAAGGGTCCCGTGCGAATTTGCGGCGGGTGTGGCGGGTGCGGCGGGTGCGGCGAATGGCTGAACTCGAATCGCACAGAGATCGGATGTGATTTGCACTGCAGTGCGGTGCGAATCACATTCGTTCTCATAAACCGCTGCAATGTGAACCCAGCCTTAGTGACACTGGCGACGGGGGGTGATCACGGGGTTAAACCTTTATTGGGGGGGTTAGGGGGGTACATTAGAACTAAAGGGGGCTAACCCTAACTGCCCTAACAGTTATTACAGTCACAAATGACACCAATGCAAAAAAAAAAAAAAAAAAAAAAAATGACATTGGTGTCACTGTGACTGGGGGGCAGGGGTAATTGGGGGGGTGATCGGGGGGTAAAGGGGGGGTGTGAGTGTGCCTGGCATGTTCTACTGTGTGTGGGATGTGTTGGTGCAACTCACTGATCCGCTCTCCTCCGTGTCGGAACGAAAAATACCGACACGGAGGAGAGAATACATCACTTCCTCTCCTGTGTTTACATTACAGGAGAGGAAGTGATGTCACCGGGGATTTCCATTCGTCGGGAGCGATCGCGAGGGGGTGGCCATGAATGAATGGCCGTCCCCTCGTCCGGGATCGCTCCCGAACGAAAACCGACCGCCGCAGGCACCGGGCGGGGGCCCGATCGGGCCCCCGACCCGCGGGAGGCAAAGCACGTACATGTACGTGCTTATGCCTGCCCGTGCCATTCTGATGACGTACATCGGCGTGAGGCGGTCGGCAAGTGGTTAAAACAGGTTATCACACAAACACACACTAGCAATTACACCCCAAAATACATTATGTGAGACCTACACAGCCTGGCCACATACAGAGGCCCAACATGCAGGGAGCACCGTCAGGCATTCTACGAGCATCAATTACACATAATTTCTAGACTACCTCTTAGGCTGGCCATACATTATACAACTTTCTTCTATAGATTTCCTTTAGATTTACCAAAACCATATAATATGAGGTCAAATCTAAACACTTTCAATTTGTATGCAATCAGGCAGGCCCTTCTACTATGCAGTTGAAGGTAAATCTAAAGGAAATTGAATAAGAAAAATAAATAAAAAAAATGATATGGTGTATGGCCAGCTTTCGTCCTGGAGCACCAGGACAATGCAGCCACCCCCCAAAAAAATAAAAATTGTAAAATGTGTAAAGAAAATAAAAATGCTTCCATCCTCCAGGACAGTCACATGAGAGATAGGCTCCACCAGCTGCAGGAAACATACACAGTTCTTGTGTTGCTTGCATCCTGTGAACACTGGCACGGGGGGAGAGGAGAAGGAGAAGGAGAAGAAGGAGAAGAAGAAGGAGAAGAAGAAGGAGAAGGAGAAGGAGAAGGAGAAGAAGAAGGAGAAGGAGAAGGAGAAGAAGAAGGAGAAGGAGAAG